>NC_091283.1:217573839-218227364 GCF_032444005.1 Ranitomeya imitator
CCTTGAACTTTTCAACCTTTTCCCACATATCATGCTTCAAACATAAAGATACCAAATGTAAATTTTGTGGTGAAGAATCAACAACAAGTGGAACACAATTGTGAAGTTGAATGAAATTGGTTATTTTATATTTTTGTGGAAATCCAAAAACTGAAAAGTGGGGCGTGCAATATTATTTGGCCCCTGTAACTTAATACTTTATTGCGCCACCTTTTGCTGCGATTACAGCTGCGAGTCGCTTGGGGTATGTCTCTATCAGTTTTGTACATCGAGAGACTGAAATTCTTGCCCATACTTCCTTGGCAAACAGCTCGAGCTCAGTCAGGTTTGATGGAGATCGTTTGTGAACAGCAGTTTTCAGCTCTTTCCACAGATTCTCGATTGGACGGAGGTCTAGACTTTGACTTGGCCATTCTAACACCTGGATACGTTTATCTGTGAACCATTCCATTGTAGATTTTGCTTTATGTTTGGGATCATTGTCTTGTTGGAAGACAAATCTCCATCCCAGTCTCAGGTCTTTTGCAGACTCCAACAGGTTTTCTTCAAGAATGGTCCTGTATTTGGCTCCATCCATCTTCCCATCAATTTTAACCATCTTTTCTGTCCCTGCTGAAGAAACGCAGGCCCAAACCATGATGCTGCCACCACCATGTTTGACAGTGGGGATGTTCAGGGTGATGAGCTGTGTTGCCTTTACGCCAAACATATCGTTTGGCATTGTTGCCAAAAAGTTTGATTTTGGTTTCATCTGACCAGAGCACCTTCTTCCTCATGTTTGGTGTGTCTCCCATGTGGCTTGTTGCAAACTTTAGTCAGCACTATTTATGGATATATCTTTGAGAAATGGCTTTCTTCTTGCCACTCTTCCATAAAGGCCAGATATGTGCAGTGTATGACTGATTGTTGTCCTAGGGACAGACTGTCCCACCTCAGCTGTAGATCTCTGCAGTTCATCCAGAGTGATCATGGACCTCTTGGCTGCATCTCTGATCAGTCTTCTCCTTGTTTGAGATGAAAGTTTAGAGGGACGGCCGGGTCTTGGTAGATTTGCAGTGGTGTGATACTCCTTCCATTTCAATATGATCGCTTGCACAGTGCTGCTTGGGATGATGAAAGTTTTGGAAATCATTTTTTGTCCAAATCCAGCTTTAACCTTCTCCACAACAGTATCACGGACCTGCCTGTTGTGTTCCTTGGTCTTCATGATGCTCTCTGTGCTTCAAACAGAACCCTGAGACTATCACAGAGCAGGTGCATTATACGGAGACTTGATTACACACAGGTGGATTATATTTATCATCATTATGCATTTAGGACAACATTGGATCATTCAGAGATCCACAATGAACTTCTGGAGGGAGGTTGCTGCACTGAAAGTAAAGGGGACGAATAATATTGCACGCCCCACTTTACAGTTTTTGATTTTCCACAAAAATTTAAAATAACCAATAAATTTCGTTCAACTTCACAATTGTGTTCCACTTGTTGTTGATTCTTCACCCAAAATTTACATTTGGTAGCTTTATGTTTGAAGCATGATATGTGGAAAAAGGTTGAAAAGTTCCAGGGAGCCAAATACTTTCGCAATGCACTGTAGATAGATAGATAGATAGATAATAGATAGATATCCATGAGATATATAATTAGTGCTGTGCGTGTGTAGCTTACTGTACTTGTAGATGAAGAAAATGTTGTGGGGTGCTCTATATTTTTAATAACCAGAAAAGGTAAAGCTGACAGCTGCAGGTTTATATTATCAGGCTGGGAAGATCCCTGGTTATTGGGCCGTTTTTTGTGCTTATTGATATATTGGAGCGTTCAGGCGGCTTCTTTCATTGCAGAATTCTCCAGGGAGAGCTGAAACGATTGAAATGGCAGCACGCAGAGGTGGGAGAGGTTCCTTTACTTGGGGAGGTGTCACCCGGTTCTGGTGGGAGCGGCAGTGGGGATGTCCAAAGTGAAGAACTGTTAAGTGAAGCCCGGATACTGCGCCATCACAAGAATCGCTTAGAGACTCGTATGCAGATATTGGAGGACCACAACAAGCAACTGGAATCCCAGCTACATCGACTCAGGGAACTATTGCTACAGGTATGATGAAGGATGGCGGCTTGTCAGTGTAATCAGTTTTACTTTCTGCCACATGAACATAGAAAGTAACATTAACTTTTACATTTTTAATCTACAATCAAGTTGCTGGATTTCAGGCAAGTAAAGGTTCAAAAGAATGGGGCAAATACAGGTAGAAATGCATCCAAAAATGCATAAAAAGAGCATATTTTACCAACACTGCTTTCCGCTGCAGAACAATCCCTTAGGCTATGTTCCCACCATGAGCTTTTGGTGAGTTTTTGATGTTGCAGATTTTCTGCACCGATTAAGTAAAACATGTCACTTGAGTAAAAACTACTGATTACGGCGAGACCAAACTTTTAATGTGTTTTTTTTTCTTTTTTACTTAAGTGGGGAAAAGTATAGAAATTGTCAAAATGTTTGCTTTGTGTTACATTTTTTATGACCCCCTAACATTTATCTTCTACATTCCGGGAGGGCTTGGTTTGTTTTTGCATGGTGAGCTGTTTGTATTGATGGGGTAGAGTGAACATTTTGATGGCTTTTTATGACAATTTTTGCCCTAGTTGTAGTGACAAAAAAAACTCATTTCTGGCTTTTAGGCGGTGATTCAAATTTTTATTTTTTTTATACTTTCTTATAGCCCTTGGAGAACAAGTCGAAGTATTGTAATATATAAAGAAAATTGTAATCTCCTATGAAGCCCAGCCACAGGCTAGTCTTCACAAAGGCGCCATCATGGTATGCATGATCAGGCGCCCAACTGCCATGGTAACCCATCAGCACCCCGCAATTGCGCCTTGAGGGAAGGTAATGGGCACGTGAAATGGCGCTTCCATTCGGACCACTCACTTTAAGTGCTGCTGTCAGTGATTGCAGGGTATGATACGGGCTCAGCTCCTGAGCCTGCATCATGCACGGGGCATGACATTGGAAGTACCAGTTTTACCAGTTTGTCCAGTGTCAGGAAGTGGTTAAACATTCTCCTTAGACTTTAATGGCCATATTTTTTTATTAATATTATTATTATACATTTTTATAGCGCCATTTATTCCTTGGCGCTTTACATGTGAAAAGGGGGCATATTTAGACAAATACATTAAACATGAGCAAAAAACAAGGCACACAGGTACATAAGGAGGGAGGACCCTGCCCGCGAAGGCTCACAGTCTGCAGGGGATGGGTGAGGATACACTAGGAGAGGGTAGAGCTGGTTGTACCGCGGTTCAGTAGGCTGTAGGCTTGTCTGAAGACGTGAGTCTTCAAGTTCTTTTTGAAGGTGTCTATGGTAGGCGAGAGTCTGATGTGTTGGGGTAGAGAGTTCCAGAGTAGGGGGGAAGCACGGGAGAAATCTTGGATGTGGTTATGGGAAGAAGAGATGAGAGGGGAGTAGAGAAGGAGAAATTGAGAGGATTGGAGGTTGCGTGCATGTAAGTACCGGGAAACCATGTCACAGATGTATGGAGGAGACAGGTTGTGGATGGCTTTGTATGTCATTGTGAGGGTTTTGAACTGGAGTCTCTGGGTGATAGGAAGCCAGTGAAGGGCTTGGCATAGGGGAGATGCTGGGGAATAGCGTTGAGACAGGTAGATAAGTCGGGCAGCAGAGTGTAGGATGGATTGGAGTGGTGCTAGAGGGGAGGCCAGAGAGTAGGAGGTTGCAGTAGTCGAGGAGGGAGATGATAAGGGCATGCACTAGTGTTTGTGTCGTGTCGCGGTCAAGGAAAGCATGGATCCGGGAAATATCTTTGAGTTTGAGACTGCAGGAGGAGGCAAGGGCTTGGATATGTTGCTTGGAAGAGAGGGCAGAGTCGAGGATCACCCAGAGGCACCGGGCGTGTGGGACTGGGGAAAGTGAGCAGCTGTTAACATTGATGGATAGGTCTGGTGGAGGGTAGAGTGAGATGGGGGAAAGATGATGAATTCTGTTTTGTCCATGTTCAGTTGTAGAATGCGAGCAGAAAAGAAGGCCGAGATAGCAGACAAACAGTGTGGGATTTTGGTAAGTAAGGAGGTGAGGTCAGGTCCAGATAGGTAGATCTGCGTGTCATCGGCGTAGAGATGGTACTGCAAACCGTAGGATTCTATGAGCTGTCCTAGGCCGAAGGTGTAGATGGAGAAGAGTAGGGGTCCTAGAACAGAGCCTTGAGGAACACCGATAGACAAGGGGCGAATTAAGGAGGTGGTGTGGGGGAGGGAGACACTGAATGTTCGGTCTGTCAGATATGACGAGATCCAGGATAGGGCCAAGTCTGTGATGCCAAGAGATGAGAGGATCTGTAGCAGAAGGGAGTGGTCCACAGTGTCAAAGGCAGAAGACAGATCCAGGAGAAGGAGGACAGAGTAGTGTCGCTTGCTCTTGGCAGTTAGTAGGTCGTTGGTCACTTTAGTTAGGGCAGTTTCAGTTGAGTGATGGGGTCGGAAGCCAGATTGTAACCGGTCAAAGAGGGAGCAGGAGGAGAGGTGGGAGGACAGTTCAAGATGGACGTGTTGTTCCAGTAATTTGGAGGCGTAAGGGAGAAGAGATATCGGGCGATAGGTAGACACAGAGGATGGGTCGCGGGAGGGCTTTTTGAGGATGGGTGTGATGTTGGCATGCTTGAAGGATGAGGGGAAGACACCTGTTGTGAGTGAGAGGTTGAAGAGCTGCGTTAGGGTTGGGATGAAGACTGTGGCAAGGTTAGGGATGAGGTGGGATGGTAGCGGGTCAAGCGTGCAAGTGGTGAGGTGTGATCTTGACAGGAGGGCGGAGAGCTGATCTTCTGTCATGATGGAGAATCTGGTTTTGGGGGAACAGGGTTGAGCAGCTAAGAGGGGCGTTGCGTGCTGTGGGCTGAAGCTTTCTCTGATCGTATCGATCTTCTGTTTCAAGAAAGAGGCAAAGTCTTCAGCAGAAATTAGAGGGAAGGGAGGAGGTGCGGGGGGACGGAGTAGAGAATTGAAAGTGCTGAAAAGCTGTTTAGGGTTGTGAGACAGGGAGGATATAAGAGATGAGAAGTAAGTTTATTTTGTGGCAGTGAGCGTGGACTTGAAGCTGGCGAGGGACTGCTTGTATGCAGTGAAGTGGTCGGCAGAGCAGGATCGCTTCCATCTCCGCTCAGCGATCCTGGAGGCCCGTCTCAGTTCTTTGGTCAGGCTGGTCAGGCAGGGCTTCCTATTGAGTGTACGAGTTTTGCTGTGCATGAGCGGGGCTGTTATTGTGGTGTTATAAAAAGTGGCAGCAGCATCTGTGTCATGAAGGGAAGCTATGTCTGTAAGAGGGAGAAGGGACTCCCGAGAGTGATTGTAAATTGAGGTGTTTGAGATTTCTGTGAGGGTGAGTGAGTTTGTGGAGTGGGGGTTGCACACTGGGAGAGGAGAGGGAAGAGAGTGTCAGTAAGTTGTGGTCAGACAGGAGGAGGGGAGAGTTAGTGAGATTAGTAAGGGAGCAGAGGCGGGTGAAGATGAGGTCCAGCGTGTGGCCATCTTTGTGAGTGGCCTCAGAGGACCATTGAGTGAGACCAAAGGAGGCAGTCAGTGATAAAAGTTTAGAGACGGCTAAGGTGGAAGTGTCAATGGGGATGTTGAAGTCACCCATGATAATAGTAAGGATGTCAGCAGAGAGGAAATTAAGTAGCCAGGTGGTGAGGTGGTCGAGAAAGGTGGAGATGGCTAGTTCTGGTGGGCGGTAGATGACAGCCAGCTCGAGGTTGGGGGGGGGAGTAGACTCAGATGGAGTGCACCTCAAACGAGAGAAGAGCAGCGGAGGGTGGTAACGGGATTGGAGTAAAGGAGCAGATGTTGGACAGGAGCAAGCCAACCCCTCCACCACGTTTGTTGCTGGGGCGAGGGGTGTGAGAGAGGTGGAATTCGCCATATGAAAGCGCAGCTGGAGGGGCCGAGTCAGAGTGGGTGAGCCAGGTTTCAGTGATGCCAAGGAAGGAGAGTTTGTTGGTAATGAAGAGGTCATGGATAAATGGCATTTTGTTGCAGACGGAGCATGCGTTCCATAGTGCTCCAGGTAGGGGGAGTGGGGGCTGGATGAATGGGTATGAGGTTATCATGGTTGGGAAAACGTGCAGAGGATCGTGGCAGGGGATCAGAAATGAGTGTGGGGATGTGTTGAGGAGGGCCGGGATTTGGGGATACGTCACCAGAGATGAGGAGTAGCAGACAGAGCGTTAGAAGGTGTGAGCAGGATAGGACATGATGGGGCCGTGTGTGTCTGGAGAAAGAGGATTGTATGTGGAGGAACAGTTCTGAGGAGAAGGTGAGATGGCTGGGGAGGATGGAGGAAGAAATGACTAGATCCTTACTCGGTGGAGGGATTGCAGGAGATTGTAAGAAGGAAAGTAGTATGGGGGTGAAAGACAAAGGAAACCGAAACATTGTGGAGGTTTGCTATTCCGTTACCTTCCAGTCAATTCCAGTCCAATTCAGTCTAATTCAAAGTGATTTAAAAGATGGAAATTAAAAGATGAATGGAGCAGACACCTGCATGTAAATATATGTGTTGGTAAGTGGGTTCAGCTGTGAGAGCATGTGTGGCCAGAACACATGTTCAGAGTAAAACAAAGATCATAACAGGGGGAGGAGGGATTAGACTGAACGCCCAGAGGTAAGTATGGACGACACCAGAGAAGTGAAGTGAAGTACATTATGGAACAAAAGTTAGGCTGGTTTCACACTTGCGTTTCAAAACGCATGCGTTTTTTAAAAAAACCGCATGGTGAAAAAACGCATGTAAACGCGTGCAAACGTTGCATTTTTTTTTACGCATGCGTTTTTGCATGTGGTGAAAAAAATGCGGCGTTTTGACGCGTTTACATGCGTTTTTTCATGCGTTTGCGTTTTTTAAACGTATGCAGATAAATGTGTGACAGCTGCCAATCATCAAAATAAAGTAAAAAACCCACTATAAACAGAAAGGCTTAGGGTTAGGGGTAGGGATCCTAACCCTAACGGGATCCTAACCCTAACCCTACCCCTAACCCTACCCTTAAAGGGATTAGGGGTAGGGTTAGGGGTAGGATCCCTTTATCAATTTTATGGTGTGGGGTGGTTTATCAGTGTGTTTTTATGTTTGTTTTTTTTTAAACGCATGCGTTTTTAACGCATGCAAACACATGTGGTTAAAAACGCATGCGTTTACAAAGACAACAATGCATTTTTTTTGCAGCAAAAAAAAAACGCCGCTAAAATACTACATGTTGCATTTCTGCAACACAACGCATGCAGAAAAGAAATGCATGCGTTGCAAAAACGCGTCAAAACGCATACAAAAAAACGCATGCGTCTTTAATGTTAAATATAGGGAAAAAACGCATGCGTTTTTTGCCGCAAAAACGCAAAAAAAAATAACGCAAATGTGAAACCACCCTTAAGGGTGAGCAGTGCATACCAGAGGGGGAAAAAATGGAGATCAGATAGACATTCAGGGTCTAGGAGAAGCTGGAGACATTCAGTGCATACCTGTGGGAAGAGGAGAACAGCTTGAGGTAGATAGTACAGATGATGATGATGATTATATTTTATCTGCAGCTCATGTTTTAAAATATTATGAAACAAAATAAAAACCACCTCAATATTTTTTGCATTTCTGTGTTTACTTGATTTTGCATAACTGTCGTTTCTCTGTTTTCTAGCCAAGTATAGATGACAGCAAGTCTTCCTGCACCTCACAGATGGACTCGGAGAGCAAGTGTACGACGGAGGATAAGAGGGGAACGCCAGATACTGAAGCTGCAGGTAAAATACACGAGTGCAGACAGAAATGAGGGCACGGGGAAACAGAAGGCGTGAGGGCTCCACAGAATCTGAGGACGTCCAGTGCTATTACTGTTATTGGACATGAATTCTAACGTATTCTCGCATGTTTCTCTATTGGTGCGGCTGAAAAAGGATTTTCTTAATGTTTTTTGCGGGGAGTTGTATTTTTCATTGGCATCATTTTTGGGTACATTTTACTTATTGCTTAACTTTTATAAACTCATCATGGAGAGAAAGGGTATAAATCAATTTTCTAACATTGTTTTTTTATGTTTTACATTTTAGGCTTTTCACCATGCTGCACAAAAAAGTGTGTAACTTTAGGCTGATTTTAATGCATGGACCAGCCACATTTGTAAGTCTTAGGGTAAGTTCACACAGGGCGTTTTTGCTGCGTTTTTTTATGCTAGTTTTCAGCTGCTTTTTACAATACCAGCAAAGCCTATGAGATTTCAGAAATCCCATGCACACACATTGGTTTTTTGTTTGATCAGGATTTTGCTGCGTCTTTTGGACATAGAGCATGTCACTTCTTTCAGCGTTTTTGATATGTTTTTTTCACCCATTGACTTGAATGGGTGTTGAAAAAAAAACTGCAAAAACGCAGGTATCGTTATTTTCGGCGTTTTTGCTGCTGAAAATCCAAGGACATTAGCATGGACAAAGAGAAAAAAAATGCACCAAAAAACGCACCAGATACGCAACAAAAAACACACCTGAACCTGCGTTTTTGATGCAGCTTCTTTCCTGCCAAGAAGATCAGGTTTTGCTGCAGAAAAAAAAACAGCAAAAACGCCCTGTGTGAACTTACACTTATACAGCTAGGTCCAGGAATATTTGGACAGTCACACAAGTTTTATTATTTTAGTTCTTTACCCAAACATATTCAAGATGCAGTTTTATAATCAATCTGGGCTTAAATTATTGACTCTCAGTTTTGATTTGTGGGTAGTCACATCCTAATCAGAGTAAAGGTTTAGGAACCACAGCTCTTTAATATGTAGCTGCCTCTTTTTAATGGGACCAAAATTAATTGGATAATTATCCTCAAAGCTCTTTAATGGGCTGCATAGCCTTTTCCCTCATCATCAGCAGTAAAAAGGTCTGGAGCTGATTCCAGGCTCGGTATTTGCATTTGGAAGCTGTTGCTGTGAACCCACAATATTCAATCAAAGCAGCTCGCTATAGAAGAGAAGCAGACCATCATTAGGCTGGAAAAAAAAGAAATATCACAAATTTGATGGCCAAATCAACAATTTGGTACATTTTGAAAACAAAAGTACACAGGTGAGCTTGGGAACTGAAAAAAGCAGCATCCACCCAAGTGTAGAACACTCTCCAGAAACTCGGTGTCTCGGTATCTAAGTCTACCATAAAGAGAAGACTTTCTGAGCGGTTCAATGAGGGGTCATTTCAAGATGCAAACCATTAATCAACCTTAAAATAGAAAGGTCTGATTAGACTTTGCAAAAAAAAAACTTAAAAAGTCCGCCATTTCTGTAAAAGCAAAACTAAGAATAACCTGTGCCAGAATGAGGGGAATAAGAAAGTCTGGAGAAGGCTTGGAACGGTTCATGATCCTCGGCACAGCACATAATCTGTGAACGTAGCCTTAGATTCATAGGAGGTCTTTAAACATGACAGACCGGGAGGACATTGTTAGGCCTCTGGTTGCGATAGAAACCCATCGATGCTTTGTGGTTGCGTTGCCAGGGTGCTGCAAGCAGCCCAGTCAGTGACACATCACTGGAATCAGGGTCTCTGTCTCTACATCATGCTGATTCCCATTTAAGGACTGGGTGATTTTTCATTCTTGCATTTTTTTTTCCTTCTTAACATCCAGCAGCCATAATTATTTTTATGTTTCCATGGACATACAGTTTTGGCCAAAAGTATTGACACCCCTGCAATTCTGTCAGATAATACTCAGTTTCTTCCTGAAAATGAATGCAAACACAAATTCGTTGTTATTTTTATCTTCATTTAATTTGCCTTAAATGAAAAAAACACCAAAAGAATTGTCCTAAAGCCAAATTGGATATAATTCCACACCAAACATAAAAAAGGGGGTGGACAAAAGTATTGGCACTGTTCGAAAAATCATGTGATGCTTCTCTAATTTGTGTAATTAACAGCACCTGTAACTTACCTGTGGCAACTTGCAGCCAGTTGACATGGATTAAAGTTGACTCAACCTCTGTCCTGTGTCCTTGTGTGTACCACATTGAGCATGGAGAAAAGAAAGAAGACCAAAGAACTGTCTGAGGACTTGAGAAACCAAATTGTGAGGAAGCATGAGCAATCTCAAGGCTACAAGTCCATCTCCAAAGACCTGAATGTTCCTGTGTCTACCGTGCGCAGTGTCATCAAGAAGTTTAAAGCCCATAGCACTGTGGCTAACCTCCCTAGATGTGGACGGAAAAGAAAAATTGACAAGAGATTTCAACGCAAGATTGTGCGGATGTTGGATAAAGAACCTCGACTAACATCCAAACAAGTTCAAGCTGCCCTACAGTCCGAGGGTACAACAGTGTCAACCCGTACTATCCGTCGGCATCTGAATGAAAAGGGACTGTATGGTAGGAGACCCAGGAAGACCCCACTTCTTACCCCGAGACATAAAAAAGCCAAGCTGGAGTTTGCCAAAACTTACCTGAAAAAGCCTAAAATGTTTTGGAAGAATGTTCTCTGGTCAGATGAGACAAAAGTAGAGCTTTTTGGGCAAAGGCATCAACATAGAGTTTACAGGAGAAAAAAAGAGGCATTAAAAAAAAAGAACACGGGCCCTACAGTCAAACATGGCGGAGGTTCCCTGATGTTTTGGGGTTGCTTTGCTGCCCCTGGCACTGGACTGCTTGACCGTGTGCATGGCATTATGAAGTCTGAAGACTACCAACAAATTTTGCAGCATAATGTAGGGCCCAGTGTGAGAAAGCTGGGTCTCCCTCAGAGGTCATGGGTCTTCCAGCAGGACAATGACCCAAAACACACTTCAAAAAGCACTAGAAAATGGTTTGAGAGAAAGCACTGGAGACTTCTAAGGTGGCCAGCAATGAGTCCAGACCTGAATCCCATAGAACACCTGTGGCGAGATCTAAAAATGGCAGTTTGGAGAAGGCACCCTTCAAATATCAGGGACCTGGAGCAGTTTGCCAAAGAAGAATGGTCTAAAATTCCAGCAGAGCATTGTAAGAAACTCAATGATGGTTATCGGAAGCGGTTGGTCGCAGTTATTTTGGCTAAAGGTTGTGCAACCAAGTATTAGGCTGAGGGTGCCAATACTTTTGTCTGGCCCATTTTTGGAGTTTTGTGTGAAATGATCAATGTTTTGCTTCATTCTCTTTTGTGTTTTTTTCATTTAAGACAAATTAAATGAAGATAATACCAAAGAATTTGTGTTTGCAATCATTTTCAGGAAGAAACTGAGTATTATCTGACAAAATTGCAGGGGTGTCAATACTTTTGGCCACAACTGTAGCTTGTTTTTTTTTTTTTTTGCAGGATGAGGTGTTGGTTTAAATGACACCATTTATTTTATTGTATAATGTAATGAAAAATTCCAAGTGTGGTGGAAAAAACTCCACCATTTTTAGGATGGATTTTTCTGTACTGCGTTCTATGTGCTGTGCTATATGACCTGGCAGCTTGATTCCCGGGGTCAGCATCATTGCAGCAATGCCAAACCTGCTATAGATAGTTTCATATTTTAGTGGTTAAAAACATTCAGAAATTTAGAAAAAAAAATATTCTGAGATCTGTAACTTTTTTTTCTTTTTCCATGGATTGTCCTGTATGACGGCATTGAACGGACATTTTTATCGATACTATTTTTTGGGGTGCACTCAACGGTTTGATGGGTTTTATTACATTTTTTCAGGAAAAGTGCAGCAACTGAAAAAAAAAGCACACAAATGTTGGTATTTCAATAGTATTCTCCATTTCGGTGTTTTCTGTATGGGATACATGTTTTTACATTTTATTCGTTTTGGCAATTACGCTTGTGTGGTGAAGTCATGGCTAGGAGGACGTTCCATAATTAAAAATGTTATTTTTTATCACTTTAATAAAGATGGGAAAGATAAACAACTATGTAATTTCCGGCATTAGTTTGGCCCCAAAGCCAAATCTATTTTTCTGCCACTTAAAGCAGAAATTAGTATGAAACCCCACACTCCAAAATTGATATAAATGTGATTAGTAAGAAATCCACACATAAAAAATCTCAAATTGTCCTAATGAAAATGTTTTTGTGGAGCTGTCTCAGTGGTCGACTGGCAGCTCTTAAAATGGCTACCACAGACAGTCTTAAAGGGAACCTGTCACCCCGAAAATCGCGGGTGAGGTAAGCCCACCGGCATCAGGGGCTTATCTACAGCATTCTGTAATGCTGTAGATAAGCCCCCGATGTTACCTGAAAGAGGAGAAAAAGACGTTAGATTATACTTACCCAGGGTCGGTCCCGCTGCTAGTCCGGTCAGATGGGCGTCTCTGGTCCGCTGCGGCGCCTCCCATCTTCTTTCCATGACGTCCTCTTCTGATCTTCAGCCACGGCTCCGGCGCAGGCGTACTTTGTCTGCCCTGTTGAGGGCACAACAAAGTACTGCAGTGCGCAGGCGCCGGAAAGGTCAGAGAGGCCCGGCGCCTGCGCACTGCAGTACTTTGCTCTGCCCTCAACAGGGCAGACAAAGTACGCCTGCGCCGGAGCCGTGGCTGAAGATCAGAAGAGGACATCTTGGAATGAAGATGGGAGGCGCCGCAGCGGACCAGAGACACCCATCCGACCTGACCAGCAGCGGGACCGCCCCTGGGTAAGTATAATATAACGTCTTTTTCTCCTCTTTCAGGTAACATCGGGGGCTTATCTACAGCATTACAGAATGCTGTAGATAAGCCCCTGATGCCGGTGGGATTACCTCACCCGCGATTTTCAGGGTGACAGGTTCCCTTTAATTTGCAAAGGTTAAGGCTGGCATGGAAAAAAGTGTTGAAGCATCTCTTGTGGTAGTCAGCTGGTGAGTTTTGGGGGCCACACTTTTAGTGTACTCTTTTGTAGGCATAATAGGGCACATGGACAATGGCTGTCTGGGAGATAACCTTCTGTTAAGCGCACCGGATTTACAGGATTTCTGTGTATTTCTCACATCCCACTTCTGCATGATTCTCTGTAGACGATGTGGACAGTGGAACTAGGGATGTCAGCTTACATCTGGAGGACATCATGGAGAAGCTGAGGAACGCTTTCCCAAACACAAAAGATAAGGATTTATGCGGTATGTAAAGGTGTGCAAAAATGTTCTATTAATACAATTGTTTCCTCAAACCTGAGATCTCATTGGTATCTTGTCTGTATTAATCATCATAACCGTTTTCCACTAATTGTTAATTTCATGATATACGGGTCTGTAAAGTGCGGGTGCAATCTCCAAAACCCCCAGCAATGCTTTCAGTCATGACGGTCGCATGACAGTAACAGTCATGAAACTTGTAACTTTTGTTCACCCAAATTATTGATATTTCAACTGTGCGACAGTGACATGAAAGTTGTATATTGTGTAGGATCAATGTATTTATATAAAATCTACTCTGAACCGGGGGCCCCGCCGCCAGACTCATTGCTATCAAAACTCTTCTAGGACAACCACCTCTTGATCACAATGTTTGGCCTTCATATAATAATATAGCTTATACTCCCCTCCCATGTTGGCTCCAGTCCCGCGGTCTCGACACTCGCCCTCCCAAGGCTCTCGTGCCCCGATCAGCACTGACATCACTGTCTCCGCCTTGTGACAAATAAAACATGAAGCGCAAGTCTCGTATTTCCTCTTCATGCTCAATTCGACAGGAGGCGGGGACAGCGACGCCAGCGCTGATTGGTCAACAACACACAGGGGAAAAAACAACATCCCCCACCATAGCTTAGAGCAGGCTTTCTCCTGTGTGAGACATATAATTACCGACAGCCTGATCTCACTGCTAATACACATTTTGTGAGCACAGCAGACCTGTGGGCCATTACTTACACCTCCTAGCAGTCCATGGGGGGTTCTAATGTGACACCGCTAAACTCAGCTGTGATTCTCCTCCCTCTCCCAGACTGCTAGATAAAAGCTGAAAGGAGTCAGCAGTGACACGCTGGTCTGCTGATGTAATGGATGTGCAGTTATTATATGCCTCACACAGGAGTAGCCTGCTCTGAGCTATGGTGGGGCATTTTCTTTTTCCCGTGTTGCTGCCTGCTTATGATTGGTCAGTGTCATACAAGGGCAACAAGAAGTACACGCCCCCAGTGAAAACGCTCTCATCTGAACTCCATGAAATGAGGAATTCTTACTTGCTAATTTTTTTTTCATTCCGTAGGTGGCGACACTACAAACCAGGAATCTCTAACTCTGCCTTCGTGATACTGGATTCTTTTTTTACACATCCTGCAAAAGTATTAATTGGCTTCACAATAAGTAACTCTGAAGAAGCAATATTTGCACTTCACGGCCAATCAAAGATGCATCAAGAATTAAAGACTGAGAGTTTTTATATTGAAAGTGATGATTTGTTACATTCATTCTTCAGAGGTAGCTGTAGACAGGAGGGAAACATATTAGATTTGCCCATTGTCTTTTTCTTTTGTAGTTTGGTAATTCTCTGACTCGGCAGTTTAATGTTGGGTTTGGCATTCGCCCTGCACCTCAAAGTGCGAGTAACACAGGACAGATACAGCTTAGGCCAAGTATGTGGTAGGAGGAAGGGCGCCAAAAGCTAACAAATTGGCAAACATATTTTGGAGCATTGAGCGAGGCACAAATATTTGTTCCCTTTTATTTAGTTTGTACCAAAACCTCCCCCAATAAGCTAAATAAGAAATCAGGCATGTCTATAATAAATCTAAGGCCAAATCCGTACATCTATATGTCACAGTCCAAGTGCGGGGCACGGGTCTCCTGAATCCAAAGTAATAGCCGCCTATGAAGCTGTTGAGTTTGGTTGGAGAGCCGCGCAGTCAGGACTTGGGACTGCGATATACGTAGGTCTGTATGCGACCCAATAGTGTGCGAAATACGGACCAGCTAACTAGCGGCAAGCTTTGCACTTGCACATTGTTACAGATAGTCAGTCTTCTGCCCATGCCTGTGCCATTACACACAGGGCTAAAAACCCCACTCGTCTGAACACGCCCTTACTGGATGCATTTGTCATGCATGAAAGAATATGGTTTGAGTAGGAGGCAAAACTCACACACATTCAAAGCTTAAAGAGTCGTTTTTGTGGCTTACACATGAAAACAAGCAGCTTTGTAATATGTCTTCTCTAAGAAATCTGCTCCTGAATTTTTTATTTTCAAAATTCTCAATTCCTGGGTAAATGCGTATTCAAAGAAGACAGATTGTAACATTATGGAGATCAGAGATGGCGGTTACTATAAGATCCTATGTTGAGGATGGGGGAGGGGCTGCAGGTGGAGCTCCTCCCACTTCACCCCCCCATCTACATAGGTGATGGCAGTTAGTACTGATAAGATTCTATGCAGATGGGGGGATGAGGTGGGAGGAGCTCTGCCCCAAGCTCCTCCCCCATCCTCAACCTAGAATCTGTAATAACCGCCATCGCCGTCTTCACTGAATACACATTTTACCCAAGAATTGACAATAGTGAAAATGAATGATCAGTCCTGGTGGAGAAGGAAGCGGATTTCTCTGATAACATATATTACACGCTTACTTATTGTCATGTGTTCTGCTGATTTAAGAAATAAAAATCTAAAAGACGTTACCCTTTAAAATCCTAAGAGCCAGATGTTACTTTCCTGTGTATGTAGTATTGTTAATATTTTACTATACACTTTATTTTGTTGGCCAGAAAACTCCTTGTACAGAATTAACAAAAAAAAAAAAAACGCCATGAAAAATGCTTAAAATTCAGCATTTTTTTTAACAAGCTAATGTGTAGGAAAAAAAAATCCAAAAACTCGCGTTCACTAAGGATCATCCCTATGTAACAGCCGTCACCGACTACTAGCACTATATGCGGCAAAGTGTTTGATAACGACTACCACAAATGAGGTTTAGTGTAAATCTCAATATATGGATGAAAATCATTAATTAAGGGGCAAATCCAATCCCTGCACGCTAACATCCCTCAATAACCCTCTAATGGTTTCTATTAGGCTGCCGTCACACGCTCAGTATTTGGTCAGTATTTTACATCAGTATTTGTAAGCCAAAACCAGGAGTGGGCGATAAATGCAGAAGTGGTGCATAGGTTTCTATTATACTTTTCCTCTAATTGTTCCACTCCTGGTTTTGGCTGAGAAATACTGATGTAAAATACTGACCAAATACTGATAGTGTGACGGCAGCCTTAGATTGTGGATTTCCTGCGCTTTATTTTTGAGCAGTAATTCAGAGTCAGGAATGATGTTGGGTAGAACAACGTGGGAAGGTGAGGAGACTCGTGTTCCTCGTCAGGTTTCAGACGTCCCCTGCGCTCATCTGCACCAAGGACAGGGAGTAAAACAGCACTGTCTATCTACAGAACAGACATTACCACTGCTAGCACGTGACGTTCATAGGGCACAGTGCAGTCTGCTGGCACAGAGACCCTGATTCCAGCGATGTGTCACTTACTGGGCTGCTTGTTGCAGTTTTGACAGAATCCAAGGTTTCTCTGCTTCAGGAGGAACTGAGGCTCCCATAGAAGCCATGTAGGAAGCGTGGCAGCCTACGTCTTGGAGACATCACTGTTCCAGCTTTTAGGGCAGCAGATTATTTACTTTTTATCTTAAAGAAATGTATTTTAATAGAAGCTGTAATAAATGATAGTCTGACCCCGATCAGCCGTTCTGGGGGACGGTACGTGCCAGCCATTGACATAAGGGAATAGCGGAGATTTCTTATAGCTGAACAAGTAATGAATGGGAAGGAAGAGAAGGACAGATATACATTGTGTGTAGTTACGGCTTTCGGATAACGGACCAGTAAAGGTATCGTCACATTTAGCGACGCTGCAGGGATCAAGACAACGATGTCGATCGCTGCAGCGTCGCTGTGTGGTCGCTGGAGAGCTGTCACCCAGACAGCTCTCCAGTGACCAATGATGCTGAAGTCCCCTGGTAACCAGGGTAAACATCGGGTTACTAAGCGCAGAGCCGCACTTAGTAACCCGATGTTTACCCTGGTTACCAGTGTAAATGTAAAAAAAACCAAACACTACATATTTACATTCCGGTGTTTGTCGCGTCCCCCGGCGCTCTGCTTCCCTGCACTGTAAGCGCTGGCCGTAAAGCAGAGCGGTGACGTCACCGCCGTGCTCTGCTTTACGGCCAGCCGGCGCTGACACAGTGCAGGGAAGCAGAACGCCGGGGAACACGACAGACACCGGAATGTAAGTATGTAGTGTTTTTTTTTTTTTTTACATTTACACTGGTAACCAGGGTAAATATCGGGTTACTAAGCGCGGACCTGCGCTTAGTAACCCGATGTTTACCCTGGTTACCAGTGAAGACATCGCTGAATCGGCGTCACACACGCGGGAGATCCAGCGACGAAATAAAGTTCTGGTCTTTCTGCTCCGACCAACGATGTCACAGCAGGATCCAGATCGCTGCTGTGTGTCAAACACAATATCGCTATCCAGGACGCTGCAACGTCACGGATCGCTAGCGATATCGTTTTTAAGTTGTTCAGTGTGAAGGGACCTTAACATGGATGGAACCAGCAGGAATTTAATTGGATATTAAACTGTAACACTTTTTTCTTTAAATAAACAATCACCATTTTTGGGCCAAATAAAAAGAAAGATTTTTAAAAGTGACTACATAATGCAGTTTTTCATTGTCAATTTTTCCCCAATTTAATATAGTTTTGATCAACCACAAACTAAGCAGCTAAGTTATGTAAAGTGACATCAAATACACATTTTATCTAAATACGTCCCCTAGTTTGTGTTTGCAGTTTGTGCACCAAAACATTTTTATGTTGGATCTATGGAAATACTTTTTTGCCGAAAAAAAATAAACGCGTTTTAGGAGCGACACCTTTATTGGCCAAGCAGAAGGATTAGTTTTACAATTTTTCAGTGCACAGAGGAGTGAAGCCTCCTAAAGACAACACAAGCTTCTAAAATGAAGATTTGTATAGAGGGATGGCGGGAGTGTAGTGATCTGCAGTCCATGTGGTGGAGATGGGCCATGTTGGTAGGAGAGATGGGCAACATGTTCAACAGTTACTGTCTGGTACGATAGAGAACGAGAGAGCGAACACGAGAGCGCGAAACACACAAGCGAGGAACACACGAGAGAGAGCGAAAGAGCAAACACGACAAAGAGCAAACACACGACAGAGCAAACATACGACAAAGAGCAAACACATGACAAAGAGCAAACACACAAGAGAGAGCAAAAGAGCAAACACCCGAGAGAGAGAGCAAAAGAGCAAACAACCGAGAGAGAGAGATCGAAAGAGCAAACACCTGAGAGAGGGAGCAAAAGAGCAAACGCACAAAAGAGCAAATGCACAAGAGAGAGCGAAAGAGCAAACTCACGAAAGAGCAAACACACGAGAGTGAAAGAGCAAACACACGAGAGAGAGCAGAAGAGAAAACACAAGAGAGTGAAAGAGCAAACACATGAGCGCGCCAGAGACACAGAGAGCACACAAGATAATTTTTTTTTTTTTAGCAGTTTGGGTTACCATTATTTTCAAGGGAGGATGGGTTCTGTTCCCGAACCCAAACTGAACTTTCTAAAACATTCCTAGTAGCGAGTCATAAATCTAGGTGTTAAATGGAGTCGAACGGTCGAAAGAGTTGAACATTCTCACAAGCTTATATCCCCAGACTTTCACTGTACTTGGATTTTTTTTCCATTTTTCCATGATGTGAACAGCAAAACAAGTAATGTCATTTAAAACTAAAACTTATCCTAAAAAAAAAAAAAAAAAAAAAAAAACAACAAGCCCTCAAACAGCTATGTGGATGGAAAGATAAAAGATACGGCTAGAATCGTTTTGATAGGATTAAAAGGAAATATAAGAAATGGCAATTTAATACACCAATAATCCGAAATAGAGAAAGCGCGTTTTAACCCATTTTCTGTGAATTTGTCATTTACTAACAAACCAGAAATCTGCAAGCCCCATAATGTCACAAGGACTTAAATGGAAGCGGTTGCCACAATTTTGGTCTGAGTCTTTCAGGCCTGCCCTGTACTAACACTATGTACATATAAATACCCAACCATAGGAAAGGAACAAAGATGGACCCTAAATTAGTACGTGTCCTACATGGCAAAGTAATATTTATGAATAAACCTGGAGGTGTGCAGCACACAAATAACTGAGCTGCATACTATCTTCTTGATAAACGATACTGGTTCCAATTTGATACCATAAAAAACTACTGCCAAAAAAGAAGAAAAATGGCAGAACAAAATAATTAATGATACGTAGGTTCAGTTTTTTTAAATACAGACCTGCAGATCACCAGCACAGACCTCAGGTTAGAACTCATGTCAATTGACGGTTTTTGACCCAATAGCGAGCATCAAGCTTACTACATACAAGTCGATGTGCGCTCAGTTACTGACTTATAGGTTGACAAATACTGATGGTAGCAGAACAATCGTTAATGCAATTGTTCTGTCCCTATGTATTATCGCTTACACAGGCAGATGTGCTGGTAATAATTATGTTTTTGAAGCCAGCAAATATGATCCAATCATCCAATGAACGAGCATTTTCCTACTTTGTTGGGCGATTTCAGGCAGGCATGGTTCCATGAGCCGACAATCAGGAATGATCGTTCTAACGATTGCAGGTTCCCTATTCTTTTCTGAATTGTGTCTTTAAAAGATACTATTCTAACCAAATAGTAGAGCCTGGGACCATACAGCATACCATAGAGACATTACCCGGTACGCCCTGTAAACCGCCGGATGTTGGCTGCCAGAATGTCTATGTAGAGGTCTTGGAGATCTGAACCAGAAAAATATATATATGGCACTTTAAATGCTATAAAAAAAAATAAAAAAATTTAATTAAATATATATATATATATATAAATATATATATATATATATATATATATATATATATATATATATATATATATATAAATAAAAAAAAAAAAATATATAAAGTCACTAAAGCTATGGAATGTTGGACCTAAAAACAATATGGCGATACTTCATGGACGTGCACGGAAAATGCAGAGGGTAATTGTAAGTTAGTGGGATGGTTAATGCAAGTGATCCAGAGATTTCTGCAGGAATAAAGAGCAAAGATAGAACATTAATATCTGATACCGGCAGGCCTCTTCACAGTTTTTAACCTAAAATTGTACATTAAATAAACATTTGTAAATTTCATTTTATTGTGAGACATGATTCATTTTCCAATGTGCTGTAAAGTTGCAAAACTTCTGTAGTAGCAGGGACAGCACTGGCTCGTGTAGTCAATGGCATTTTTTGATCCATCAAAACTAGACTTCAGGACAGGATGGTCGTGATGTGGATTTCATTGTAGATTTCATGTAAAGTCCAATATCTTTCCATGACCCATTAGTCTGACGATCATTGGGCGACAAGAGAGAACTATGAGGTTTTTCATGGCGTTGGTCCCTCACTTCTCAATCAGGGCTTCAAGCTGTTCTTGCAATGATGTCACCTAAAGAGAAGAGACAGATTAGCCGTTACCGGTTCTGTATATTTCTTAGGGTCACACATCTAAGGGCATTATCTGCGCATAAAGACTGGACTCGGCCCCTGACCCTGGTGATCGCGTACCTGGCATCACCGGTGAAGTCACAAGCATGTGTACTCCGACCGGAGCCGTAAAGCTCCCGAGTTATGTGATGGGAAACATCTTATCTTGTTCTGAAGACATGAGAATGCCGGCGGGCTCCAGGACTATCCGCATATGGAAGCAGCTCTTATAAGGAGTTTCCCACTACTCTACAACCCCAGTGAGAAGAACGTAAAAAAAAACATACCAAACTGGTGCCACTCCAAGTGCTGTGTCCCCCAACAATCTGATATAATATCACGACGACATCTCCACCCCGAGTGGAGCGACACCGGTCTGAGAAGTAAATTCACCATTCTCTTGGGGGTGGTCAAAAGGAATTGTCCGTAAGTGGTCAACTCTCTATAAGCTGGCCATATGCTTCAGACAAGGATCATCTACATACTTGTTTGGATGACCGTTATCCATCCCCGCACCCCACACTGCTGCTGAACCAGGCATGCATGTGTGTGCAATGGGGAGAGGGGAATACGTCTCATTCAGAGCAGCAGGGACAGCCTTTCAGGAAGAATACGAGGACCGCCATACACATCCAGCAAGAACCTCCCGCAGATCGATAACTAACCCAATTACACTCGTACTACTCTTGGATTGACCTTCTCCTCTATAGAATACGTTTTGCCTTCTAACCTCACCGTCCCTTCTACAACGCACACACGGCACCGAACACCCAACAATGCGTAATCCTAATGTAACACACAGGCTTGTGGTTAATGGGTAAAATTACAAAGGAGAGATTGATTGGAAACTCTTTTTTTTTTAACCTGTTTAATATTTTTCTTGCACTGTATAATCATCAAAGAGTTGACTTCACAACTCTCTTATGACATGACCATCTCTGATTTCTGCGCAGATACTGGGCTTACAATCCGACTATCCCCATGAAGAGCGAGTGTCGGCTTATTCACCGGCCCATTTATGGGGTGGAAACGGGGTAAATTCTGGCCTGGGTAACTGATAAGCCCATGATACATGGACGGGCGGGTTCTTCATAGTGAAGCCACTAACACTGTGCGGCTCCACTCCTGGTTCAGAAGAGGTAAGAATATTACACATACAGTGGGGAAAAAAAGTATTTAGTCAGCCACCAATTGTGCAAGTTCTCTTACTAATAAAGATGAGAGAGGCCTGTAATTGACATCATAGGTAGACCACAACTATGAAAGTCTAAATGAGAAAAATCCAGAAAATAGGGATTTTTGTGTACACACCGTAAAATCCTTTTCTCTGAGCCATTCATTGGGGGACACAGACCGTGGGTGTACCGGTGCAAAAGCAGTAGGAGATCAATAACAACATGAGTGTATAGCATGTTAAATATATATATATATATATATATATATATATATATATATATATATACACACATACAGTGGGGCAAGAAAGTATTTAGTCAGTCAGCAATAGTGCAAGTTCCACCACTTAAAAAGATGAGAGGCGTCTGTAATTTACATCATAGGTAGACCTCAACTATGGGACACAAACTGAGAAAAAAAAATCCAGAAAATCACATTGTCTGTTTTTTTAACATTTTATTTGCATATTATGGTGGAAAATAAGTATTTGGTCAGAAACAAAATTTCATCTCAATACTTTGTAATATATCCTTTGTTGCCAATGACAGAGGTCAAATGTTTTCTGTAAGTCTTCACAAGGTTGCCACACACTGTTGTTGGTATGTTGGCCCATTCCTCCATGCAGATCTCCTCTAGAGCAGTGATGTTTTTGGCTTTTCGCTTGGCAACACGGACTTTCAACTCCCTCCAAAGGTTTTCTATAGGGTTGAGATCTGGAGACTGACTAGGCCACTCCAGGACCTTGAAATGCTTCTTATGAAGCCACTCCTTTGTTGCCCTGGCGGTGTGCTTTGGATCATTGTCATGTTGAAAGACCCAGCCACGTTTCATCTTCAATGCCCTTGCTGATGGAAGGAGGTTTGCACTCAAAATCTCACGATACATGGACCCATTCATTCTTTCATGTACCCGGATCAGTCGTTCTGGCCCCTTTGCAGAGAAACAGCCCCAAAGCATGATGTTTCCACCACCATGCTTTACAGTAGGTATAGTGTTTGATGGATGCAACTCAGTATTCTTTTTCCTCCAAACACGACAAGTTGTGTTTCTACCAAACAGTTCCAGTTTGGTTTCATCAGACCATAGGACATTCTCCCAAAACTCCTCTGGATCATCCAAATGCTCTCTAGCAAACTTCAGACGGGCCCGGACATGTACTGGCTTAAGCAGTGGGACACGTCTGGCACTGCAGGATCTGAGTCCATGGTGGCGTAGTGTGTTACTTATGGTAGGCCTTGTTACATTGGTCCCAGCTCTCTGCAGTTCATTCACTAGGTCCCCCCGCGTGGTTCTGGGATTTTTGCTCACAGTTCTTGTGATCATTCTGACCCCACGGGGTGGGATTTTGCGTGGAGCCCCAGATCGAGGGAGATTATCAGTGGTCTTGTATGTCTTCCATTTTCCAATTATTGCTCCCACTGTTGATTTCTTCACTCCAAGCTGGTTGGCTATTGCAGATTCAGTCTTCCCAGCCTGGTGCAGGGCTACAATTTTGTTTCTGGTGTCCTTTGACAGCTTTTTGGTCTTCACCATAGTGGGGTTTGGAGTCAGACTGTTTGAGGGTGTGCACAGGTGTCTTTTTATACTGATAACATGTTTAAACAGGTGCCATTACTACAGGTAATGAGTGGAGGAAAGAGGAGACTCTTAAAGAAGAAGTTACAGGTCTGTGAGAGCCAGAAATCTTGATTGTTTGTTTCTGACCAAATACTTATTTTCCACCATAATATGCAAAAAAAATGATAAAAAACAGACAATGTGATTTTCTGGATTTTTTTTTCTCAGTTTGTCTCCCATAGTTGAGGTCTACCTATGATGTAAATTACAAACGCCTCTCATCTTTTTAAGTGGTGGAACTTGCACTATTGCTGACTGACTAAATACTTTTTTGCCCCACTGTATATACAGTATAGCATGTGTCCCCAATGAATGGCATGGCTCGGAGAAAAGGATTTTACGGTTGAGTACACAAAAAAATCCCTATTTCTCCTTCGCCTCATTGGGGGACACAGACCGTGGGACGTCCCAAAGCAGTCCTTGGGTGGGGACAACAGCAGATCAGGCCCTGTGTAACCGCTACTTACAAGTGCGCCACCGCGGCCTTCACAGCCCGCCTGCCCAGACTCACGTCTGCAGAAGTCTGGGAATTATAGTGCTTCAAGGAGGCATGCGGACTGGACGAACCCGCAAAACTGACAGACATGCCTTGCTGACGCTTGGGGTCTAGAACCCAAGAAAACCTCGATCGATCGAGTGGAGTGAAAATAGGCTGACGTCTAACACAGAAGGACTTCTGGATGTGTGAAGAAACCACTAGACTAACATGGCCAAAAAAACGGCTAAGCCATTCTTGAAAACATCAGGAAGCCTAAATGAAGTGTCCATCCACTGGAAGGACACCGACCTCGACACGTACGTACTCAGGGCCCTCACATTGTCCAAGGTATGGGGAACCCATTCCGTTTTATGGACAGGAGCGGAAAGAGAAGAGGGAAGAACGAATCCCTCGTAACAGTGGAAGTACGATACCACCTTTGTAAGAAGAGACGAGGACGGCCTGAGGACAACCTTGCCTCGATGGTAATAAGGAAAAAGGTCTGAAGGAGCAGAGTGGCCAGCTCCGAAGACACATCTGAATGACATGATTGCAGAGAAAAAAAAGGGAGGGGGGACCTCACAGTATAGCAAAGTCTATCCAGATCACAAAGAGTCTACTGTAAGAGAACTATTAAAGACCCAAAATGTAAAGACATATGATAGGGAGAGACCACATGTGAAAACTCTCTGCGAGAAAGTCCCTACTTGCAGTTTGGTTGCAATAAGGTGGAAGAATACTAGGTCCACCAAACAAAAGAACCTAACACCTGACTTGGCCAGTGCGGATCTCCCAGGAACACTGGGGCCTTCCTGCTTCCTAAAAGCCCTCTGGAAGAGGCGTGATGGAGCTGGTATCACAAAAGAACCAGAGCATGCATTGTGATGGCTTTTGGGTCTCGGGGGTCGAACCATGAACTCAAGTACATTGGCGTCCAGTCTGGACGCCATTCGATCTACATCTGGAGTGCTCCAGTGAAGGCAGATATGTCGGAAGACTTCCGGATGAATTTCCCACTCACATGAGGCGACCCTGGTGGCTGAGGTAAAACTGCCGGTCAGAGTTCTACTCCTGTGATAAGTACTGACGAGATCACCGATTGATAGATCTCTGCCCATCAGAGAGTGTGAGGTACGTAGGTCAAGGTGCCTGACCGCGGATACCTGCTAGATGAGAGACGTATGGCACCGCAGAGACTATATCCAACTGAATTTGGATGGGGAGACGTGTCAAAAGGCATTGGGCCTGCTGTAGGAGCATAGGTACTGTTGGGATCCCCAGAAAACTGATCGGGAGACTGGATTCCCGAGATAATCAGAGGCCTTGAGCAGTGTGGTGATGCTCCGTAGTCACTCGTAAGTATTGAACCGGGAGAAAGGATCTCTCCGGACGAAAAAGACGCTCAGAGACTACCCACTGGAAACCTGTTTGCCCTGCAGAAAGCAAGCGGAGTGAAGGGAACTGTCTCCATTGCTATTATTCTTCCTAGGGATCCTCATTGCCTATCGGATGGAACGGGGGCAGGAACGGACCGGGGCTGAAATTCAGCTGTCCTGAGAACCCGCTTCGTTTAATGACGTAGCAGAGAAGATAGCCCACGACCAGACAGGCCGTTCTGGCATTTACCAGAATTGCCGGATGGCCATTCCAGTCCGGAATGAGGGGATGAGTGACCAAGAGTGGGGATCAGCGTAGACCTGGAAGAACAGCTGGAAGTCGACCAAATAGAACAGCCACACACCTAGAGTGCCAAAGGGACATGACAGCCGCCATGATAATGGCGAACACTCTGTGAGCGGTAGCAAAGCCGAAGGGCAAGATCGTGACTTGCCTGTTCAAGCTTGTTAAAAGTTAGAGGTCCAGGAT
Source organism: Ranitomeya imitator (assembly GCF_032444005.1). Taxonomy (NCBI): domain Eukaryota; kingdom Metazoa; phylum Chordata; class Amphibia; order Anura; family Dendrobatidae; genus Ranitomeya; species Ranitomeya imitator. Next base: position 217,599,492 of record NC_091283.1, read on the forward strand.
CAGTGTTACTTTTCGGTCCCCTTTTGTGGAACCAAGATCCCTTAGATCTAGACTGTGCTGGACAACTCTTCCACTGTTTGTTGGATCTATAGGAAGCCTGCGATCCTTTGTTCCTGCATGGGGAACACCTCCCTGCTCACCGGATAAGCGACCACTCTGTCAGGGAGTGATGTCAGAGGGTTTTTTTTGTTTGTTTTTTTTTAAACGCGGAGTACGATTCTGTTCTCTGATACATCAAGCCCTTCTGAATGAAATGGCATTCGCTGCAGAAAGTGCTGCGCAACTAGCTGCATTCAAAGAGGCGTGCACCACAAAGTCTCCCGCTCAAGAGGTTTGATTGGCCAGCTGTACTGTCTCCGGAAAAGAACAACTGTTCTGAATCAAACAAATATAGACCAACACTGGAACCATCAGTATCAAAAGCTACATAGATCAAACACCCTGTGGTGAGGTCTATAACACAATTACATAGGACAGTCCTATGCATTGTGGACACTACTCCAAAATATTTTTTTTTTTAATTGTGAATAAAAGTAGCTATGGTCTCCGGTCAGGGGACCATTGCTATGGCAACCCGTGCAGGGCTAAAGAAAGGCAGAGCACTGAACTCGAGGCCGCAAGACAGAACGAGTCAGATTGTTTGACAGTCTGTGGTATGTGGAAAAGACGATCAGGGATACTGGTAGTTATACCATAGGAGTTAAGCTGCTAAGTAGCAAAGTGCGTGGCTGCATCCAGCAGGTGAAGAAAAAAACCATGTCTTGAGTTGCTGCCATCATTGAACATGCAGAGATAAAAAGATGAACCCTCAATCAACCATCCTCTTAACAGGGAGGTGGAGAGGGAACGTCCGCCTCTATGCATCATTCATTAGATAGTGGTGATGCAGAGGGGGATTGCTCAGACTTCAAAAGGAGGGCGTCTGTACATCTACGGAGATCAAGTCCTCTGGAAGACCGGGTTGACATCAGGTCTGGCTGTAGCAGAGTATCCATGTGCTCATTTGATGATGGTGTGACGAGATCGGTGTCCTTTGAAGGACCCGGCGCCCTTAAAAAAAAAAAACAGTTAAACCAAGCATGGTATCTGGTGTCGCTTGAAGAGGTGTCTGTTTCTAGAGCAAGTCCATTTGCGATTGTTCATCATGGTGGGGGCGGAACCCTGGACTCCTATGCTGTAAAAACACCAGTGTTTACCACTGCGCTACCATGGTGCTCGCTAGTGAATCGCTTATCCGGACGCTCGCTGTCCAGGAAAATGGCAAATGCACTACTAAGGAGTTTATCTTTGGAGTCCTTGTCAATCCACAGATTGGATGATGGTCTAAATAGGCGAATCCAGCTGGTACTGAGGCTTTTGAGAGTCTAGATCCAAGGTCACCTCCGATTCAGATGCGGAGTCTAGCTCTCAGCAAATCATTGGTGAGGGAGATCAAGAAATGAAGCTCCCGTTTTCTAGAAGCCTGTGCGTTTCTAGAATACTTGTGGCCCCTGCTAGCCGACGGCTCCCATGTAGGAGAGGATCCATGTGTATTGGTCCTGCGAGCACGCCGAACCACAGCGGGTTCACATAGGGATACAATCTCTTGGTGAGAGAAGCCATGGATTGTGGCAGTGACAAAGCCACTTAGAGGAACTAAGTACTCTGGGAAAAAACTAGGATCGGCGGCGGCAGGCTCCTGCGCTAATTTGAAGTAGGTACTCTGGGAAAGTATAACCAGTATATCGGGCTGGTTATGTGCCTTTCAGACCAGGGTATACTGGTCATGTACCTTAAAGACCAGGGAATGCTGGTCATATGCCTTTAAGACCAGCTTTAGGACCAGGCCAGGAACACTGGATATAGCGTTTATGCTGGTCGTTGTGCGCTTTTGCTGATTGACTGAGCATAGTTTCCCAATCCATTATGCACCTCTGTATGCTGGAGTGAGTGAGGGGGGGATGGAGCAGCGTCTCCCTACCCGGTTCCCGAGTCCCCCGTCAGCGTTGGATTAGTCTCTCCAGCGCTGAATACCGCCGGATCCGATGTAGCAGCCGCTTCCGGATGTACACAGCTCGTGTCCGGAAGCGGCAGGAGGATGAATATGGCCGCCGAGAACATGCTGTGTTCTCGTCCTGAACGAGAATCGCCTAAATAGGGGTCGGAGCCATAACGTGCGGCATAGTATGGGCGGAGGCTCCGGGTTGCGGCCTACACGAACCCGAAGCCGGGGGCTAAATTTTTGGTGGTGGACGACGCCGAGCGGGAAAAAAGGGGAAAACGACCCGTCGCTGCAAAAAAGGAAAGGGAAAACCGCCGGTTGCGCAGAGCCCTCCAGCAGCTAGATTCTCGGCACTTACCTAGGAAGCTGCCGCTAGGCCGAGTATGCAGCTCTGTTCAGCAGGTCAGGGAAGTTAGAAGAGATCCTGTGCTGTCGCTGCTGTTTGGATGGTGCAGGGATAAAGAGGAACCCTCAATCCATCGTCCCTTTAGCAGGGAGGTGGAGAGGTACCGTCCGCCTCCTTGTACCATCCACTTTCAACAGTGGTGGTGCAGTGGGGACTGCTCGGACGCCACGAGGTAGGCCTCTGTACATCCAAAGGGTAATCACCTAGGATGGGACAGGGCTGAATGTACGGCATTAGGCCTGTCTGGGGAACAGGGTACGTAGAGGAGACACTCCATGCGCTCGTCCGTGTAGGGTGTGTGGAGATCGGTGCCCTTGAAGGGGCCCGCAACCCCTAAGAATCAGCTCAGGCATGGCATCCCACGTCGCAGGAGAGGATACGGAGAGGCGACACTCTCCGTGCTCGCCTGTTGATGGTTCAGGGAGATCGGAACCTTTAAAGGATCCATCGCCCCTTCGTTCGTTGTAGAAGGTAAAATAAAAAAAGTAAAAGGTAAAAATAAAATAATAAAGAGTTTTGGGTCTGAATAGCAGACCCGTCCGTGTGCCTTCTACGGACACTAAGCAAGAACTGGTTAGCTGAGAGCCAGCAGGAGGGTGTATACTGCAGGGGAGGAGCCGAGAGCCAGCAGGAGGTGTATACTGCAAGGGAGGAGCTGAGAGCCAGCAGGAGGTGTATACTGCAGGGGAGGAGCTGAGAGCCAGCAGGAGGGTGTATACTGCAGGGGAGGAGCTGAGAGCCAGCAGGAGGGTGTATACTACAGGGGAGGAGCTGAGAGCCAGCAGGAGGGTGTATACTGCAGGGGAGGAGCTGAGAGCCAGCAGGAGGGTGTATACTGCAGGGGAGGAGCTGAGAGCCAGCAGGAGGGTGTATACTGCAGGGGAGGAGCTGAGAGCCAGCAGGAGGGTGTATACTACAGGGGAGGAGCTGAGAGCCAGCAGGAGGGTGTATACTGCAGGGGAGGAGGTGAGAGCCGGCAGGAGGGTGTATACTGCAGGGGAGGAGCTGAGAGCCGCCAGGAGGGTGTATACTGCAGGGGAAGAGCTGAGAGTCGGCAGGAGGGTGTATACTGCAGGGGAGGAGCTGATAGCCGGCAGGAGGGTGTATACTGCAGGGGAGGAGCTGAGAGCCGCCAGGAGGGTGTATACTGCAGGGGAAGAGCTGAGAGTCGGCAGGAGGGTGTATACTGCAGGGGAGGAGCTGATAGCCGGCAGGAGGGTGTATACTGCAGGAGAGGAGCTGAGAGCCGGCAGGAGGGAGTATACTGCAGGGGAGGAGCTGAGAGCCGCAGGAGGGTGCATACTGCAGGGGAGGAGATGAGAGCCAGCAGGAGGGTGTATACTGCAGGGGAGGAGTGAACTTTCTTTGTATCACTTAGTGTCAGCAGCATACACCCACGGTCTGTGTCCCCCAATGAGGCAAAGGAGAAATCACCTTGTCTGATTTGGTAAGATTTATTTGGCAAATTATGGTGGAAAATAAGTATTTGGTCATTAACAAAAGTTCATCTCAATATTTTGTTATCTTTTCTTTGTTGGCAATGACAGAGGTCAGACATTTTCTGTAAGTCTTCACAAGGTTGGCACACACTGTTGGTGCTATGTGGCCCATTCCTCCATGCAGATCTCCTCTAGAAAAGTGATGTTTTGGGCCTGTCGCTGGGCAACACGGACTTTAATCTCCCTCCAAAGGTTTTCTATGGGGTTGAGGTCTGGAGACTGGCTAGGCCACTCCAGGACCTGCATATGCTTCTTAGGAAGCCACTCCTTCGTTGCCCTGGCGGTATGCTTGGAATTATTATCATGCTGAAAGACCCATCCACGTTTCATCTTCAATGCCCTTACTGATGGAGGTTTGCATCAAAATCTCACAATACATGTCACCATTTATTCTTTCATGTACACAGATCAGTCGTCCTGGTCCCTTTGCAGAGAAACAGCCCCAAAGCATGATATTGCCACTTCCATGCTTCACAGTAGGTATGGTGTTCTCTGGATGCTACTCAGCATTCTGTCTCCTCCGAACACGACGAGTTTTGTTTCTACCAAACAGTTCTACTTTAGTTTCACCAGACCATATGACATTCTCCCAATAATAATAATAATAATAATCCAAATGCTCTCTAGCAAACTTCAGACCGGCCCAGACATGTACTGGGTTAAGCAGGGGGACGCGTCTGGCACTGTAGGATCTGAGTCCCTGGCGGTGTAGTGCGTTACTGATAGTAGCCTTTGTTATGGTGATCCCAGCTCGATGCAGGTCATTGACTAGCCCTCCACCGTGTGGTTCTGGGATTTTTGCTCACCGTTCTTGTGATTACTTTAACCCCACGGGGTCAGGTCTTGCGTGGAGCCCCAGATCGAGGGAGATTATCAGTGGTATTGTATGTCTTCCATTTTCTTATTATTGCTCCCACAGTTGATTTAATCACACCAAGCTGCTTGCCTACTGCAGATTCAGTCTTCCCAGCATGGCGCAGGGTTACAATTTTGTTTCTTGTGTCCTTCGACAGCTCTTTGGTTTTCACCATAGTGAAGTTTGGAGTGTGACTGTTTGAGGTTGTGGACAGGTGTCTTTATACTGATAAGTTCAAACAGGTGCCATTACTACAGGTATTGAGCGGAGGACAGAGGAGCCTTTTAAAGAAGAAGTTACAGGTCTGTGAGAGCCAGAAATCTTGCATGCTTTTAGGTGACCAAATACTTATTTTCCACCATAATTTGCAAAATAAATCTGGCCAAATCAGACAAGTTGATTTCCTGGATTTGTTTTCTCATTGTGACTCTCATAGTTGTGGTCTACCTATCATGTCAATTACAGGCCTCTCTCATCTTTTTAAGTGGGAGAACTTGCACAATTGGTGGCTGACTAAATACTTTTTCCCCCCACTGTAGCTTTAGGCTGAGATCAGGCGACTGTACTAAATCTTGGGCCTAGTCATGTGCGACGAGATCGGCTGCAGGAGCCGGCTGTTATTCACATTCACTAGTCTAATCTATAACGCCTTCATGAGATCTGCCGTACATGTAGCGAGCCCATCCCATACCCGGCAGCTAATGGCTGTGTATTACAGTCTGGGCCTGCTGCTAACAATCACAGGTGCAGCGGCGCTCCGCCCGCGATAGTTAACCTGCTAAATTCAGTTGTCAATCCCTGACATACTCTGACATGTGGGTGTGCCATTTTTCCACCCCTCGGCGAGCGCATGAAGTGGTGGCAGGTCGCCGATGGGTTGTCATGACAGCTGAAGGTCTGCTGGTGGCCCCTGTGGGTCTGCTGGTGACCCCTGTGCTTGTCATGCAGCTCCTCTGAAACCTGTAGATAAGTTTCAAATGAGATTTCTGCCATTGCAGCAATTCTGTGCCAACTTGTTTTATTTTTACACAGCTCGTTTCCTGCTGGATGACTTGTAATCTTCGGTTGATTACTGTTTATTACTCATAAAATGTCGCCATTCCCCACAACATGTTGGTTACACTCTGTGGGTCTGTGCGCTTGCAGCGATGCCAGATACGTGGATAATAAATCATCAGTGCTTGAGAACGGCACACAATCAGCCGCCGTCGGCAATGGACGAAGGTAAGAAGACGCACAGTACGAAGCGCAGCTCACCTGCTGTTTCTCGCGGTCTTCCTGCTGCCTGAACTCATCCAGCACGGCCTGTAGACGAGTCTGGGGGGGTCACAGATGGACAGAGAAGATGGTGAGACCCCTGATCTTTCCTCGCTCCCCGATTCCCCATAGATGCAGGTTCCTTACCTTCAGAGCCACGTTCTCCACCTTCATAATCAGCTCCTCCTGACGCTTCCTTCTCTCCTGCGTCTCCCGTAGTTTCTTCTGTAGATTTTCAACCTGTTTCTGCAATTCTAATACTGAAAATAAAATACAGATTCAGAAACAGATCAGCACCAATGATCACTGACCAGAACCATGGGGGGGAAGGAGTGCAACATTCTGTAACCAGAAAATGTCTTTATACTGTAATTAGTGATTTAGGGTTATGTGCAGATTAATGAATCAGAGTGTTGGCAGCATTTCAATGGATGAAAAACACTACAAAAACGCTCAAAGAACTGACACACTGTGGATGGAAAGAGAATCTGCATCGAAAACAATAATGTGCAGGAGGCTTCAGACATGTTATTACTTCGCTAGCATTGTAAGAAGTTGCGTATTTTCCGTGTCAAAAATTAGCAGAAAAAAAAGCAACGTGTGAACGAGCCTTAAAGGGAATTACACAGATGTAATCCAAGCTGTGCTGTGGCCGCTCGCCCCCCACTTACCGCTGCATGGCCACTACTCACCTATTTGGTTGGTGCCCCCATCCTGACCATTCTGGCGCCCTCTTTGATCATCTTCGTTTTCTATATTGTTTAAGTCTTCCTCTTCTTGCCGTTCGCCCTCCTCATCCTCTCCGTCACTGCTGCTACTAATGTCATTGAAGATCTGGCGCAGTTCATCTCGTTCCACTTATCAGGTGCAGAAAATTCAAAGAATAAATACAAGTATAAAGCACACAGGTATGGCGCTGAATCTAGGCTACACATACTGAACATTTCAACAATAAAACCATACTAAGGGGCGAAACGGGACTTTCATGACCAGTTAATTTTCTTTATTTTCCTCCCCTTCTTCCAAGATCCATACCTTTTTTTATTTTTCCATCCCCATAGCGGTACGTGGGCTGATTTTTGCAGGATGAGTTGTACTTTTGAATGACACTAGTGATGAGCGAATATACTCGTTACTCGAGATTTCTCGAGCATGCTCGGGTGTCCTCCGAGTATTTTTTAGTGCTCAGAGATTTAGTTTTTAGCGCCGCAGCTGAATGATTTACATATAACACATAAGAATAGCTCCTCCCCTGCAGTACACACCCTCCTGCTGGCTCTAAGTGAACCAGTTCGGTAACAAAGCAGTAGGAGCTTAACATTTAACAAGGATGAACTATGTCAAAACCAATTCAACACAGAAAAAACAAAGCCAATAGGCTAACAGGGTAGGTGCTGTGTCCCCCAATGATTGGCTCGGAGAAAATGATTTTACGGTGAGTACACAAAAATCCCTATTTCTCCTATGCCTCATTGGGGGACACAGGACCATGGGACGTCCTAAAGCAGTCTCTGGGTGGGAAACAATTAACTGTAATTGCTCCTTGTACCCACAAGTGCAAAATTCGTCTGACGACGGACGTATCTGCCGAAGCCTGAGAATGGACATGGTAATGTTTCATAAACGTATGCAGGCTGGACCAAGTCGCAGCTCTGCAGACTTGTGCTGCCGACGCTTGGTGCAGGATGGCCCAAGACGCACCCACTGACCGAGTAGAATGAGCCTTAATCCCTGCTGGGACGGAGTGACCTCTGACTTGGTAGGACTCCTGGGTAGCTGAACGAATCCACTTGGCTATCGTAGCTTTGGAAGCAGCTAGACCTTTCCTTGGCCCTTCAGGGAGCACAAACAGGGTATCTGACCTGCAGAAAGACGCCGTCCTCAAGACGTATCTCCTAAGGTCTCTGTGTGTGAAGAGCCTGCTCAGTGCGATGTACTGGTGGCGGGCAAAGTGAAGGCAAGGCAATTTCCTCATTGAGGTGGAAAGATGAGACAACTTTCGGTAGAAAAGACGGGGATGTTCTCAAAACCACGTTATCTTGATAAAAATGAGGAAAGGAACTTGGCAAGACAAAGCCACCAGTTCTGAGACTCGTCGGATGGATATGACCGCAACCAGGAAGGCAACTTTCCATGACAGAAAAAAAACAGGGAAACGTCCTGCAGAGGTTCAAAAGGAGCCTCCTGCAAGACTCCGAGGACCAAATTAAGGTACCATGGTTCCAATGGCATCTTATAGGGCGGTACAACATGGGAGACCCCCTGAATGAACATCTTCACCTGTAATCTGTTGACAACTTTACGTTGGAACAGGACTGACAAGGCTGAAATCTGCCCTTTGAGCGAACTAAGGGCGAGACCTAAGTCCAAACCTGACTGAAGGAATTCGAGGACGGAAGGAATAGAAAATGTAAGAGGAGAGCGTCCTCGGTCCTTGCACCATGAGAAGAAGGTCTTCCAAATGCGATGATATATACGCATAGACGTAAGCTTTCTAGCACTGATCATGGTAGAAATGACTTTCTGAGAGAAGCCTGCCTGTGTCTGCACCCAGGACTCAACAGCCATGCCGTCAAACACAAGGCCTCGGAGTTCTGGTGGTAAATGGGGCTCTGGGACAACAGATCTGCGCGATTCGGTAATCGCCAGGGGACATCGGCGACTAGTTGAACTAGTTCGGCGTACCAGGCCCTGCACAGCCAATCAGTATTACTGGTATCCCCTCCGCTCTGATCTTCTTGATGACACTCGGCAGCAAGGGAAGCGGGGGAAAAATGTACGGAAGCTGGAACTGATGCCACGAGTGAACGAGTGCATCTGCCCCGATGGCTGCCGGATCGTGGGACCGAGCTATGAAGTTGGGAACCTCGGAATTTAGCCGTGAGGCCATGAGATCCACATCCGGGTTCCCCAAAGACAGCAGATCTGGTGGAAGATCTCCGGATGGAGAGACCACTCTCCGGAGTAGAGACCTTGACGGCTGAGGAAATCTGCCACCCAGTTTTCCACTCCCGCGATGTGAACCGCTGATATCACTGAACGGTTTTCCTCGGCCCAACGAAGAATGTGGCCTACCTCGGTCATGGCTTCCTTGCTGCGTGTTCCTCCCTGCCGGTTGATGTATGCCACTGCCGTGGCATTGTCGGACTGAATCCTGATGGGATGACCCGTCAGGAAGGGATGGAATTGAACAAGAGCCAACCTGATTGCCCGTATTTCCAGGATGTTGATGGGCAGGCGAGCTTTCTGAAGAGACCAGCGGCCCTGAGCAAGTGTGATGGTGGAACACTGCTCCCCAGCCCAGAAGACTGGCATCTGTTGTCACGACTAGCCAATGTACTGGGAGGAAGGACTTCCCTTGATTCAGGGAGGACTTCAAAGTCCACCACCTGAGAGACTGTCTGACTCGCTGGGGTAGGAGGAATTGACGATCGAGAGATAACGGGTTCCTGTCCCACACAGCCAGGAGAGCATGTTGTAAGGGGCGGAGGTGTTGTTGAGCGAATGGGACCGCCTCCATCCTGCAGAGGACTCTCATATTGAAACGTAGAGAGTGAGTGCGAGGTTGGGAGAGCTTCTGAGCTTCCCGCTGTAAGACAGAGATCTTTTCCGGGGGAAGAAGTACTAACCCCTGGGACAAGTCCAGTATCATTCCTAGAAAGGAAATTCGCTGAGCCGGTACTGGGGAAGATTTTTTGAAGTTTATCTTGGAACCCAGGCGAGAAAGAGTATCTATTGTGATGTTCACGGCCTCATTGCAGCTGCGGAAAGAGGGGCCTTTGATGAGCATATCGTCTAGATGAGGTAACACCACCACACCTCGGGTATGAAGGATGGCCAAGGCAGCCGCCATGACCTTGGTGAATACCCTGGGAGCGGTGGCGAGGCCAAAGGGCAGAGCAGCAAATTGAAAGTGATCTTCCTGGACTGCGAAGCAAAGAAACCTTTGGTGAGAAGGTAAAATGGGAATGTGGAGGCACTCTTCCTGGATGTCTATAGACGCAAGGAACTCGCCTTTTTCCATGGAGGCGATGACAGAACAAAGCGATTCCAACCGGAACCGTCGCACCCTGACAAACTTGCTCAGCAGTTTTAGGTCTAGTATAGGCTGTACTGTACCGTCCTTCTTCTTCTTTGGAACAATGAACAGGTTTGAATAAAAACCTTTTGCTTTTAGGAAGCGGGATAATAACCCCGTCTTCTTTTAGAGAGCTTATGGCCTGGAAGAACTCTGATGCCTTTGTCCTGGGAGGAGAAGACAGGAAGAAGCGATTTGGTGGAAGAGAGGAGAATTCTATCTTGTATCTGGAGGACACAAGGTCGCGGACCCATTCGTCGTGAACGACTGAGAGCCACGCGTCATTGAAGAAAAGCAGGCGGCCGCCTACTTTGAGGGTGTCCTCCGGATACCGCAGGGAGTCATTGTGTGGGAGACCTGCCCGGTCTGGACCCTGTGGACACTGACTGCCTAGGCCTGCCTCTCCAAGAAGGGGAAGGTTTGTAAGAGGTTTCAGGACCTCTATCCCTCTGTTGTGCCCAGCCAGGTCCGGAAGATGTGGAAGTAGAGGACCAATTTGGGTTGAAACGAAAGAATCAGGACCGAGCCTGCTGCTGCTGGTTCTGAAAGGGCTGAAAGGGTCTCTGTTGTGGAAGAAATTTACTCTTCCCTCCAGTGGAAGTAAGAAATTAATTTGTCGAGCTTTTCGCCAAAAAGGTGACCGCTCTGATATGGAAGAGAAGTCAATGACTTTTTAGAAGTAGAATCCGCACACCAGTCCCTGAGCCATAAGGACCTCCGGATGGTGACGACATTTGCTGCTTGCGAAGCACAGTTAGCAGCGTCCAGGGACGCGGTAACTACAAAATCTCCGGCTCTGGCTGAGTAGTGAGGTCTGCTATCTCGGGGGGGGGGGGGGGGGAGGAGGTCTGGGGAGATCGGTATCCCGCACCGCTGCAAACAAGACCTCAGCCCAGTGGGTCATAGCCTTAGCCACCCACGTAGCAGCAAAAGATGGGAAGAGTGCGGCTGCTGAGGCTTCAAAGGCTGAACGCGCCATATTGTCGATCTGACGATCGGTTGGGTTTTTAATAGAGGCGCCCTCCGAAGAGGATAAAATAGATTTAGTAGCCAGGCGTAATAACGGAGGATCTACCGGGGGAGATTGAGACAAATCTTTTCTTAGATCCTGGGCAAAGGGATATTTTGATTCCATGGGCTTCTGCTCTGTGAATCGTTTATCGGGACGGATCCTGTGAGAGTCAACAATTTCCTTAAATTCAAGATGGGTAGCGAATACCTTGTGGGCTCGCTTGGTCCTCTTAAAGGACACGGTGTGATGCGTTTTAGATAAAGGTTCCTCCTCAAGTTTCAAAGCATTATTCACTGACTCAGAGAGTCGAGAGTCTCCTGATCGTGATGAAATTCCTGATCTAGGGACGTGTCAGAATCGTCCTCTGAAACAGGTGCTCTGCTAGCCCCAATGGAAAGGGAGCGAGAAATGGAGCTCTCAGAACCCGAATCCCGGTGATGGTCTGGGGATATGGCATGAGTCCTTTTTCTGGAAGGGCGAGAGACCCTGGGCAAGGTACGACCCCTAGAATACGAGGGGTTTTGAGGATCGTAAGCGTCGTCCGTAAGAGTGCCCTGGTTAGAGGAGGGGTCTCGGAACGATTCCAACGCTTTTGCCAGGGATGCCATAGACCGGGAAAGGGAGGTAGCCCACTCAGGGAGACCAGGCTCACTGGGTTCGATATCAGTAACAGGTGGTTCCTGAACAGTCACCAGTTCACAAGCTGTGCACAATGCAGTATTGTGACCCCGTGGTAATGACACCTTGCAAGAGGTACATGCAGCGAAGAATACAGTGTGGGTTTTCCCAGACTTTTTGTGAGGCCTTGATTGAGACACAGTAGCCTTGAAGAGAGCGCTTACTAGCAGGGGAAGGGTTAAGCTATGTATCTGCAGCTTACCCAGGTCCTGTGTCTTGAGTCCCCAGGGGAGGTCCGCAATGTATGGTCCTGAATCCAGCACCGCTGATAAGGAAAGCTGGAGCAGCGCTGCAGCATCAGCACTGTGGGTGTCCCAAGATGGCCGCCGAGATTTGTGAGAGTGCTTCTCAGGAATGACAATCGCTGGAAAAGGTGGGCGGCGGTAATGCTGGTGGGCGTGGCCAAGAACTCCGGCCTGTATGCAGGGAAAAGCCGGGGACTAAATTTTTCAAGCTTGCGGTTGCGGCCTGCAGCGTCGCGACCGCTATTAGTGCCATCCTGAGCGGCGCTTCGTTATAAAAAATGCTACCCTGCGGACCACCCACGGACTCGGGCTTTATGCCCTAGAGGTGCGGACCATCTATACCCCGAGGACCAGGACCCCGAGCGCCTCGGCCCCCGCAGTGTACTCACGGTAGATGCGGTGGGCCGGTGCTCAATCCACCGTCGCCATAGTCAGGGAGGGGGTGGAGAGCTTCTGCTGCCTTGTGTCATCCGCTATATCAGTGGTGATGCAGAGGGGGGCTGCACGGACGCCATCCATAATATGTCTGGCTATGCACCTGGCTCCAGGAAAGGTAGATGGAGGGCTACTCCATGTGGTCGCCTGCTATGGAGGAAGGAGATCGGAACGCGAAGGAACTGTCGCCCGTAAAGGTGAGCTCAGGGCTGGCATCCAACGTTGCAGGAAAGGATACGGGAGGAACGCTCCACGTACTTGCCTGTTGGTGGTTCGGGGAAGATCGGAACCTAGAAAGGGTCCGTCGCCACCATTCGCTCCGTTAAGAGAAAAAATAGAATAAAAAACAAATATGAAAATAAAAACGGTGGGGTGTGAAAGCAGACCCAAGTGCCTCCTACAGACACTAAGCAAGAACTGGTTCACTTGGAGCCAGCAGGAGGGTGTATACTGCAGGGGAGGAGTTATTCTTATGTGTTAGCTTAGCGTCCTCCTAGTGGCAGCAGCATAACACCCATGGTCCTGTGTCCCCCAATGAGGCGTAGGAGAAAATATTTTAGCTTTTTATAGTGCAATTGTTAATCCCCTTAGGGGACTTGAAGCTGCGATCATCGATCACTTGTACTATACATGCTCAGCACTGCCAAGTATAAAGAAACTCACAGTATCCCATGATGGACAGCGAAAGGCTGGCATTCACAGGAATATCGCAGTGACAGACACGGGGGTCTTCATCAGATCGCCGGCTGTCATGGCAAAGCCTTACAATCATGTCACGGTTGCACCAATGGGAGCGTGGAATGACATGTCCCCTCTGCTGGTGCATGATAAATGCCATGGTTAGAGATTGACAACGGCATTTATCAGGTTAACAGTGGCTGGCGTAGCACCACTCCACCTGCGGCTGTTAGATGATGGTGGAATAACTCAGTCATCATGTGGAAGATGTGGGCTTGACATGTGAGCCCACATCAAAGGCAGGAAATGGCTATGTCCCCTGTCCCGGCCTTTACTACTCCATCACAGCCGCAGAAGCATTGTTCTCCGCTCTGATGGTAGAGTGAAAGTGGCAACTGATCCATGGCCAATGATTGGCTGCAGCGGTCACAAGATGTTTGGGTCAAATGATTGCCTGGGGACACAGCGCTGAGCTCTGTCCTAGAAGTCATTTTTTATCTTATAGCAGACAGTGGAGCTACTAAGAACAGGTTGTCCAGTAGTGGAAAACACCTCTAAAGTAAGGAGCAAGAAGGATAAAGAAGAACGGCCCCATTGTGCACGAGGCTGTGCAGAAGATGGCACTAGACGACTGAGCGTCAGCCTCAGCCCTTTCCTCCACGTATGTACGGGCAGAGCATGGGAATTACCGCACTGGTCGGCAGGCGGTCAGGACATCGGGCTCAGCAGGATTGGATGTAAGTGTATGAAAAGTTCTTCTTTTTTGACACCATTTTTACATATTTTTAAATAAGAAAACTTGTGTACTAATGAAAGACACAAAGAATGAAAGTTTCCATTACTTGAAGAGCCGTGTCCTTGCTTCATTACGGACATTCCAGGAGAACCATCTAAGCCGGTCAAGTTTTCATTTTCTTTTGACTCATCTTCAGCGATCACCTCCCATCCTAAAAGCTACAGTCAAGAAAAAGAACAGACCTTCCCCCATAAAATATTCACACATGTGCACTATTGAGCAGATTTATGCCAAAAATGTCAAAAAAATGTAAGACGCACCAACCCCTCCAAATTTGGAAGGAATATGGGGGGTGCGTTATAGTGTGTGTACTGCAGGAAGCCGGTGGCAGGAGTGGGGCGTCCTGGTGGTGCAAAGCAAGGGAGGTAGGAGCGGAGCGCCCACTGTGCACTTTGACCTCACGGTGGGCATCACAAAAATGGCGGCGGTGTCAGCACATGTGCTCAATAACAAGCCAAGATCTGCAGTCGCCTTATCCTGCGCGATTTTACCGAAGACCGCTGGGAGATCAATGTGCACAAGTGCTGTCCGCCCTTGAGACCACGCCGGCAGGATACTGACACCAGAGGCGGCTGAGAGGCCGGAGCAGAGCCGAACACCCTACCCACAGGCCCAAACAACCAGGCTACAGATTATTACAGTGAAGGTACCCATTAAACCAGTAGGACAGCGCATTTATGCCCATACATTTAGTTTAACATGCCAGATACTGATGACAGGTCCAGCATCCCCCCACCCATTTTCCTCGTCTAAAACCTAGCCGTGTCTTATAGTCCAAACAATACGGTACATAAAAGACGAGGTACTTATACAGACAGTCCTCTGGTTAAACTACATGGCTCTGTAAGTTTCTCCAGAACCCAAATTTGTATTTAAATTTGGAACAGGGTCCGCAAAAAAAAAAACCACACACACACACCTCATCGCCGACCTCCACACTGCTCGCTGACTAGCCCGTTCCAGCTTCTTCACCATAGGCAAGGACTTCCGGCCATGTCCAGGCCTCGGAAGCCAATGACTTGTCAGGTTGCGGCGTAGTGACACCATGACTTGCGCTGTGACCTTATGATACAAAGTGACCTCCGAGGCCTGGACGTTGGCCAGAAGGGCTGGCGTAGAGTAAAAAGTCCAGAGATGCAGCTCGCAACGATAGAAAGAAGAGGATCGGACAGTCAGAGGTCTGAGGATTATTTATTTATATTTTACCAATAGTCCCCTGATTATTGACCTCTTCAGCTGCCTCAATGCCCGTCTGGTTCCCTTCTTTCTGCTGTCGTGCACCACATCTCTGGTCTGTTCACTACAGGCCAAGACTTTGGCATCGTGACCTTGTGACACGCAGTGGATGTGGCCGGAAATTAAGACGTCGGAGATGTGGCATGTCATGGTTGTAAAAAGTTGAGGACCAGATGACCTACGGCAGGCAGTGGGGAAACCGGAGAGGTGAGAATTATTATTTTTATTTTTCTTTGCCCATCTGACGCTCGTACACAAGTCAGATGTTCACAAGACGGAGACTACATGTAATGGTAGTTATGGGTACATGGGGGGTTAGTTCTATACACACCCTTCATGAGCTGTTGGCCATTTATTATCTGATCTTGCCATCTTCGAGCCCTTATTGTTCTCATTTATTTATTTTTCCATGTAAACCGATATTACTTGTATTAATTCAATTACCACGGCACATCCTGGTGCTCTCAATTGTATTATTTTTTAATCAGGTCTAGTGTGATTTCTGTTTTTATTGTAGCCTTTGTTGTAATAAAGTGATTTTGGTGATTAATAGTAAAAGAAACAAATAATTTTTGTACCCGTTTTTTTTTTTCTCCATCTATTTTTTGGCAGTCGTTTTGAGACTGATATTAATCTGCAATTATTTATTTATTTAATTGGGTACTTCCTTCCAATATAGGCTGTATGTTAATGTTTATAGCCCCCCCCCAAAAAAAAAAGTTATATATATATTTTAGCAAAAGGATACGGACACTGACGGCTTCTGCATCTGTGCTCAAAAGACGTTTCACTTCCTTTTCCACGTCTGGGGATTCGATGTACTGCAAGGAAAGTATCGCAATCATCAGTAAGTGACCCACTATAAGATATAACTGTACATTACAATATACAATTATTTTAGAAGATTAAGGCAACGCACCTTTTTTTTGGCAGTTTTCCTGAAGCGCCTTTTGCGCACATTTTTTAGCGGTAGGGTTACTGAAAACAAGAAGATGAAGTCTTACAAATTGTATAGGTAACATTAAGGAGATAAACAATGTACGTGAGCAGATCTCTAGCGCCACAACCATCACCAAGGTCACCTTAAATCAACTCACTTCCGTGATTCCAAATAAACTTCTTTTCTCGGTCTCGGTCCTTTTTCTTGCTGGCTTTTGGGTCACTTGCTCCCGTTGGTTCCTCTAGAGGTGGGTAAAGGTCCCCATCAAGGGTACACACTAACATCTAAAAGAAAAATAAAAGTTATCATTTAGTACCAGTAGAAGAGAGGAATTAGGTTCATTAGTAATTTGGCTTTCTAGAAATCTGCAGGGCAGAGTCCACCTGCTCCTCATAGTTCCCGAGATGCTGCCAGCATTTTCATGGTGACCGCTTCCCTTTATGTTCTCTATCCCGGCTTTTAGACATTCAGTTGCTCTGAGGGATCTAAGCCCTTTACATCATGTAGAGGACCAAGAGCTTCTACTGACAAGGTCGTATGCTAGGGACCCTTATCCTGCTGTTCTTGCAAAATGTATAGGTGGAAAGGTACGTTACGGATTCTCAACATGAACAGAGGGCCCGCGAGGGACACAGAGGGCCCGCGAGGGACACAGAGGGCCCGCGAGGGACACAGAGGGCCCGCGAGGGACACAGAGGGCCCGCGAGGGACACAGAGGGCCCGCGAGGGACACAGAGGGCCCGCGAGGGACACAGAGGGCCCGCGAGGGACACAGAGGGCCCGCGAGGGACACAGAGGGCCCGCGAGGGACACAGAGGGCCCGCGAGGGACACAGAGGGCCCGCGAGGGACACAGAGGGCCCGCGAGGGACACAGAGGGCCCGCGAGGGACACAGAGGGCCCGCGAGGGACACAGAGGGCCCGCGAGGGACACAGAGGGCCCGCGAGGGACACAGAGGGCCCGCGAGGGACACAGAGGGCCCGCGAGGGACACAGAGGGCCCGCGAGGGACACAGAGGGCCCGCGAGGGACACAGAGGGCCCGCGAGGGACACAGAGGGCCCGCGAGGGACACAGAGGGCCCGCGAGGGACACAGAGGGCCCGCGAGGGACACAGAGGGCCCGCGAGGGACACAGAGGGCCCGCGAGGGACACAGAGGGCCCGCGAGGGACACAGAGGGCCCGCGAGGGACACAGAGGGCCCGCGAGGGACACAGAGGGCCCGCGAGGACAGCAGGAGGAGTAAATCAGTGCCTGGCGGAGATTAATCCTCAGTTAATAGTTTATACCAGCCAGACTTCTTTGTATTTCATGCAGTTCCTCCATAGTTTGCCACATCTTTAGCAGCGTCGGTGGGGGTTAGGAGTTATTTTATTCAGAATTCAGGAAATTTTGGGAAATCAATTTTAAGAGTAGGTGGGTCACTACTATTCCAATGACAGGAGATGTATTTCTCTATACCTGGCAATGTTCCATGGAGTCATAAAGAGCCATTGGGCTTCAGGCAAATTGAGGATTTTTATCCCGGCCATCTGTGTGTAAGGACCCGAGTCGCTCTAACGTTGGGCACCTCCTCCATATACGAGTCCCCAGAGTTTCAGAACACTGGGACACTAATGATGTAATACGGAAGATCCTCTACCATGGGGACATAATCCTTCAGGACGTCTCTTGGGCTTGGTTTGCAGTTGAGGCTTTATGACACAGCAGACATTTAGCCTGTTTGCAGCCTTCATATTCCGACATGAAGCAATGCGGTGGATTTCCCATTGACCGGAATCTAGAATTATCCGTAATAGGATGAAGCGGACACTGGAGTGACGTGTGCTAAGAAAAATGTCATGAATACAGGACAGCTCTGCACCAAGTACACAGACATCTCAACCCAGAAGGCTTTCTGGAAGTTGGAGAAGTCCAATACTCGGGTGCGAAAAGCAGCCAAGAAATATTTCCTGCAATCTGGAAGACCAAGGCCCCGTTTACATCTGGTCTCCACAGGGCCTCCAGCTTAGACAGGGGCGTTTGTTTGCCCATATAAATCTACAGAAACAATAAGTGCACCAGAAAGCGACAAGTATTGCAATAGGTTTGGAAAAGATACTGAAAATGAATGAATACATAGATTACTGTATGTGAGAACGGCAGATTGGTGACGGTACTGGAGCTGATGTACAGCCAAGTACGGGGCAAACGATCAGATGATCGCAGCTTCCAGTCCCCTAAGGGGACTGACTAATACACCATAAAAAAGTATATGTATCCCACAATTCACCCCTTTTTGTCCCATTAAAAATAAAATAAATAAAAAAATACACACATATTTGGTATCGCTGCGTTCATTAAAGTCCGACCTATCAAAATGTGAAGTAAATTAATCCAATCAGTAAACAGTGTAATAAAAAAAAATCAAAACGCCAGGATTAGTTTTTTTGGTTAACGCAACATTGTAATGAAATGTATTAAGAGGCGATCAAGACATTGTATCTACCCCAAAATGGTATAAATTAAAACATATCCTCAGGGTGCAAAAAATAAGCCCTCACACAGCCCCATGTCCGAAAATTGGCAACACACAAACATTTCCCGTTTTCCAGTGGATCCCATGATAATATGAACGGTGTCATTCAAAAGCCCTGACGCCGTTATGTGGAGAGAAAAATAAAAAAACAAGTTATGCCTCCTGGACGAAGAGGAGGAAAAATGAAAATTCCCTGATGAAGGGGTTAAGAGCAAATTGCTAGAGGGGAAAAACAAAACAAAAAAAAACAACTGTACCTGGCAGATGTCCGCAGTCTTGTAGAAAGTCTTCTTGTCAATGGTTTTCAGACACTCTAGTACACAGGGAACATCGACGAGCTTGGCAGCAAGTGGGACCCTATCAACCCGCACAATCCCGTGACGGCCATCCGCTGCAAACAGTGACAGAATTATTCACACCTTCATACCGCACACATTTTCTTCAGCCCTTCATACAGCACACATTTTCTTCAGCCCTTCATACCGCACACACTTTCTTCAGCCCTTTATACCGCACACATTTTCTTCAGCCCTTCATACCGCACATTTTCTTCAGCTCTTCATACCACACACATTTTCTTCAGCCCTTCATACCGTACACATTTTCTTCAGCCCTTCATACCGTACATTTTCTTCAGCCCTTCATACCGCACAATTTCTTCAGCCCTTCATACCGCACATTTTCTTCAGCCCTTCATACCGCACATTTTCTTCAGCACTTCATACAGCACACACTTTCTTCAGCCCTTCATACCACACACATTTTCTTCAGCCCTTCATACCGCACATTTTCTTCAGCCCTTCATACAGCACACATTTTCTTCAGCCCTTCATACCACACACACACATTTTCTTCAGCCCTTCATACCGCACATTTTCTTCAGCCATTCATACCGCATTTTCTTCAGCCCTTCATACCGCACACATTTTCTTCAGCCCTTCATACCGCACATTTTCTTCAGCCCTTCATACCGCACATTTTCTTCAGCCCTTCATACCGCACATTTTCTTCAGCCCTTCATACCGCACATTTTCTTCAGCCCTTCATACCGCACATTTTCTTCAGCCCTTCATACCACACACATTTTCTTCAGCCCTTCATACCGCACATTTTCTTCAGCCCTTCATATCACACACATTTTCCTCAGCCCTTCATACTGCACATTTTCTTCAGCCCTTCATACCACACACACATTTTCTTCAGCCCTTCATACCGCACATTTTCTTCAGCCATTCATACCGCACATTTTCTTCAGCCCTTCATACCGCACACATTTTCTTCAGCCCTTCATACCGCACATTTTCTTCAGCCCTTCATACCGCACATTTTCTTCAGCCCTTCATATCACACACATTTTCCTCAGCCCTTCATACTGCACATTTTCTTCAGCCCTTCATACCACACACACATTTTCTTCAGCCCTTCATACCGCACATTTTCTTCAGCCATTCATACCGCATTTTCTTCAGCCCTTCATACCGCACACATTTTCTTCAGCCCTTCATACCGCACATTTTCTTCAGCCCTTCATACCGCACATTTTCTTCAGCCCTTCATACCGCACATTTTCTTCAGCCCTTCATATCACACACATTTTCCTCAGCCCTTCATACT
The DNA here is from genome assembly GCF_032444005.1 of Ranitomeya imitator. Classification (NCBI taxonomy): domain Eukaryota; kingdom Metazoa; phylum Chordata; class Amphibia; order Anura; family Dendrobatidae; genus Ranitomeya; species Ranitomeya imitator. The sequence continues at coordinate 217,619,719 of NC_091283.1, forward strand.
GCACATTTTCTTCAGCCCTTCATACCACACACACATTTTCTTCAGCCCTTCATACCGCACATTTTCTTCAGCCATTCATACCGCACGTTTTCTTCAGCCCTTCATACCGCACACATTTTCTTCAGCCCTTCATACCGCACATTTTCTTCAGCCCTTCATACCGCACATTTTCTTCAGCCCTTCATACCGCACATTTTTTCAATGTTACAACTTGTCAGTTTATAATAGTTTGTTTCCTCCAAGTAAATTAAAACATTTATTGTCACTGATTGAGTTTTATTTTACAATTTCTACATATTATTTGTTTTCTATTATGAGAAGAAGACAGCATGGATAGAATGTGAAGACTGCAGGCGATCAGCAGATACTGATTGACTGCAGTGGTAAAGTCACACCCCCTCTGGCATGGCGCCTGTCCATGGGGCGAGTACAGGATAATTTGTAGTTACCCCACCCTGCAGGAAATCACGTCCTATTGTATAAAGGGTGGTCAGTGTCACTCAGACCTATTTCTGGGATGTCAGATAAGTCGGCCTCATCTTTCCCTAATCTGTGTATTTGATAGTGTGAGGTTAAAAAGGAGCAGAATAAATTATTTTTCGTCTCCACTGTTTTACGGCTTTTCATTTACTTACGATGCAATTCAATTGACAGTCTGTCTTTGGCACTGACGTTGCCAGACTGCACCATTCTTCTCACTGTTGATGCATATTCCTAAGAGACACAATATCAGCATACAAGGGGTTATCAAAAAGCCCCGTCACATAACACTATCAAAAGATCATTTCCTATTTATTCCACCATCATCGCTTTACATTAAAAAAAAAGTATTAAAATACCAAAACAGAAACACAAAAATACAAACAGTACAGCAAATGCTGTGACGATTTGTCCATATATTACATTTTGGGGAATGTTATCGGCCTCTACTTTTTCTCCTGTGACTACAATTATGGTCCACCTTCTCCTGCATTAAAGGGAATTTGTCAGCAGGTTTTACCATTTAATCTGAAAGCAACATAATGTAGGGGCAGAGATCCTGATTCAAGGGATGTGACACTTAGAATCATAGAATGTTAGAATTGGAAGGGACCTCCAGGGTCATCGTGTCCAACCCCCTGCTTAATGCAGGAGTCACTAAACCATCTCAGGCAGATGTCCGTCCAGCCTCTGTTTGAAGACTTCCATTGACTTCTTAGGTTATGTGCTGTAGCTTCAATACAATCAGTGTTTTATCAGCAGAGGATTATCAATGCAGGACCAGGTGTCTTTTACCAAGCAGTCCAGCTAATCTGTGTGACCCCGCCCCACCACTGATTGGTAGCTTGCTGACAGTGTACACAGGAAGCTGCCAATGAGTGATGTGGGCGGGGTTATACACAGCTCAGTATTCTGACCACTGCTACATCTACAGCAGAGAAAACAGGGATTTTATCAAAACTTAAAATTGTAAAAAAGTGTTGCGGAATATGTTGGCGATATAAAAATAAGCATTATTATTATAAAACTGCACCAATCAGTCTAGTGACATCACTGGAATCAGGGTCTCTGCTCCTATATCATGCTGCTCTCTCTCAGATTACATAGCAAACATCAGGTGCAGATTCCCTTTCAGGAGTGGATCCACATGCTCAGAAGCTTCTATGCTCTACACATCCTCTTCATGTGTCGCGATCTGACAGCGAAGAGGCCAATACAAGGTGGTAAAACAGGAGTAATGGAGCTATGTGGTAGACGTAACCAGCAAAGATGAGAGAAAGACAGGTATAGACACAGGGTAGCTATTAAATAGAGAAATACACAGACATGAAGTAAATAGCGAAGATATTTTTCAGACTATAAGACACATTTTTCCTCCAAAAATGTGGAGGCAAATGGGGGGTGCGTCTTATAGCCCGGATGTACCGGCTCTGGCTGTGGTGGGGGAGCGGCATCGGACGAGCAGAGGGTCACAGAGGCAGGAGCCAGGGGCTGCGGGTAGCTCCTGTGCCCGCTGCTAAATAGAAATGAATATGCCCTGCATTCCACCCCCATGGGCGTGGGAGGGCAATGAATATTCATTTCTCTTTAATAGCGTCTTGGTATTATTGGCCCCCACCCCCATCCTGGTATGCATGGCCCCATCAGAAAACATTAAACAAATAAATAAATAAAAAAACATTACACTTACCATCTCGGCGCTCCCTCGCAGCATCTTGTTCCGATGGCGGCAGCTGCTTTATGCTTGTAAGCCAAAAGGGCAGCTGCCGGAATACTCATTGCTCTGCATGCTGGGACTGTGTGCGCAGAAAGCAGAGTATTCACTGCTCTTCAGTAGCGCGCACAGTGTCAGCCGCTGGCTGCCTGATGGCGGTCACTGCTACTTAAGAGAAATACATATTTACCTTTCTCCACGCTTAGAGAGGCGAATATTCATTTTATCTTAAATAACGGCACACATAACCGACCGGAAGCTGCAGGAAGGCTCCGGATGACACTGTGCGCTACTGAAGAGCAATGAATACTCACTGCTCTGAGCATGCAGAGCAGTGAGTATTCCGATAGCTGCCCTTCGGCTTGCAAGCAGCACATGACATCCCTGCCATGCGTTGCTTACAAGCATAAAGCAGCTGCTGGCATCGGAACAAGACGTTGCGAGGGAGCGCCGGGAAGGTAAGTGTGATGGGGTTTTTAAAAAAAATAAAATAAAAAATCTGTCACCCCAAAAATTTGCCTATAAGCTAAGGCCACCGGCATCAGGGGCTTATCTACAGCATTCTGTAATGCATTCTGTAATGCTGTAGATAAGCATCATGAAAGGTAAGAAATACAGGTTATATTATACTCACCCAGGGGCGGTCCCGATGCGGTCCTATCCGATGGGCGTTGCGGTTCGGGTCCAGCGCCTCCCATCTTCATGCGATGACGTCCTCTTCTTTGCTTCCTGCCACGACTCCTGCGCAGGCGTACTGATTTGCTCTGTTGAGGGCAGAGCAAAGTTCTGCAGTGCGCAGGCGCTGGGACTCTCTGACCTTTCCCGGCGCACTGTAGTACTTTGCTCCGCCCTCAACAGGGCAAATCAGTACACCTGCGCAGGAGCCGCGACAGGAAGCAAAGGAGAGGACATCATCTTAAGAAGATGGGAGGCCCGGACCGCGACGCCCTTCGGACAGGACCGCAGTGGGAACGTCCCTGGGTGAGTATAATGCAACCTCTATTTCTCACCTTTCAGGATACATCAGGGGCTTATCTACAGCATTACAGAATGTTGTAGATAAGCCCCTGATGCCGGTGGCCTTAGCTTATAGGCGAATTTTGGGGTGACAGATTACCTTTAATGTTTTCAGATGAGGTCATGAAGGTGGTGGGGGCCAATTATAAGGATGGAGCCACACATGCCAGGACCGGTATGTGGGCCAATCATACCAGAATAGGGATGGAGCCATGCATACTAGGAGGAGGTGGGGGTCCTGCATACCTGGATAGAGAGGAGGGTGGCCATGCATACCAGGATAGGGATGAGGGTGGCCATGCATACCAGGATAGGGATGAGGGTGGCCATGCATACCAGGATAGGGATGAGGGTGGCCATGCATACCAGGATAGTGATGAGGGTGGCCATGCATACCAGGATAGTGATGAGGGTGGCCATGCATACCAGGATAGTGATGAGGGTGGCCATGCATACCAGGATAGTGATGAGGGTGGCCATGCATACCAGGATAGTGATGAGGGTGGCCATGCATACCAGGATAGTGATGAGGGTGGCCATGCATACCAGGATAGTGATGAGGGTGGCCATGCATACCAGGATAGTGATGAGGGTGGCCATGCATACCAGGATAGTGATGAGGGTGGCCATGCATACCAGGATAGAGATGAGGGTGGCCATGCATACCAGGATAATGATGGGGGGAAGGCATGCATACCAGGATAGTGATGAGGGTGGCCATGCATACCAGGATAGGGATGAGGGGGGCCATGCATACCAGGATAGGGATAAGGTGGTCATGCATACCAGGATAGGGATGAGGGGGGCCATGCATACCAGGATAGGGATAAGGAGGCCATGCATACCAGGATAGGGATGAGGGGGCCATACATACCAGGATAGGGATGAGGGGGCCATACATACCAGGATAGGGATGACGGGGGCCATGCATACCAGGATAGGGATGAGGGGGCCATGCATACCAGGATAGTGATGAGGGGGGCCATGCATACCAGGATAGTGATGAGGGGGGCCATGCATACCAGGAAAAGGATGAGGGGGGCCATGCATACCAGGATAAGGATGAGGGAAGCCATGCACACCAGGATAAGGATGAGGGAAGCCATGCATACCAGGGTAGGGTATATTAAATACAGAATTAACCACATTTTCTGCTTCAGTTTTTTCCCCAAATTTCCTCCTCTAAAACCTAGGTGCGTCTTATGGTCCGATGCATCTTATAGTCCGAAAAATATGGTACATATGAGGCTGTGTGTAAAGGACTATTTTCTCTGTAGATCAGAAGAAGGACACAGGAGTGAGCAGATAACAATGCAATCTTGGAAGCTTCTGCTGCTTCCTGGTCACATGGGACAAGTTGGTGGCCACCCATAGAGCAAAGAGGAGCGAGAGAAGAGGCTAAATGAGAAGAAAATTACACTGGCATAGCCCAGGTTGAACCTCCAAGGGTGACAAAAGGCCTCTATTCTCCACGCTCCGTGAGGAAAAGAAAGAGTTCAGCTTCGATTTTTGGGTCATTGGCAAATAGATCCACATCCAGAATCCCCCATCTTGACAAGGGATAGAAAGACTGCTTGGTTCAGGATAGATGGACTGCTGTTATGGACAAAAGAGGTTTCTCTGCCCAGGAAAAAATCCTTGCAGCGGTCAATTTCAAACTGGCGCATTTCGTGTCTCCCTGGTGCCGGAGGTAGGCCACTATGGTCACATTGTCGGAATAGACACATACATGATGACCTTGGACAAGAGCAGATGCGGCTTTCAACACCTCTACTGCCTTCAGTTCTCTGAAGTTTGAGGAGCTTGATCTGATGTGTGGGGCCCATAATTCCTGGAAGTGGGTTTTCTCTACCACAGCACCCCAGCCTCTCTGACTGGCGTCTGAAGTGAGTATCTTCAGGGAAAGCTGATCCCAATTGACTCCCCGCTGAAGGTTCTGGTAGTTTAGCCACCACGAAAGGGAAGACTACACGTGACACGGATGGGGGACTCTCCTGGTTAGAGAATGTTGATGCCTTTTCCAAGATAAAAGAACATGAGAGTCTTGAGGACTCATGTATGGGATTGAGCCCAGGAAACTGCCTGGATGCACGATGTCAGCGATCCCAGGATAGACATTGAGTCCCTCAGGGTAGGAGCTCTCTGGTCTCTGAAATTGGAGATCCTCTGAAAAAGATCAAGATGACAACCCTTCAGGAGAAGGATGCTCTTTCCCCTGAATCTAAGAGAATTCCCAGGAAATTCTTCCTTGATGAAGGATGAAGATCCGACTTCTCCAACTTTGGGATTCAGCCCAGGGATTCCAGGATTTCCAAGGTTTTTGCCACATCTAGATTTAGATGAAGGATAGATGGTGTGACGACGAGAAAGTCGTCTAGATAAGGAATAATGCAAATCCCCTGACGATGAATGAAAATTACTGCTTCTGCCACAATCTTGGTAAATACCCGTGGCACCGATGAAATGCCGAACGGGAGGACATTGAATTGGTAATGGCTGACCCGGTGACCATGGGAAACTGCAAATCTGAGGAACTTCCGGTGATCTGGGTGGTTTGGCACATGGTAATAGTCATCCTTCAGATCTATTGTTGCCATAACCCAATCCTGTCAAATGAGAGGGATTGCTGATTTGATTGACTCCGTGTTGAATTGTCTGTCTTGATGCCAACTCTGTGCTTCCCTGAAGGTTTCTCGACTAGGATAGGCGAGAATAGTGGCCTCTGCCTATCTCTTGTAGGGGTACTCGAGAGATCACAATTGCTTGAAACAGACCTTGAAGATCTAAATGTAAGGAGTATTGAAGGTGTAGAGACTGTAGTGAGGTAATTCTCAGGCATTGAGGGGGAAAACTCTCAGGCTATGTGCACACGTTCAGGATTTCTTGCAGAAATTTCCTGAGCAAAACTGGACATTTTCTGCAAGAAATCCGCTTGAGTTTTTTTTTTTTTTTAAATTCGTTTATTTATTAAACATAGAATAAAATTACAGTATACATATTTGTCCTTGTCGTTAATCTGCGTGGTCACATTACAGGGATTGGAAGGACAGAACATACATATGTCAATTATTTCACATATAGAAAACGTATGTACTAAATTATGGAACAGTCAGAACATAGGGTTCTTGAACTACAACCAAACTAAACCTCCAAAACTACTAAGCCGCCACTTAACCAAAGTTGAATACTTTATTTATTTTGTTCCTTTCCCATTGCGCAATATTTACAGATCAAAGGACCAGGTAAACCACATTTCTCCCAATTAGTCAGGTCACAGAGTGAGATGAGAGGCATTCCATCTCTCCCAAATTTTGCTGAACTTATGCGGGCAGCCCCTATTTTGATAAAGAGTGCGCTCATAGGGGACGACCGCATTCACCAGTTCAATCCAGGACCTAACGGAGGGGGGTGAATTCCCCATCCACCGCATAGCTAGCAATTTCCTTGCCAAGAAAAGTGTTTCTCGTAGAAAAATCCCCGTATAGTGGTCCCTGGCCTCCTCATCCAACACTCCAAACAGGCAAATTAAGGGTTCAAGAGGAATCGGAATTGACAGTATTGAAGTTAGTAATGACGTCACCTCCCTCCAGTAGTGAGAGACTATGGGGCACTGCCATATCATGTGTATAAAATCAGCGTCAGGTGAGTGGCAACGCAAACATTCCGACGTCAAGCATCGACCCATCCGACAAAGTCTCAACGGAGTCAAATATGACTGGTGGATTATATATAATTGGGTCATCTTATTATTGGCTGATGGGGAGACTGAGGGGGGATTCCAAAATATCCTCCCATTCCTCACTTTGCATATCAGGAAAAAGCCCCTCCCATTTGCCTCTCACCAAATCCACAACAGAGTTCGTTCCCGCTGATAGCAGATATGTGTATAGGGACGAGATAAGACCCTGAGGGCCCTGGGACTTAAGAATACCTATCAGAGGTAAAGATGACATGTTACGGTTCATCCCCTCATTCCTGACAAATGACTGAACGGCAGATCTGAGTTGCAGGTATCGAAAAAATTGAGATCTTGGAAGGTCATATTTATTTTGTAATTGTTCAAAGGACATAAAAACCCCCTGATCATATAAATCTCCCATCAAAAGAACCCCGTAGGAAACCCAAAATTTTGTAGATGGATGACTCACTAACGTCGGGAAATAACTGTTATCCCACAAAGGCATCTCGGCTACAATGTCCCCAAATCCAGTAACCTTTTTAATTTTCTTCCAAGTGGATCTCGCCAATCGAATCATGGGCAGCAAACTAGGAGCACTTATTTTCCCCGATTCCAAAAGACCCAGCGGACATTCAGCACCAACAGAACTAACGAAGTGATTTTCAGAATTAGGGAGATAGTTATGAGGCATCCATTTACATAATGCTTCAGCCTGTCCCGCCAAATAATATAAAAAAAAAATCCGGCAGTGCCGCTCCACCCTCCTGTTTAGGTCTTTGCAGGGTAGTTAATTTGAGCTTGGGTCTGCCCTTCCCCCACACGAATGAAGTAACGTGAGAATTTAAACTAGTAAAGAAGAATTTTGGTACAGTTACTGCACTATGTTGAAGGCAATAGTTGAATTTAGGGAGCAAAATCATTTTTATGAGATTAATGCGACCTGCTACAGACAATGGATGTTTACTCCAAGATGCAAATTTCAGTTTAGTGTATTCCAACAGGGGGAGAACATTGAGCTGTAGGTCCAACCCACTGCGCTGGGACATGTAGATACCCAGGTACTTAAATTTAGACACTATGGGCAGTAAAGAAAGAGTACTAAGATTGGGTGCTGGGTGTTGAGATAAAAGGTAATAGGGCAGATTTATCCCAATTAATATATAGGCCTGAGAACCTACTAAATTTATCTATGGCAGCAATTATTTTTGGCAACGTTTCTTCTGCCCTATCCATGAATATTATCATGTCATCAGCATATAAACCAATGATGTCGGTGCGGTCCGCTATCTTAATACCATCAATACCAGGGGTTGAACGCAAGCGCACAGCCAATGCCTCTATTGCTAGAGCAAATAGGGCCGGAGAAAGGGGGCACCCTTGACGGGTTCCCCTATATAGTGAAAAAGGCTCAGACATAGAGCCGTTAACAACTATACGGGCCTTGGGTTTCAGATATAACACACCAACCCATTTCAAAAATTTCTCCCCAAAGCCATATTTCTGCAGACAGGTGGACAAAAAGGGCCATTCAAGTGAGTCGAACGCCTTGGCTGCATCCAGTGACGCCAATGCCCAGGCATTGTCTGGTAACAAAGAACTGTACTGAATTACCGACTGGACCCGTCTAATATTTATAGAGGTGCTCTTACCGGGCATAAAGCCAGTTTGATCTGGATGTATAATATCCAGTATAATGGAGTTCAACCTGGTAGCCAGTATCTTAGCAAGGATCTTATAATCCACATTTACCAAGGATATAGGACGATAGGATCCGCATTCCAAAGGATCTTTCCCCTCCTTCTTAAGTACAATAATATGTGCCTCATAAAAAGTATCTGGTAGACACCCTCCCTTCCATATCTCTTTAAATACTTTCAATAGAAGCGGAGCCAGTATCCCCCGGTATTTCCTATACAACTCTACAGGGAAGCCATCTGGCCCAGGGGCCTTTCCAGAGGCCATATCTGTTATAGCTTGCTCCACTTCCTCCAGGGTAAATTCAGCGTCCATAAAGGTCTGTTGGGCGGAACTCAGCACAGGGAGTGTTATATCGGACAAATATCCCAGACAATCGGAAACACCAAAACCGCTCTTAGATTCATACAGCCCCTTATAATAATTATAAAAACATTGAAGTATTCCCTCAGTAGTGGAATTCAATGAGCCGTCCGGTGAGCGAATTTGTAATATCATGTTAGATGTATTGTGTTGACGCACCAAGTAGGCCAGAAATTTCCCCGCCTGATTCCCCATTTCAAAGTACGATTGTCGCGTAAAAAACAACTTACGCTTAGACTTGGTGTCTATGTGTTGGGTGTATAGTCTTTGCAGAGTCAACCACTCAACCCTATTATCATTAGTCTGGTCAGCTGTATATGTTGCCTCAGCATTTCTCAAACGTTGTTCAATCTCATCGTCCTCCCTTGATGTTATCTTTTTAATATATGAAATTGTAGAAGACAGACAGCCCCTCAGATATGCCTTAAGTGTATCCCAAAATAAGTTAATATTCTGAAGTTCTGAGTGGGACTGAATGAAGCAGTTTAGCTGGTCAACTGTCCTATCGTCCGAATCTATTAGTTTAAGCCAAAAGGGATTCAATTTCCATACTCTACCATTATTTAGCATCCCAAACACAAGGTTAAGAATAATCGGACTATGATCCGAGGTCCCTCTATTACCGTGTTCCACGCTATCCACCCACCGCACCAGGTCTCCGGATCCGAAGATATAATCTATGCGAGAGAGGGAACTTCTAGTGGAGGAGTGGCAGGTATATCCCCTCTCCCCGGGGTGATGCGTCCTCCATAGATCTATCCAGCCGCTACCTCCATGAACAGTGTTAACTGAGTCGGGGGTCGAGGAAGGAGAAGAAGACAAAGGTTCCCCAGGCGACCCATCTCCCAGTCGCATTCTATCTAAATTACTGTCCATAACTAAGTTGAAGTCCCCCATACAAACAACATGTGCGTCTGGGTAGCTTAATGCAAAGCTCATTGCCATCTTAAGTACTGAAGTATTAGCCGGGGGGGGGGGGGGGGGGGGGTTATATATGCATAGTATGACGTATTCGCGGGAATTAATTAATGCATGGACAAAAACAAAACGTCCCTCTAAATCTCGCCGAGTCGTCTGGGCCTCCCATTGGACATCTTTGTGTACTAATAGTGATACCCCTCTCGAGTAGCTAGTGTGAAACGCGTGAGCATACAACTGTACCCATGGTTTCTGTACACCTCTGGCTGTATCTCTGGTTAGATGTGTCTCTACCAGGGCCACAATATGAGGATGATACCGTCTGATTTGAGAGAACACCTTGATTTTCTTCCGGGGTGATTTAATACCCCGAATGTGCCATGTCATACATATCAACTCAGACCCCATATCTACCCATTAAAAAGCATGGTATGCATTGATGGTGAGAAAAGTCCGCTAATTACGCATGGGAAGTCATAATGGCTTTGGAGGCGGCTCTTACCCAAATACCTACTAAAACTAATTAAATCTAACAGAAAAGAAAAACAACAACTTAACAAAAACTGAATAGTGGAGGAGTAAGATCCTGTACTCCTACAGTCAAATATAAAAGGGAATACCCTCACTGCAAAACTAGTGCATAAACTCAAACCCAACAGATCTTGAATAATAGAGGAGCATGCCTCCATACTCCCACAGTCAAGTAGAAACGGGGATACCCTCACTGAATTCAGTGTCCGGTATTATTGACTTCTTTCGCACCCATGTAGAGAGCTCTATTTATATTGCCATTTGATAAAGAACCCAAATTAGGGGTTTTTTTGGGCATTGGACCCTCCGTGAGACCGCAACCATTCGGCCGCCTCTGCTGGGTCTGTAAAAAACAAAGAGGATCCATCATGGACAATGCGGAGCCGGGCTGGATAGAGCATGGAATAAATTATATTCTTGTCTCGAAGTAGCTTCTTGACTTCCATAAATCGTGCCCGCTGTTTCTGGAGCTCCATGGAGAAATCCGGAAAAATCGATATGACGGCATTGTTGAATTTAATGGGGCCCTTCTGCCTCGCCAAGCGAAGAATAGCATCTCTATCTCTGCAATTAAGGAGGCGTGCCAGAAATGGTCGAGGCGGAGTTCCAGGGGGCAAAGGTCTCGTTGGGACCCTATGGGCTCTTTCTACTGAGAATGTTGAGGAGAATCCATCTCCCAGGGTGGTCTTAAGCCAGTCTTCCAGGAACTGCTCAGGCTGCTGACCCTCCGACCGCTCCAGGAGACCAATAATTTGAATATTATTTCGACGCAGTCTGTTTTCCAAATCATCCGCCTTTTGTTTCCAGGCGTTTACGGAGCCAGCAGCTTTTGTCAGTTTAGCTTCCATGGGAGTAATAGTATCTTCTATATGCGACACTCTGGTTTCAACCTCCGAAATACGCCCTCTCATAGCTTGCATGTCATGCCGCAAACGACCCACCTCAGTATGCACATCCTCTATTTTTTCCGTAAGAGATGATCTAGTGAGGGAGATAGCCTGCATTAACTGCTCGGATGCTTGTTTAAGAGTCAGTTCGCCTTGTTCTCCCTCCTCATTACTATCAGAAGGACGGCCTTTACGCTGGGCGGGTGCAGGATTATTTCTGAGAGTGCGCACATTGTCCGAGGAATCGTCTCTGGCGAATTTCCTCAATTTATCAGCAGCCCCTGCTCCCTTAGAGTGCTGCATGGTGGGCAGGCAGAGGAACTCTACAAAGTAATCCTGATTATAATTGCAGATAAACCAGGCTCTAATTTCAGGTCCTGTATAATATTGGACTGTACGCCAAAGGGGATCACGAGACTGGCCGATAGTGATAATGAGGATCACAGGGTGGTTGTTTAGACGTTTACTCAGGCCCTATATATCTGAACGGGCTCTCAGTCCGCACACAGGGAGGTCAGCAGGAAGGGGGTTAATTCCCAGTGTTATGGTGCTGCTAAACGAAGCGGCTGTATGACAGGGGGGGCGCAGGGCCCAATATTTCAGGGCACACACCGCACCACCCCTCCAGTTCCTTATTTGCTCGTTCTTCTTCCAAGCAGCACCGCAGGTATATGAAGCACCGCTCCCTTTGCTGTTAGGGAGCGTGCTGTGTTAATGGCTGCCGCTCCCCGTGGGCACCGCTGTCCCCCTCAAGCCTCCCAGCCTCCGTGCGCAAGCACACCTCTCACCGCTGCGATCCCGTCACCGTCCACCCCGATGAGAAGAGAGCCCGGCTATAGCAGGAGACGGCGCCGCGTCCTGTGTCCTGGAGCGCGCGCACCGAAGATGGCCGCCACTGCACGTGGATCCTCCCGGCCCTTCTGTCCCTGCAGCTCCCGCCGCTTCAGATCGCTACGGCAGCCGTCCGGAGGGCTCACAAGGTTCCTCTGAGTGTGGGGTTCCAGCCCCCGTCGGCTCCACTTGCAGGGGTGAGGTATATGCGGCAGGATTTTTTCAGGATCTATGGAGCTCCTATACAGTGCGTCCTTCTTCGGCTACATAGCCACGCCCCAATCCGCTTGAGTTTATCTCGCGTTTTTACCGCGTTTTTTTTTGCGGATTTTTCCAGAGGTTCCCAATGCAATAATATAGTGGGAAATCCGCAAAAAATCCACAAAATTAATGAACATGCTGCGTTTTTTACCGCGATGCGTTTCTTTTGCGGAAAAAAAACGCATCATGTGCATAAAAATTGCGGAATGCATTCTAAATGATGGGATGCATAATGTATTCTTTTTTTTCACGTTTTTATAGCGAAAAAATGCGAAAAAAAATGCGAAAACTCTGCAACGTGTGCACACAGCCTCAAGCTCTAGTTTTAACCCATCCTGAATGGTATGGAGGACCAACTGGTTCGTGGAGATGGATTGCCAATGAGTCTTTGTAGCATGCCGTTATACAGATTTCTGCAGAAGTTCTGCACTGTTTGCCGAGATCTCTGCTTCTGTCACGTGATGTGAACCTTCATCGCGGACTCTCAGCGGATAAACACCTTCATCACCAATGAAGTAACTACGTGCAGGATGAATATCACATCAATATTACATTATTGATTAATATTGATTAATATCAATATTACAAGTGAATTTTAAAACATTTTTAGAAGAAGAAAAAAAAAAAAGCTTTGAGTTTATACATTTTATGTAACATTATTTTCCAGTCCCGCTAGATGACTTCTCATGCTTATTATACGAGCAGCGTGTTATACCTGCCAGTGTAGTGATTGGCACAGTCATAGTGCAAAGAGAGCGGACCTGGAGACCGTTATTGGACCCCACTTGCCATAAATGCCCATTAGCCCCCCAGCCTGAATCCCAGTGGTGAAAGGGAGCCCCTTACTCTGTATAACCAGTGTGACACTGCAGCCCCCTTACAGCAGTGTTAGCTGCATCATCCCCTTGACAAGCAGATATTGGAAATTTAGATGACTTGATGCAGCAAAATACATAGAAATCATGGGATCCCATAGCAAAAGTCCTAATTAGACCCTCTGCCCTAAAAAAAAAAATGTTGTGGGGTCATGGCGCATAGGTGCAGTAAAAGAGAGGAACACGTATTGCGGCACTAAGGGTATGTGCACACGTTGCGGATTCTCCGCGGATCCGCAGCGTTTTTTGCGAATGAATGGCTCGGAGAAAAGGATTTTACGGTGAGTACACAAAAATCCCTATTTCTCCTTCGCCTCATTGGGGGACACAGACCGTGGGACGTCCCAAAGCAGTCCCTGGGTGGGGACAACAATAGATCAGGCCCTGTGTAACCGCTACTTACAAGTGCGCCACCGCGGCCTGCAGAGTCCGCCTGCCCAGACTCACATCTGTGGAAGTGTGGGAATTATAGTGCTTCAAGAATGCATGCGGACTGGACGAATCCACAAGCTTGCAGGCGTGCCTTGCTGACGCCTGGTGCCTAGAACCCTTGATAGACAGGGAGATAGGCTGACATCTAGCACGGAAGGACTCCTGGATGGTGAAAAGAATTCACCATGTTATCATGGTCGATGAAACGGCTAAACCCTTCCTGAAAATGTCAGGAAGCCTTCCTCTACCGTCAGGAAGCCCAAATAAAACGTCCAACTTTCAGAAGGACGCCGTCCTCAAGACGTACCTACTCAGAGCACTCACTTCGTCCAGAATATGGGGGATCTTATTCCATTTTGTGGACTGGAGCCAAAAGAGATGAGGGAAGAACTATGACCTCATAACAGTGGTAATACAGTACCACCTTGGTAACAAGGGATGGAGATGGCCTGAGGACAACCTTGCCTTGAAGGCAATAAGGGAAAAAAGTCTGAAAGAGCAGAGAGGCTAGCTCCGAAGACTCGTCAGAGTGAGAATATCGCAGAGGAGAACGGGACGACTTTCCCTGATAGTAAAGTCTGCCCGGATGAAAAAGGAGCCTACTGTAAGGCTCCTAGGAATAATAAGGTCCCAATGATCTAACGGTATGCGATAGGGAAGAACTACGCGTGAAAACTCCCTGTGAGAAAGTCCCTACTTGCAGTTGTGCTGCGATAAGGCGAGAAGATACTAGCTCCGCAAACAAAAAACGGACGTGGTCAGTGCGGATCTCTGAGGATCACTGGGGCCCCTTTCTGCTTCCGAAAGACTTTCGGAAGCAGTGGAAGGGGAGTTATGGAAACTGGTACCACGGCAGAACCAGAGCATGGAGAGCAATGGCTCTTGGATCTCGAGGCCGAACCACGAACTCGAGTACATTGGCCTTCAGTCTGGATGTCATCCCACCTACAACTGGAGAGCTCCAGTAAGGACAGATCTGATGGAAGACTTCGGGGTGAAGTTCCCACTGACTTGAGGCGGAACCCTGACGGCTGAATTTGTTTGCCGTTCAGAGTTCTACTTCTGGGATATATACTGCCGAGATCACCGAATAATAGACTTCGGCCCATCAGAGAAAGTGAGTTACCTCGGTCATGGCGCCTGATCGTGGGTACCTGCTAGATGACTGACGTAAGGCACCGCCGTGGCATTATCCAATTGAATTCGGATAGGGTGACCCGCCAGAAGGCAGTGGACCTGATGTAAGACTACCGTTCGGATCTCCAGAACAATGATGGGGAGAAGAAGACTGGCATTGGTAGTTACTAATAACCATTGAACCGGGAGAAAGGCCCTGGATAAAGAAGGAGCTCAGAGACTATTGTCTGAAAGTCTATTTGACTTGCTGAAAACGAGCGGAGCGAAGGAAACCACTTCCATTGTCGTCACCATTTTTCCTCAGAACTCTCTTAGCAAATCGAATGAAATGAGGGGTGAGTAATCAAGTCCTCAGAACTCTCCTTGCGCGAGCTCCCTGTTGAAGGGCCATGACCTTGTCTCGAGGAAGAATTACCATCCTTCTAGAAGTGTGCAGGATCATCCTCAAAAAGGATATCTGCTGGGCTGGAAATGAGGAGAACTTGTCTAAGTGTAGCTGCCAGCCCAGGAGAGAAGGTATCGCAAGAGATATAGACGACTCAGCGTAGTCCTGGAAGGGCGGCTAGACAGACCATACAGGGCAGGACGAGCACGCCTCTAGAGTGCAAGAGAAACATGACATCCACCATGACCCGAGCAAACACTCTGGGTGCGGAAGCAAGGCCAAAGGACAAGGTTGTGACATGAAAATGCTGTTGACGAATGGAAAGGCGAAGGAATTTTTGCAGAGGGCAAGCAACCTGAATGTCGATGGATGCCGGAAACTGCACCTTTTTCTGTTGAAGTAATGGCTGAGCGGAGGAACTCCATCCAAAGAAGGAGGACCATGTCAAAGGTTGTTAGAAGTTTGAGGTCCAGGGTCGATCTTACTTTTCGTTCCCCTGTTTGGAACCAAGATCCCTTAGATCTAGACTGTGCTGGACAATCCTTATACAATCCTTTGTCAGTCTCCCGCTCAAAGGATTTGATTGGCCAGTTGTTGCTGGTGTGAATCAAGTTAGTTAAGGTCTCCAGCCAGGAGACCATTGCTCTAGCGCTGGACTCGAAGCCGCAAGACGGAACGAACCAGATTTGCTATCTGACAGTCCGTGGTATTTTTAATTGATGACCCATCAGGTAGAGATACTGGGAGGAATACCACAGGAGATTCTACCCGGTTAATCTGCCCCATGGCAGAATGTGCGGCTGCATCCAGCAGGTCATAGTCTCTTGCCATCTCCTCTTTTCACGGTGCAGAGATAAAAATTAGGCACCCTCGATCCATCAACCTCTTAACAGGGAAGTGGAGAGGAATTGTCCGCCCTCTTGCATCATCCACTAAATAGTGGTGATGCAGAGGGGGGAGCTCGTACGCCAAAAAGGGTGCCTCTATATGTCCACAGAGCACAGGTCTCCAGGTGGACAGGACAGGTTGTCTGGCGTTAGGCCTGGATGCAGAAGAGGAAACATGGAGACGACACTCCGTGTGCTCGTCTGTTGATGGTGTGGGGAGATCGGTGCCCTTTAAAGGACCCGTCACCCTTAAAAAACAGGCCAGGCATGGCATCCCACGTAGAGGCTTCTGTCCAGTGAATCGCTTATCCGAATTGAATGGCAAATGCTCTCGAGGGAGTTTAGTCTCTGAAGCTCTGGCAAGCTCAGACAATATCCAATCCATATTCAGAGCCTTGTTGTCATCAAATCATTGGTGAGGGAGCAGGAAACGAAAAACTTCCGTTTTCTAGATGCCTGTATGTTTCTAGACGCCTGCACGTTTCTAGAATACTTGCGGCCCCTGCTAGCCGACGGCTCCCATGTAGGATAGGGACCATGTATATTGGTCCTGCGAGCACTCCAAACACAGAGGGTACACAGAAGGATTCAATCTCTTGGTCAGAGAACCATGGATTGGTCAGTGAAGAAGTCCACTGAGGGGAACTAGAGGATAAAGCTGGGGTCGGCGGCGGAGGGCTCCTCGGACTGATCAAGCGCCTTTAAGACCAGGAAATATTGGTCATACGCCTTTAAGACCAGAGCATACTGGTCATGCGCCTTTAAGACCAGAGCATACTGGTCATGCGCCTTTAAGACCAGAGCATACTGGTCATGCGCCTTTAAGACCAGAGCATACTGGTCATGCGCCTTTAAGACCAGAGCATACTGGTCATGCGCCTTTAAGACCAGGGAATACTGGTCATGCGCCTTTAAGACCAGAGAATACTGGTCATGCACCTTTAAGACCAGAGAATACTGGTCATGCACCTTTAAGACCAGAGAATACTGGTCATGCACCTTTAAGACCAGAGAATACTGGTCATGCACCTTTAAGACCAGAGAATACTGGTCATGCACCTTTCAGACCAGAGAATACTGGTCATGCACCTTTCAGACCAGAGAATACTGGTCATGCACCTTTAAGACCAGAGAATACTGGTCATGCACCTTTAAGACCAGGGAATACTGGTCATGCACCTTTAAGACCAGAGAATACTGGTCATGCACCTTTAAGACCAGAGAATACTGGTCATGCACCTTTAAGACCAGAGAATACTGGTCGTGCTCCTTTAAGACCAGGGAATACTGGTCGTGCGCCTTTCAGACCAGAGAATACTGGTCATGCACCTTTAAGACCAGAGAATACTGGTCATGCACCTTTAAGACCAGAGAATACTGGTCGTGCGCCTTTAAGACCAGGGAATACTGGTCATGCGCCTTTAAGACCAGGGAATACTGGTCATGCGCCTTTAAGACCAGGGAATACTGGTCATGCGCCTTTAAGACCAGGGAATACTGGTCATGCGCCTTTAAGACCAGGGAATACTGGTCATGCGCCTTTAAGACTGGGAATACTGGCCATATGCCTTTAAGACCAGGAAATACTGGTCATGTGCCTTTAAGACCAGGTACTTCCTTACCCGGGTACTGATGTAGAGTCGATGTGCCCCATTAATGCAAAAATACTGTCACCCCAGTGTGAGCTGGCCGGGTGGACCAAGATGGCCACCGGGAGCTGCAGAGTTGATAAAATCTCGCAGAGAGCGAGAAGCGCCAATTTGGGGGGCGGAGCCACAGACACGATGTTGAATAGGCCCAAGCCGGGGCCTAAATTTCTGTAGCCGGCGGGCGACACCAGCGGGGCGTTCCAGGCAAGACTTCCAGGATGCGGCCTACAAATCGGCCGAAGCCGGGGACTAAATTTTTGCAGCCATCCAGAGCGTTACCTCAGAGAGGTGGGCCACAGGGAAGTGGCTGAGGCTGCCTGTCAGCATGTGGATATCCCTCTGAAGATGGATCCACTCACCATTGATGCGCGTCCCGGCATGGAGCCCCCGCGGATGTGGGTTTCAGCGCTGTTCTGTGCAGCGTGGACAGTGCAGGGATAAGCCTCAATCCATCATCCGTTTGTTAGGGAGGTGGAGAGGAACCGTCCGCCTCCTTGTGCCATCCGCTTTCACAGTGGTGGGACAGTGGGGGCTGCTCGGACGCCATAGAGAGGGGCCTCTGTACAGCCACGGAGTTCAGTCCGGGTGGACAGGGCCAGTTGTCCGGCATTAGGCCTGGCTCCAGGAGAGGATACATGGAGGAGACACGCCATGTGGTCGCCTGTTGCTGGTGTGGGGAGATCGGGACCATGAAAGGAACCGTCGCCCCTGAAGTGAGCTCAGGCATGGCTTCCCACGTCGCAGGAGAGGTACGGGGAGGTATACTCGCCGTGCTCGCCTGTTGATGGTTCGAGGGAGATCGGAACCTTGAAAGGAACTGTCGCCCCCTTCACTCCGTTAATTAAAAAATAAAAATTTACAGAAAAGTAAACAATAAAATAAAAACGTTGGGGTCTGAAACAGACCCATGTGCCTCCTACAGACACTAAGCAAGAACTGGTTAGCTGAGAGCCAACAGGAGGGTATATACTGCAGGGGAGGAGCTAACTTTTTTTGTATCACTTAGTGTCAGCCTCCTATTGGCAGCAGCATACACCCACGGTCTGTGTCCCCCAATGAGGCGAAGGAGAAAACCGCAGGGGTAAAAACCGCAGCAAAAACACACAAAAAACGCGACAAATCCGCAGGTGCGTTTTCTGCCAGGAGAGGCAGAATCCGCACCAGAAATTCCTAAGCCTAATCCACAACGTGTGCACATAGCCTTACACGGTAATTGTGTCCCTATTAAAGTGTTCTCACCATAATACTACAAAAATATCCAAACCCTCCCAACACACAGTAGGAGACACCCACAGTACCCTCCAAATATACGGCATGATGGCTCAACAGTGCCGACAACAAAGTATGACAATGACAGTCCCCACACAGCTCCGAGCCCCCGGAAGGAGGTGAAACGCGCGTCGGGGTGAGGGGATCCCATGAGCACCAGCATTGCACAAGATAACTCAACCTTTTCCACATGATTGTGTCTCATTGCTTGTTATGGGATGAGGTGGTCATATTATTATACATGGTAAACTGTTAGCCTACAAGATTTGGTGCATCATATAGTTTATGAGCCACTGTGCTCTATGATGCAGCATTTTGATTGTTAATCAATGCAATTACATCACTAGATAATCTCCGGTTTCCTGTTGCCACCCATTTGATACCCGACATATGTTGCTATAGTAACTAAGCTGGGCACAGAAGATATTGATCAAATGTATGTGGTATTCTTTGGTTACTTCTCCACTACCCATTGTGGCTGTAGACACATTCCACTTTTATATTAATATTTGTGCTTTGGTGTTTATGAGGTGTCCTCTACGGTATTTTTTGCTCCACATCTGTATGTGTTTCTAATAGTTAAAACTGCTTTTAATATAATTTGGGATCTCTTCTTCTCACATATATGTATATGTGAGATTAGTTGTTGCATTGTTGTGAAGTGCCCTAGATTCAGTGGGACAAATGCTGATTTGGCTCCATTATGTAGTAAGATGGTCCCTGGCCACAAAGTAGGATTGTCCCCACAACCTTCACCACAGTGTGATGCCCCCCAAACCCCCCCCCCCCCCACACACACACACAGTATGATTGCCCCAAAGCACCCCACACAATATGATGGCCCTACAGCCTCCTACACACCGTATGACCACCATCAGATACCTCTTACCACACAGTATGATGGCCCTACAGCCTCCTACACACCGTATGTCCACCAGAGACCCCTCACCACACAGTATGATGGCTTGATGCAGCAAAATACTGAAAAATCATGGGATCCCATAGCAAAAGTCCTAATTAGGCCCTCTGCCCTAAATAAAAAAAATGTCACCATATCTTCACCTGTCGGATTTTGCTGTGGAAACACCTCAGTGGATCAGCCTCATAGACGAGCCTGCACATATATTGTATTTTCACATTTGTGAAGACAGCACCATGTAGAAACTTAGCGAAAGGGAGTCACTCACATGGCTTGCATCACCAGTGTGGGGAAACCTAATAATGTGATGTCAGGGGCATCTTACCTGCGGAAGCCTTAACACATACTGGCTCTCTAATTCATGGGGAGCATCGTCTTTGTTCCGTGACGCCTTTTGTTCTGGGAGGAAAAAAATAGAAAGCTTGGTGAATGGCAACATTTTTTTTTTTTTTTTAAGTCTCTGTGTTAACAAGAGCAAGCACTCAGATGTCAGCGTTCATCATTCCGGTACGGCGCAGCTTCCGGAACGGCATCTACCAAGTTGTGCCCATGGCACTCGGGAACCGTAAGGGGTCCTGGCTGCTACCTAGTGGGGTCTTTCAGTCCTCCAGTTAGAATCGGGCCACCATCTAGTCTCTTTATAACTCTGTTCACACCACATTTGGGTCCTCTGCTTACACCAAGAAAAGCACATCGCGAGGACGCCCAAACATTCACAATGCCCAGTGTTTCCAATAGAGGACAATAGGGTGTCTTATTTGGGCAGGTATAGCTTTTTTTCACTTATGTTTTTTATGCAAACATATATCACAAAGACAACATCGCAAACCTCTCCCCGCAATCGCTGTCCTCCTGCCCGGCTTTATGTGCTGACGCGCTCTACGTCATCCACACGGTGGCATAAACTTCTCTCCGGCACTGGAATTCTTTGATCTGCTGTAATGCGAATGCGTCAGCTTTACGTCCGAGACATTGGCGCTTTCTTGTTGTCTCCTGGCACATGCGCTTACAGTGCTGTGCTCTGCTTTCAGGGGGGCACAGCGAAACGTGCCAGATTGGGGGCGCTGTGGATGACGTAGGACGTGTCATCACAAGGAGCAGGGGGACGGCGAATGCACCGAGAGAAGAGGCGCCGAGCAAAACCAGAGACCCCGTCATATTGGATTGTGGCAGGAGGGGATTATAAGGTATTTTTTGTGCTATGCAGGGGAGGTTGGAGGCTTATCGGCAGGTTGCTAGACTACAGTTAAAGAGGCGGTAAAGGTGATGGCCGTAGTTTATATTGGTAAAAACTGGTGATTGGTTAAAGCGGACCTGGAACTTGCTCCAAAAAAATTGTGTTACAGTCATGGCCAAAAGTATTTACCCCCTTGCAATTCTGTCAGATAATACTCCGTTTCTTCCTGAAAATGATTGCAATCACAAATTCTATGGTATTATTATCTTCATTTAATTTGTCTTAAATGAAAAAACACAAAAGAGAATGAAGGAAAAAAGGAAAACATTGATCATTTCACACAAAACTCCAAAAATGGGCCAGACAAAAGTATTGGCACCCTCAACCTAATACTTGGTTGCACAACCTTTAGCCAGAATAACTGCGACCAACCGCTTCCGGTAACCATCAATGAGTTTCTTACAATGCTCTGCTGGAATTTTATACCATTCTTCTTTGGCAAACTGCTCCAGGTCCCTGATATTTGAAGGGTGCCTTCTCCAAACTGCCATTTTTAGATCTCTCCACAGGTGTTCTATGGGATTCAGGTCTGGACTCATTGCTGGCCACCTTAGAAGTCTCCAGTGCTTTCTCTCAAACCATTTTCTAGTGCTTTTTGAAGTGTGTTTTGGGTCATTGTCCTGCTGGAAGACCAATGACCTCTGAGGGAGAGACAGCTTTCTCACACTGGGCCCTATATTATGCTGCAAAATTTGTTGGTAGTCTTCAGACTTCATAATGCCATGCACACGGTCAAGCAGTCCAGTGCCAGAGGTAGCAAAGCAACCCCAAAACATCAGGGAGCCTCCACCATGTTTGACTGTAGGGACCGTGTTCTTTTCCTTGAATGCCTCTTTTTTTCTCCTGTAAACTCTATGTTGATGCCTTTGCCCAAAAAGCTCTACTTTTGTCTCATCTGACCAGAGAACATTCTTCCAAAACGTTTTAGGCTTTTTCAGGTAAGTTTTGGCAAACTCCAGCCTGGTTTTTTTATGTCTCAGGGTAAGAAGTGGGGTCTTCCTGTGTCTCCTACCATACAGTCCCTTTTCATTCAGACGCCGACGGATAGTATGGGTTGACAATGTTGTACCCTCGGACTGCAGGGCAGCTTGAACTTGTTTGGATGTTAGTTGAGGTTCTTTATCCAACATCCGCACAATCTTGCATTGAAATCTCTTGTCAATTTTTCTTGTCCGTCCACATCTAGGGAGGTTAGCCACAGTGCCATGGGCTTTAAACTTCTTGATGACACTGCGCACGGTAGACACAGGAACATTCATGTCTTTGGAGATGGACTTGTAGCCTTGAGATTGCTCATGCTTCCTCACAATTTGGTTTCTCAAGTCCTCAGACAGTTCTTTGGTCTTCTTTCTTTTCTCCATGCTCAATGTGGTACCCACAAGGACACAGGACAGAGGTTGAGTCAACGTTAATCCATGTCAACTGGCTGCAAGTGTGATTTAGTTATTGCCAACACCTGTTAGGTGCCACAGGTAAGTTACAGGTGCTGTTAATTACACAAATTAGAGAAGCATCACATGATTTTTCGAACAGTGCCAATACTTTTGTCCACCCTCTTTTTTATGTTTGGTGTGGAATTATATCCAATTTGGCTTTAGGACAATTCTTTTTGTGTTTTTTTCATTTGAGACAAATTAAATGAAGATAATAATAACAAAGAATTTGTGTTTGCAATCATTTTCAGTAAGAAAATGAGTATTATCTGACAGAATTGCAGGGGTGTCAATACTTTTGGCCATGACTGTAAGTCCCCGTTTCTGCTGAGCATTTCCATTTTGTGTTGCGTCCAGCCTTTGCAGAGGTACTCACATTTGCTGCATTGGAGAGCAATATGTGAAATCTCTGCTTGCTGTGCAGCTGGGCATTTCTTCAGAATCTCCTCTGGGTGCGTACGCTGTCAGCAATCACGGCTCAGCAGCATCTGAGACTGATAGATCACCCAGCTTCACTGCTCATGGTCATGGAGGAAAGCCAGGAACCAGCGGTGATGCTGCTCATGCCCATGGGGAAAAAAAAATATAGAACTGACATGATTAAATAGTCTAACCATCAATAATTAGTAATAAAACACCTTTATTATTTGTACAAAGGAGCACGTGGTGGCAAAGAAAAACGAGAGCACAGGAGAGAAAGTGACTATAAAGCAGTGTACAGGATATCAATGGTCACCCCAATCTATACGTCTAATCAGAAGTGTCAGGGATACGGAGACTGGGCTCATATAGCGTATACAACGTCTGTGATGTTAAGTCAGGGACATGCAAGAAATGATAGCACAGAACCTTAGGCCTATAACAAATATTTGAGGTATCGATAATATATTGCATGTGCTCTGTACATATATAGAGTACATAGTTTATAAATATGCAAAAATTAGGGGTGCAATTCATACCTGGGTCAAAAACTAGTCCTGCAGAGGAAGTGTGGCGCTCACCACTCATGTTTTGTGTTTTGCATTTTATTGCATGTGTGTTCTCGTTTTTTTTTTTGCCACCAAGTACCCATTTGTACAAATAATAAAGATGTTTTATTACCAATTATTGATGTTCAGATTGATTATTCGGGTCAATTATATTGGTTTTTGTTTCTCTCTAATTGGTCTATCCAGCAGATATACATGTACCACTATGTGGGTGATTACTTATAAGAATTCTGCACACACGGTTAAATGTACAGCATCCGATCGTTCCTTGCATCATTTGTTTAATCATGCCCATGGGGGCACGATAAAATGATCCGGGAGATAAACAATCCGGGGAAATCAACGCCCCCATGAGTAGTCACCCTCTAAGGCCGGGGTCACACTTGCGAGTGCAAAGCGAGAAACTCGGACGAGTCTCCCGCCTTAATACCCGGCACTGCCGCCGGCACTGGGACCGTAGTGTGCGGCTGCATGTATTTCTATCCAACTGAACGCTCTGGTCCCGAGTGCCGGCCGCAGTGCCGGGTATTGATGCGAGAGACTCCCCCGAGTTTCTCGCATTGCGCTCACAAGTGTGACCCCGGCCTAACTCGCATATCACCGGCCAAGGTATAAAAACCATGTCATGGTGACAAAGTAATAAGCCACCAAAAGGTGCTGGTTTGATAGAATATCAAGGATATGGTGGTGTTTTGGGAGCCTGGAGAAGATAACGGGTTTCCTTTTACGCAGAAAAGATATTTCAGAGGAATTATACATTACTTGTAGACATCATCTCGATTTCACTGTTGATTTATTCTCCAAAAGCTGGAAAGAAAAAAAAAAAAAAAAGTTGAACAAGATTTTAAAATACAAATATAATAAAGAAGGAAAAGTAGTTGTACCTGATCTGTACTAAGCCTCTATATAATACCGAATGGCGAGACAAATGAGAAAATCACAGGAAATATATAAATATAAGAATAAGGACTAAGAAGTAGAATGCAGATAATATCCAATTTCATCAGAGCAGTGAGAACGCACACAACATTAAAACACTTAAGTCTTTGCTCCGTTAGCGGTGGAAAATATACAATTTGTCAATTAAAGGAGAGGTGTCAACATCAATGTTAAAATTACAAAGCGCTGGGATATCAGAAGAAACTTTGCAATAGTAATCTTATTAAAAATGATCTACATTCACAAAAATGTTTTCTTAATATTCTTGTTTAATGCGCATTGTCTCGGTTGCCGCCCGTCCTGCAGGACTCGCACGTTCTGTCCAATGTAGCACTGTAATCACTACTCTAAAGCTGAATGCGTGATTCGGGGAGAGGTCGTGTCCCCGTGCTGCTCCAGTAGCATCAGACAGCCATGCTGCCGCTCCGACCTGTCAATCTTCAGGAGCGCATCGCATACACTGTGCTCCCAACGAGGACACGTAAGAACAGGGCCATGTTCACATGGTGATTTCGCATGCGTTACAATGCAAACACTGTTCGGTCATATGTGGAGCGCTTACTCCACTATAGAGTTTACCATCGCTGCTCTGAAGACGTGCAGACCGCTATATTCGGTTAGTTCCATTGGTCCTGTGCTTCAGCGGACGTTGTCTTTGGACAGCACAGAGTCTGATCCAGCAGATAAACCGTGACGCTGGTCTAAGCTGTCAATCATTAGAAGAGCTCAACCCACTGGCAAACAAGAAACCGGAAGGCTGGGGAGCGGCACGTTACTCAACATAGAAGTCTAAGCATCCTGTAAAATATGGGATAACTTACCGATCACAGGGGGTCTGACAGCTGGGACCCGGGAAAATAGAGAAAAGGTTTCTGGAACCAAGCAGCAGAGCCCGGTCTTTAATAGAGTGGAAGTCTGTGAGCTTGACCTCCTAGCCAGCTCCAGCAGCTAACCACCAAGGTGCCCCTATATCAACAGCTCCAGCAGCCATCACCTCAACACCAGTGCACCCCTCTATCACCAGCCATCACCTGACCACCAGTGCACCCCTCTATCAGCGGCAGCCATCACCTGACCGCCAGTGCCCCCTCTATCACCAGCCATCACCTGACCACCAGTACGTTCCTCTATCGCCAGCAGCCATCACCTGACCACCAGTGCACCCCTCTATCACCAGCCATCCCCACGCCCCTCTATCACCAGCAGCCATCACCTGACCACCAGTGCGCCCCTCTATCACCAGCCATCACCTGACCACCAGTGCGCCCCTCTATCACCAGCCATCACCTGACCACCAGTACGTTCCTCTATCGCCAGCAGCCATCACCTGACCACCAGTGCACCCCTCTATCACTAGCAGCCATCACCTGACCACCAGTGCACCCCTCTATCATCAGCCATCACCTGACCACCAGTGCGCCCCTCTATCATCAGCAGCCATCACCTGACCACCAGTGCGCCCCTCTATCATCAGCAGCCATCACCTGATCACCAGTGCCCTCTATCACCAGCAGCCATCACCTGATCACCAGTGCCCCCTCTATCACCAGCCATCACCTGACCACCAGTGCCCCCTCTATCACCAGCAGCCATCACCTGACCACCAGTGCCCCCTCTATCACCAGCCATCACCTCAACACCAGTGCACCCCTCTATCACCAGCCATCACCTGTCCACCAGTGCGCCCCTCTATCACCAGCCATCACCTGACCACCAGTGCGCCCCTCTATCACCAGCCATCACCTGACCACCAGTGCGCCCCTCTATCACCAGCCATCACCTGACCACCAGTGCCCCCTCTATCACCAGCAGCCATCACCTGACCACCAGTGCCCCCTCTATCACCAGCCATCACCTCAACACCAGTGCACCCCTCTATCACCAGCCATCACCTGTCCACCAGTGCACCCCTCTATCACCAGCCATCACCTGACCACCAGTGCGCCCCTCTATCACCAGCCATCACCTGACCACCAGTGCCCCCTCTATCACCAGCAGCCATCACCTGACCACCAGTGCCCCCTCTATCACCAGCCATCACCTCAACACCAGTGCACCCCTCTATCACCAGCCATCACCTGACCACCAGTGCGCCCCTCTATCACCAGCCATCACCTGACCACCAGTGCCCCCTCTATCACCAGCAGCCATCACCTGACCACCAGTGCCCCCTCTATCACCAGCCATCACCTCAACACCAGTGCACCCCTCTATCACCAGCCATCACCTGTCCACCCCTCTATCACCAGCCATCACCTGACCACCAGTGCGCCCCTCTATCACCAGCCATCACCTGACCACCAGTGCCCCCTCTATCACCAGCAGCCATCACCTGACCACCAGTGCCCCCTCTATCACCAGCCATCACCTCAACACCAGTGCACCCCTCTATCACCAGCCATCACCTGACCACCAGTGCGCCCCTCTATCACCAGCCATCACCTGACCACCAGTGCGCCCCTCTATCACCAGCCATCACCTGTCCACCAGTGCGCCCCTCTATCACCAGCCATCACCTGACCACCAGTGCGCCCCTCTATCACCAGCCATCACCTGACCACCAGTGCCCCCTCTATCACCAGCCATCACCTCAACACCAGTGCACCCCTCTATCACCAGCCATCACCTGTCCACCAGTGCACCCCTCTATCACCAGCCATCACCTGACCACCAGTGCGCCCCTCTATCACCAGCCATCACCTGACCACCAGTGCCCCCTCTATCACCAGCAGCCATCACCTGACCACCAGTGCCCCCTCTATCACCAGCCATCACCTCAACACCAGTGCACCCCTCTATCACCAGCCATCACCTGACCACCAGTGCGCCCCTCTATCACCAGCCATCACCTGACCACCAGTGCCCCCTCTATCACCAGCAGCCATCACCTGACCACCAGTGCCCCCTCTATCACCAGCCATCACCTCAACACCAGTGCACCCCTCTATCACCAGCCATCACCTGTCCACCCCTCTATCACCAGCCATCACCTGACCACCAGTGCGCCCCTCTATCACCAGCCATCACCTGACCACCAGTGCCCCCTCTATCACCAGCAGCCATCACCTGACCACCAGTGCCCCCTCTATCACCAGCCATCACCTCAACACCAGTGCACCCCTCTATCACCAGCCATCACCTGACCACCAGTGCGCCCCTCTATCACCAGCCATCACCTGACCACCAGTGCGCCCCTCTATCACCAGCCATCACCTGTCCACCAGTGCGCCCCTCTATCACCAGCCATCACCTGACCACCAGTGCGCCCCTCTATCACCAGCCATCACCTGACCACCAGTGCGCCCCTCTATCACCAGCCATCACCTGTCCACCAGTGCGCCCCTCTATCACCAGCCATCACCTGTCCACCAGTGCGCCCCTCTATCACCAGCCATCACCTGTCCACCAGTGCGCACCTCTATCACCAGCCATCACCTGACCACCAGTGCCCCCTCTATCACCAGCAGCCATCACCTGACCACCAGTGCCCCCTCTATCACCAGCAGCCATCTTGTTGCTCATGTTTCGGGCCTCTATGGGCAGCCTGGACCCCTATAAATTCTCCAGGGACACAGCGCACGCACCTGGGAATACGCAGCAGCACTATAAACACGTGAGAGCCAGTAGAAGCGGAGGATGCGTTACTCGGCACATTGCCCCCACAGGTGACCGGTGCCCTCCGTGCCCCGCGCTTCTTCCCCGCGGTGACAACAGACCCCGGACGGCGCACTCACCTTGTTGACGGAAGTCTCTCGGCCGGAGCTACGACCCGGAAGTGTTACCTGTGCCTAGCCTGCCGGTGTTCTATGAGGGCATGACGTCACCGGGGGGCGGGGCCGTATCCTAGTGACTGACTACTGGTGTTGAGGTCTGAGAGATGACACTGACTGAGGAGGAGCGGGGTCTCCACACACACAGGGCTCAGTGTGAGGGGGCGGGCGGATCAGTGGGCGTTCCTACATGGGGGCTGCACCGGGAACAGGGAGACTGTAATGTGTGGGGCAGGAGGGGGTGATGTTACCTTCGTGGGCTGGGTGCAGTAGTGGGGTCTGCGTGGGAAGAGAATGATGTGACCTACTGGGGGTCTGTGTGGGGAAACAAGGGTGATACTTAGTGGGGCTGCTTGGGAAAGGAGGGTTATGTTATGTGCATAGGCTGCTGGCTGGGTGGGGAGGCTAGGGGGCGCTGTTCCTCGGGTGGGGAAGCGGGGGGCGCTGTTCCTCGGGTGGGGAAGCGGAGGGCGCTGTTCCTCGGGGGGGCACCGCCACGTGACCAATCAGAAGCCGCGACGTCATTCCTCAGGTCCTAAATTCCTAGAATGAGGAGTTTAGTGCCTGAGAATGACGTCGCGGCTTCTGATTGGTCGCGTGGCGGTCACATGGGCGGCACGCGACCAATCAGAAGCCGCGATGTCATCCGCAGGTCCTGAAGGCGCTCATTTTAAACAAAGAAGCCTGCCGGTTACCCGCGTGATGTCCAGGGGCCGCCGGAGAGGTGAATATATCAATATTTTTTATTTTAATTCTTTATTTTACACATTAATATGGATCCCAGGGCCTGAAGGAGAGTTTCCTCTCCTTCAGACCCTGGGAACCATCAGGATCAGTGGCGTAACTACAAAGTTATGGGCCCCGGTGCGAACTTTTAAATGGGGCCCCCCACCATGCCAAAATATTTTCCACCCAAATTCACATTTTCCCTATTAATTTCGCATACTATAGCTTTATTGCAAAGTTGTATAGTGTGACCTCAGTTGCATAACTATCCGGTGCCCCATCCTGGTATATATTTGTCCCCCGTACTGCCATTGTTATGTAATGTATAAAAGAAAATAAACCATTATACTCATCAGGGGCTAACATAGAAGTCATGGGGAGACATATAAGAAGTATAATGCACCCCCATAGTCCTCCTTATAGTATAATACACTCCCCATAGTCCCCCATATAGTATTGTACACTCCTCAGTCCTCCATATAGTATAATACACTCCTCAGGCTCCGTATATTAAAATACACTCCTCATAGTGCTCCATATAGCATAATACACTCTTCGTAGTGCTCCATATAGTATAATACACTGCTCAGTCCTCCATATAGTATAATGCACCCCTCATAGTCCTCCATATAGTATAATACACTCCTCAGTCCTCCATTTAGTATTATACACTCCACATAGTCCTCCATATATTAAATATATTGGGACCGGAGCGTCGCGAGGAGCAGCGGGAAAGGCACCGAAAGGTGAAAATAGCACGATTTTTTTTTTTTTTTTAATTATTTTTAACATTAGATCTTTTTACTATTGATGCTGCATAGGCAGCATCAATAGTAAAAAGTTGGTCACACAGGGTTAATAGCAGCGGTAACAGACTGCATTACACCGTGTTATGCCACGGTGTAACGCAGTCCGTTTAACGGACTGCTAAACCGCTATGGGGGCACTGACTGGAGGGGAGTAGGGAGGGGCCAATTCGTGGCCGGACTGTGCCTGTCGAGGATTGGTCGCGGCCGGCTTTCCATGACAGACAAACAGACGGAAGTGACCCTTAGACGATTATATAGATAGATACTGCGACTATATACAGCAGTATCACCTATATAACGAATATGAAGTAGTCTATGCATTACACAGATGATACTGCAAATGTTGGATACACGTTATATATACTGCTACTGCTGTATATAATGATAGTATCACCTATATAATGTATATACAGCAATCTATACACATTCTATAGGAAATACTGCTACTGTATATACGTTATATATAGGTGATACTGCTGTGTGTGTGTGTATAAATACACCGTCCGCAGTGTCAACTATAACGAATATACACATCAGTAGCAGTATTGCCTATAGAATGTATATAGACTGCTGTATATACATTATATAGGTGATACTATCATTATATACAGAAGCAGCCAGTATCACATATATTGTATATACAGCAGTCTATATATATTTTACAGGAGATACTGCTACTGTATATACGTTATATATAGGTGATACTGCTGGGTATGTGTGTGTATATATACATACACCGTCCGCAGTGTCACCTATAACGAATATACCCATCAGTAGCAGTATTGCCTATAGAATGTATATAGACTGCTGTATATACATTATATAGGTGATACTATCATTATATACAGAAGCAGCCAGTATCACTTATATATTGTATATACAGCAGTCTATATACATTCTATAGGCAATACTACTACTGATGTGTATATACGTTAAATATAGGTGATACTGCTGTGTATATATGTACGTGTGTGTGTGTATATATATATACACACACACACACCAGTATGGCCTATATAACGAATATACACATCAATAGCAGTATTTCCTATATAATGTATATAGACATATATATACACATTATATAGGTGATACTGCTGTATATAATCACTGTATCACCTATATAATGTATGTATAGCAGTCTATATACATTATATAGTGAATACTGCTACTGATGTGTATATACGTTATATAGGTGATACTGCTGTGTATATATGTACGGGTGTATATATATATGTATATATATATATATATATATACACACACCGCAGTGTCACCTATACAATCTATATAAATTAGTAGCAGCATTCCCTATATAATGTATATAGGCTGCTATACATAGATTACATAGGTGATACAGTGATTATATACAGCAGTATCACCTATATAATGTGTATATAGCAGTCTTTACACATTATATAGGTGCAACTGCTGTATATACACATTAAAAAAAAAATCATCGTGGGACTTACCCAGGTCCCTGAGATGGGGGGGAGGTAGGATAAAGGGCTGAGGTGGGTCGGGTCCCAGCATCGGCGGTAGAGGATCCCAGGCAGGCTGGCAGCATTGGTGAGAGGCAGAGCAGTCTTCTCTGACGCTGGTTCAGGCCGGCCAGCGTCAGACACACAGGTGGAGGTTCCAGCGTCGGCTGTAGAGGATCCAGGCCGCAGCCAGGCAGCATTGGCGAGCACGCAGTCTTCTCTGACGCTGGTTCAGGCCGGCCAGCGTCAGACACAGGTGGAGGCGCGCGCCCTACTGCGCGCCAGCCTTTTCAAATATAGCAGTGTGCACGCGGGGTCTCCTGCTTGCCCGCGCTCGCAAGGGCAGCAGCAGCAGACGAGCACACGCAGGCGGCAGGATCAAAGACCGCGGCCATGCTCATTGCTCCCGCGACCCGCACTGACGCCGGCCGCCGTGGGTGGCCCTTGTCAGTGGGAGCAACTAAACACGAGCATACAGGAACATTTAAAGGGCCGGCTGGAGGGATAGTGCGCGCCGCTATGTAGTATCGCTGCCGGTCTGACCTGCCGGGCCCCGTCGCAGTGGCGACCGCTGCGACCGCGGTAGTTACGCCACTGATCAGGATACCATCCGATATTTGTGTCCCATTGACTTGTATTGGTATCGGATATCGGTATCGGCGATATCCGATACTTTTCGGGTATCGGCCGATACTATCCGATACCGATACTTTCAAGTATCGGACGGTATCGCTCAACACTAGTCATCACCCGTTATAGTATACATCAAATTTTATTGAAGAAACCTCCCAATGATAAAAGTATAATCTCCAAAATGAATAAAAACTCAAAATGCACTGTTCCAAATTATTAGGAACAGTAGAAATTCTAAACATTTGATATGTTTTAAATATCTGAAAATGCTCATTTGTAGCATTAGGAGGTCACATTCACTGAACAAAAAAAGCTATTTAACTCCAAAACATCATAACAGGCCAAGTTACATGTTAACATAGGAACCCTTCTTTGATATCACCTTCACAATTCTTGCATCCATTGAACTTGTGAGTTTTTGGAGAGTTTCTGCTTGTATTTCTTTGCATGATGTCAGAATAGCTTCCCAGAGCTGCTGTTTTGATGTGAACGGCCTCCCACCCTCATAGATCTTTTGCTTGATGATACTCCAAAGCTTCTCTATAGGGTTGAGGTCAGGAGAAGATGGTGGCCACACCATGAGTTTATCTCCTTTTATACCCATAGCAGCCAATGACTCAGAGGGATTCTTTGCAGCATGAGATGGGGCATTGTCAGCATGAAGATGATTTTGCTTCTGAAGGCATGTTTCTGCTTTTTATACCATGGAAGAAAGTGGTCATTTTCACACCTTCAGGAACCTTAAAGGGCCCTACCACCTGTTTCCTCGTGATTCTGGCCCAAAACATGACTCCTCCACCTCCTTGCTGATGTTGCAGTCTTGTTGGGACATGGTGGCCATGCACCAACCATCCACTACTCCATCCATCTGGACCATCCAGAGATGCTCGACACTCCTCAGTAAACAAGACTGTTTGAAAATTAGTCTTCATGTACGTCTGGGCCCACTGCAACCGTTTCTGCTTGTGAACACTGTTTAGGGGTGGCTGAATAGTAGGTTTATGCACCACAGCAAGCCTTTGAAGGATCCTACACCTTGAGGTTCAAGGGACTCCAGAGACACCAGCAGCTTCAAATAACTGCTGCTTTGTAATGGTGTTTTGGCAGCTGCTCTCTAAATCCAACGAATTTGTCTGGCAGAAACCTTCCTCATTATGCCTTTATCTGCATGAACTCTGTCTGTGCTCTGTTTCAGTCACAAATCTCTTCACATTATGATGATCACTCTTAATTTTTTGTGAAATATCTAATGTTTTCATACCTTTCCATGGCATTGCACTATTTAACGCTTTTCAGCTGCAGAGAGATCCTTTTTATTTCCCATATTGCTTGAAACCTGTGGCCTGCTTAACCCCTTTACCCCCAAGGGTGGTTTGCACGTTAATGACCGGGCCAATTTTTACAATTCTGACCACTGTCCCTTTATGAGGTTATAACTCTGGAACGCTTCAACGGATCCCAGTGATTCTGACATTGTTTTCTCGTGACATATTGTACTTCATGTACTTTGAATTTTTATGCAATTAAATCAGAGATATGTCACACAAAATACTTAATAAGTAACATTTCCCACATGTCTACTTTACATCAGCACAATTTTGGAACCAAAATTTTTTTTTGTTAGGGAGTTATAAGGGTTAAAAGTTGACCAGCAATTTCTCATTTCTACAACACCATTTTTTTTAGGGACCACATCACATTTGAAGTCATTTTGAGGGGTCTATATGATAGAAAATACCCAAGTGTGACACCATTCTAAAAACTGCACCCCTCAAGGTGCTCAAAACCACATTCAAGAAGTTTATTAACCCTTCAGGTGTTTCACAGGAATTTTTGGAATGTTTAAATAAAAATGAACATTTAACTTTTTTTCACAAAAAATTTACTTCAGCTCCAATTTGTTTTATTTTCCCAAGTGTAACAGGAGAAAATGGACCCCAAAAGTTGTTGTAAAATTTGTCCTGAGCACGCTGATACCCCATATGTGGGGGTAAACCACTGTTTGGGCGCTTGACAGAGCGCGGAAGCGAAGGTGCGCCATTTGACTTTTCAAAGCAAAATTGACTGGAATTGAGATGGGACACCATGTTGCGTTTGGAGAGCCCCTGATGTGCCTAAACATTGAAACCCCCCACAAGTGACACCATTTTGGAAAGTAGACCCCCTAAGGAACTTATTTAGATGTGTGGTGAGCACTTTGACGCACCAAGTGCTTTACAGAAGTTTATAATGCAGAACCGTAAAAATAAAAAAATCATATTTTTTCACAAAAATTATCTTTTCGCCCCCAATTTTTTATTTTCCCAAGAGTAAGAGAAGAATTTGGACCCCAAAAGTTGTTGTACAATTTGTCCTGAGTACGCTGATACCCCATATGTGGGGGTCAACCACTGTTTGGGCGCATGGGAGAGCCCGGAAGGGAAGGAGCGCCGTTTGACTTTTCAATGCAAAATTGACAGGAATTGAGATGGGACGCCATGTTGCATTTGGAGAGCCACTGAGGTGCCTAAACATTGAAACCCCCCACAAGTGACACCATTTTGGAAAGTAGAACCCCTAAGGAACTTATCTAGATGTGTGGTGAGCGCTTTGACCCACCAAGGGCTTCACAGAAGTTTATAATGCAGAGCCATAAAAATAAAACAAAATTTTTTTCCCACAAAAATTATTTTTTAGCCCCCAGTTTTGTATTTTCCCGAGGGTAACAGGAGAAATTGCACCTCAAAATTTGTTGTTCAATTTGTCCAGAGTGCGCTGATACCCCATATGTGGGGGGAATGTTATGACCTGGTGGTCAGGACTATAATGGACCTGATGGTTAAGAGCACACGGAATGACCTGATACTTACTGATAATAAAGGACGAGCTCTGGGACGTGGGAACTCTGCTGACCGCAATCCCTAATCCTATCACACACACTAGAAATAGCCGTGGATTGCTCCTAACGCTCCCTATGCAACTCGGCACAGCCTAAGGAACTAGCTAGCCCTGAAGATAGAAAAATAAAGCCTACCTTGCCTCAGAGAAATTCCCCAAAGGAAAAGGCAGCCCCCCACATATAATGACTGTGAGTAAAGATGAAAATACAAACACAGAGATGAAATAGATTTAGCAAAGTGAGGCCCGACTTACTGAACAGACCGAGGATAGGAAAGGTTGCTTTGCGGTCAGCACAAAAACCTACAAAAAGACCACGCAGAGGGCGCAAAAAGACCCTCCGCACCGACTCACGGTGCGGAGGCGCTCCCTCTGCGTCCCAGAGCTTCCAGCAAGCAAGACAACAATCAAAAATAGCAAGCTGGACAGAAAAATAGCAAACCAAAGGAAAACAAGCAGGAACTTAGCTTCTGCTGGGAAGACAGGTCACAAGAACGATCCAGGAGTGAACTAGACCAATGCTGGAACATTGACAGGTGGCATGGAGCAAAGATCTACGTGGAGTTAAATAGAGCAGCCAGCTAACGAATTAACCTTGTCACCTGTGGAAGGAAACTCAGAAATACCCACAGCCACCAGAGGAATTCCATGGATAGAACCAGCCGAAGTACCATTCATGACCACAGGAGGGAGCCCGACAACAGAATTCACAACAGGGGAACCACTGTTTGGGCGCATGGAAGGGCTCGGAAGGGAAGGAGCGCCATTTGGAATGCAGACTTAGATGGAATGGTCTGCAGGCGTCACATTGCGTTTGCAGAGCCCCTAATGTACCTAAACAGTAGAAACCCCCCACAAGTGACCCCATATTGGAAACTA
The DNA here is from genome assembly GCF_032444005.1 of Ranitomeya imitator. Classification (NCBI taxonomy): domain Eukaryota; kingdom Metazoa; phylum Chordata; class Amphibia; order Anura; family Dendrobatidae; genus Ranitomeya; species Ranitomeya imitator. The sequence goes on from NC_091283.1 coordinate 217,655,421, forward strand.
GACCCCCCAAGGAACTTATCTAGATGTGTTGTGAGAACTTTGAGCCCCCAAGTGTTTCACTACAGTTTATAACGCAGAGCCGTGAAAATAAAAAATCTTTTTTTTTTCCCACAAAAATTATTTTTTAGCCCCCAGTTTTGTATTTTCCCAAGGGTAACAGAGTTGTTGTCCAATTTGTCCTGAGTACGCTGATACCCCATATGTTGGGGTAAACCCCTGTTTGGGCACACGGGAGAGCTCGGATGGGAAGGAGCACTGTTTTACTTTTTCAACGCAGAATTGGCTGGAATTGAGATCGGATGCCATGTCGCGTTTGAAGAGCCCCTGATGTGCCTAAACAGTGGAAACCCCCCCAAATTATTACTGAAACCCTAATCCAAACAAACCCCTAACCCCAACAGTAACCCTAACCACACCTCTAACCCTGACACACCCCTAACCCTAATCCCAACCCTATTCCCAACCGTAAATGTAATCTAAACCCTAACCGTAACTTTAGCCCCAACCCTAATTGTAGCCTTAACCCAAGCCCTAACCCTAGCCCTAACCCTAATGGGAAAATGGAAATAAATACATTTTTTTAATTTTTCCCTAACTAAGGGGGTGATGAAGGGGGGTTTGATTTACTTTTATAGCGAGTTTTTTAGCAGATTTTTATGATTGGCAGCCGTCACACACTGAAAGACGCTTTTTATTGCAAAAAAATATTTTTTTGCGTTACCACATTTTGAGAGCTATAATTTTTCCATATTTTGGTCCACAAAGTCATGTGAGGTCTTGTTTTTTGCGGGACGAGTTGACGTTTTTATTGGTAACATTTTCTGGCACGTGACATTTTTTGATCGCTTTTTATTCCGATTTTTGTGAGGCAGAATGACTAAAAACCAGCTATTCATGAATTTCTTTTGGGGGAGGGGTTTATACCGTTTCGCGTTTGGTAAAATTGATAAAGCAGTTTTATTCTTTGGGTCAGTACGATTACAGCGATACCTCAATTATATCATTTTTTTATGTTTTGGCGCTTTTATACGATAAAAACTATTTTATAGAAAAAATAATAATTTTTGCATCGCTTTATTCTCAGGACTATAACTTTTTTATTTTTTGCTGATGATGCTGTTTGGCAGCTTGTTTTTTTGTGGGACAAGATGAAGTTTTCAGGCGGTACTATGGTTATTTATATCCGTCTTTTTGATCGCGTGTTATTCCACTTTTTGTTTGGCGGTATGATAATAAAGCGTTGTTTTTTGTCTCTTTTTTTTTTTTCTTACGGTGTTTACTGAAGGGGTTAACTAGTGGGCCAGTTTTACAGGTCGGGTCGTTACGGATGCGGCGATACTAAATATGTGTACTTTTATTGTTTGTTTTTTTTTATTTAGATAAAGAAATGTATTTATGGGAATAATATTTTTTCTTTTTTTCATTATTTAGGTTTTTGTTTTTTTTTTACACATTTGGAAATTTTTTTTTTAACTTTTTTACTTTGCCCCAGGGGGGGACATCACAGATTGATGATCTGACAGTTTGCATAGCACTCTGTCAGATCACCGATCTGACTTACAGTGCTGCAGGCTTCACAGTCCCTGCTCTAAGCAGGCTCTGTGAAGCCACCTCCCTCCCTGCAGGACCCGGATGCCGCGGCCATTTTGGATCAGGGCCTGGAGCAGGGAGGTGAGGAGACCCTCGCAGCAACGCGATCACATCGCGTTGCTGCGGTGGGCTCAGGGAAGCCCGCAGGGAGCCCCCTCCCTGCGGGAAGCTTCCCTATACCGCCGGCCCGTGACCGCTCCTGGCACATAGTGCCGAATGTCAGCTGCGATAGGCAGCTGACACCCGGCCGCGATCGGCCCCGCTCCCCCCGTGAGAGCGGCCGATCGCATATGACGTACTATCCCGTCGGTGGTCATAGGGGCCCACCCCACCTCGACGGGATAGTACGTCTAATGTCAGAAAGGGGTTAATAATGTGGAACATAATTTTTAAGTAGTTTTCCTTTAATTAGAATCACCTGGAAAACTATTTATCACATGTGTTTAAGATTGATTTCAGTGATCCATTGAGCCCTGAGACACAATACCATCCACGAGTTTATTTGAAAAACAAAACAATTACATTTTTATGACACTTAAATCCAATAATAATTTGGAACACAGTGTATGAGCTGAATTTTTATTTCAATAATTATACATCTTGGTGTGATATCAGTGAAGAGTAATTGCACGTTGATCTCTTTCAGGGTGTGTTCACACATTGTTTCCCCAGCAAATCGCAATCTGCAGCAAAGTCCTCACATGTAGACCCGCACTAAATCCTTCAGGTCTCACTGAAAACTTTTTTTATGTCTTTTTTATGTCTTCATCTTCAACCTTTAAAAAAGAACAAATAACGATCCTTGCTTATGCAGCCAATGTATTAGGTCCCACAAGTGTTTCTTGGTGTATCCCGGCTGCTGTGGTGACTTCGCTTTATATGTGGCCATTACAGCCTAATCAGTTGTGCAGGTCATATATGGAGCAAATTATTCTTTTACATATATTTTTTTTAAGAGACATAATCTGCTTTTCGCTGAGGGTCTGACTGATGGTGCTGCCACTGTGTCTTAGGACTCTGGCAGAAGTCACGCTGCATGTTGTACAGATAGATAAAAGATCTCCTCTTAGAAATTTTGAGGGGTATTTTTAGTCGATGAGGAGAACATACCGTATTTTTCGGACTAAAAGACGCACTTTTTCCCCCCCAAAAAAGGGGGGAAAATGGGGGGTGCGTCTAATAGTCGCAATGCAGGCTTACCTAGGTGGCAGAGGTGCGGTGGCAGAGGTGCGGTTGCGGGGGTGTGGCGGCAGAGGAGGCGCAGTAAGCGGGGTCCCTTTCCCCGGTATGGTGATGCAGCAGGCCCGGTATGCAGCAGAGCCGGGTGAATCCTCTTGTTATCGGTGGTGGCGGCCATTTTCCGGGGGCCGCGCGTGCGCAGATGGAGCGCTCTGCTTCCCGGGGCTTCAGGAAAATGGCCGCCGCGATCTCCATCTGCGCACGCACGGCCTCCCGCAGCCATTTTCCTGAAGCCCCGGGAGCAGAGCGCTTCATCTGCACACGCGCGGCCTCAGGAAGATGGCCGCGCCCACCGATAACAAGAGGATTCACCCGGCTCTGCTGCATCACCCCCGCCACCGCACCTCTGCCACCGCACCTCTGCCACCTAGGTAAGCCTGCATGGTAAGCCAGGGACCCCTCTCACGCCATACCTCTCACTGCACCTCCTGATCCCAGCACCTCCTGATCCCAGCACCTCCTGACCCCAGCACCTTCTCATCCCAGCACCTCCTGATCCCAGCACCTCCTGATCCCAGCACCTCCTCATCCCAGCACCTCCTCATCCCAGCACCTCCTCATCCCAGCACCTCCTCATCCCAGCACCTCCTCATCCCAGCATCACCCCACCTCTGCCGACACCTTGCCTCCTGTGACCCTGCTCTGCCACCGCCATCCCTCAGGTAAGATACTGTAAATTCGGACAATAAGACGGACCCCCATCTTATAAAAAATCTTTTTTTCTGCAATTTTCACCCCAAATTTGGGGTGCGTCTTATGGTCCGGTGCGTCTTGTAGTCCGAAAAATACGGTAATTTGCAGCAACTCAAACCTAGAGTACATGTATAGGTTTACATAATACTATTAATGAGAAGAAACTATCTTATAACAATGCTATTGTGAAGAGCAGAACAAAAATGATTACCTCAATGAACAAAAATAAAAAAAAGAATTTGTGATAAATATTGACCTGTCCATTCAAGGACATTTTAGCTATAGTATGAAATCCTGTATTTCTTGTCTGTGGAATTGCCTTTGTACTGTTTGTTGTGAAACTGCCGCCCACGAAACTGTTTTCTTTTCTTTCTTTCCTGTTTTGTCTCTTTGTTTAAACATGCAAAACTTGTATAACCACTAAACCTACTGAAACAACTATATAAAGAAGGGATAGCACCTTGATGGCAGGCGTGTTTCAGAGACTTCCCAGTGATACACTATACAAGACGTGTCTTGTGTATTATTTCTGGTGATTCCCCACTTCCAAAGGCTGCTCCGACTGAGTGTGACCCCGACATTTCCTGGCGCCCGAACAGGGACCCGAGGTCTGTGTATTCCTTCAAGAACACCGGCAGAATACGAACGAAAAGAGAATCTGGGATAATGGACGGCAGATGAACAAAAACCTGGCCAGGTAAGAGACACTGTTAGATCTCTTATATCTGCCCTGCACTGTCCGTAAGATTTTCTGTGTCGTGTTCTTTAGCGGGTAGTTCTAGTAGAGGAGGATACCTATAGCTCGGGTTCTTGAACTATTTAGGAATTGATCACCTCACGGAGAACGGCATTGAATGAGAGTGAATGTGAATAGAAGGTGTGTGGAAGTTGGGAATAGCCCTATAAGCCGCCCAGGGGGTTGAAACAGAAGAAGTGACTGTCCCACTGGGCAACGTGGTTGCGTCCTTTCGGGGAGACCTCCGCGCCTATGTTCAATCTCTGATCCTGTCTTTGACAAAAACCTGGTGACGGATAAGTGTATGATAGTATGAGCCCAGGACAGATAAATTAGCCTGGGACAAGAATACGTTGTATGTGATAGTATAAGCCCAGGACAGATAAATTAGCCTGGGACAAGATACGTTGTATGTTCTTTTTCTTTTTCTGTCTGGTTGCATTTGTGTTGTTTGCTATAGGTGTAGGAATCAGGATTTTCTTACATCAACACAGTTTAAACATCCTAGCTCCTTAGGAAGAAGGTAACGAGGTATTCTCATACCCAAACGCCACCTAGGGCAAGAAAAAGACATCCTAGCTCCTTAGGAAGAAGGTAACGAGGTATTCTCATACCCAAACGCCACCTAGGGCAAGAAAGCTCAGGATAAGAAAATGGGGAATAAGCAAACAAAGTCGGAACCAGAAGAATTAGATATCTATACTATCATAAAGGAGAGAAGTGGTGAAGATGCCATTAAGGGGCTGAAAAAGATTTTTAGTAAGTTTGGAGTTACTAGGGCAGAAGCTTTTAGTAGAAAACTATGGGAAGGAATTCAGGAAAGGAAAAAAGGCATAATCAGAGACAAGAAATGGATAGATCAGATCCAAGCATTGATTGATGTCTCTAGGGTAGCAGAAAATGAGGGATGGACATATAATCAACAGAGTAAAAAGTGGTGTATTAGACCCACAGGCTGTGGAGAAAAACAAAATGTGGAATCTAAAAATACCCCACCCCCATACCTTAACCCACATGCCCCATCTTTTCTCCAAACACCACCTCAAAGTTTAGCCGGACCAGGAGGATGGGTATGTCCGCACTGTGGACAACAAAATCCAGACTGGAGAAATGATTGCCTAGCCTGTGGTACACCTAGACATGGCGCTGTACTTGCCCCTGTTAGGGTAGTACCAAGACCCTTTAGGGAACCTGGTGCTGACGGAGTAATGGGAACTAGATATCACCAAACTCGACAATATTTCCCTTGGTCCCCCGCTGAAGGCATGTCTCTCTTGCATAACGCACCAGATCCCACCCAGTGTCCAGTTAGATTTGCACAATATATGCAGCAAATTATGCAGACTCACGCTGGAGTTTGGGCAGATGGAGAAGAATTATGTAGAATGAAAATGACTCCTGGACTCTTCCAGGAGCTATTAGCAAATCTACAGGTACATAGGCCCCAAGCAGGAGATGGTGCCTTACAAACGATAGAATCAGGTACACAATTTGTAGATCACTTAATGGTTTTCATGAGGGAGAGACAGAAGCAGAGAGGAACAACGGGAGTGGTGGCTCAGAAATCTGGACAATCAGTAGACGAATATTATCTAAGTGTAGAAAATAATTTCAGAGATGAAGGCATGGATCTAACCGCTCCAGGAATGATGAGGTTAGTTACAAAAACCTTTATAGATGGATTGTCTCCAAAAGTGAAGGAAAAGCTTAAGGCCGCAACCCCTGATTGGAGAACCTTGGAAGACCCACACCTGGCTAGACAGAAAGCTGTAGGGATAGAAATGGACTTAAGAGAAAATTCTAAGCCAGTAAGAATTGCACAGGCTAATACTGGCTCTGCTAATCAAAAGTTTACTTGTCATTACTGTAAGAAGCCAGGACATTTCCAAAGGGAATGTAGGAAGAGAAAAGCAGATATAGATTCAGGAACCTTTGTACCCAAAAATAGGATAAATAACCCAGTGCCTGATCAAACAGACAGCTCAGAATGACTGAAAGTTATGCAGGTCTCTCTTCCTTCTAGAAGACCAATAATACAAGTTGAAGTTGAGGGTAAAATGTACCTTTTCTGATAGATACGGGAGCAACATCCTCCATTTTAAATCAGGACTTTTTACCATATCCTGACAATATACCATATGTTAGAATACAGGCAATGGAGGATTTTCCCGAAATTTACACTCAACAAGCAAAAATTGACTTGTCTCGGGTTCCTGACAGCCTATGGGCAAAAGGAGACACTGATGTAGGATTTTTATCAGTAGCTCCTATACTGTTAGAAACTGCCCCGGGAACCATATTACCTCAGCTTAGGCAATACCCCATCAGCGCCCAGCAAGAACAGGCGATTTCTCAACAAATTCAGGATTATGTGTTACAAGGTGTTTTGGTAGAAATCAGGTCACCCGCCAATACACCCTTATATCCTGTTAAAAAGAAAGTGTCCTCCAAAGAAACTATGGTGAAATATCGCATGGTGCACGACTTACGGGAAATCAATAAGGTTTTGGCACCGGTCACCCCTGTGGTACCGAATCCTCATACCTTACTGTCTCAAATTCCCAGCACTGCTGCATATGTAATTGACTTATCAAACGCATTTTTTTCTGTGCCACTACATAAGAACTGTTGGCATTTGTTTGCCTTTACATTCAAGGGTAAACAATTAGCATGGACAAGATTGCCACAAGGTATGGTACACTCACCAACTTTGTACTCTGAAGCAATGCAGACCGTGCTAAAAAATTTCATTCCAGAACCAGGAGTAGTCATTCTACAGTATGTAGATGACTTACTTATTTGTTGCCCTGATGAGCAGACGGCAGTTACCTCAACTGTTAATTTCTTAATTTTCCTAGCGCAAGAAGGCTGTAAAGTAAATAGACAGAAACTCCAGGCTTGTCAACAAACAGTCGTGTTTTTAGGTCACTGCATATCACAGGGCATCAGACACCTCACACCTCAACGTACGGAAGCCATACGTAACATGCTTGAACCCAGGAATCACAAACAGCTGCGTGCTTTCCTAGGTATTGTTTCACACTGTAGACAGTGGATCATACATGCAAGTCAACTCATGCAGCCTTTATATGACTGTATTGCCAACACACCATATTCACTCAGTGAAGAGGCTAAACAGTCATTTTCCTCTTTGAAAACAGCACTGGTATCAGCTCCGGCTTTGGGACTCCCAGACTACACTAAACCTTTTCAATTGATGGCAGCTGAGATATCCTCACATGCTACAGGGGTGCTCACACAAAAACATGGAAACAAACAGAGACCTGTGGCATACATATCAGCTCATCTGGACCCTGTAGCTAGAGCCGCACCTTCTTGTGTAAGAGTAGTAGCCGCAATTTCACTGTTATTAGATAAAGCTTCTGAGATTGTTCTTGATCACCCACTTCTAGTTCAGACCACTCATGATGTACATGGCATTCTTAACCAGGTCCAACCTAAACATATTTCAATGGCCAGACACCTCCGTCTCCAATGTTCCCTACTACTGCCGCCCAACATTTCCTTTGCCAGGATTCAGACTCTTAATCTCGCGTCTTTGCTCCCTTTAGAGTCTGAGGGGGGTACCATACCTGAGGAAACTGCACTCTCCAACTCCTTTGAAACTGCACTCTCCAACTCCTTTGACCCATCAAAGTCAATGCATGATTGTGTACAATTAATGGAACAAGAGACTCAGGGCTTATGTAATGTACGTGACAAGCCACTCTGTAATGCTACATTTGAACTTTTTATAGATGGCAGTAGATATGCAGATATGAATGGACAATTTCATACAGGTTATGCGGTAGTAACTCAGCATGAAGTGCTGAAAGCAGAACCTCTCCCTGCTAATCAGTCTGCACAAGAAGCAGAACTTACGGCATTAGTTGAAGCTCTAAAAATAGCCAAAGATCAGACAGCAAACATATACACTGATTCTAGATATGCACATGGCATTATTTTCGATTTTGGCGTAATATGGAGAGCCAGAGGTTATATGACTGCTTCAGGCCAACCTGTTAAACATGCCTCCCTCATTAGACAGATTCTGGAGGCAGCACAAGAAACTAAAGAAATAGCGGTGATAAAGGTAGCTGCACATGTGAGACTCGACACCGAGGAAGCCAGGGGTAACGATAAAGCCGATAAGGCAGCAAAACAGGCAGCACGTAAACCCTTACATCATGCCCACACACTAGATAGCTCTGAAGATGATGAGGAAAGATTGAAGGAAGCTCAGAAACAGGTAGACGACGAAGAACGAGGGCAGTGGCAGAAAAAAGGGGCAGAAGATCAGCAAGGATTATGGAAAAAAGGAACTTTGTTGTGTTTACCCAGAGCCTGGTACCCCGCAGTGGCAAGTGACCTCCACCTACCCACGCATGTGTCCGCAAATGGTATGACGCTCAAGGTAAAAGAAAGGTGGTTGGCTCCAGGCTTTGGTAATTTTGCTCGGAACATGTGTGCTGCATGCGCTATATGCCTGGCACACAATCCAGGTCAGGCCATTAAAACCCCAACCAAGCATCATGTAAGACCACTGTATCCCTTTCAAAGACTCCAGATCGACTACATCCAACTTCCTAGGTACAATGGATACGAATATGTGCTTGTGTGTGTGGACATGTTCTCAGGGTGGCCAGAGGCTTATCCAGTTCGTAAAGCCTCAGCAAAAACTACTGCCATTAAAATAGCACATGAACTGATACCCCGTTACGGCATGCCTGAGGTGATCGAGTCAGATAGGGGTACCCATTTTACTGGGGAAATATTCCAGAATGTTATGAAAATGTTGGGAGTAGAAAACCAGTTTCACACTCCATATCATCCACAGAGTTCAGGTAAAGTGGAAAGATTAAATGGGACAATAAAATTAAAAATCCAGAAGGCCATGGCAGAAACAGGAAAGCCTTGGACCGAGTGTCTACCACTTGCCCTGTATTCCATCCGAAACACCCCAAGGGGGAAGGCTAAGCTGTCACCACATGAGATTCTTTTTGGTAGAGCAGCAAATTTGGGTTGTTATTTTCCACAACAACTGATGTTGAATACTGAGACTTTAACTGCTTATGTACAAGAATTACAAAAACGTTTAAGTAAAGTGCATTCGCAAGTTTTTGCTTCCCTTCCAGATCCAGAAAATCTCGAAGGAGGCCACAAGTTGGAACCTGGTGATCAAGTCTACGTGAAAAGACACACCAGAAAGACTCTGGAACCGAGATTTGACGGACCTTTCCAAGTCCTGTTAACAACTCCAACAGCAGTCAAGCTTGAAGGAAAGGCATCATGGATACATGCAAGCCATTGCAAAAAAGCAGTATAAGACTCATGATATTGATGTTAATAATGTTAACCTCAACGGAGGCATGGGAAAGACTGAATTCTCTAGCCCCTTTGAACAATAGATTCGTACAACATCATAGAAAATTAGTGCATGACTTGTTAAATAATACGCAACCCCTGGCAGATTGTTGGATCTGTACCCATTCACCAGTATCAGCCACAAGTATACCTTTTCTAGCAGTTCCCGTGTCAGCTGAAGAAATATTCGCTTGGCCTAATTGTTCAGACAACCTGGCCAACAACCAACCTGGCAATACTAGACTATGGAATACTACAATCGCCATACCAATTGTGGGATGGGTAGAATTTCCTTGGTGGCAGGGCAATCTTACAGGAAAAATAGACAACTTACAATATTTAGCATTCAAGGGAGGAAAATGGGTACCTAGGAATAAGACTGGATTAACTGATTTAGGACAGGTCCCCACTGAAAATCTACAGCTCAGTTTCAGTACAACCACCCCTTCCTCTGATGCTTTCAAACCTACAGTATTGGAAAGATACATACATAATAGAAAATGGGAACATTCTGAGTTGTTCCCCCAAGGTGATGCAAACAGTTGTACAAGTAAGCCGGGGAACCTGGTTTGTAATGAATCCAATGAGTATGTCAACGGAATGCATGTATGTGGGAATCCCGCAGCCGGGTACTGTAGCCCCTTGGGACAAAAACCCTCTTGGTGTATGCTTCAGAATGTATCTAGTTTTGTGGATTTGGCTCACAGATTGGTATTGCAGCACTCAGCTTTGTGGGATCTGCCTGAGGGTACATTTTGGATATGCGGAGAAGGAGCATATAAATGGCTTCCCGTAGGTATAAAGGGTACTTGTACATTAGGACGCCTAACCCCGGCTACTTTCATAATTTCAAATAAACAAGTGAATATGCAAGCCGTGCCCAAGCACACACTGTATAAAAGAGCTGCAGATAACTCACCACGTCCCTCGGGGAGGCCGCATATAGTACAAATGGGAATTCCCAACAAAATTGCTAGTACCATTTTTATTTATCCTATGTTAACACAAATGTGGGATAAATTAGTTAGAGCCACGGATTATCTAGATGATCAGATTTTATATTGGACATATTAAATACTAGTATAGCTGTACAGAATCAGCTTATAATAGTCACTAACCAACATACCCTGGTATTGGATTACCTAACTGCCTCACAAGGGGGTATGTGTCAAATCATCGGACCCACCTGCTGTCATTATATAGACCCGAATAGTACTATGAGTATGAGATTTAAATTAAAAGACGTACAACGACTCAGGGATCGGTGGGTGGGTTACCGGGATTATGCAAAGCCTAATACATACAGTTATGGTTATTGTAATTATATATGTATTATTCAAGGTTGTACTCAAGGGTATCTCGGTATGCACAAAGAAATTTTGTGTAATGGATGCGAGAATATAAAGTTTTTTTTAATATCACAAAAAGAATGACTAAAATGATCGACAAGGTTTTGAATGGAATATGTCAAAGGGGGGATTGTGAAGAGCAGAACAAAAATGATTACCTCAATGAACAAAAATAAAAAGAATTTGTGATAAATATTGACCTGTCCATTCAAGGACATTTTAGCTATAGTATGAAATCCTGTATTTCTTGTCTGTGGAATTGCCTTTGTACTGTTTGTTGTGAAACTGCCGCCCACGAAACTGTTTTCTTTTCTTTTCTTTCTTTCCTGTTTTGTCTCTTTGTTTAAACATGCAAAACTTGTATAACCACTAAACCTACTGAAACAACTATATAAAGAAGGGATAGCACCTTGAAGGCAGGCGTGCTTCAGAGACTTCCCAGTGATACACTATACAAGACGTGTCTTGTGTATTATTTCTGGTGATTCCCCACTTCCAAAGGCTGCTTCGACTGAGTGTGACCCCGACACTATCAAGCATGACTAGAGAGAATTTGTTTTCTCTGGACAACCTCTTTATCGCCCATCCTACCTGGCAGAATACGGCGCTCATCTCCCATCCTGCCTGGCGGAATACGGCGCTCATCTCCCATCCTGCCTGGTGGAATACGGCGCTCATCTCCCATCCTGCCTGGCGGAATACGGCACTAATCGCCCATCCTGCCTGGCGGAATATGGCACTCATCTCCCTTCCTGCCTGGAGGAATACGGCGCTCATCTCCCATCCTGCCTGGCGGAATACGGCACTCATCGCCCATCCTGCCTGGCAGAATACAGCGCTCATCTCCCATCCTGCCTGGCGGAATACGGCGCTCATCGCCCATCCTGCCTGGCGGAATGCGGCGCTCATCGCCCATCCTGCCTGGCGGAATATGGCGCTCATCGCCCATCCTGCCTGGCGGAATACGGCACTCATCCTGCCTGGCGGAATACGGCACTCATCTCCCATCCTGCCTGGCAGAATGCGGCGCTCATCGCCCATCCTGCCTGGCAGAATACGGCGCTCATCGCCCATCCTGCCTGGCGGAATGCGGTGCTCATCTCCCATCCTGCCTGACGGAATACGGCACTCATCTCCCATCCTGCCTGGCGGAATGCGGCGCTCATCGCCCATCCTGCCTGGCAGAATGCGGCGTTCATCGCCCATCCTGCCTGGCGGAATCCGGTGCTCATCTCCCATCCCGCCTGGCGGAATACGGCACTCATCTCCCATCCTGCCTGGCAGAATGCGGCGCTCATCGCCCATCCTGCCTGGTGGAATGCGTCGCTGATCGCCCATCCTGCCTGGCGGAATGCGGCGCTCATCTCCCATCCTGCCTGGCGGAATACGGCACTCATCTCCCATCCTGCCTGGCAGAATGCAGCGCTCATCGCCCATTCTGCCTGGCGGAATGCAGCGCTGATCGCCCATCCTGCCTGGCAGAATGTGGAGCTCATCTCCCATCCTGCCTGGCGGAATACGGCACTCATCTCCCATCCTGCCTGGCAGAATGCGGTGCTCATCGCCCATCCTGCCTGGCGGAATCCGGCGCTCATCGTCCATCCTGCCTGATGGAATGTGGCACCCATCCTGCCTGGCAGAATACGGTGCTCATTGCCCATCCTGCCTGGCGGAATGCGGCGCTCATTGCCCATCCTGCCTGGCGGAATATGGCACCCACCCTGCCTGGCGGAATATAATCCCCCATCCTGCCTGTTGGAATGCGGCGCTCATCGCTCATCCTGCCTGGCGGAATGCGGCACTCGTCTCCCATCCTGCCTGGCGGAATACGGCACTCATCTCCCATCCTGCCTGGCGGAATGCGGCACTCATCTCCTATCCTGCCTGGCGGAATACGGCGCTCATCGCCCATCCTGCTTGGCGGAATACGGCGCTCATCGCCCATCCTGCCTGGCGGAATGCGGCACCCATCGCTCATCCTGCCTGGCGGAATATGGCACCCATCGCTCATCCTGCCTGGCGGAATGCGGCACTCATCTCCCATTCTGCCTGGTGGAATACGGCACCTGTTATGAATAGGTAGTTCAGAACCACAATGGACCTTGAAGTTCAGAGCACACAAAGTGACCTGACAATAACCAAAAAACATAAGACAAGCTCTGAGACGTGGGAACTCTGCTGACCGCAATCCCTAATCCTATCACACCACACTAGAGGTAGCCGTGGATTGCGCCTAACGCTCCCTATGCAACTCGGCACAGCCTGAGAAACTAACTAGCCCTGAAGATAGAAAAATAAGCCTACCTTGTCTCAGAGAAATTCCCCAAAGGAAAAGGCAGCCCCCCACATATAATGACTGTGAGTTAAGATGAAAATACAAACACAGAGATGAAATAGATTTAGCAAAGTGAGGCCCGACTTACTGAATAGACCGAGGATAGGAAAGATAGCTTTGCGGTCAACACAAAAACCTACAAACAACCACGCAGAGGGGCAAAAAGACCCTCCGCACCGACTAACGGTACGGAGGTGCTCCCTCTGCGTCTCAGAGCTTCCAGCAAGTAAGAAAAACCAATATAGCAAGCTGGACAGAAAATATAGCGAACAAAAGAACACCAGCAGAACTTAGCTTATGTTGAGCAGACAGGCCACAGGAACGATCCAGGAGGAAGCAAGACCAATACTAGAGCATTGACTGGAGGCCAGGATCAAAGCACTAGGTGGAGTTAAATAGAGCAGCACCTAACGACTTAACCTCATTACCTGAGGAAGGAAACTCAGAAGCCGCAGTACCACTCACATCCACCAACTGAAGCCCATAGACAGAATCAGCCGAAGTACCACTTGTGACCACAGGAGGGAGCTTGACCACAGAATTCACAACAGGCACCCATCGCTCATCCTGCCTGGCGGAATACGGCACCCATCGCTCATCCTGCCTGGCAGAATCCAGCACTCCCATCCTGCCTGGTGGAATGCAGCACCCATCGCCCATCCTGCCTGGCGGAATGCGGCGCTCATCGCCCATCCTGCCTGACGGAATGTGGCACCCATCGCCCATCCTGCCTGGCGGAATGCGGCACCCATCGCCCATCCTGTCTGGCGGAATGCGGCACCCATCGCCCATCCTGCCTGACGGAATACGGCGCTCATCGCCCATCCTGCTTGGCGGAATACGGCGCTCATCGCCCATCCTGCCTGGCGGAATGTGGCACCCATCGCCCATCCTGCCTGGCAGAATGCGGCACCCATCGCCCATCCTGCCTGGCAGAATGCGGCACCCATCGCCCATCCTGCCTGACAGAATATGGCGTTCATCGCCCATCCTGCTTGGTGGAATACGGCGCTCATTGCCCATCCTGCCTGTGGAATGCGGCACCCATCGCCCATCCGGCCTGGCAGAATACGGGACCCATCGCTCATCCTGCCTGGCTGAATGCGGCACCCATCGCCCTTCCTGCCTGGTGGAATGCAGCACCCATCGCCCATCCTGCCTGGCGGAATGCGGCACCCATCGCCCATTCTGCCAGTCGGAATGCGGCACTTACTACCCATCCTATGCGGCACTTTTCTCTCTTATTGACTTGAGCAGCAGTGCACATGCTCTGTCTGCCCCCCATTCTTGCTCTATAGGGCTCTCGAGATTCTCTTTTTTTTTTCCAGCAGCCACATAGATTGAGTGGAGCACTGGTCAGACATCCAACCTGCTGCTCCATTCTGTAACGGATAACATTTTCCCAATCGGTGCAGGTTGGACACTCAATGATCAGCAATTTATCACCTAGCCCATGGATTAATAATAACTTGTATTTCCTACACAAACACTCAATCTCTACAAACCTTTGACAGCGCTCTCCTGGCTATCACCTACAGGGGTGCTTAGCCAAACATTCTTGCGCTGTCTATTAGAGAGCAGGTGTCAGACTCATCTGGTGGCGGCTTTTTTTCAAAGAGAACAAGAGGATCAACTACTGGAGTTCCAACACGCCGGATCCTTCTCTCCCCTGACCTCAGTTATCTAGGGAGATCCTCATTCCATGTCAGATTGTTGGCTGATCCTCTGACTTTAGCTTTATATGGGAGCCTTAGTGTAATCTGCACAAGGGCTCATTCAGACATCACATTGGTCCGATCTCTGAATGCAGGGCATGGACTCCCAGCCAGAGCGTGACAGCCTCATCGCCCCCATAGCAGCTGTGTGGTCTGTGCCATTGGCAGTGCTCCACTCCAGCAACTCCATTCTAGTCACCTCAGTGCTGAACTGTCTAAATTGGAGATGATTCATTGAGATCCTTACAGGAGTAACGCCAATCAAGTGAAAAACTAGGAGAAACAGGTCCGTATGCGGAAGATCTGTGTAGAGGAAAGATGCCGTGCAACAGGGAAAAGGTAGGCGGATAAATTCCAGCATCCAAATCTTCGTAAAAACACTCTTTATTGAAAAAAATATTAAAAAGGTCACAAGTCTAGTAACCGCTGTTACAAGTAAACACGTTTTCAGGCTGCTGTCTTTATTCATTGCACATACAATTGTGAGTTGGTCAACTTTCTTATATGATATCCTGCAATGCCTATCATTAACTAAAACCTGAAAATAAAGATTAAAGAACAATCACAAGATGGATTTCATCAACCAAGGTATCTTTGTAATCAGTATAACAGCGCCGACCCCAGGGATGTCTATGCCCCAGCACACCCCAGTGATGTCTATGCCCCACCGGGCCACCCACGTAATGTCTTTGCCCCCAGCCCTCAATGATATCTATGCCCACCTCAGCAATATATATGGCTCTCCAGACCACCCCAGTGATGTATATGCCTCCAAGCCCACCCCAGCGATGTATATGCCTCCAAGCCCACCCCAGCAATGTATATGCCCCCAGCCCACCCCAGCAATGTATATGCCCCCAGCCCACCCCAACAATGTATATGCGTCTCCTATGTGTTTATACAGCAGTCCCAGCGCCTTCTATGTGATGTTTATACAGCAGTCCCAGCGCCTCCTATGTGATGTTTATACCGCAGTCCCAGCGCCTTCTATGTGATGTTTATGCAGCAGTCCCAGCGCCTCCTATGTGATGTTTATCCAGCAGTTCCAGTGTCTCCTATGTGATTTATTCACAGCAGTTCCAGTGTCTCCTATATGATGTATGTACAGCAGTCCCAGTATTTCCTATGTGATGTAGTTGGAGCACCCCCAGACACAGGGCCACGGGGTACTCGGTACCGGTCTTCTCTGTCCCGGTGCTGGGGTTGTCATGGTGGCTGGACCCGGTCCGTGACCCTACTAAGAAGCGTCCAATAAAAGGGTGATGTAGTTTGTCACGGGTTCGTGACGCCACGTGTGGTATTCGGTCAGGGTGACCGACGCTGCTTAGGGATTCCGCTGGGGTGATGGAATGGCAGCTAGATGGTATACCTTCCCACAGGTGAAGTATATCCCCAGGACTTCCCAGTAGTGTGAGTGGCAATGGCGTGAGGTGCAGTCAATAACGAGGACACAGGGTTGCAGTCTTTTTACCTTTTACTGTAGACTTCAGGATCCGCAATCCAGAGCACTGTCAAAAGGGCTGTCTGAGACCGGCCGGTCCGAAGGCACATCCAGAGTTCCCTTTGCAGGTGGAAATCAGTGCCTACCACTAGCGCCTGTGTGTTGTAGTTCTTCCCTGCTGAGCATTCGGGATAGTCCTCACAACTTCTGCTCTTGTTCTTTCTCTCTCTCTCTCCGTCCCACAAGTTTATCTGGATAGGACGCACCCGTTTGACGGGAAGGCTCGGAGCTATCCTGGGACCCTAGAGACGCCCCTCTCCACGCTTGCCCCCTATGTCTGCTTAGGTGATGTATGGTAGACAGCCAACCTATAATCAACTGTCCTGCGGTATTTGAAGTAAGGTATAGAGTCAGTTACTTCCTCGGTGTTCCGGTCATCGGCTATGCGCCTCAGTAGGAAGTTGCCGTTCTCGGGGCACGACTCCTACTGGCTCTCCTTTGTGCTTGATCTCGTTTCTCACTTTCCACAATATCTTTCTCTTCGTGTCCTTTCTTAGGATACCGCCGCAAGGTAGTGCAGGCGCGGTTCCGTTGCTTTCTATTCGTTCTGCTAGGCCCCTGTCAGGAACTCACCCCTGGCAGGTCCTCCCTGGAGCTCTCCCAGGCTGCATTCCATTCTAACTTCCTATCCGACCCCCAGTTTTACCAGTGTGAGGAGTGGCCTAATACATAGTGCGTTTTGCTCCCCCTGGTGGCCGGAGTGTGAAGTGTAATGTGTGCTGTGATACCTGGTCAGGTGAACTCCTTTAGTGCAATCAGACATAATATCACTCCCCTTAGTGGCAGAGCGACATTACTGCAACGACCAGGACTCTGGGGCGCTGCATATATACAGCAGTTCCAGTGTCTCCTATGTGATGTATATACAGCAGCTCGTGTATCCGATGTGATGTATATACAGTCCCAGCGTTCCCTATGTGATGTATATACAGCAGTTCCAGTGTCTCCTATGTGATGTATCTATAGCAGCTCCAGTGTCTCCTATGTGATGTATATACAGCAGTTCCAGTGTCTCCTATGTGATGTATGTACAGCAGCTCCACTGTCTCAGATGTAATGTATGTACAGCAGTCCCAGTGTCTTCTATGTGATTTTTATGCTTTACAAAACTTATTATCACAAAGAGTTGACTGAACTCTAGACAGATGCAAACCTGGAAGAATAGTTGTGACAAGCCACATGCTCAATATCACCTAACACCACAGGTGCACTAAAGAGACGCAGCTCCAGCCACCACATTAGGAGTGAGTTAATTAATTGACCAGATATAGAAGGGTAATGTTCAAATTGCTAATTTTGTGCAGCCCCCGAATGATGATAAAAATTTCCAAATGGTCACCGGCAGAAAAAAGGTTCCCCAACCTTGCCGTACAAACACTAGAGAAAAATGTAAAAACAAAACAATAAAAATATATATATATTATCGTTTAAATCACCTTTTCGAGGGGGTGGTCACTCCAGGCCCCTGACTCAGATGGGCCCACCCAGTGCAACCACCACTCTTAACTACAGGGTCAAGTGTAGAGCAAGAAGGCATGGTCTATCTGAACTACCATTGTCTGTTCACTAGGCCACATGTCCCTTTGGGTCCACAGCCTGCAGAACAGCAGTGTGATGCACTGAACGAGTCCCTTGAGGAGCAATGTGATTATGTAATTGCGCGTCTGACTTTGGCACAATGACATCCCTGCGTTGGTCTGCCTGCACTGTGCCGCTGTCTGTCCATGGAATAACCAAGATCCGGGTTAAGTGAGTACATGATGTTTTTACTTTAATATTACTTGTGGAGGGACTGTGGAGCTTATATTACAATGTGGGGACAACTGTGGGGGCCATTATACAGTGTGGAGTACTTTGGGGGCTTCATACGGTGTGGGGTGATTATACTGTGCGTAGGAAGCTGTGGAGGGTATTATACTCTGCATATTACTGTAGTGAGCTTTCCCTATAGAAGGAGTCTCCACTGAGGTAGGATTTTACCGCAGTTCTGAGTCTACTGTATTGAAGAAAATTTAAGTGGTATTTCGGAAATCTTGATTGTAACTCTAGCAATGGAGGGAGGGTGCCATCAGACATCAAACACTCTAGATTGTCTTCAAACCTGTGGAGGGGATCAGGAGTTATGGCTGAAGAGCAATTCAGGTGAAGTCCCGACAGGTCCCTCACTCTGACCAAGGGAGACGGCAAAGGCATTAACAATTGGGAGAATTTTGCCCATGTCTGAATCATATTTTTGGATATGGCATTTGGGATTTTTAGGCTGTATATGAATTCTTTGGGAGCATGGAGTGTAGTGCGTAGGGGGGCCGCTACAGTAGTGTCTGCGATTTGGGTCCAGAGCTTCTAGGTTACCTCTCCACCAGTCAGAGAAAGTGTCGCCGCGGTGTGATACTTCTGCGGATCTGGAGCACCCAAACCTCCTCTAGATTTGGGGAGTGAGAGTGTCTAGGTCTCGAGTCTCTCAAGATATATTTCCCAAAAATTGATCAGATTTTTTAAAAGAAAGCATTGGGGACCGATATTGGTAGCATTCTTGAGACGTAGCTGAATTTGGGAAGAATGAAACCCTTTAGCAAATTTTTCCTCGCTATCCAAGAGACAAATGGGGCTTTCCACGAATTCATTAGTTCTAGTGTGGTATTGAGTAGTGGGGTATAGTTGAGTGTGTAAAGTAAATGCCAGTGTGGGGGGTCAGTTTGTTCCCTAGGTATTTAATGAATCTCGAGTTCCACTTGATGGGGAATGTAGATTTAATGTCGCAAATGATCCTATGATCTACATTTATGCTCACTGCTTCAGATTTATCTAAGTTAATTTTGAAATTCGAGAGGTTCCCAAATTTCTCAAATATGTCTTAAAACCGCTGGGATTTCTTTATTAGGATTAGTCAGTGTCAATAGTAAATCATCAGCAAAAGCTGCTACTGTGTGGGTAGTCTTTCCAAGTCGAACTCCTACTATGTCTGGGTGTTGTCTAATGTTTTGGATTGGTGTTTCATTTGATAGGATGAATAGTGCAGGGGATAGGGGGCAGCCTTGACGCGTACTGTTTTTAATTTCAAAAGGGGGGGACAGATCTCCGTTTACTCTCACTTTTGCGGTGGGGGAGTTATACATTTGGAAAATGGCGGAGGTTAAAACTGGAGGGAATCCAAAGCGCTCGAGGGTCTCTTGCATAAAAGTCCAGTCCACCCTGTTGAACGCTTTCTCGGCGTCTGTGCCCGTCAAGACTAATGGCTTGCTATGGGTGAGGGCATGTTGCATTAAGTATAGTACTTTCAGCGAATTATCTCTCCCTTCTCTTCCCCTCACAAACCCCGTCTGGTCCGGTGAAACCAATGAATCCAAAACCAAGCCTACCCGATTAGCAATCATTTTTGCAAACATTTTCAGGTCATTGTTCAATAGGGAAATCGGTCTGTAGTTGCTGCATATTTCAGGGTCTCTGCCTTCTTTATGAATAAGCGAAATATGTGCCTCTAGTGTTTGTTTAGAGAAGGGCGACCCTTTTAAAGTTTCGTTAAACAATTTGAGGAGCAAAGGGCTTAGGGTTTCCTGAAAGGTCTTGTAGTAAGAGGTTGGTAGTCCATCTGGACCAGGACTTTTGCCCATTGGGCAGCTCGACATGGTGGACCGGAGTTCACTTGCTGTGAAAGGCGCAGCCAATTCAATCTGTTGAGCCTCGGAGAGGGATGGGAGATGTAGGGATTTAAGAAATGTTTTAATCTCAATTTTTCTATCAGGTGATCGTTATTTTCGTTAGGGCGTATATTATACAAGGAAGCAAAATAATCCCTAAAGATCGAAGCGATCTCTGGGTTTTTGGTTACCGCACCATTCAGGTTTTTTAGTGAATATATTAATGATTTCGCTTTCCTCTTTTTGATCATTTTGACCATGAATTTGGACATTTTGTCCCCGTGTGCGAACATTTTATTTTTCCATTGGTGTAGATTTTTAGAGAGTCTTGTGTTATGATTAGGTGGCCTTGGAGCAGCATGAAAACCTTCACTGGAGTAGGTGGTAACTATACTGACCGCAAACCCTGATCTTATCACCGCAACTAGAAGTAGCCGTGGGATGTGCCTAACAAAACCTAGACACCTCGACACAGCCGGAGGACTAAATACCCATAAAGATGGAAATAGGAAAACTATCTTGCCTCAGAGTAGACCCCCAAAGGATAGGCAGCCCCCCACAAATAATGACTGTGAGTTGGAGAGGAAAAGACACACGCAGGCAGAAAACAGGCTTAGCAAAGGAGGCCACTTCTAGCTAAATAGAAAAGGACAGGATACTAAGCGGTCAGCATAAAAATACTACAAAAATATCCACAGCAGAAAATGCAAAACTCCACCACCTAACTAAAGATGTGGAGAGTATATCTGCAACTCCAAAGAATCCAACCAGACTGAGAAAAACAACTGACACAGTCTAAGCTGGACAAATAGAAACAAAAGATCAGCACTGAAAATAAGCACACAGCATGTGCACTTCAGAAAAAGAAACAAACACTTATCTTTGCTGAACTGGCAGATAAGCAGGAGAGGCCAGGCAGAGATCCAACACTTCCAAAGAAACATTGACAACTGGAAAGGACTAGAGTCCTGCAAAGCTAAATAGCCCAGTCAGAATTGCAATTAGCGGATACACCTGTCCAAGATTGCAGCCCAGAGACAACTGCATTACCATCAACAACCACCGGAGGGAGCACAAAAGCAGAATTCACAACAGTCTTGGTTTAAAAGATCTTTCAGAGCCTGTCTCTTTTGCGTTAGCGAGGTCAGCACCTGGGGGTCCAGTGTTAGTTTATGGTCGTGTTCTAGAGTCTTAATCTCCTTATACAGGGAGTCCAACTCTGTCCCTCTCCTCTTGTTTCTATACGAGGTCAAAGAGGTCATCTCTCCCCTTATGACCGCCTTATGGGTCTCCCACACTGTCGAGAAGGGCATGTTGTCTTGATCGTTAATCTCAAAGAATTCTCTGAGTTTCGCTATTATTTTGTCTTTGGATTGTTTATCAGTCAGTAAGGATTCATTTAGGCGCCATGTATTGTATTTAGGTCTGTGTCCAATCAAGATTTTACTGATTAGGATCGAGTGGTCTGAGTGAACATTTGGGATTATTTGTATGTCTTTTAGGGATGAAAACATTTGGAGTGGCATGAAGAGGTAGTCTATACGACTGTAGGATACTTGTGCTTGAGAGAAGTGGGTGAAGTCTTTAGTGGGATGGAAGTATCTCCATGCGTCAATTAATTGGTTTAAATCAAGAATTGAACAGATTTTTTTTAACGCTTTTTTAGGGATGTTGGATTTCCCCGTGGAAGAGTCTAATGCTGGTTCCAGGGGGACATTTAGATCTCCGCCTAGTATTAACGGGCCCTCTATTTAAAGTGTCTATGGCTCTCGTCGTTTTAGACAGCCAGGTGTCTTGCTTTATGTTGGGTGCATATATGTTCCCTATTGTTATTAGTTTGTGCGCTATTTTGCCTTTGATGAAAATAAATCTGCCTTCCTTGTCTCTAAGGGTGTCTAATGGCTGGAAGGGGGTGCGTTTAGATATAGCTATCGCCACTCCTTTGGATTTTCGGGATGTCGAAAAAGAGTGAAACCATGTATTATAGTAGTGTTTTTTGAAATTAGGGGATTTGTCTTGGATGAAGTGGGTTTCTTGTAGTAATAAGATATCCACACCTAGTTTCTTGATGTGTGCAAGTACCTGGGCTCTCTTGACTTGTGCGTTTAGGCCTCTTACGTTATACGACGCAATGGTTGTCTCCTGAGCGTCTATAGCCATCACCAGTCTGTGTTAGGTCAGGTGTCCAATGACGATGTAGGGGCGTTCGTCGGCACGGGTTGTTTAGGTAGGGGGAGATGTCTTTTTTAATTTCAGAGAGATCTTTTGATAAAGGTGCTAGAGCAGTGGATAAGATGTTTTTAACCCCTTTACGGTGCAGAGCACTATATGGCACAGCTATGGGGCAATATGAACGGTGCAGAGCACTATATGGCACAGCTATGGGGAAATATGAACGGTGCAGAGCACTATATGGCACAGCTATGGGGCAAGAATGAACGGTGCAGAGCACTATATGTGTTGTGAATTCTGTGGCTGAGTTCACTTCTGTGGTCACAAGTGGTATTGCAGTCTCTGGGCTTCCTCCCTCAGGTGTTTTGGTGAGCTCGTTGGCTGCCTTGCTATTTAGCTCCACCTGAGTCTGTCTTCCTTGCTCCTTGTCAATGTTCCAGTGTTGGATCTGAGCTACTGCATCTTTCCTTGGGCCTGCTGCTCTGCTAGATAAGTGCTTCTAGTTTGTTTTCTGTTTTTTCTGTCCAGCTTGCTATTAACTTTTGCTGGAAGCTCTGAGAAGCAAAGGGGTGCACCGCCGTGCTGTTAGTTCGGCACGGTGGGTCTTTTTGCCCCTTTGCGTGGTTTTCGTTTTAGGGTTTTTTGTAGACTGCATAGTTCTCTTTGCTATCCTCGCTCTGTCTAGAATATCGGGCCTCACTTTGCTGAATCTATTTCATTCCTACGTTTGTCTTTTCATCTTGCTAACAGTTATTATATGTGGGGGCTGCCTATTCCTTTGGGGTATTTCTCTGAGGTAAGTCAGGCTTGTATTTCTATCTTCAGGCTAGTCAGCTCCTCAGGCAGTGTCGAGTTGCATAGGTAGTGTTAGGCGCAATCCACTGCTGCTTATAGTTGTGTGAGGATAGATCAGGTACTGCAGTCTACAGAGATTCCACATCTCAGAGCTCGTCCTATTGTTTTTGGTTATTGCCAGATCTCTGTATGTGCGCTGATTACTGCACGCTGTGTTGCCTGATTGCCAGCCACAACAGTACAAGGAGCCACACCAATGATTCCCAATAGAGGGAAAAAAGAAATCCTGACATCATTTTTTTTTCTTAGCTCTGTCTTCAGTCTTTTTTTTCCCCTAGACATTAGAGTGCTTCAGGACACAGCTGTGGACATGGATATTCAGGCTCTGTGCTCCTCAATGGATAATCTCGTTGTAAATGTACAAAAGATTCAAGATACTATTGATCAGAAATCGATGCTAGAACCAAGAATTCCGATTCCTGATTTGTTTTTTGGTGACAGAACTAAGTTCCTGAGCTTCAGAAATAATTGTAAGCTATTTTTGGCCTTGAAACCTCATTCTTCTGGTAATCCTATTCAACAGGTTTTGATTATTATTTCTTTTTTGCGCGGCGACCCACAGGACTGGGCGTTTTCTCTTGCACCAGGAGATTCTGCATTGAGTAATGTTGATGCATTTTTCCAGGCGCTGGGATTGCTTTACGATGAGCCTAATTCAGTGGATCAGGCTGAAAAAAATCTGCTGGCTTTATGCCAGGGTCAGGATGATGTAGAAGTATATTGTCAGAAATTTAGGAGGTGGTCAGTACTCACTCTGTGGAATGAATCTGCACTAGCGGCCTTGTTCAGAAAGGGTCTCTCTGAAGCTCTTAAGGATGTAATGGTGGGATTTCCTATGCCTGCTGGTTTGAATGAGTCTATATCCTTGGCCATTCAGATCGGTCGTCGCTTGCGCGAGCGTAAATCTGTGCACCATCTGGCGGTATTGTCTGAGAGTAAACCTGAGCCTATGCAGTGCGACAGGACTATGACTAAAGTAGAACGGCAAGAACACAGACGTCTGAACAGACTGTGTTTCTATTGTGGTGATTCTACTCATGCTATTTCTAATTGTCCTAAACGCACTAGGCGGTTCGATAGCTCTGCCGTTATTGGTACTGTACAGTCCAAATTCCTTTTGTCCATTACCTTAATGTGCTCTTTGTCATCGTATTCTGTCATGGCGTTTGTGGATTCAGGCGCTGCCCTGAATCTGATGGATTTGGATTATGCTAAACGTTGTGGATTTTTCTTGGAGCCTTTGCGGTGTCCTATTCCGTTGAGAGGAATTGATGCTACACCTTTGGCCAAGAATAAGCCTCAGTACTGGGCCCAGCTGACCATGTGCATGGCTCCTGCACATCAGGAAGTTATTCGCTTTCTGGTACTGCATAATTTGCATGATGTGGTCGTGTTGGGGTTGCCATGGCTACAAACCCATAATCCAGTATTGGATTGGAACTCTATGTCGGTAACCAGCTGGGGTTGTCAGGGAGTACATGGTGATGTTCCATTTTTGTCAATTTCGTCATCCATTCCTTCTGACATCCCAGAGTTCTTGTCGGACTTTCAGGATGTATTTGAAGAGTCCAAGTCTGATGCCCTACCTCCGCATAGGAATTGTGATTGTGCTATCGATTTGATTCCTGGTAGTAAATTCCCTAAGGGTCGTTTATTTAATTTGTCCGTACCTGAACACACCGCTATGCGCAGTTATGTGAAGGAGTCCCTGGAGAAGGGACATATTCGCCCATCGTCGTCACCATTGGGAGCAGGGTTCTTTTTTGTAGCCAAGAAGGATGGTTCGCTAAGACCGTGTATTGATTACCGCCTTCTTAATAAGATCACTGTTAAGTTTCAGTATCCCTTGCCATTGATTTCTGACTTGTTTGCTCGGATTAAGGGGGCTAGTTGGTTTACTAAGATTGATCTTCGTGGTGCGTATAATCTGGTGAGAATCAGGCAGGGAGATGAATGGAAAACGGCATTTAATACGCCCGAGGGTCATTTTGAGTATCTGGTGATGCCGTTCGGACTTGCCAATGCTCCATCTGTTTTTCAGTCTTTTATGCATGACATTTTCCGTGAGTATCTGGATAAATTCTTGATTGTTTACTTGGATGACATTTTGATCTTCTCAGATGATTGGGAGTCTCATGTGAAGCAAGTCAGAATGGTTTTCCAGGTACTGCGTGCTAATTCCTTGTTCGTGAAGGGATCAAAGTGTCTCTTCGGTGTGCAGAAAGTTTCATTTTTGGGGTTCATCTTTTCCCCTTCTACTATCGAGATGGATCCGGTTAAGGTTCAGGCCATCCAGGATTGGACTCAGCCGACATCTCTAAAAAGTCTGCAGAAATTCCTGGGCTTTGCTAATTTTTATCGTCGCTTCATCTGTAATTTTTCTAGCATTGCCAGACCATTGACCGATTTGACCAAGAAGGGTGCTGATTTGGTTAATTGGTCTTCTGCTGCCGTGGAAGCTTTTCAGGAGTTGAAGCGTCGTTTTTGCTGTGCCCCTGTGTTGTGTCAACCTGATGTTTCTCTTCCGTTCCAGGTCGAGGTTGATGCTTCTGAGATTGGTGCAGGGGCGGTTTTGTCACAGAGAGGTTCTGGTTGCTCAGTGTTCAAACCATGTGCTTTCTTTTCCAGGAAATTTTCTGCTGCTGAGCGTAATTATGATGTGGGCAACCGAGAGTTGCTGGCCATGAAGTGGGCATTCGAGGAGTGGCGTCATTGGCTTGAGGGTGCTAAGCATCGCGTGGTGGTTTTGACTGATCATAAGAACCTTACTTATCTTGAGTCTGCCAAGCGCTTGAATCCTAGACAGGCCCGTTGGTCGTTATTTTTTGCTCGTTTTGATTTTGTGATTTCATACCTTCCGGGCTCTAAAAATGTGAAGGCGGATGCTCTGTCTAGGAGTTTTGTGCCCGACTCTCCGGGGTTATCTGAGCCGGCGAGTATCCTCAAGGAAGGAGTCATTGTGTCTGCCATCTCCCCTGATTTGCGGAGAGTGTTGCAGAAATTTCAGGCTAATAAACCTGATCGTTGTCCGGCCGAGAAACTGTTCGTCCCTGATAGGTGGACTAGTAAAGTTATCTCTGAACTTCATTGTTCGGTGCTGGCCGGTCATCCAGGAATCTTTGGTACCAGGGAGTTGGTTGCTAGATCCTTCTGGTGGCCATCTCTGTCACGGGATGTGCGTGCTTTTGTGCAGTCCTGTGGAATTTGTGCTAGGGCTAAGCCCTGCTGTTCACGTGCCAGTGGGTTGCTTTTGCCCTTGCCGGTCCCGAAGAGGCCTTGGACACATATTTCGATGGATTTCATTTCTGACCTTCCCGTTTCTCAAAAAATGTCGGTCATTTGGGTGGTCTGTGATCGCTTTTCTAAAATGGTCCATCTGGTGCCCTTGGTTAAATTGCCTTCCTCCTCTGATTTGGTGCCTTTGTTCTTCCAGCATGTGGTTCGTTTACATGGCATTCCTGAGAATATTGTTTCTGACAGAGGTTCCCAGTTTGTCTCGAGGTTCTGGCGAGCCTTTTGTGGTAGGATGGGCATTGACCTATCTTTCTCCTCGGCCTTCCATCCTCAGACTAATGGCCAGACCGAACGAACCAATCAGACCTTGGAAACATATCTGAGATGTTTTGTTTCCGCTGACCAGGATGATTGGGTGTCATTTTTGCCGTTGGCTGAGTTCGCCCTTAATAATCGGGCCAGCTCGGCTACCTTGGTCTCTCCATTTTTCTGCAATTCTGGGTTCCATCCTCGTTTCTCTTCAGGACAGGTTGAGTCTTCGGACTGTCCTGGTGTGGATTCTGTGGTGGACAGGTTGCAGCAGATCTGGACTCAGGTAGTGGACAATTTGACCTTGTCCCAGGAGAAGGCTCAGCTTTTCGCTAATCGCAGACGCCGTGTGGGACCCCGACTTCGTGTTGGGGATCTGGTTTGGTTATCTTCTCGTCATATTCCTATGAAGGTTTCCTCTCCTAAATTTAAACCTCGTTTTATTGGTCCGTATAGGATTTCTGAGATTCTCAATCCGGTGTCTTTTCGTCTGACCCTCCCAGACTCCTTTTCCATACATAATGTATTCCATAGGTCGTTGTTGAGGAGATACGTGGCACCTATGGTTCCATCTGTGGAGCCTCCTGCCCCTGTTTTGGTGGAGGGGGAATTGGAGTATATTGTGGAGAAGATTTTGGATTCTCGTGTCTCTAGACGGAAACTCCAGTATCTGGTCAAATGGAAGGGTTATGCTCAGGAAGATAATTCCTGGGTTTTTGCCTCTGATGTCCATGCCCCAGATCTTGTTCGTGCCTTTCATGTGGCTCATCCTGGTCGGCCTGGGGGTTCTGGTGAGGGTTCGGTGACCCCTCCTCAAGGGGGGGGTACTGTTGTGAATTCTGTGGCTGAGTTCACTTCTGTGGTCACAAGTGGTATTGCAGTCTCTGGGCTTCCTCCCTCAGGTGTTTTGGTGAGCTCGTTGGCTGCCTTGCTATTTAGCTCCACCTGAGTCTGTCTTCCTTGCTCCTTGTCAATGTTCCAGTGTTGGATCTGAGCTACTGCATCTTTCCTTGGGCCTGCTGCTCTGCTAGATAAGTGCTTCTAGTTTGTTTTCTGTTTTTTCTGTCCAGCTTGCCATTAACTTTTGCTGGAAGCTCTGAGAAGCAAAGGGGTGCACCGCCGTGCTGTTAGTTCGGCACGGTGGGTCTTTTTGCCCCTTTGCGTGGTTTTCGTTTTAGGGTTTTTTGTAGACTGCATAGTTCTCTTTGCTATCCTCGCTCTGTCTAGAATATCGGGCCTCACTTTGCTGAATCTATTTCATTCCTACGTTTGTCTTTTCATCTTGCTAACAGTTATTATATGTGGGGGCTGCCTATTCCTTTGGGGTATTTCTCTGAGGTAAGTCAGGCTTGTATTTCTATCTTCAGGCTAGTCAGCTCCTCAGGCAGTGTCGAGTTGCATAGGTAGTGTTAGGCGCAATCCACTGCTGCTTATAGTTGTGTGAGGATAGATCAGGTACTGCAGTCTACAGAGATTCCACATCTCAGAGCTCGTCCTATTGTTTTTGGTTATTGCCAGATCTCTGTATGTGCGCTGATTACTGCACGCTGTGTTGCCTGATTGCCAGCCATAACATATATGGCACAGCTATGGGGAAATATGAACGGTGCAGAGCATTATATGGCACAGCTATGGGGCAATAATGAACGGTGCAGAGCACTATATGGCACAGCTATGGGGCAATAATGAACATGCAGAGCACTATATGGCCCAGCTATGGGGCAAGAATGATCTATTTTTATTTTTGAAATTCACCGGTAAATGCTGCATTTCCACCCTAGGCTTATACTCGAGTCAATAAGTTTTCCCAGTTTTTTGTGGCAAAATTAGGGGGGTCGGCTTATACTCGGGTCGGCTTATACTCGAGTATATACGGTATATATATATTTAATTATTTACACGATGACGGCCGCCATGAGTCGCACGCCGACGACCCTGGGAGCCACTGGGGGGACCTCTGGATTGAGCACCAGAATCCGAACTATAGAAGAGAAAAAAAGCATAATTATGTGCTTGTATGTAGCCTTTTTATGTGTAGTGTGCTGTGTGTGATCTATAATGATCATTTTTTATGTGTTGTGTGATGTCTGAATTTATCAGTTTGTATGTGTTGTGTTCTATCTGTAACTATCTTGTGTTGCTATGTGTTGTGTGAAGTTGTGGTTCCACGATACATGAAAAAAACATACCAATTGTGATCCCGCTCCAGATCTTTCTCCAGGCCTTCCCTCTTCTTCGGGGAGCACCTCTTGGTCTGTGGCAGCAACTTCAGCAGCTTCCTACAAAGATGAAAAATGGCAAAATACATTAATATATACACATACATACACAAATACACACACACACATACATACACACACACACACACACATACACAAAAGAGAGCGAGGGAGAGAGCAAGAGAGCAAAATTATGTTTAAAACATATTTACCTCAGTGCGCTGCCGGCGGGAGGGAGGGCTCCCAGAAGAAGACATGGCTGCTCTGGTACGGCTTGGCTGGCTGCGCTCTGTAGCAGGAGAGCTGGCTGGGCTCTGTGGCAGGTTATAGCTGGCTGGCCTCTGTGGCAGGGGCCTGGCTGGGCTCTGTGGCAGGAGAGCTGGCTGGGCTCTGTGGCAGGAGAGCTGGCTGGGCTCTGTGGCAGGTTATAGCTGTCTGGCCTCTGTGGCAGACCCGTGGCTGGCTGGGCTCTAGCAGGAGAGCTGGCTGGGCTCTGTGGCAGGTTATAGCTGGCTGGCCTCTGGCAGGTTATAGCTGGCCGGCCTCTGTGGCAGGTTATAGCTGGCCGGCCTCTGTGGCAGGTTATAGCTGGCCGGCCTCCGTGGCAGGTTATAGCTGGCCGGCCTCTGTGGCAGGTTATAGCTGGCCGGCCTCTGTGGCAGGTTATAGCTGGCCGGCCTCTGTGGCAGGTTATAGCTGGCTGGCATCTGTGGCAGGTTATAGCTGGCTGGCCTCTGTGGCAGGTTATAGCTGGCTGGCCTCTGTGGCAGGTTATAACTGGCTGGCCTCTGTGGCAGGTTATAGCTGGCTGGCCTCTGTGGCAGGTTATAGCTGGCTGGCTGGCCTCTGTGGCAGGCCCGTGGCTGGCTGGGCTCTGTAGCAGGAGAGCTGGCTGGGCTCGGTGGCAGGTTATAGCTGGCTGGCCTCTGTGGCAGGTTATAGCTGGCTGGCCTCTGTGGCAGGTTATAGCTGGCTGGCTGGCCTCTGTGGCAGGCCCGTGGCTGGCTGGGCTCTGTAGCAGGAGAGCTGGCTGGGCTCGGTGGCAGGTTATAGCTGGCTCCGCTCTCTGGCTCCTTTGTTCTTCAGTTTTGGCTGGGTGTGGTCTCTCTGGCTGGCAGTTTGGCTGGAAATGAGTGAAGGCCTCAATGGCATTGCTTTATATATGTGTCCTGGGGGCAGGCACATAGTTTCTGAGCATGCTCAGCGTAAAAAGCTGGATCAGGCCTCCTTTTTCCGGATCTGGCGCAATCCGGCGTCCATAGACATGCATTGTAGCGAAAAGACGCCGGAATCGATTGTACGCCGGATTCGGCATCAAACCGGAAGGAACGCTGGGCCATCCGGCACTAATACTAGTCAATGGGGGAAAAACTGGTTCCGGTTTTGATTTTTTTCCGGTTCCGGTTTTTCTCCCAAGAGCCGGATTTAGCCTGAAACAAAAAACCTGATGTGTGAAAGTAGCCTTAAGGTACCTTCACACTGAACGATATCGCTAGCGATCCGTGACGTTGCAGCGTCCTGGCTAGCGATATCATTCAGTTTGACACGCAGCAGCGATCAGGATCCTGCTGTGATGTCGCTGGTCGGAGCACAAAGTCCAGCACTTTATTTTGTCGCTGGACTCCCTGCTGACATCTCTGAATCGGCGTGTGTGACGCCGATTCAGCGATATCTTCACTGGTAACCAGGGTAAACTTCGGGTTACTAAGCGCAGGGCACTGGCTGTGAGCGCCGGCCAGCCGTAAAGCACAGCGGTGACGTCACCGCTCTGCTTTCCGGCCGCTGTGCTCACAGTCAGTGCAGGAAAGCACAGCGCCGGGGACAGACAGCGGAAGGTAAGTATGTAGTGTTTGTTTTTTTTTACTTTTACGCTGGTAACCAGGGTAAACATCGGGTTACTAAGTGCGGCCCTGCGCTTAGTAACCCGATGTTTACCCTGGTTACCGGCATCGTTGGTCGCTGGAGAGCTGTCTGTGTGACAGCTCTCCAGCGACGCTGCAGCGATCCGGATCGTTTTCTGGATCGCTGCAGCGTCGTTTAGTGTGAAGGTATCTTTACTCCGCAGATTAGTGTACATTCAAAATACATCCATTTTAATCTTTACATTTCTAGACTACCAACACCTAAGAGTTTCCAAATATAACAATGCACCAAATCAGATAATGTGATCAATAGGGAGGGAATAAGGGTGCAGTCATGGGTAAAAAAACAAAAAAAAACACATTACCTGGTACGTAATACCTGTGTTTTTCCATCACCCATGACGGCGCCACGAGAGATTTACAGAGATTTGCATACTCTTAGGGAGGGATCACCGCCTCCTCCTGAAAGTGAGGTCAGAGGAAGCAGACTGATCCAATCTGTAGTGTCCGAAGAAGGTAGATGGAGAGGAACAAGTGGCCGCCTTACAGATCTGGTCGATGGAAGAGTCTGCTCTCTTCGCACAGTATGCTGCCATGGCCTTCACACCTTCTAGAACATCTCTGCCTGCACTACTATACTCTAGCTTAATGGAGTGTCTCTCACTCATCTATCTATAGTCTGCTTAGAGACTAAGGCCCTTCTTTGACCCCTGAAATGAGACAAATAAGGCCCTTTGCTTTCTCCAGGGTTCTGTTACCTCTAGGTATCGTAGGAGACACCTAACATCCAGACAATGAAGCCTCTCCTTTTTGGTTACTAGGGTTAGGACAAAAGGATGGTAGGATTGTTTTCTGAGCACTATGGAAGTTTGACACCACCTTGGGGAGATACGCTAGGTCTAAAGGCCCCTTCACATTTAGCGACGCTGCAGCGATACCGACAACGATCCGGATCGCTGCAGCGTCGCTGTTTGGTCGCTGGAGAGCTGTCACACAGACCGCTCTCCAGCGACCAACGATGCCGGTAACCAGGGTAAACATCGGGTAACTAAGCGCAGGGCCGCGCTTAGTAACCCGATGTTTACCCTGGTTACCATGCTAAAAGTAAAAAACAACAAACACTAGATACTTACCTACAGCCGTCTGTCCTCCAGCGCTGCGCTCTGCTTCTCTGCTCTCCTCCTGTACTGTCTGGGAGCCGGAAAGCAGAGTGGTGACGTCACCGCTCTGCTTTCCGGCTCACAGCCAGTACAGGAGGAGTGCAGAGCGCAGCGCTGGAGGACAGACAGCGGTAGGTAAGTATCTAGTGTTTGTTTTTTTTAACTTTTAGCATGGTAACCAGGGTAAACATCGGGTTACTAAGCGCGGCCCTGCGCTTAGTTACCCGATGTTTACCCTGGTTACCAGTGAAGACATCGCTGGATCGGTGTCACACACGCCGATCCAGCGATGTCTCCAGGGAGTCCAGCGACGAAATAAAGTTCTGGACTTTATTCAGCGACCAACGATCTCCCAGCAGGGGCCTGATCGTTGGTCGCTGTCACACATAACGATTTCATTAACGATATCGTTGCTACGTCACAAATAGCAACGATATCGTTAACAATATCGTTATGTGTGAAGGTACCTTAATCTCAATATAATTCTGTCATCCATGACCTGAGTGTAGGGAGGGTCTGCTGATAATGCTTGCAAGTCACCTTCTCTCCGGGCTGAAGAGAGTGCCACCGATAAGGCTATTTGTAATGTAATTATCCTTTCTGACAGTGCTCAGTGGTTCAAAGGGACTCTTAGGGTATGTGCACACGTCAGGTTTTTTTCCTGACAAAATCCTGAGAATTCTGCCAGAAATTCGCGTTTTTTTCAGCGCGGATTTCTCGCGGATTTTGCGCGGATTTTTTGCGGTTTTTTTTTTTTTCCTGAATTTCAGTTTTGCTGTTAAATCCGCAAAAAATACGCAAAAAGAATGAGCATGTCCATTCTTTTTGCGGATTGCGTTTTTTTTGCGGAAAAAAACGCATACATCTGCACAAAAAATGCGGAATGCATTCTAAATGATAGGATGCATAATTTTAGCGTTTTTTATGCGGATTTATAGCGTTTTTATAGCGAAATTCCGCAAAAAAAACGCAAAAAATCCGGACGTGTGCACATACCCTTAGGGTATGTGTCCACGTTCAGGATTGCATCAGGTTTTTAT
The DNA here is from genome assembly GCF_032444005.1 of Ranitomeya imitator. Classification (NCBI taxonomy): domain Eukaryota; kingdom Metazoa; phylum Chordata; class Amphibia; order Anura; family Dendrobatidae; genus Ranitomeya; species Ranitomeya imitator. The sequence continues at coordinate 217,688,432 of NC_091283.1, forward strand.
GCAGGTAAAATCCTGACCAAATCTGCATCTGAGGTCACTGGCAGGTCACCTGCGTTTTCCATGCGTTTGATGCGTTTTTTATGCGTTTTTCATGCGTTTTTTATGTATGCGTTTTTTATGCGTTTTACAATTGCAAGCTTTTTTTGGTGAAAGTGGCAATAAAGCTTATTTAAAGGTGCCTTCTGGGAAGGGAAAAAAAAAAGGAATTTCCTGTTTGCAAATACATTTTTTGCAGCAATGCCTCTAGTTTTATTGCCAAACCAAAGGAAGAGAATTATCTACTTGATAATTCTCATTATGAGGCTAAATATGCTTCAAACAGTAAGTATATATTAACCCCATAATGACTGTGTGTATTTCTGTTTTCGCTCCTTTTCTTTCAAGAGCCATAACTTTGTGGGTTTTTTTTCATATGGCCATGTGAGGGTATTTTTTTTAACGGGACTGTTGTCCTTTTGAATGACATCATTTGGTTAGACCATGTCGTGTAACAGAAATTGTCCATAATATTCAAAGTGCAGTTAATTTGTCCAAAAACATGAAATCCCACACTTGTTTATTGTTTTCTTGTTGCTAGGTTCAATAAATGCTAAAACTGACCTGCTATATGATTTTCCAGGTCATTACAAGTTCGTAGACACCAAACATGTCTTGGTAATTTTTTTATAAAAATGTAGTTTAAAAATTTAACACTTTCATTTTTCCAATACCCGTACTGTTTTTTTGTTTTTCATGATATTTTCATGAGCTTTTGAAAGTGGCATTTTACTAGTAAATAGGTGCTGGTGGCTCGTGATTCCACTTGCGCCTATTGCGTGCACATGGCAGATAATGAAATCATTGGACATGTCCTGGCTTTGATGCAGGGTCACCGCGGGAGCACACATGAAAGCGGGTGGCCTGCCATCAGATGTACTATACCGTGCAATGATATAAAAAAATTATTTTTTTTTTTTTGTTGGGGGGGGGATTTTTGTATGACCTTTTTTGTAAATTTTATCTTTTTCAAGCAGCAACGAGCACGACGAAGGCACCGCTTCTGGGTTCACCCCCTTCTTGAGGAGCGTCTAGAAAAGGGTCACTTTATCAATCTATACGCTGATTTGCGCAGGTGTGTATTTTTTCTTTTTTTTTTTTTTTCCACACACAATTATACATTTTTCATTTATGTGATTTTAACATTGTTATGCAGATATCCAGAAAAGTTTCAGTCATTGCTTACCATCAATTGCTTTGATGATTTGTTACAAATTCTTCGTCCACATTTAACCCTTCAAGACACAGTTATGAGGCAGGCTATCTGTGCTGATGAAAGGCTGCTCATCACCTTGCGGTAATTTTAAAAAATAGTTTAAATTCATTTAGTCTCACCATTCCAGTACACACAACAATGCACCCTGTGATTGTTTGCAGCGGTCATGTGATGTCAGCATTGCTTTAATAGTTTTCCAATAAGAAGCCGTACTAATACCACCTTGTCGATGCTACCAATCACTTATGATATTAATGTTTACTAATAAACCTTTTTTTTTTTTTTTTTGTGCCTTTTCAGATTTTTGGCCACAGGAGAGAGCTTTGCATCCCTGCATCTTCAATTTAGAGTTGGAAAGTCAACCATTTCTAAAATTGTTAGACGCACATGCGATGTTATCTGGCAGAAATTGCAGCCCATAGTGATGCCTTCCCCAACCGAGGAGACTTGGCGTCAGGTAGCAGCAGGCTTTCACACTGTTGCCAACTTCCCAAACTGCATAGGTGCAGTTGATGGAAAGCATGTAAGAGTGATTCAGCCTCCACGGTCCGGATCTGTGTTCTACAATTATAAAAAATATTTCTCGGTTATCCTGATGGCGGTGGCTGACACGCATTACAAGTTTGTGGCCATCGATGTTGGTGCCTATGGCAGAACGGGGGACTCCCAGGTGTTGAGAACTTCTCAGATTGGACTGCAAATTCTCCGAGATGGCATTACGCTCCCAGCCCCTCAACCTCTTCCAGGGACCACACATCCAGTCCCTTTTGTGATGGTATCGGATGAGGCTTTTCCACTTATGACAAACCTGCTGCGCCCATATCCACGAAGGGGACTGAATGCCCAGAAGAGGATTTTTAACTTTAGGCTGAGCCGGGCACGAAGAGTTGTGGAATGCACCTTCGGAATCATGGTTAGTCAGTGGAGGATCTTAAACACCACCATACAGTTGGATATTAGGACAGTTGATTCTGTTGTAAAAGCTTGCTGTGTTCTTCACAATTATGTTAGGGACTACAGTCCTGAAGTAGATGTGGAGACACTGTATGAACATTTTGATACAGCAATCAACTGGGGTCCTGCAGGTCCCAACATGAGTGGTTTGCGTGTTCGAGAAACCTTTGCTGATTATTTCAAGAGTTCCGAGGGTGCCGTGCCATGGCAATACTCCTGTGTTGGTGGTGTGCAGCCTCAACAGCAAACATCCACTTGACAGGAGACATCACCAGGGCTCTGTTGTCGGATTGTGAGTGATGTAGTCGGAGTTGGTGACCATTGTAGCTTATTTGGAGTTGGAGTCTGTGTCATGCTAACTTAGCAGTCGGTCGTTTGCCTTTACAACTCCGCAGACCTGGGCATCACGGACATAATTCTTCAGGAACAAAATTGAGAATGATCCGATTTTTGGTTTATACGGTATACTTGTCCTGTTATGTTCTGTAAAAATAAATCTTTGAAACACTATGTGGTTTTATTATCTTTTGTTAACATTCAAAAAAATTGACAGGACTAATGTCTCTCTCTCTGTATATTTTTTTTTCAAGATGGTGGGTCTGAAGAGTCATATGTAATAAATAGTTTAACCTTTTTACAATATATTACCGTATATACTCGAGTATAAGCCGAGATTTTCAGCCCAAATTTTTGGGCTGAAAGTGCCCCTCTCGGCTTATACTCGAGTCACGGTAGCGGTGGGGTCGGCGGGTGAGGGGGTGAGGGCGCTGAGGTATACTTACCTAGTCCCAGCGATCCTCGCGCTGTCCCTGCCGTCCCACGGGCTTCGGCGCTGCAGTTTCTTCCTCTCTTCAGCGGTCACGTGGGACCGCTCATTACAGAAATGAATAAGCGGCTCCACCTCCCATAGGGGCGGAGCCGCTTATTCATTTCTCTAATCAGCGGTGCCGGTGACCGCTGATAGAGAAAGAAGCTGCGGCACCGAAGACAGGAGGGGACAGCGCGAGGATCGCCAGGACTAGGTGAGTATAGCATATTCACCTGTCCTCGTTCCAGCCGCCGGGCGCCGCTCCATCTTCCCGGCCGGCGCCTCCATCTTCCCGGCGTCTCTGCTCTCTGACTGATCAGGCAGAGGGCGCGATGACGCATATAGTGTGCGCGGCGCCCTCTGCCTGATCAGTCAGAGCAGAGACGCCGGGAAGATGGAGGCGCCGGAACGAGACGCCGGGAGCTGCAATCAAGGGAGGTGAGTATGTGTTTTTTTTTCTTTATTGCGGCAGCGGCGGCACAAATTTATGTGGAACATCTATGGGGCACAGTGAACGGTGCAGAGCACCGTATATGGCACAGCACAGCTATGGGGCACAGTGAACGGTGCAGAGCACCGTATATGGCACAGCACAGCTATAGGGCACAGTGAACGGTGCAGAGCACCGTATATGGCACAGCACAGCTATGGGGCACAGTGAACGGTGCAGAGCACCGTATATGGCACAGCACAGCTATGGGGCACAGTGAACGGTGCAGAGCACCGTATATGGCACAGCACAGCTATAGGGCACAGTGAACGGTGCAGAGCACCGTATATGGCACAGCACAGCTATGTATGGGGCACAGTGAACGGTGCAGAGCACCGTATATGGCACAGCACAGCTATGGGGCACAGTGAACGGTGCAGAGCACCGTATATGGCACAGCTATGGGGCACAGTGAACGGTGCAGAGCACCGTATATGGCACAGCACAGCTATGGGGCACAGTGAACGGTGCAGAGCACCGTATATGGCACAGCTATGGGGCACAGTGAACGGTGCAGAGCACCGTATATGGCACATCTATGGGGCACAATGAACGGTGCAGAGCACCGTATATGGCACAGCTAGGGGGCACAATGAACGGTGCAGAGCACTATATGGTTCACACCTATGGGGAAATATGAACGGTGCAGAGCACTATATGGCACAGCTATGGGGAAATAATGATCTATTTTTATTTTTGAAATTCACCGGTAAATGCTGCATTTCCACCCTTGGCTTATACTCGAGTCAATAAGTTTTCCCAGTTTTTTGTGGCAAAATTAGGGGGGTCGGCTTATACTCGGGTCGGCTTATACTCGAGTATATACGGTAATTTTGCACCATGAACGATAATGGTACCTATAGGTATACCATTAAAAAAATTTAGGGACAAGACAATTAAGCATTTGCTATATTGCTAAAGCATTGACCAAGTTTGTTACCTGTGACCCTTTCTCAATCATATCATTTTTTGCTAAGGTAATATGTTTTTATGTTATAAAGTACATGCTGTGGTTTTAATTCTTTCCCTTTTTGTTTAATTAAAAAATTTTGGTTTTAAAATTTTACTGCCCGTAATAGCAATCTAGGCCGGTTTGGATTCTCTCGCATCAACACCCGGCGCCTCCGCCGCCACTGTGCGCTCAGTATGTTGCTGCATGTATTTATGTACAGCCGCACTCTCCTGTCCCGAGTGTCGGCAGCAGCGCCTACTGTTGATGCAAGAGACTTCTGCGAGTTTAGCACATCACAAACGCAAGAGTGCCCGTGCCAATCTGATGAAGTTGTGCCAAACATAACTTTACTAACTTAATAATCACAAATGAAAGTGATGAAATACAGTGAGGCACATTTTCAAAAGGTTATGCAATTAATCTGTAGCCTATATCACTATTTTTTCAACTAATTTAGTTAAAAAATACAAGTAAACAAATCAATTATACATACTTTTATTTAGAACATTTTTATACAAAGAAAATAACAGAAGTCAAAGCTGTATACTAAATGCCACGGTGGCAACAGTAATCATGGCCCACACACAAACCAACACCCACTCCGAAAAGTCATATAAAACAAATGAGAAAATGGGTGTAACAGGTGTGAAAATAGACAACCAGGTATAAACTTTATAAAAAAAGCACATACAAAAATAACACATGGACCCGTAGAAGCGCCTGTGCGCAAAACGGCCGTCGTCCTCCCCTGTCACTCCCCCGCTCCCTCGTATACTCCAGCCTATGCCGCATCATGTTTGTGAAGGCTTAAGTGCTAAATAAAGGACATTTTTAGCTGAAGACAGATGGTGAGTGCTGCATTTCTTTCTTATACCTGCTCACAAAAATAAGGTACAATAACAGCAACACAATACACAATGTCAAAAGTCAACCAAGGCAAAAGACGTGCCAATATAAATGTCTAAGGTTGCATTGAATTTGGTATCAAATGCATGGTGAGTCCAGAATCATGAAGGCACAGTTGGCGATAGCTCATTAGTAGGTACTGCCAAAGACACAAGATTACCAGTATTGTTACCCAGAACCATGGAACGCTTGACCCACTTTCCTCTTATAACATAAATAATACCAAAAATTGTTTTGTACAAAATAGATAACATTTTAAAGCTTTAACAAATATATATTACAAGACACATGTATATGAGTAACAGCATACCTCCCAACCGTCCCGGATCCAGCGGGACTGTCCTGATTTTGACAGTCAGCCCCGCGATCCCGGGCGGGACATTAATTGTCCCGCACTGGTTGGGAGGTATGTGAATCACCCGGTCGGTCAGCTGAGAGCTCCCTGCACCCGGCCAGCACAGCAGCACATAATGGCTGCTCTGTGCACAGGACCTTGTTGTGAGTTCTGTTTTTGGGCTCCCTCTGGTGGTTACTGATGGTACTGGGTGACTTGTCTTTCCTGGGTTTCTGGGTTCCACCTGTTCCATCAGCATATGGGAGTTTCCTATTTAACCTGGCTTTGCTGGCATTTCCTCGCCGGTTATCAATGTATCCAGTGTGTCTTGTTACCTCTGCTCCCTGCTCCTAGAACCTTCTGGTCAAGCTAAGTTTGGATTTTCCTGTTTTGGTGTTTTGCTTTATTTGGTTTTTAGTCCAGCCTGCAGATATGTGATTCTTGCTGCTGGTTGCTCTAGTGGGCTGAAATTGCTCCTCATGTACCATGAGTTGGCACATGAGTTCAAGTAATTTCAGGATGGTTTTTTGAGGGGTTTTTCGCTGACCGCGCAGTTCACTTTTGTATCCTCTGCTATCTAGCTTTAGCGGGCCTCATTTTGCTGAAACTGTTTTCATACTGCGTATGTGCTTTCCTCTCATTTCACCGTCATTATATGTGGGGGGCTGCTATTTCTGTGGGGGGATTTCTCTGGAGGCAAGAGAGGTCTGTGTTTCTTCTAATAGGGGAAGTTAGATCTTCGGCTGGAGCGAGACGTCTAGGATCATCGTAGGCACGTTCCCCGGCTACTTTTATTTGTGTGTTAGGTTCAGGGTCGCGGTCAGCTCAGGTTCCATCGCCCTAGAGCTTGTTTGTATCTGTGCTTGTCCTTTAGTGATCCCCTGCCATTGGGATCATGACAGTATAACCGGCCCACAAAGTGTTAATTGTATTGGCTGAAGTAGGAGGATAAGTAGTCTGAGGAAGTTTTTTTTTTTTTTTCTCTTTCCCTCAGAGTTTGCTGCCTAGCCTTATTGCAGCGTGGCTACTTCCTCCTCCTCTTAATCTTTGAATGGCTCTGATCCCAGCTGTTTATCATGGACGTCCAGAGTTTGGCTTCCAGCCTGAATAATCTTGCCACTAAGGTTCAAAATATACAGGATTTTGTTGTACATGCTCCTATGTCTGAACCTAGAATTCCTGTCCCAGAGTTTTTTTCTGGAGATAGATCTCGTTTTCTGAATTTTAGGAACAATTGCAAGTTGTTTCTTTCTTTGAAATCTCGCTCCTCTGGAGACCCTGCTCAGCAAGTCAAGATAATTATATCTTTCCTGCGGGGTGACCCTCAGGATTGGGCATTTGCATTGGCACCAGGGGACCCTGCGTTGCTTAATGCGGATGCGTTTTTTCTGGCATTAGGTTTGCTCTATGAGGAACCTAACCAAGAGATTCAGGCTGAAAAAGCTTTGTTGGCCCTCTCTCAGGGGCAAGATGAAGCAGAAATTTATTGTCAAAAATTTCGGAAGTGGTCGGTACTTACTCAGTGGAATGAGTGCGCTCTGGCTGCAAAGTTTAGAGATGGCCTTTCTGAGGCCATTAAAGATGTTATGGTGGGGTTCCCGGCGCCTGCTGGTCTGAATGAGTCTATGACTATGGCTGTTCAGATTGATCGGCGTTTACGGGAGCGCAAACCTGTGCATCATTTGGCGGTGTCGTCTGAACCGTCACCTGAGATAATGCAATGTGATAGAATTCAGTCCAGAAGTGAACGGCAAAAGTATAGGTGGAAAAAATGGGTTGTGCTTTTATTGTGGTGATTCAGCTCATGTTATATCAGCATGCTCTAAACGCACAAAAAAGGTTGATAAGTCTGTTGCCATTAGTACTTTACAGTCTAAGTTCATTCTGTCTGTGACTCTGATTTGTTCATTATCATCCATTTCCGTCGATGCCTATGTGGATTCAGGCGCTGCCCTGAGTCTTATGGATTGGTCATTTGCCAATCGCTGTGGGTTTAGTCTGGAGCCTCTGGAAGTCCCTATTCCTTTGAAGGGAATTGACTCTACACCTTTGGCTATGAATAAACCTCAGTACTGGACACAAGTGACCATGCGTATGACTCCCGTTCACCAGGAGGTGATTCGCTTCCTGGTACTGTATAATTTGCATGATGTTCTAGTACTTGGTCTGCCATGGTTACAAACTCATAATCCAGTCCTTGACTGGAAATCAATGTCTGTGTTAAGCTGGGGTTGTCAGGGGGTTCATGATGATGCACCTCCGATTTCTATCGCTTCATCTACTCCTTCTGAGATTCCTGTGTTTTTGTCTGACTATCGGGATGTTTTTGAGGAGCCTAAGCTCAGTTCGCTTCCTCCTCACAGGGATTGCGATTGTGCTATAAATTTAATTCCAGGCAGTAAATTTCCTAAAGGTCGTTTGTTCAATCTGTCAGTGCCAGAGCATACTGCTATGCGGGATTATGTTAAGGAGTCCTTGGAAAAGGGACATATCCGTCCATCGTTGTCCGCCTGAGAGACTGTTTGTTCCGGATAATTGGACCAGTAGAGTCATCTCCGAGGTCCATTCTTCTGCGTTGGCAGGTCATCCTGGAATATTTGGTACTAGAGACTTGGTGGCCAGGTCTTTTTGGTGGCCTTCCTTGTCGAGGGATGTGCGTTCTTTTGTGCAGTCTTGTGAGGTTTGTGCTCGGGCTAAGCCTTGCTGTTCTCGGGCCAGTGGATTGTTGTCACCTTTGCCTATCCCGAAGAGGCCTTGGACGCACATTTCCATGGACTTTATTTCGGATCTCCCTGTCTCTCAAAAAATGTCCGTCATCTGGGTTGTGTGTGATCGCTTTTCTAAAATGGTTCATCTGGTACCCTTGCCTAAGTTGCCTTCCTCCTCTGAGTTGGTCCCTCTGTTTTTTCAGAATGTGGTTCGTTTACATGGGATTCCTGAGAACATCGTTTCTGACAGGGGATCCCAGTTTGTGTCTAGATTTTGGTGGACGTTCTGTGCTAAGATGGGCATTGATTTGTCCTTTTCGTCTGCATTCCATCCTCAGACGAATGGCCAGACTGAACGAACTAATCAGACCTTGGAAACTTATTTAAGGTGTTTTGTTTCTGCTGATCAGGATGACTGGGTTACCTTTTTGCCGTTGGCCGAGTTTGCCCTTAATAATCGGGCTAGTTCTGCTACCTTGGTTTCTCCTTTCTTTTGTAATTCGGGGTTTCATCCTCGTTTTTCCTCTGGTCAGGTGGAACCTTCTGATTGTCCTGGAGTGGACATGGTGGTGGATAGGTTGCATCGGATTTGGAGTCATGTGGTGGACAATTTGAAGTTGTCCCAGGAGAAGGCTCAGCAGTTTGCTAATCGCCGTCGCCGCGTGGGTCCTCGACTTCTTGTTGGTGACTTGGTGTGGTTGTCTTCTCGTTTTGTTCCTATGAAGGTCTCTTCTCCTAAGTTCAAGCCTCGGTTCATCGGTCCCTATAGGATCTTGGAAATTCTTAACCCTGTGTCGTTTCGTTTGGATCTCCCGGCATCGTTTGCTATTCATAATGTGTTTCATCGGTCGTTGTTGCGGAAGTATGAGGTACCTGTTGTTCCTTCGCTTGAGCCTCCTGCTCCAGTGCTGGTGGAGGGAGAATTGGAGTATGTTGTGGAGAAGATCTTGGATTCTCGTGTTTCCAGACGGAAACTCCAGTATTTGGTCAAGTGGAAGGGTTATGGTCAGGAGGATAATTCTTGGGTGGTTGCCTCGGATGTTCATGCTGATGATTTGGTTCGCGCTTTTCATAGGGCTCATCCTGGTCGCCCTGGTGGTTCTCGTGAGGGTTCGGTGACCCCTCCTCAAGGGGGGGGTACTGTTGTGAGTTCTGTTTTTGGGCTCCCTCTGGTGGTTACTGATGGTACTGGGTGACTTGTCTTTCCTGGGTTTCTGGGTTCCACCTGTTCCATCAGCATATGGGAGTTTCCTATTTAACCTGGCTTTGCTGGCATTTCCTCGCCGGTTATCAATGTATCCAGTGTGTCTTGTTACCTCTGCTCCCTGCTCCTAGAACCTTCTGGTCAAGCTAAGTTTGGATTTTCCTGTTTTGGTGTTTTGCTTTATTTGGTTTTTAGTCCAGCCTGCAGATATGTGATTCTTGCTGCTGGTTGCTCTAGTGGGCTGAAATTGCTCCTCATGTACCATGAGTTGGCACATGAGTTCAAGTAATTTCAGGATGGTTTTTTGAGGGGTTTTTCGCTGACCGCGCAGTTCACTTTTGTATCCTCTGCTATCTAGCTTTAGCGGGCCTCATTTTGCTGAAACTGTTTTCATACTGCGTATGTGCTTTCCTCTCATTTCACCGTCATTATATGTGGGGGGCTGCTATTTCTGTGGGGGATTTCTCTGGAGGCAAGAGAGGTCTGTGTTTCTTCTAATAGGGGAAGTTAGATCTTCGGCTGGAGCGAGACGTCTAGGATCATCGTAGGCACGTTCCCCGGCTACTTTTATTTGTGTGTTAGGTTCAGGGTCGCGGTCAGCTCAGGTTCCATCGCCCTAGAGCTTGTTTGTATCTGTGCTTGTCCTTTAGTGATCCCCTGCCATTGGGATCATGACAGGACCTGTGATGAGATCACAGGATGGGAGGAGTCAGGGGTCACATGATCGGATTCGGGAGGAGGACCTCCGTGTACAGGACTTTGCTGGTTGCCATGGCGCCGGAGGAGGGTAAGGCAGCGTATGTGTGAGGTCAAGAGGTGTTTACAGGGTGGATGTAGCAGAGCCGTGTGTGTACGAGGTGTATGGAGCTGAGCCATGTGTGTAAGGGGTGTACGGAGCCGTGTGCATGAGGTGTACGGAGCGGAGCCGTGTGTACGAGGTGTACGGAGCGCAGCCGCGTGTGTACGAGGTGTACGGAGCCGTGTGCATGTGGTGTACGGAGCACAGCCGCGTGTGTACGAGGTGTACGGAGCCGTGTGCATGAGGTGTACGGAGCGCAGCCGCATGTGTGCGAGGTGTACGGAGCGGAGCAGCGTGTGAAAGGTGTACGGAGCGGAGCCGTGTGTGTAAGGGGTGTACAGAGCACAGCCGCGTGTGTAGGAGGTGTACGGAGCACAGCCGCGTGTAGGAGGTGTACGGAGCACAGCCGCGTGTGTACGAGGTGTACAGAGCGCAGCCGCGTGTGTGCGAGGTGTACGGAGCGGAGTCGTGTGTACGAGGTGTGCGGAGCCATGTGTATGAGGTGTACGGAGCGCAGCCGCGTGTGTACGAGGTGTACGGAGCCGTGTGTACGAGGTGTACGGAGCGCAGCCGCGTGTGTACGGAGCCGTGTGCATGAGGTGTACGGAGCGCAGCCGCGTGTGTACGAGGTGTACGGAGCCGTGTGTACGAGGTGTACGGAGCGCAGCCGCGTGTGTACGAGGTGTACGGAGCCGTGTGCATGTGGTGTACGGAGCACAGCCGCGTGTGTACGAGGTGTACGGAGCCGTGTGCATGAGGTGTACGGAGCGCAGCCGCATGTGTGCGAGGTGTACGGAGCGGAGCCGTGTGTGTAAGGGGTGTACAGAGCACAGCCGCGTGTGTAGGAGGTGTACGGAGCACAGCCGCGTGTAGGAGGTGTACGGAGCACAGCCGCGTGTGTACGAGGTGTACGGAGCGCAGCCGCGTGTGTGCGAGATGTACGGAGCGGAGTCGTGTGTACGAGGTGTACGGAGCCATGTGTATGAGGTGTACGGAGCACAGCCGCGTGTGTACAAGGTGTACGGAACGGAGCAGCATGTGAAAGGTGTACGGAGCGGAGTCGTGTGTAAGAGGTGTATGGAGCACAGCCGCGTGTGTTACGAGGTGTACGGAGCACAGCCGCGTGTGTACGAGGTGTACGGAGCACAGCCGCGTGTGTACGTGGTGTGCGGAGCGGAGCAGCGTGTGAAAGGTGTACGGAGCGGAGTCGTGTGTACGAGGTGTACGGAGCACAGCCGCGTGTGTACAAGGTGTACGGAGCGGAGCAGCATGTGAAAGGTGTACGGAGCGGAGTCGTGTGTACGAGGTGTACGGAGCGGAGTCGTGTAAGAGGTGTTCGGATGAGAGCAGAGTGTGAAAGGTGTATGGAGTGGAGCCACGTGTGTACGAGGTGTACAGAGCAGAGCCACGTGTGTACGAGGTGTGCGGAGCAGAGCCATGTGTGTGCAAGGTATATGGAGCGGAGCAGTGTGTGCAATGTGTATAGAGCGGAGCCGTGTGTGTACGAGGTGTACGGAGTAGTGCCGTGTGTGTACGAGATGTATGGAGAGGAGCCGTATGTGTATGAGGTGTACGCAGCGGAGCCGTGTGTGTGCAAGGTATACGGAGCGGAGTAGCTTCTGCAATGTGTATGGAGCGGAGCGGTGTGTGTATGAGGTGTACGTAGTGCCGTGTGTACGAGATGTATGAAGCGGAGCCGTGTGTGTATGAGGTGTATGGAGCGGAGCTGAATGTGTACGAGGTGAACGGAACGGAGCCGTGTGTGTTTGAGATGTATGGAGTGGAGCCGTGTGTATGGAGCGGAGCCGTGTATGCAAAGTGTACGGAGCGCAGACGCGTGTGTAGGAGTAGCTATGTGTGGCCATTATACGGTACGAAGTATCATGTGCGGCCAATATACAGTATGGAGCATCATGTGCGATCATTATACAGTATGGAGCATCATGTGTGGCCATTATACAGTATTGAGCATCATGTGTGGCCATTATACAGTATGGAGCATTATGTGCGGTCATTATACAGTATGGAGCATCATGTGGGGCCATTATACAGTATGGAGCATCATGTGTGGCCGTTATACAGTATGTAGCATCATGTGTGGCCGTTATACAGTATGGAGCATCATGTGTGGCTATTATACAGTATGGAGCATCATGTGTGGCCGTTATACAGTATGTAGCATCATGTGTGGCTGTTATACAGTATGGAGCATCATGTGGGGCCATTATACAGTATTGAGCATCATGTGGGGTCGTTATACAGTATTGAGCATCATGTGCGGCCATTATACAATATGGAGCATCATGTGTGGCCATTATACAGTATTGAGCATCATGTGTGGCAATTATACAGTATGGAGCATCATGTGCGGCCATTATACAGCATGGAGCACTGTGTGGCCATTATACAGTATGGAGCATCATGTGCGGCCATTATACAGTATGGAGCACTGTGTGGCCATTATACAGTATGGAGCATCATGTGCGGCCATTATACAGTATGGAGCACTGTGTGGCCGTTATACAGTATTGAGCATCATGTGTGGTCATTATACAGTATTGAGCATCATGTGTGGCCATTATACAGTATGGAGCACTGTGTGGCCATTATACAGTATGGAGCATCATGTGCGGCCATTATACAGTATGGAGCACTGTGTGGCCGTTATACAGTATTGAGCATCATGTGTGGTCATTATACAGTATTGAGCATCATGTGTGGCCATTATACAGTATGGAGCACTGTGTGGCCATTATACAGTATGGAGCATCATGTGCGGCCATTATACAGTATGGAGCACTGTGTGGCCGTTATACAGTATTGAGCATCATGTGTGGTCATTATACAGTATTGAGCATCATGTGTGGTCATTATACAGTATGGAGCACTGTGTGGCCATATTTTTTTGTTTATAATTATTCTTTATGAACAGTGTGATCAGCAGTGCTAAATGGGTGTGGTTGAGACGTGGATATGGGTGTGACTAGTGAATGGGTGTGGTCAGAGGCGTGGCCTAAAATGTGCCCCTCTTTCCCAGCTTCAAAAGTTGGGAGGTATGGTAACAGTATGAAACGTGTATTATATGTATAGCATAAGCTGTTTAACCTTTTTTATTATGGACAAGGAATGGTGATACTCCCGTTAACATTATGAACAGAATAAGCATTTAATGGGTGAGACCAGTTTCACAGTGGCGTGTGTGATACGAGAAGCTCTCAGGAGTCTCACGTATCAACACACAGGACAAGAGTGTGCATGTGCATGTATTTTTCTGCAGCCGCACACTACAGGCCAGAGTGGCGTGGCTAGCGCCGGGTGTTGATAAGGGAGAGTCGGGACAGATTCTCGTATCCCACACGGCAGTGTGAAACTGGCCTCACCCATTAAATGCTTATTCTGTTCATAATGTTAACGGGAGTATCACCATTCCTTGTCCCTATAAAAAATTGTAAACAGCTTATTCTATCCATATAACATGTTTTGTACTGTTATCCATATACATGTGTTGTAATATTTTTTTCCTATATTAAACATTGTTAGCTACAATTTTTCTTTCAGAAAGTTTTTTGGTTTTTATTGCACAATTCAACCACCATTTTGAACAGGACCCAAAACCTAATCAATATTGCAATTAAGGGGAATCTGTCACCCCCTTTGCCGCCTACAAGCTGCGTCCACTGCCATCAGCAGCGTATCAATAGCTTTCTGTAATGCAGTAGATAAGCTCACGATGTATCCTGAAAGATGAGAAAAAGAGGCTATATTATACTCACCCAGGGGCGGGCCTGGTGCTGTCCGTGTCCGATGAGTGTCGCAGGTCCAGTTCCTCCCATCTTCATACGATGACGTCCTCTTTACTTGCGCTTCGGCTCCTGCGCAGGCGTACTGATTTGCCCTGTTGAGGGCAGAGCAAAGTACTGCAGTGTGCAGGCGCTGGGAAAGGTCAGAGAGGGCCAGCACATGCGCACTGCATTACATTACTTTGCTCTTCTCTCAACAGGACAAAGTGCGCCGAAGTGGCGACAGGAACACAGCCAGAGCACATCATCGTATGAAGATGGGAGGTGCCGGACCGGTATCGGCAACGCCCATGGGGGCGGACCTCGCTGGGAAGGCCCCTGGGTGAGTATAATCTAACCTCTTTTTCTCATTTTTCAGGATACATCGGGGGCTTATCTACAGCATTCCAGAATGCATTACAGAATTCGATACATAAACCCCTGATGCCGGTGGGCACAGGTTATAACCAAAAAATGGGCTGACAGATTCCCTTTAATCAAACCAAATGTTTCTTATTTTTTGTAAACTTTAGTTTAGGTTTTGGTAAGTGGGAGGTGAGGCTTCACAATGAGAAGGGGTAATGGAGGACCGGTAATCAGAAGTAGAAAGGTTGGCCATAAAGTCGGGTTGTGTAATAGAGGCAGTGGACAAGGGGTAGTTAGTAGAAGTTAATAATAGAGAATTTCGGATCACAGAACTAGGATTACCGGAATTGTGAGGCGCATGTACAGCTGAAGAATAGGAACCACGGAAGGATGAAGAATGTGAAGGTGGAAAAGAGGATGAATGTTGAGATTGGAAAGAGGAAGTATGGGGGGAAGAGGAAGACTGTTGAGGTTGATAAGCGTTTTGAGGATGCTGATTAGTGGTCATGTCAGAGTTACGTTGTCGCAGTGCTATAGCTTCTATTGCATTACAAATGTCACTACCATTGATTTCAATGGTGCATTTTTGAAACATAGAGATTACATTACACACAACCGAGGCACAAGACCATTGGTTTAATGATGGTACTTTTTTGATCCCTGACGCAACGGACGCTCCAAAGTGGTCCCAATTATCGGGGGACTCCATGCTATTTAGAAAGCGCATTGCTTGTTGTGTAACTGCACGGGCTTCCTGATTTTGACTAGCATTATCATTACGTGATTGACGTTGTCGAACTGGTTGCCTCCGATTTATCGGCCTCACATTTATGTCCTGTCTTTCTCCGGTTTGTGACATGACAGTTGCAGAGCTCCCTATTGCAGGTTGTGTGACACTTGCAGAAGGATCTGCTGAATGAAGTTGCACCTCTTCGCATGATGTCAATAGAGCATCTTCTGTCACTGAGCTCTGTTCTTGGGTGTCTTCTTCATGCTGTGGTGCAGCAATGTTTCCTTCAGTCCTGTTGAAATAAAAATGTTGAACCATCAGTATGTTGACATTCAACTGACAACAGGACAAACATATTTCACATCACTTTCATTTAAAAAAACAAAATAAAAAAGTACTACCCAAATGGTGAAGACTATACAACACATGCAAATAAAAATCACTTTTAACTATCAGATGATGTTTTTTTCAACCATGTAATTGACATATAGAGTTTTAGATTTTTAATAAAACCCAAATATATCCTCAGCAATGTTGCTTTATATTTTTATGACAAATTTTTTTTGTAGTACACAAATGTAAAACCCAAAAATGGAACCTTATTTTTGTTATTAAAACACATACTTTATTTCCCTAATAAAATAGGTGTCAAATGTGAGGGGCCTGTTATAATATGTATATAAGTTAATGGTATCATTGATGCAGGACACAGAGTGGGATCTGGGGGTGTCAAGCGGTGATGCGGTTTCCCACCACTGCTAGGGGGTGTCCGGTGAAAAGGGTGTGTATGGCGGTGCTGCTGCTGGTGTCTGTGACTACATTTTGTTAACGGCCATAGAACCCTAGAGTTAAGTTGTTTACAGTGCGTTGTACTGCTGGAAAATGGCAGCCGAAGCCTTTGCATGCACTGATGGACATCTTAGCTATGAGATCTAAATCTGCAAATTCACCTCCCCAGGCAACCATTTTCATGGCGTCCACCGCACAGGAAACCACGGAACTCCAGGTGTATCTGGCCTTTCTAAAATTTGCCATACAGCACCATCAGCACCGCAGACAACAGCATCAAGGGAGAAGCCGCAAGCACCTCCGGAGACACCATCATTAGTGCAGGCAAAGCCGCATCACAGGAGCAATACGCCAAACATCGGAACACCCCTTCAGACCAGCTAGCAGCCTGCAGCAACGCTACACTCAGGCCTCCTGCAGCTGCCACCCTGGGATCTTACTTCACCGTAGCCAGCACCCATGTTAATAAGAGGCATGGATTATAATAGGCACCACAATTTTAATCAATCTTTCTTTTTGAGTTGTTTTTGCAGCGCCCCAGAGATCTGGTCGTTGCAGTAACGTCGCTCTGCCACTAAGGGGAGTGATGGTACGTCTGATGGCACTCAAGGGATTCTACTGACCAGGTATCACCAGCACACATTACACTTCACACTCCGGCCACTAGGGGGAGCAAAAGGCTTATATATTGGGCCACTTCTCACATTGGTAAAACTAGGGGTCAGACAGGAAGTTAGGCAGAATGAAGCCTGGGAGAGCTCCAGGGAGGACCTGTCAGAACTGGGAAATCTGGCAGGTATCTAGAGAAAGGGCAGATTGTTCCGGAACCGCGCCTGCACTACCTTGCGGCGGTATCCTAAGAAAGAGACACGAAGCAAAGGATATTGTGGAACAGTGAGAAACGAGATCAGCACAAAGGAGAGCCAGTAGGAGTCGTACCCCGAGAACGGCAACATCTTACTGAGGCACATAGCCGGTGGCCGGAGCACCGAAGAAGTAACAGGCTCCACGCATTACTTCAAACAGCGGCAGGACAGTTAATTAAAGGTTGGCTGTCTACCATACAACACCTAAGAAGGACATAGGAGGCAATCGTGGGAGAGGGGCGACACTAGGGTTCCAGAATACCTCCAGGCCTACCTGTTATAAAGGTGCGTCCTAGCCATAACAAACCTGGGGGACGGAGAAGAGAAAGATCTAGAACGAACGAGAACAGAAGTTGTGAGGACTATCCTGAATGCTCAGCAGGGAAGCACTACAACACACAGGCGCTAGTGGGTAGACACTGATTTCCACCTGCAAAGGGAACTGTTATGAAAGGCAATTCAGTACCACAATGGACATAGCGGTCAGAGCACATACAGTGATCTGACAATAACTCAAAATCATAGAACGAGCTCTGAGACGTGGGAACTCTGCAGACCGCAATCCCTAATCCTCTCCAAACAACACTAGAGGCAGCCGTGGATTGCGCCTAACTCTGCCTATGCAACTCGGCACAGCCTGAGAAACTAACTAGCCTGAAGATTGAAAATAAGCCTACCTTGCCTCAGAGAAATACCCCAAAGGAAAAGGCAGCCCCCCACATATAATGACTGTGAGTAAGATGAAAAGACAAACGTAGGGATGAAATAGATTCAGCAAAGTGAGGCCCGACTTTCTTAACAGAGCGAGGATAGGAAAGATAACTTTGCGGTCTACACAAAACCCTAAAGAATACCACGCAAAGGGGGCAAAAAGACCCTCCGTACCGAACTAACGGCACGGAGGTACACCCTTTGCGTCCCAGAGCTTCCAGCAAAACAATTAGACAAGCTGGACAGAAAAAATAGCAAACAAATAGCAAAGAAGAACTTAGCTATGCAGAGCAGCAGGCCACAGGAATGATCCAGGGAAAAACAAGTCCAACACTGGAACATTGACAGGAAGCCAGGATCAAAGCATTAGGTGGAGTTAAGTAGAGAAGCACCTAACGACCTCACCACATCACCTGAGGTAGGAAACTCAGAAGCCGCAATACCACTTTCCTCCACCAACAGAAGCTCACAGAGAGAATCAGCCGAAGTACCACTTGTGACCACAGGAGGGAGCTCTGCCACAGAATTCACAACAGGGAACTCTGGATGTGCCTTCGGACCGGCCGGTCTCAGACAGCCCTGATAACTGTGCTCTGCATTGAGGATCCTGAAACCTTCAGTAAAATGTAAAGAAACTGAACCCTGTGTCCTCGTTATTCCTCGCACTACGCACCATTACCCTTTATTGGACGCCCCTTAGCAGGGTCACGACCGAGTCCAGCCACCGTGACAACCCCAGAACTGAGACAAAAAGGACTGGTACCGAGTAACCTGTGGCCCTGTGTCTGTGGGCGATCCATTTTCAAATCACAATTTGTGATGCGTCCTGGAATCAGCAGCTTATTACAATCTTAAGGATACATTTTATACAAACTTACATTCGGAGATCACGTGTGTTGAGAAGAAATTGCAGGTCGTTATAATATGAGCACTTTCTCTGTTTTGGGGACGAACCACTTTTCTCCTGTTCTTGGGCGTTTTTTTTTAATCGATCACGGACAGATCGCAATCTTGTTTTAACATCTTTAACTGAAAATGTATGAAAAAAATAAATAAATAAAAGTTTTTCCATTTTACACGGTTAATTATCTGGATACCTAAAATTTACTTACGTATTTCCTTTTTTCTTTGTTGGGGCAGTCCTGTAAATTCAGGATACAGCTCTTCCAACACTTTCTCCCAAGCATCATCCCGTTGGACTCGATTGTGATAATCTTCACTTGTGGGATCCCACAAGACGGGTCTGTTATGAACCTAGAGAGAACAAAATTCAAGTGTTATTTCATATTTAATTATGACACATAAAATGTGGATCTATAATTACAATTATCAATCTAATGTTTAAAAAGAAGTAAATATGGGAAAAAAAGAGAACATTAAATAAAGTTAAAACATGTTGCCATGAAATAACCTTACCAGCAATATCAGTCTTTAAACATTAATTGACATCCGTTCAAATGATGCCATCTTGTATTTGGGTCAACAAGCGAAATATTTTTCCTGTTAACAAATAACAAATAAGTGTCATTACTCAATTGTTTGAAAACCAAAACTAATTTTGGTTAAGGAATTCCTTTTTTTTTTGGATTTTAAGCCGCGACGTATTATAAGATGTAAAACAAATTTATTAGAGAAAAATAATTCAAAATTTTTAATAAAAAAGGGTGAGGCTTCAGAAAAATACATGGTGAAGCGGGGGCCCAGGGTCACTGCTGGAGGAGACAGGAGGGTGGGATGAGGGGGTGTATGATGTGCAGTGCGCTGCTGCCGGTGTTTGGTGATGATGTGGTGACTGCCGCTGCTGCCTGTGATGTACAAAGCTGATATATCATCTATTGAGATCTTGCAAACAAGATCTCCATCCGAGCATGCGCCACCCCACGACATACATTTTACGGAGTCCAACAAACAGAATGAAAAACCGTAAATGCTGGTGGCTTTTGATTTTCAAGAAATGGAGCCAGAGCACCCCATCAGCAGCCGCAACCCCAGCCAGCAGCAGCAAACACGGACAGCTGAAGTGCCAGCAACAGAGGCGGCGGGCAAACACTACTCCCAACCTGCATCAACGGTAAGGTATATACGCATTATAAAACACACAACCATTGTAATAAAATTATTCAAAATAACTAGTGTGTGTTATAATGATTACAATACAGTATCTCTATTTTGGCCTGTTCATTTAAAGGGAACCTGTAACCCCCAAAATTGTATATGAGCTAAGCCCATCGTCATCAGGGCCTTATATACAGTATTATGTAATGCTGTAGATAAGCCCCCGATGTATCCTGAAAGGTGAGAAAAACAGGTTATATTATAGTCACCAAGGGGCGTTCCCGCTGCGGTCCGATGAGTGTGGCGGTTCGGGGCCTGCCATCTTCATACGATGACATCCTCTTCTTGTATTCATGCTGCGGCTCTGGCGCAGGCGTATTGATGTGTCCTGTTGAGGGCAGAGCAAAGTCCTGCAGTGCGCTGGCGCTGGGCCTCTCTGACCTTTCCCGGTGGCTGCGCACTGCAGTAGTTTGCTCTGCCCTCAACAGGACAGATCAGTACGCCTGCGCCAGAGCCGCAGCGTGAATACAAGAAGAGGACGTCATCGTATGAAGATGGGAGGCCCTGGACAGGACCGCAATGGCCATCGGACGGGACCACCCCTGGGTGAGCATAATCTAACCTGTTTTTATCATCTTTCAGGATACGTCGGGGCTTAGCTACAGCATTGCAAATGCTGCAGATAAGCCCGATGCCGTTGGTCTTAGGTCATATTCAATTTTGGGTTTGACAGGTTCCTTTTAATTTTGACATAAATTCACTGTTTTAATACGTAATTAGTCAAACTAAAACTTAAATTTCCTATTTATGTGTGAGTACCTTTAAAAAGTATGCAAATATCATGCCGCAGCAGTCTGGTAATCTGGCTGTTTAGCCAAAATACAGGGGATCCCCTTGATAAAAAATGGCGTGGGGTCCCCCGTATTTTTGATATCCAGCCAGATGAAGCAGGCTGCTGCGGCCTGGTATTAAAAGACTGGCAAGGTCCATGCATTTTGGCCCTCACCAGCCTCAAAATACCAGCCAGCAGCAGCCCCACAATTGGCGCATAAAAAGATGCTCCAATTGTGGAACTTTACCCGGCTCTTCCCACTCCCGTGTAGCGGTGGGATATGGGGTAATGAAGGGTTAATGTCACCTTGCTATTGTAAGGTGACATTAAGCCTTGTTAATAATGGAGAGGCGTCAATAAGACACCTATCCATTATTAGTTAGTAAATAGTTAAGAAAAAAAAAAAACCTTAATAAAATATTTTAATGAAATGAAACACAACACATTTTGGACCATATTTTTATTGTACTCTCATTCCTGCAAAGCCCTCGATCCATAGCTCCCAACCGTTCCTCATTGTGTGGGATTGTCCCGGTTTTGAACCTTTGCCCTGCTGTCCTGCACGGGACGCTCTGATCCCGCACCCGCAGACAGCAGGACCGACACGCCCCCTTATGTTAAGCCATGCCCCGGGCCCTTACCCTTCCGTATGGCTGCCTGCTTTATGTGTACAGGACCTGTGATGAAGTCACAGGAGGGGAGGAGTCAGCGGTAACATGATCGGGACCTCCGTGGATTGCAGGACTCGCTGCCTGTGCTGATTGCCAACATGGTGCTGCAGACGCAGGATGAGGTAAGTATGCTGCCTTGTGTGGGGTCAGGAGGTGTACAGTGCGGATGTAGCAGAGCCATGTGTATGAGGTGTATGGAGCGGAGCCGTGTGTGTGTGAGGTGTACGGAGCGGAGCCGTGTGCGTGCGAGGTGCTATGTGTCGCCATTATATGGTAGGAAGTGCTATGTGTCGCCATTATATAGTACAAAGTGCTACAGTATGGAGCATCATGTGCGGTCATTATACAGTATGGAGCATCATGTGCGGTCATTATACAGTATGAAAAACAAAGGAAGAAAGCACTACCGTAGCGCCTGCACACTACACCACACAATAATAAGAAAAAATATACAAATTTTATTTGGTACATAAACAAGAATAAAACATAATTAAAATACATAGGCACCCTTCCACAGAACCCCCAACATATAAACTCTTAATAAATATAAAGTGCTAGTGGAAGTAAATACATAATTGGTATCATAATAGCATATAGGCACATACATATATATGCATAATAACCTCCAAATGCACAACAAATCCAGGAATAATAGACCCCTGAGTGGTGGCT
This sequence comes from Ranitomeya imitator, assembly GCF_032444005.1. Classification (NCBI taxonomy): domain Eukaryota; kingdom Metazoa; phylum Chordata; class Amphibia; order Anura; family Dendrobatidae; genus Ranitomeya; species Ranitomeya imitator. Next base: position 217,710,310 of record NC_091283.1, read on the forward strand.
CAAACAATACAAGCCTACAGTACAGAGATATCAATGAACAGTCCCCACACAAGTTCAGTATATATATAAACTAACGTCTCAACCATAACCCAAAATATATATATATATATATATATATATATATATATATATAATAACGATCAGAAACGGGGGCACAGCCAGTGTGGAAGGAACTCACACAGGTAAGGAAATCTAGGGTAAGAATGATACGCTGAAGCGTCCACCAAGGACAGGTGGAGGAGGGCAAGATGGAAATACCAAGACTAACAAGCCAAAGTGCAAAAAACCGCCCGGGGGGGAGAGACCCGGAAAGAGAGGGGGTAAGGATGGAATACCAGGAAGGGTGCCAAAGAACCGACCCCACGCGTATCGCCGCAACTCGTACGGCTTCGTCAGGGGAAGTATAAGTCTACGCTACCAAACGGGTAATATATACCTGAAAGAGTGATTGGCAATGCGATGCAGGAGCGGTGGGCTGGAAGCCGGAAGTACGGCCAGCAGATCCGGAAATGGAGTAAAGTCCAACACGATAGTAGTGCGCATGGGCGCACAGGATACACACAGCACGGCGCCTGCGCAGCTGGAAAGGCTGGCAAACAGTACACCATAAGAGTAGCAGAATTGCCTATGGGTAAAGCAACCCGCAACAAGAGTGCGCATGCGCTAGATGGAGCGCAGATGTCCGGCCCCGCTAGTAAGACAGGGAATCCGGCGCCTGCGCAAGAGAAAAAGGAGACACAGTGGCACAGGCTATAGGCTGCACACCAAACAACATTGTATGCGTGCAGCCTGCCTGATAGATGAACACCGCAACCAAAGAAAAAAGTATGCCGGCACAAGCAAAGCTCCCGGGAGACAACAAAACATATAGACATAAGAGACAATAAGAAAGACAAAAAATAATAAAAACATATACCCAGAGCCACCAATGTGCCACCCACAAACGCAACACAAGCCACAAACATATAATAACACATATGAATAGCACAGAGAAGGATAATAAAAGGTAAGAAATGAAAAATATAAAAAAATAATAATAGAAAAGAGAACAAAAATAATAATGAGAAGAAATGTATATGTATATATATAATGACAATACTTGAACCCAAAGGTCCATAACTATGAATAAAGACTGAATTGGTGCAAGAAAATGAATAAACAAAAATATGGAGTATGATACAGAATTTTTATTCACATATCATATAATGCTTAATACGTCCACCAGTATGATAGTACTTAATGACTATATGAAAAAAAAAAAAAAAAGGAAGAAAGATCCAACATGGGTAAACCTATACGCAAATTGAATGCCACGGCCACAGGGGTCCAATGAAGGTCTAAGGTGCATTGATAGTACCAGATATAGGCAGAGACGACCAAATTTGATCAACCCTTAATAGGCTATGTAAGAACAGGAGAAGGATCCAACGTAGGTAAACCTATACGCAAAATAAATACCAAGGCCACAGGGGTCCAATAGAAGTCTAAGATGCATAGGTGGTCCCAGATATAGGCAGAAGCGACAAACAAAAAATTGGAAGGTCCACAGCGCATATGATAACAGCCCTACAGATCCAAATATAAAAGAGACATGCACATATAAATCCTAAGAATACAAAAAGGTTCAAGTCCCAATGTAAGGTCCGTATCAAAGAGCCATGGTGAATCCAAGGTCCGCTCCACAGATAGTGCAAAGAATCCAATAGAAGACACTGTTGGGACATCCATCTAGAACCAAAAAATGGAGCCTAAAAAACAAAGAAAGGACAAAACAGAAAAGAAAAAATAAGTCCAAGCAGATACAGAAACTCAATATATATACAGGAGTATATGGAGGAAACAGCCCTAACCCAAAAAGCCAGTAAACAGTAACTCCTCATTAAGGCCCATGGGAGTGATAGTATTAAGGCTGAATATCCAACGGGATTCAGAGCGTAGAAGTAATTTCTTGGGGCACCCCCCTCTATTGGACAGAAAAACTTTCTCCAGCCCCATCACCCATGTGCCATTAATTCCACATGAGTGGTGAGTGAGGTAATGAGATGCCACTGAAGTGAGCATTTTACCCTTAGACTGATCCACTCAGGCCAAGTTAATAGTCGAGAAATGTTTCTGTATTCGTCGTCGAAGCTCTTGGGACGTCTGCCCTACATATACCAGACGACATGGACATATGAGGGCGTAAATGACGCAGTTCGATTTGCAATTGATGTAATTTCTCAGTCTATGTTTAGTCCCATCCCTGTTGTGAAAGGCAATTCAGTATCACAATGGACATGGAGGTCAGAGCACATACAGTGATCTGACAATAACCCAAAATAATAGAACGAGCTCTGAGACGTGGGAACTCTGCAGACCGCAATCCCTGATCCTCTCCAAACACAACTAGAGGCAGCCGTGGATTGCGCCTAAAGCTCCCTATGCAACTCGGCACAGCCTGAGAAACTAACTAGCCTGAAGATAGAAAAAATAAGCCTACCTTGCCTCAGAGAAATACCCCAAAGGAAAAGGCAGCCCCCCACATATAATGACTGTGAGTAAGATGAAAAGACAAACGTAGGGATGAAATAGATTCAGCAAAGTGAGGCCCGATATTCTAGACAGAACGAGGATAGGAAAGATAACTTTGCGGTCTACACAAAACCCTAAAGAAAACCACGCAAAGGGGCAAAAAGATACTCCGTACCGAACTAACGGCACGGAGGTACACCCTTTGCGTCCCAGAGCTTCCAGCAAAACAAATAGACAAGCTGGACAGAAAAAATAGCAACAAATAGCAAAGAAGCACTTAGCTATGCAGAGCAGCAGGCCACAGGAATGATCCAGAGATACACAAGTCCAACACTGGAACATTGACAGGAAGCATGAATCAAAGCATTAGGAGGGGTTAAGTAGAGAAGCACCTAACGACCTCACCAGATCATGTGAGGAAGGAAACTCAGAAGCAGCAGTACCAGTTTCCTCCACAAACGGAAGCTCCCAGAGAGAATCAGCCGAAGTACCACTTGTGACCACAGGAGGGAGCTCTGCCACAGAATTCACAACAGTACCCCCCCCTTGAGGAGGGGTCACCGAACCCTCACCAGAGCCCCCAGGCCAACCAGGATGAGCCACATGAAAGGCACGAACAAGATCGGGAGCATGGACATCAGAGGCAAAAACCCAGGAATTATCCTCCTGAGCATAACCCTTCCATTTAACCAGATACTGGAGTTTCCGTCTTGAAACACGAGAATCCAAAATCTTCTCCACAATATACTCCAATTACCCCCTCCACCAAAACCGGGGCAGGAGGGTCAACAGATGGAACCATAGGTGCCACGTATCTCTGCAACAATGACCTATGGAAGACGTTATGTATGAAAAAAGAATCTGGGAGGGTCAGACGAAAAGACACAGGATTAATAACCTCAGAAATCCTATAAGGACCAATGAAACGAGGTTTAAACTTCGGAGAGGAAACCTTCATAGGAATATGATGAGAAGATAACCAAACCAGATCCCCAACACGAAGTCGGGGACCCACACGGCGTCTGCGATTAGCGAAACGTTGAGCCTTCTCCTGGGACAAGGTCAAATTGTCCACTACATGAGTCCAAATCTGCTGCAACCTGTCCACCACAGTATCCACACCAGGACAGTCCGAAGACTCAACCTGTCCTGAAGAGAAACGAGGATGGAACCCAGAATTGCAGAAAAATGACGAAACCAAGGTAGCCGAGCTGGCCCGATTATTAAGGGCGAAGTCAGCCAAAGGCAAAAAGGACACCCAGTCATCCTGATCGGCAGAAACAAAGCATCTCAGATAGGTTTCCAAGGTCTGATTGGTTCGTTCGGTCTGGCCATTAGTCTGAGGATGAAAAGCCGAGGAAAAAGACAAGTCAATGCCCATCCTACCACAAAAGGCTCGCCAAAACCTCGAAACAAACTGGGAACCTCTGTCAGAAACGATATTCTCTGGAATGCCATGCAAACGAACCACATGCTGGAAGAACAATGGCACCAAATCAGAGGAGGAAGGCAACTTGGACAAGGGTACCAGATGGACCATCTTAGAAAAGCGATCACAGACCACCCAAATGACTGACATCTTTTGAGAGACGGGAAGATCTGAAATAAAATCCATAGAGATATGTGTCCAAGGTCTCTTCGGGACCGGCAAGGGCAAAAGCAACCCACTGGCACGAGAACAGCAGGGCTTAGCCCGAGCACAAATCCCACAGGACTGCACAAAAGAACGCACATCCCGCGACAGAGATGGCCACCAAAAGGATCTAGCCACTAACTCTCTGGTACCAAAGATTCCAGGATGACCAGCCAACACCGAACAATGAACCTCAGAGATCACTTTATTTGTCCACCTATCCGGGACAAACAGTTTCTCCGCTGGACAACGATCAGGTTTATTAGCCTGAAAATTTTGCAGCACCCGCCGCAAATCAGGGGAGATGGCAGACACAATTACTCCTTCCTTGAGGATACCCGCCGGCTCAGATAAACCCGGAGAGTCGGGCACAAAACTCCTAGACAGAGCATCCGCCTTCACATTTTTAGAGCCCGGAAGGTACGAAATCACAAAGTCAAAACGGGCGAAAAACAGCGACCAACGAGCCTGTCTAGGATTCAAACGCTTAGCAGACTCGAGATAAGTCAGGTTCTTATGATCAGTCAATACCACCACGCGATGCTTAGCTCCTTCAAGCCAATGACGCCACTCCTCGAATGCCCACTTCATGGCCAGCAACTCTCGGTTGCCCACATCATAATTCCGCTCAGCAGGCGAAAACTTCCTGGAAAAAAAAGCGCATGGTTTCATCACTGAACAATCAGAACCTCTCTGTGACAAAACAGCCCCTGCTCCAATCTCAGAAGCATCAACCTCGACCTGGAACGGAAGAGAAACATCAGGTTGACACAACACAGGGGCAGAAGAAAAACGACGCTTCAACTCTTGAAAAGCTTCCACAGCAGCAGAAGACCAATTGACCAAATCAGCACCCTTCTTGGTCAAATCGGTCAATGGTTTGGCAATACTAGAAAAATTGCAGATGAAGCGACGATAAAAATTAGCAAAGCCCAGGAACTTTTGCAGACTTTTCAGAGATGTCGGCTGAGTCCAGTCATGGATGGCTTGGACCTTAACAGAATCCATCTCGATAGTAGAAGGGGAAAAGATGAACCCCAAAAATGAAACCTTCTGCACACCAAAGAGACACTTTGATCCCTTCACAAACAAAGAATTAGCACGCAGGACCTGAAAAACCGTTCTGACCTGTTTCACATGAGACTCCCAATCATCCGAGAAGTTCAAAATGTCATCCAAGTACACAATCAGGAATTTATCCAGGTACTCTCGGAAGATGTCATGCATAAAGGACTGAAACACTGATGGAGCATTGGCAAGTCAGAATGGCATCACTAGATACTCAAAATGACCCTCGGGCGTATTAAATGCAGTTTTCCATTCATCGCCTCGCCTGATTCGCACCAGATTATACGCACCACGAAGATCAATCTTGGTGAACCAACTAGCCCCCTTAATCCGAGCAAACAAATCAGATAACAAAGGCAAGGGGTACTGAAATTTAACAGTGATCTTATTAAGAAGGCGATAATCTATTCAAGGTCTCAGCAAACCATCCTTTTTGGCTACAAAAAAAACCCCTGCTCCTAATGGCGACGATGACGGGCGAATATGCCCCTTCTCCAGGGATTCCTTCACATAACTGCGCATAGCGGTGTGCTCAGGCACGGATAAATTAAACAGTCGACCTTTTGGGAATTTACCACCAGGAATCAAATTGATAGCACAATCACAATCCCTATGCGGAGGTAGGGCATCGGACTTGGGCTCATCAAATACATCCCGGTAATCAGACAAGAACTCTGGAACCTCAGAAGGGGTGGATGACGAAATTGACAAAAATGGAACATCACCATGTACCCCCTGACAACCCCAGCTGGACACCGACATGGATTTCCAATCCAATACTGGATTATGGGCTTGTAGCCATGGCAACCCCAACACGACCACATCATGCAGATTATGCAACACCAGAAAGCGAATATCCTCCTGATGTGCAGGAGCCATGCACATGGTCAGCTGCGTCCAGTATTGAGGCTTATTCTTGGCCAAAGGCGTAGCATCAATACCTCTCAATGGAATAGGACACTGCAAGGGCTCCAAGAAAAACCCACAACGCTTAGCATATTCCAAGTCCATCAAATTCAGAGCAGCGCCTGAATCCACAAACGCCATGACAGAATATGATGACAAAGAGCAGATCAAGGTAACGGACAGAAGAAATTTTGACTGTACCGTACCAATGGTGGCAGACCTAGCGAACCGCTTAGTGCGCTTAGGACAATCAGAGATAGCATGAGTGGAATCACCACAGTAGAAACACAGCCCATTCAGACGTCTGTGTTCTTGCCGTTCAACTCTGGTCAAAGTCCTATCGCACTGCATAGGCTCAGGTTTAAGCTCAGGTAATACTGCCAAATGGTGCACAGATTTACGCTCACGCAAGCGTCGACCGATCTGAATAGCCAAAGACATAGACTCATTCAAACCAGCAGGCATAGGAAATCCCACCATGACATCCTTAAGGGCTTCAGAGAGACCCTTTCTGAACATAGCTGCCAGCGCAGATTCATTCCATTGAGTGAGCACTGACCATTTTCTAAATTTCTGGCAATATACCTCTATCTCATCCTGACCCTGATAAAGAGCCAGCAAATTCTTTTCTGCCTGATCCACTGAATTAGGCTCATCGTACAGCAATCCAAGCGCCAGGAAAAACGCATTGATATTACTTAATGCAGGATCTCCTGGCGCAAGAGAAAATGCCCAGTCCTGAGGGTCGCCGCGCAAAAAAGAAATAATAATCAAAACCTGTTGAACTGGATCACCAGAGGAACGAGGTTTCAAGGCCAGAAATAACTTACAATTATTTTTGAAACTCAGAAACTTAGTTCTATCTCCAAAAAACAAATCAGGAATAGGAATTCTTGGTTCTAACATAGATTTCTGATCAATAGTGTCTTGAATCTTTTGTACTCTTGCCGAGAGCTGATCCACAAATGAAGACAGACTTCTAATGTCCATCGCTACACCTGTGTACTGAACCACCCAAATGTCTAGGGGAAAAAAAAAAAAAACCACAAAGGCAAGAAAAAAAAATGGTCTCAGAACTTCTTTTTTCCCTCTATTGAGAATCATTAGTACTTTTGGCTTCCTGTACTGTTGTTAAAGGCAATTCAGTATCACAATGGACATGGAGGTCAGAGCACATACAGTGATCTGACAATAACCCAAAATAATAGAACGAGCTCTGAGACATGGGAACTCTGCAGACCGCAATCCCTGATCCTCTCCAAACACAACTAGAGGCAGCCGTGGATTGCGCCTAAAGCTCCCTATGCAACTCGGCACAGCCTGAGAAACTAACTAGCCTGAAGATAGAAAAAATAAGCCTACCTTGCCTCAGAGAAATACCCAAAGGAAAAGGCAGCCCCCCACATATAATGACTGTGAGTAAGATGAAAAGACGAACGTAGGGATGAAATAGATTCAGCAAAGTGAGGCCCGATATTCTAGACAGAACGAGGATAGGAAAGATAACTTTGCGGCCTACACAAAACCCTAAAGAAAACCACGCAAAGGGGCAAAAAGACACTCCGTACCGAACTAACGGCACGGAGGTACACCCTTTGCGTCCCAGAGCTTCCAGCAAAACAAATAGACAAGCTGGACAGAAAAAATAGCAACAAATAGCAAAGAAGCACTTAGCTATGCAGAGCAGCAGGCCACAGGAATGATCCAGAGATACACAAGTCCAACACTGGAACATTGACAGGAAGCATGAATCAAAGCATTAGGTGGGGTTAAGTAGAGAAGCACCTAACGACCTCACCAGATCACCTGAGGAAGGAAACTCAGAAGCAGCAGTACCAGTTTCCTCCACAAACGGAAGCTCCCAGAGAGAATCAGCCGAAGTACCACTTGTGACCACAGGAGGGAGCTCTGCCACAGAATTCACAACACATCCCTAGGATTAACAAAAAAATCCCTATTTGTGCCCATATAAGGGCAAATACTACAATTGCCACAGGCGAAGGAACCCTTTAAAGTTACACCCCGGTGCAGCCTCACCGTCTGCCTGGTATAGTGGCTCCTAGTAAGGAGATCCCTAAAGTTTGGAGCCCTCCTAGCCGTAAGTAGTGGAGATTCACTGACAATTTTAGTAGTCTGGAGATCTGTAGTTAGAATCTCCCAGTGTTTCTGAAGGATACCTCTCACTTGTGCCCAATGAGTGTTAAAAGTGGTGATAAACCGGGGTTTTGAATCATTGACCTTGGGTTTAGAAGTGAGCAAGGATACCTGAGTTTGTGATCTGGCACGTTCATAGGCTGCCGAGATGTATCTTCTGGGATAACTTCTGTCCTTGAATCTAGATGTCAGTTCACGTGCCTCCACATAAAAATCACTGTCCTCCGTACAGTTACGTCTGGCTCTTAAAAATTGCCCGATTGGCACACCTCTCTTTGTGTGAGCCGGATGAAAACTCCGATATTCCAAGAGGGAATTAGTCGCTGTTGGTTTCCGATATAGACGTGTATGAAGTGATCCATTCTCCATTGTGACTTGAAGATCCAAAAATGTCACCGACAATGGGGACCAAGAGTAAGTCAACATGATGTTATGTGGATTTTGATTCAAGGTCTCAATAAAGGTCTGACATTCATCTGATGTACCTGTCCAAACAAAAAATAGATCATCAATGTAACGCCGCCAATAGCGTACATGAGATTTAAACAGTGCCATAGGGTAAACCACGGTGGCCTCCCACCACCCCAGAAAAAGATTAGCCAGGGCAGGGGCACAGCGCGCACCCATGGCCACTCCTGAGACCTGCAAAAAGAATGTTCTATCAAACACAAAATAATTGTGTTTTAGAATGAAGTCTAATAGGTCCACTATGAAACTGTCATGCATTCTGTCAGAGTCCAAGATCTCATCCAAAAAGTGTAATACCGCCGCAATACCATCTTCATGGCCGATGTTCGAGTATAAAGACTCGACATCGCATGTCACTAGTAGGGCTCCCGAGGGCACATTAACATCCCGACATATGCGAATAAAATGTGAAGAGTCTTGTGTGTAAGATGGTAAATTTTTGACCATCGGTTGCAGGAAAAAATCAACGTACACAGATGCCCTCTCGCACAAACTCCCGATACTAGCCACAATGGGGCGACCGGGAGGTTTAGTGAGATCTTTGTGTACCTTAGGCAGCATATAGAATGTGGCCGTGACCGGACTTTCAACCCAGAGAAATTTAAATTCCTGATCCCGAATGATACCCAGTTCCTTAGCCTTATCCAGGAGCCTCCTGAGTTTGACCAAAAAAGGTCCTGTAGGGTCTGATGGAAGTCGTCTGTAGAATTTGGTATTTTGTAATTGTCGATTGGCCTCCTCCAAATACAAATGGTGAGGCCATAACACCACATTGCCCCCCTTATCCGCCTCTTTGATGATAAATGAGGCATTATTTCTGAGGCTAGATATGGCCCTTTTTTCCGAGATGTTAAGATTATTGGGTACGGAAGAACGGGGGGACAATGAGAGTATATCTTTTTTAACCAACTCAAAGAAAACCCTAACCGATGGGACCAAAGAAAAAGGGGGGGCTGTGGTGGACTTGATTCTATGGGGGAAACGGCCCTTACCTGTCACCGTCGAGTTCTCCTGCAACAGCTCCAATAGATCCTGTAGGACTTGCTGATCAGCCTGATCAGTGTGGTCAATCAATTGCGGTTTATTATGTAGGACCTGGAGAACCAAGCATCTGCAGAAAAGATAGAGATCTTTAATGAGAGTGAATTTATCGACTAATTGGACAGGTGAGAAGGTCAAACCCCTCTGGAGTACAGAGGTTTCAATAGAAGACAGTTGGTAGTCAGAGAGATTAATGATACATAACGCATTATTATGTACCTGATCCCCCAAAGGGGGCTTTGCCAAAGTAGCTGGGACATCTACTTGTAGAACCTCCTGCGTTGATTGCGAGGTGCTGGTCTCTGTCCCTTGCTTCGTGTCATCCACATGAGCGTGTTGTCGTTGTTTCTTCCCTCTTCTGGTCCTGTGTCTAGGTCGCTTTCGACCGAGGATAAAAAATCACTACTAGAAATTCGTGCATCCTCTGCTGGATAGCACCCTTCCTGGTATTCCATCCTTACCCCCTCTCTTTCCGGGTCTCTCCCCCCCGGGCGGTTTTTTGCACTTTGGCTTGTTAGTCTTGGTATTTCCATCTTGCCCTCCTCCACCTGTCCTTGGTGGACGCTTCAGCGTATCATTCTTACCCTAGATTTCCTTACCTGTGTGAGTTCCTTCCACACTGGCTGTGCCCCCGTTTCTGATCGTTATTATATATATATATATATATATATTTTTTGGGTTATGGTTGAGACGTTAGTTTATATATATACTGAACTTGTGTGGGGACTGTTCATTGATATCTCTGTACTGTAGGCTTGTATTGTTTGAGCCACCACTCAGGGGTCTATTGTTCCTGGATTTGTTGTGCATTTGGAGGTTATTATGCATATATATGTATGTGCCTATATGCTATTATGATACCAATTATGTATTTACTTCCACTAGCACTTTATATTTATTAAGAGTTTATATGTTGGGGGTTCTGTGGAAGGGTGCCTATGTATTTTAATTATGTTTTATTCTTGTTTATGTACCAAATAAAATTTGTATATATTTTCTTATTATTGTGTGGTGTAGTGTGCAGGCGCTACGGTAGTGCTTTCTTCCTTTGTTTTTCATTGTTGTTTACTACCGGCTTTTTGTGCACCTCCCTGCTATTATATATTATATATCCTCTATGGTTGTGCGCCTTATTTCTATGGTATAGCTGTTGGTTGTTTGCCTTCCCTGTTTAGGTGGCATTTCTTCTAAAGCTGCACACGTCCTATTATGGATTTGGATAAGCTGTAGGTTATTTATCTTGGCCAATATTTTTTGTTTATGATATTTATTTTTACTTTCTTTCTTTAGCTGTTCGGGTGATTTGGTAGGCGCAGGAGTATTGATTGGGACTCTCGAGAGGCCGCCTGGCAGGCCCAGTCCTCCAATATTTTCTCATCTACGGTGACGGTGGTTCAAAATTCAGATTTTTCACAGCTGACTTCTGAACTTACGGCAGCACAGAAACTTGGTATCAGGCTGTGGTGGAATATCCGCAGCCTGGAGGAATACCTTAAAACCAATATAGCACCACGTGGATTAAGGGTGTCTATTTACCCGGCATGGGAGCCTTCCCCAGAGTTTCGTGCATTGTGGGAGCAGGGCCTATTACGCTGTTCCAATGTGATTATGAATATGTTACTCACACATGACAGAGAACTGCTCTCTAGCACTAAGAGCAGAATTAAAGACATGGAGGCTAAATTGCTCACGTACGATCATAATACCTTGGTACAACCATTTAAACTTAAATTAAAGGACATTTTGGATAAATTTGACCAGGAGGTCATGCATAAGAAAAAGTCCAAATTTGCTAGAGACTGTAGAGATTTTGAACAAGGTCAGGCATATCGGTGGAAACACCATGGTAATTCCAGGCTTAAATTTACATCACGTAAAACCACTTAGGGGGCTCAGGAGGCTATACCAGCAGAGGATGCACGAATGTCTAGTAGTGATTTTTTATCCTCGGTCGAAAGCGACCTAGACACAGGACCAGAAGAGGGAAGAAACAACGACAACACGCTCATGCGGATGACACGAAGCAAGGGACAGAGACCAGCACCTCGCAATCAACGCAGGAGGTTCTACAAGTAGATGTCCCAGCTACTTTGGCAAAGCCCCCTTTGGGGGATCAGGTACATAATAATGCGTTATGTATCATTAATCTCTCTGACTACCAACTGTCTTCTATTGAAACCTCTGTACTCCAGAGGGGTTTGACCTTCTCACCTGTCCAATCAGTCGATAAATTCACTCTCATTAAAGATCTCTATCTTTTCTGCAGATGCTTGGTTCTCCAGGTCCTACATAATAAACCGCAATTGATTGACCACGCTGATCAGGCTGATCAGCAAGTCCTACAGGATCTATTGGATCTGTTGCAGGAGAACTCGACGGTGACAGGTAAGGGCCGTTTCCCCCATAGAATCAAGTCCACCACAGCCCCCCCTTTTTCTTTGGTCCCATCGGTTAGGGTTTTCTTTGAGTTGGTTAAAAAAGATATACTCTCATTGTCCCCCCGTTCTTCCGTACCCAATAATCTTAACATCTCGGAAAAAAGGGCCATATCTAGCCTCAGAAATAATGCCTCATTTATCATCAAAGAGGCGGATAAGGGGGGCAATGTGGTGTTATGGCCTCACCATTTGTATTTGGAGGAGGCCAATCGACAATTACAAAATACCAAATTCTACAGACGACTTCCATCAGACCCTACAGGACCTTTTTTGGTCAAATTAAGGAGGCTCCTGGATAAGGCTAAGGAACTGGGTATCATTCGGGATCAGGAATTTAAATTTCTCTGGGTTGAAAGTCCGGTCACGGCCACTTTCTATATGCTGCCTAAGGTACACAAAGATCTCACTATACCTCCCGGTCGCCCCATTGTGGCTAGTATCGGGAGTTTGTGCGAGAGGGCATCTGTGTACGTTGATTTTTTCCTGCAACCGATGGTCAAAAATTTACCATCTTACACACAAGACTCTTCACATTTTATTCGCATATGTCGGGATGTTAATGTGCCCTCGGGAGCCCTACTAGTGACATGCGATGTCGAGTCTTTATACTCGAACATCGGCCTTGAAGATGGTATTGCGGCGGTATTACACTTTTTGGATGAGATCTTGGACTCTGACAGAATGCATGACAGTTTCATAGTGGACCTATTAGACTTCATTCTAAAACACAATTATTTTGTGTTTGATAGAACATTCTTTTTGCAGGTCTCAGGAGTGGCCATGGGTGCGCGCTGTGCCCCTGCCCTGGCTAATCTTTTTCTGGGGTGGTGGGAGGCCACCGTGGTTTACCCTATGGCTCTGTTTAAATCTCATGTACGCTATTGGCGGCATTACATTGATGATCTATTTTTTGTTTGGACAGGTACATCAGATGAATGTCAGACCTTTATTGAGACCTTGAATCAAAATCCACATAACATCATGTTGACTTACTCTTGGTCCCCATTGTCGGTGACATTTTTGGATCTTCAAGTCACAATGGAGAATGGATCACTTCATACACGTCTATATCGGAAACCAACAGCGACTAATTCCCTCTTGGAATATCGGAGTTTTCATCCGGCTCACACAAAGAGAGGTGTGCCAATCGGGCAATTTTTAAGAGCCAGACGTAACTGTACGGAGGACAGTGATTTTTATGTGGAGGCACGTGAACTGACATCTAGATTCAAGGACAGAAGTTATCCCAGAAGATACATCTCGGCAGCCTATGAACGTGCCAGATCACAAACTCAGGTATCCTTGCTCACTTCTAAACCCAAGGTCAATGATTCAAAACCCCGGTTTATCACCACTTTTAACACTCATTGGGCACAAGTGAGAGGTATCCTTCAGAAACACTGGGAGATTCTAACTACAGATCTCCAGACTACTAAAATTGTCAGTGAATCTCCACTACTTACGGCTAGGAGGGCTCCAAACTTTAGGGATCTCCTTACTAGGAGCCACTATACCAGGCAGACGGTGAGGCTTCACCGGGGTGTAACTTTAAAGGGTTCCTTCGCCTGTGGCAATTGTAGTATTTGCCCTTATATGGGCACAAATAGGGATTTTTTTGTTAATCCTAGGGATGGGACTAAACATAGACTGAGAAATTACATCAATTGCAAATCGAACTGTGTCATTTACGCCCTCATATGTCCATGTCGTCTGGTATATGTAGGGCAGACGTCCCAAGAGCTTCGACGACGAATACAGAAACATTTCTCGACTATTAACTTGGCCTGAGTGGATCAGTCTAAGGGTAAAATGCTCACTTCAGTGGCATCTCATTACCTCACTCACCACTCATGTAGAATTAATGGCACATGGGTGATGGGGCTGGAGAAAGTTTTTCTGTCCAATAGAGGGGGGTGCCCCAAGAAATTACTTCTACGCTCTGAATCCCGTTTGATATTCAGCCTTAATACTATCACTCCCATGGGCCTTAATGAGGAGTTACTGTTTACTGGCTTTTTGGGTTAGGGCTGTTTCCTCCATATACTCCTGTATATATATTGAGTTTCTGTATCTGCTTGGACTTATTTTTTCTTTTCTGTTTTGTCCTTTCTTTGTTTTTTAGGCTCCATTTTTTGGTTCTAGATGGATGTCCCAACAGTGTCTTCTATTGGATTCTTTGCACTATCTGTGGAGCGGACCTTGGATTCACCATGGCTCTTTGATACGGACCTTACATTGGGACTTGAACCTTTTTGTATTCTTAGGATTTATATGTGCATGTCTCTTTTATATTTGGATCTGTAGGGCTGTTATCATATGCGCTGTGGACCTTCCAATTTTTTGTTTGTCGCTTCTGCCTATATCTGGGACCACCTATGCATCTTAGACTTCTATTGGACCCCTGTGGCCTTGGTATTTATTTTGCGTATAGGTTTACCTACGTTGGATCCTTCTCCTGTTCTTACATAGCCTATTAAGGGTTGATCAAATTTGGTCGTCTCTGCCTATATCTGGTACTATCAATGCACCGTAGACCTCTATTGGACCCCTGTGGCCTTGGTATTTAATTTACGTATGGATTTACCTATGTTGGATCCTTCCCCTGCTCTTATATAGCCAATAAAGGATCCTTCCCCTGCTCTTATATAGCCAATAAAGGGTTGATCCTATTTTGTCGCGTCTGCCTATATTTGGTACCACCTATGCACCTTAGACCTTCATTGGACCCCTGTGGCCGTGGCATTCAATTTGCGTATAGGTTTACCCACGTTGGATCTTTCTTCCTTTTTTTTTTTTTTTTTTTTTCATATAGTCATTAAGTACTATCATACTGGTGGACGTATTAAGCATTATATGATATGTGAATAAAAATTCTGTATCATACTCCATATTTTTGTTTATTCATTTTCTTGCACCAATTCAGTCTTTATTCATAGTTATGGACCTTTGGGTTCAAGTATTGTCATTATATATATACATATACATTTCTTCTCATTATTATTTTTGTTCTCTTTTCTATTATTATTTTTTTATATTTTTCATTTCTTACCTTTTATTATCCTTCTCTGTGCTATTCATATGTGTTATTATATGTTTGTGGCTTGTGTTGCATTTGTGGGTGGCACATTGGTGGCTCTGGGTATATGTTGTTTTTATTATTTTTTGTCTTTCTTATTGTCTCTTATGTCTATATGTTTTGTTGTCTCCCGGGAGCTTTGCTTGTGCCGGCATACTTTTTTCTTTGGTTGCGGTGTTCATCTATCAGGCAGGCTGCACGCATATAATGTTGTTTGGTGTGCAGCCTATAGCCTGTGCCGCTGTGTCTACTTTTTCTCTTGCGCAGGCGCCGGATTCCCTGTCTTACTAGCGGGGCCGGACATCTGCGCTCCATCTAGCGCATGCGCACTCTTGTTGCGGGTTGCTTTACCCATAGGCAATTCTGCTACTCTTATGGTGTACTGTTTTCCGGCCTTTCCAGCTGCGCAGGCGCCGTGCTGTGTGTATCCTGTGCGCCCATGCGCACTACTATCGTGTTGGACTTTACTCCATTTCCGGATCTGCTGGCCGTACTTCCGGCTTCCAGCCCACCGCTCCTGCATCGCATTGCCAATCACTCTTTCAGGTATATATTACCCGTTTGGTAGCGTAGACTTATACTTCCCCTGACGAAGCCGTACGAGTTGCGGCGATACGCGTGGGGTCGGTTCTTTGGCACCCTTCCTGGTATTCCATCCTTAACCCCTCTCTTTCCGGGTCTCTCCCCCCCGGGCGGTTTTTTGCACTTTGGCTTGTTAGTCTTGGTATTTCCATCTTGCCCTCCTCCACCTGTCCTTGGTGGACGCTTCAGCGTATCATTCTTACCCTAGATTTCCTTACCTGTGTGAGTTCCTTCCACACTGGCTGTGCCCCCGTTTCTGATCGTTATTATATATATATATTTTGGGTTATGGTTGAGACGTTAGTTTATATATATACTGAACTTGTGTGGGGACTGTTCATTGATATCTCTGTACTGTAGGCTTGTATTGTTTGAGCCACCACTCAGGGGTCTATTATTCCTGGATTTGTTGTGCATTTGGAGGTTATTATGCATATATATGTATGTGCCTATATGCTATTATGATACCAATTATGTATTTACTTCCACTAGCACTTTATATTTATTAAGAGTTTATATGTTGTGGGTTCTGTGGAAGGGTGCCTATGTATTTTAATTATGTTTTATTCTTGTTTATGTACCAAATAAAATTTGTATATTTTTTCTTATTATTGTGTGGTGTAGTGTGCAGGCGCTACGGTAGTGCTTTCTTCCTTTGTTTTTCATTGTTGTTTACTACCGGCTTTTTTTGCACCTCCCTGCTATTATATATTATATATCCTCTATGGTTGTGCGCCTTATTTCTATGGTATAGCTGTCATTATACAGTATGGAGAATCATGTGCGGTCATTATACAGTATGGAGCATCATGTGCGGTCATTATACAGTATGGAGCATCATGTGCGGTCATTATACAGTATGGAGCATCATGTGCGGTCATGATACAGTATTGAGCATCATGTGGGGCCAATTTACAGTATGGAGCATCATGTGTGGCCATTATACAGTATGGAGCATCATGTGCGGTCAATATACAGTATGCAGCATCATGTGGAGCCATTATACAGTATGGAGCATCATGTGCGGCCATCATACAGTATGCAGCATCATGTGTGGTCATTATACAGTATGGAGCATCATGTGTGGTCATTATACAGTATGGAGCATCATGTGCGGTCATTATACAGTATGGAGCACCATGTGTGGCCATTATACAGTATGGAGCATCATGTGCGGTCATTATACAGTATGGAGCATCATGTGCGGTCATTATACAGTATGGAGCATCATGTGCGGTCATTATACAGTATGGAGCATCATGTGCGGTCATTATACAGTATGGAGCATCATGTGCGGTCATTATACAGTATGGAGCATCATGTGCGGTCATTATATAGTATGAAGAATTATGTGGGGCCATTATACAGTATGGAGCATCATGTGGAGCCATTATACAGTATTGAGCATTATGTGGGGCCAATTTACAGTATGGAGCATCATGTGTGGCCATTATACAGTATGGAGCATCATGTGCGGTCAATATACAGTATGGAGCATTATGTGTCGCCATCATACAGTATGGAGCATCATTTGTGGCAATTATACAGTATGGAGCATCATGTGTCGCCATCATACAGTATGGAGCATCATGTGTCGCAAACTTTGTCCCTGTTTCCCGTCTTCAAAAGTTGGGAGGTATGCTCGATCTCCTGTTAAAAAAAAACCAAAAAACAATATACTACCTGTTCCGCCGTAGTCATAAATAGTGAAGGTCCCACGACGAGTCCAGCTCTGCTATATCTGAATGCCAGGCTAAGCCTCACATCCAGACACAGCAGAGCTGCTTACCGGAGGAGGTTCCCCAACGGTGAGGAATGCATTTCTCACAGCCAGCTGATCGCGAGTACAGGTGACCGGAGATTATCCCGGCCCCGGCAGTCACGTGCACAGAACTTATCGCGCTAAGCTGGCCGTGACATATACTACACCGCCAGGGAGACGGTAATGGCCGGTCACCTGTACAGCTGATTGCTGGCCGCGATATCCATTCCAGGGACGACCGGGGCATTTTTCCAGTAGTAAGCAGCTGAGCATTGCAAGGGCAGAGGGCGGCTATAAAATAAAATAAAACAAAACACAGGGACGGGACGGGAGGGGACGGCACCGGACCTCTCTACTCTCTCTCTCACCGGAAGTTCCTGTATCACGTACTTCCGTCAGTGACACAGGAACTCAGCCGCACAACGCTGTTACTACGCATGTAAACCATGCGATTTGATCGCATTCAATTATTGTCTATGGGCAAATAAACGGTGCAGCGACGGAGCGTCGCCGCATTTAAACAGACATGCTGCGTTCTGAATAGACGCGCCGCATGTCCATTTACACGGCTCTGACGCCTGGCTTTTTTACCGCATAGTGGAGACGGGATTTCATGAAATCCCCTCCACTATGCTGTAACATCTGGACGCTGCGTTTTTGACGCTGCGGCACAACGCAGCGTTTCCTGAACGTGGACACATACCCTTAGGGCATGTGCACACGTCAGGTTTTCTTGCAGAAATTTTCCTGAGGAGAATCTGGCACCATTCCCAGGAAATCCGCATGCGTTTTTTATGCGTTTTATGTGCGTTTTTTATGCGTTTTTTGTGCGTTTCTTTTGCGTTTTTTAACACAGATAAAGTTGGTTGAAAAAAAAAAAACATCCCATGAGGTCATTTCCTGGTCCAACCCCTCTTCACCATTTTGCTTTCTTGTTGAATTCAACATGCCGCACCATCGTCTTACTCCACAACAGAACCGGCTACTGTTGCATACGACACTGCTTTTGCTGCACCACCACAGCCAGCTGGTAAGATAATGTCATTAGATGTGAACACTTTGCGTATTAGGCTGGGTTCACAATGTGTACAGCAGCCCGTTCAACACATACGTTCACGGTCTGCTGTAACGCAAGTGCTGACTTTGGCACATCGCTAGCGCAGATGGAGCATCTGCTAGCTCTATCTGCGCTAGCAGTGACAGACCCGGAAACGCTGCAGTCCGAGTCTCGGGGTCCAACCGTCACTCAAATGACGGCACATGGCTAGCGAAGTGTCAGACATAGGAGTCAATGGCGGCGCTAGCGGACTACGTTTCACCGCGTTATGCAGCGGTGTAACGAAGTCCGTCAAACGGACTGGGGGAACGCAATGTGAACCCAGCCTTAGGCTGCGGAGATGCTGAGTTTATGACGTTGCGGATTGCCAGCAGTATTCCATGCGTTGTACAGTTCCATGTAATAACACATACTATATGCTCCCATAGGAGCAATCTCGGAGAAGAAGGAATAGCAGATGACAAAAAAAGGATGTGGGTTCATCCCATTATTCAGGAACTGGAGGAAAAGGGACACTTCCATGTTCTTTATCGGGATTTAAGGAGGTAAGATATAGTGAGAAATGGTATATTGACAGCTGTGTTTATTTGTAACTTTTTTTTACTATATACAACATACATTATGTGTGTTTAAAATTATTTAATTTTTTTTTTTTCCTTTTTATTTTCAGCTTTCCAGATAAATTTTCTCAGTTTTGCCGGCTTTCCATTGAGGCATTTGATCGTCTTCTAATTCTTCTTGATCCACACCTCGCTTACGAAGATATGGTCATGCGAAGAGCAATCTCTGCAGAAGAAAGGCTGCTCATCACCTTGCGGTAAGGCCTTGCTGCTAGTGCCCCCCTAAATGCTGCCAGTTTAACCCATAATGCTGCCGCTATGCTGCGAGTGCCCCCATAATGCTGCCACAATGCTTCCAGTTTCCCTCATAACGCTGCCCCAATGCTGCGAGTGCACCCTGTTTCCCTCATAATGCTGCCCCAATGCTGCGAGTGCCCCCATAATGCTGCCAGTTTCCCTCATAACGCTGCCCCAATGCTGCGAGTGCACCCTGTTTCCCCTCATAATGCTGCCGCTATGCTGCGAGTGCCCCCATAATGCTGCCAGTTTCCCTCATAATGCTGCCCCAATGCTGCGAGTGCACCGTTTCCCTCATAATGCTGCCGCTATGCTGCGAGTGCCCCCATAATGCTGCCAGTTTCCCTCATAACGCTGCCCCAATGCTGCGAGTGCACCCTGTTTCCCTCATAATGCTGCCCCAATGCTGCGAGTGCCCCCATAATGCTGCCAGTTTCCCTCATAACGCTGCCCCAATGCTGCGAGTGCACCCTGTTTCCCCTCATAATGCTGCCGCTATGCTGCGAGTGCCCCCATAATGCTGCCAGTTTCCCTCATAATGCTGCCCCAATGCTGCGAGTGCACCGTTTCCCTCATAATGCTGCCGCTATGCTGCGAGTGCCCCCATAATGCTGCCAGTTTCCCTCATAACGCTGCCCCAATGCTGCGAGTGCACCCTGTTTCCCTCATAATGCTGCCGCTATGCTGCGAGTGCCCCCATAATACTGCCAGTTTCCCTCATAATGCTGCCCCAATGCTGCGAGTGCACCCTGTTTCCCTCATAATGCTGCCGCTATTCTGCGAGTGTCCCCATAATGCTGCCAGTTTCCCTCATAATGCTGCCGCAATTGTGCCAGTGGCCCCATAATGGTGCCCCAATGCTGACAGTTTACCTCATAATGCTGCCGCAATGCTGCCTGTGTCCCCATAACGCTAGTGGCCATGATGTGTATGTTTTATCTTGCAATACAATTAGTGTTCGTAGGTTTTCTAAATTATTTTTTTCCTTTATTCAGGTTTTTAGCCACTGGAGAGAGCTACACATCCCTGCACCTCCAATTTAGGGTTGGCAAATCCACCATCTCGCAAATTGTACGGTGCACATGTACCGTCATCTGGCAGAAGTTGCAGCCCATCGTGGTGCCTTGCCCAACCGAGGAGACTTGGCTGCAGGTTGCAGCAGGCTTTCAGTCTGTGGCCAATTTCCCCAACTGCGTAGGTGCTGTTGATGGCAAACATGTTAGAGTGCTGAAGCCACCACGATCAGGATCAAGCTTCTTTAATTATAAGAAGTATTTTTCGGTGGTCTTGATGGCGGTGGCTGACGCACATTACAAGTTTGTTGCCATCGACGTCGGTGCTTATGGCAGTTCTGGGGATTCTCGGGTGCTGCAATCATCACAGATTGGACTTCAAATTCTTCGAGATGGCGGCACGCTCCCAGCCCCAAGACCTTTGCCGGGTTCCACACATCCAGTGCCCTTTGTGATGGTATCGGATGAGGCATTTCCCTTAAAGCCCCACCTGCTGCGCCCATACCCACGAAGAGCACTGGATGATCGGCGTAGGATTTTTAATTATAGGCTGAGCCGTGCACGAAGATATGTGGAATGTACCTTCGGGATCATGTGGAGGATCTTTCACACTGCCATCCAGTTAGATCCGGAGACTGTGGACACTGTGATAAAGGCATTCTGTGTGCTCCACAAGTATGCTCGGGAATACAGCACAGGGGTAGTTGAGGAGCCACAGGTGTCGGAATTAGATGGAGTGGACAACTTTGGTCAAGGAAGGCAATGTAACTCGGGTGTGCGTGTGAGAGAAACCTTCGCAGACTACTTAATGAGTCCTGAAGGTGCTGTGCACTGGCAATACTCTTTTGCCGGTGTAGAGCAGCCTGAACTGCAGAGAAGATCGGAAACCTAAACAGAATCCAGGCCCAAGCCTGGACGTGAGATATAACAGCAGAGAACATATGACGGCTGAACCCTATCAACTAAGGAACCAGTCTGTACGGCACAGATGCTAACACCTGTGAAAATGCTAGGCGTAATCCCAATCTACCGACGCCAAATCCCTATCTACCAAGGCCCCTTTTTAAAAAATCAAATTGTAAGCAAATAATTGTTAATAAATACAAAATATTATTTAAACAATAATCGTTTCCATGTTATCGTTTACTGTTGCTTCCTCAGATCCCATTTTCCGATCATATTTTTATGATAATCAGAACTCTTGAGTTGTTAAAATAAATTTTTTTTAATGAAGTAAAATAAACTTTTATTACATACAAGAAACTGTTTTTAATATATATGAACTGACATTTTATAACAAAACTTAAATAACTTTATAATATTTTGTCAGGAACTCTAACGGTTAAACATTCTCTTCACTCCCATCTCTACTCAAAAAGGATGAGAAATCAAATCTCAAAAGTGGTGATATTCCGGTTGATAGTCGTAACCCATAAATAAGTCTGGTTGGGAGGAGACACTGGTATTGGGCGTACTGGAACGATGGCCAGTTGCACTAGGTACAGGTGTATGGCCATAACTGTACGCATCTACATGGTCGGCCCTGTATGTTGCCGCCTGTCCATAACGCTGCGATGCAGCAGCTGGTGGTGGTGGTGGAGGCACAATGGGGTTATTAAAAAGGTTAAAAATACCCATCATAACTTGTGGAGCAGGGGGTAGGGTGGATGTGCCATCAATTGCCATAAACAGACAATTGGCCGCTGTCATGTACATTTGCTGCTTGTCCCGTGGCAGTGTTCTAAGGCTGTCTGCCAAAAGTGACCCAAATTTGTCTTGCTCATCTTGCTTTGATGAATTATCAAGTAGATTGAGCGTTCTGCTAGTTAACTGTTCAATAATTTGAGCTTGTTTGGTCTTCTTTGGTACCGCCCTTCTCAAAGCCACGGGACGGGCAGAAACAGCCCCCATCCCCACATGCCTCGACACACCACCACCAGAGTTGGCATCAGCGTCCGAGGAAGTTGAAGTCGTGTTATTAGAGTTTAAAAATTCTCCTGTATGTGCTGCAATGTCACGTTCTCCAATGGAATCAGTTCTTTCTGGTGACAAAGACATGTTCTCCGGAGAATCTTGGCTGGCCATTCTGCTGTCTTGTACTTCCTCTCCAATATTGTCCACCGTGGTGTCACCTTCATTAAGGTCCGGAGGTGTTTGGGCACAGACGTTGCTTTCTGTTCTGCAGACCAAAGGAAAAACCAAGGTTACAAAAATACAATTTTAAATCATGACGTCAAGCAACACAATTTTTATATATTATCTACCTCCTCAAACTCCGGCTTCCCAATATGAACTGCAGCTGGTCTGCATATGGCACCCTCTTCCTTGGCGGAGAGCTGCCACTTGGACTCTTGAGGGATTTCATGAATCTGTCTGTCACAGACCGCCGTCTCTTCTTCACATCGCCCACTGAAATTTAAGAATTTAAAAATAAAACATTACAAACCCATTTTTCGTACATTTTCAAAATAATTAAAAAAAATTGATACTTACTAATCATTGCTTGCCCCTGTTTTGGGAGATTCGGCCACTCTGGAAAGAGAGCGGTTACTATTTGGGGCCAGGCATCACACTTTGCCCCCTTGTATTTTTCACTTGACCGGTCCCAGACCTCAGGGTGTTTTTCAATCTAAAAAATAACAGATAACAAGCGAAAAATTGTATTACAATTAATTGTGGGCTAAAAGAAATACACGGTTATCTACTATATTGCCCAGCCACGTACTATATTGCCCAGTCACGTACTATATTGCCCAGCCACATAGTATATTGCCCAGTCACGTACTATATTGCCCAGTCACGTACTATATTGCCCAGCCACGTACTATATTGCCCAGCCACGTACTATATTGCCCAGCCACATAGTATATTGCCCAGTCACGTATTATATTGCCCAGTCACATACTATATTGCCCAGCCACATAGTATATTGCCCTGTCACGTATTATATTGCCCTGCCACGTACTATATTGCCCAGTCACATAGTATATTGCCCAGCCACGTACTATATTGCCCAGTCACGTGCTATATTGCCCAACCAGGTACTATATTGCCCAGTCACGTACTATATTGCCCAGCCATATAGTATATTGCCCAGTCACGTACTATATTGCCCAGTCACGTACTATATTGCCCAGTCACGTACTATATTGCCCAGCCACATAGTATATTGCCCTGTCACGTATTATATTGCCTTGCCACGTAGTATATTGCCCAGCCACGTACTATATTGCCCAGCCACGTACTATATTAATGAAATAAAGACAGCTAGTTTTAGACCATATTTTATTGAACTGGTAATCCAAGGGTTAAAAAAAAAGAAAAAAAGATTGGTTTACAATGGAACTGGTGCAAATGCACCTGTCCCATTGTAAACATTACTGCAGATGACATATATCATCTCTGCGCAGCCTCACCGGCTGAACGGAGATGAACTGATAGCATGGGAAAATTTTCCCACGCTCCAGAGTTCACCTCCGGTCAGCCGCAGCAGCTGCAGTGACTACCGAACGAGTTCCCCCGAACAGCGCGAGCTGCGTTCGGGAGAACTCGGTATACAGTGAACGGGATCGCTTTACGATCCCGTTCATTGTATCGGCGGCCGCGGTTTAGAGCAGCCGCATGTTATGTGGCTGCTCTAAACTCAAGATCATCGTGGGACAATCGTTTAATTGGATGCTGCGGAGGGTAGGTATACGTTGTGGTTTGTTTTTTTAATGTTTTTCTGACGAGGGAGTCGTGGAATTGGGCGTTTAGGTGAGTATGGGTTTGTTTTTTCATTTTTTATTTTAGGTGGCGATCGCCGGGGACAGGTATTTATAATTTTTTTACACAGGTAACCACTGGCCACCAATGAAAAGGAAATATTATGGAAAGTATATACATTATTTACATTATATTATTTTTTTTCAACTGGCCACCAATGAAAATGAATTTTAATAGGGACATAATTAATTTATATATTTCCACTGGCCACCAATGGAAATTAATAAAAGGGACTATAGTATATATTTAATTAAATTAACACTGGCCACTAATGTTAATTATTACACACTGGCCACCAATGATAATTTAGTGTGGGGGTGAATAGTTGTATTGTTTAGGGGGAATGGGCCCGTAACCACTGGTCACCAATGACCATTATTTTAGGGGACATTTTGTGGGGGAAATTATTGGGACATTTTATTTGGTTTAGGGGGAGGGGGCAACAATAAAATTAAATAAAGTACATAACAGCAGGGACAGTTCGATGGGAAATACTGCTCCCATCGAGCTGAGCCTGCTGCAACGACTTGGAGGGAACAGACATAGGCCGATGGGACTAGTCTCATCGGCCGATGTCCAAACACACGCACACACATATATACACAGACACACACATATATACACATATACATACACACACTTACCACACTTATCATCTGCAGCACATCCAGGCTCATGCGATCATACCCCTCCATGTCGGCAGCCATAAGACAGGAAGACGGGAATGGTGTGGGAGTTTCCTCTTCCTGAATTATGGGATGCGCATGAATGGCATGATGGGATAGCCATGGGATGGACATTGTGTTGTCACTTCCTGTAGTTTTACCGGAAAAAAAACGCTAGAAATCCGCAAATTTTTATATGTTAGCGGATTTTTAGCGTTTCAATGCAAGTCTATGGATGCGGGAAATCAGCGATTCCGCAAAATAAATGAACATGTTGCTTTTATTTCCGCAACATTTGCACAATTTTTGCGAAATCCATACAAACGATTGGGAACCATCTGTTAGCGTTTTTGTCACGTTTTTATCGCGGTTTTATAGCGAAAAAAACACGAAAAATCCTGAATGTGTGCACATGGCCTTAAGGCTGATAACACTAGATTTAGATCCCAAGGAGGAGGCAAAGGAGATGGGACAGCGTTTGCTCTACTACAGACTCTTGATAAATCTTGCCACCCACCTTTTGCCAGGTCATCGTTAATGCCGCCAACGCCGAAACCTGCACCTTGAGGGTACTGACTGCTAACCGCAAATCAACCCTTCTGCAGGAATTCTAGCATGGCCACTATCGGGCCCCCCCCCCCCCCCCCTTGTACTAGCTCTGAGACAGATAAAAAATTATTCCACATTCCCCATAAATTTTGGTGGTTATTGGCTTCCTGCTACTAAGCAGTGTATATACTAACTCTACTGAAAAGCCCTTCCTCTCTAGCAGTGACCTCTGAAATTCCAGGCTGTTAAATGCAGCCCAGACTCCTGAGGATGACAAATGTCCCTGGGTCAGAAGGGCCTGGTCCTCTGGGGGTACCCATGGATCTGACACGGACATGGTCCTTAGCCAGTAGAACCATGGCCTCGAGATTACTCTGGCTTTGTGCTCCCTGATGATCTTTCTCAAGACCGCTGGTATGAGGCATATTGGAGGGAAGGCATATAGGAGTCCTGATGTCCACTGCATTCTGAAAGAGTCTACTGTCATCGGCCTGTCTGCTGGACTTAGAGAGCAAAATTTCTGAACCTTTCTGTTGGCTCTTGAAGCAAAGATCCAACCTGGGCTTACCCCACATATCTACAATCTGATTAAAGAAGTAAATTTTCAGGGATCATTCATCCTGCTTCAATTGATTGTGGCTTAGAAAGTCTGCCTTCAGGTTGTCTATTCCTCAGACATGCAGGGCCGATAGTGAGAGGAAATAATGTTCTGCCAGACATAGAATCCTTTCTGTTATCTGCATCAGTGCTCAAGAACAGGTACCCCCTTGATGATTTATGTAGGCCACCGCCAACTGGTTATCCGACGGATATCAGTTCCCATTCGTTTGAGGATAGGTCTCATTCCTCTTGGGACCATGGATTCTGGAGCGACTGGGTGTCTTGGTGGGCTCCCCACCCCCAGGGACTAGCGTCTGTTGTGACTATCCTGGAAGCTCCGTATACCCAGGGTACTCCTCTTGGGGCTAATTCTTTCTGTATTCACTGAGTGTCTGGACTACCGAGTCTGGAAGGGTAAGCTTTTGGTCTAATTGTCCCCGTAGTACTCGATCGTTCTGTAATACATACCACTGTAGTTTACTTGTATGGAACTGGGCCCATTTCACCGCTGGTATGCAAGAGGTAAGGGCCCCCAACAATGGCAGCTTTTCTGAGTGTCATTTCCGGCCTCCTTATTGATGCCAAAACTAATTGTTTGATTTTCTGCTCTCTCCTCTGGAAGGCGACACTCCTGTGACACCGAGTCTATTAGCAGCCCCAAGAAGACCTGTACCATTGCCGGTTTCAGTCTGGATTTTTTTTTTTAGATTCAGCTGCCTTCCCAGAATTTGTAATGTGTACATGACCATCTTGGCCTGTTCTTGACAGTGAGACCAAATCCCCACAATCAAGTATTCTCGATATGGTATTATTAAAATCCTTCTCCCTGAGATGAGCCGTGACTTCCGAAGTCAGTTTTGTGAAGACCCAAGGGGATATTGGTAACCCAAAAGGCAGGGCTTTGTATTGAAAATGGCCTATTTGAGACTATTTGTACTGCTACCCTGAGGAACTTGCGATCCTGTTGGCGGATGGGGACATGGTAGCATGCATCCTTGAGGTCCAGGACTGCAATGTAACATTGCGGGAAGAGGAGTTTTACCGCTGATCTTACAGTCTCCATCTTGAATGAAGGGATTATCAGATAGCTGATGAGACGTTTCAGATTTGTGATGGTTCTCCAGCAGTCATCTTTTTTTCTTTTTTTTATTTTACGTGAAATAGGTGGGAATAGAATCCCCTCTTCTACAAGGACTTCCTCAGACACCTGTTTCTCTTACAGCGACATTACCTTTTCTTCTTGGCCCCGTTTTTCTTGAGATGCCATTATTAGGGGTTTGTGTCTACCCCTGTGGCGGCAGTGCGTGGAACCTTAACTTTAGGCCCGATCCCACAATCTGCCAAATCCAGGTGCTGGATGAAATCCTCTGCCAAGGCGAGGAGGAAATGAGAGAGCCTCCCTCCTACCTGTTAGAAGCAGTCACTGGGGCAGTGTCTCTGGAGGGCTTACCAAAGTGAAAGCCTCTCCCTCCCTTGAATAGTTTGTCCGTCCTGTCTATACTGCTGTCTCCGTGGGTTCGTGACCCCTTCGAAAGAACAGAAATGGCTGCTTTGGAAAACCTCTCTGATCTCCGGCATTCTCCAGCACTTCATCTAGTGCTGGCCCAAATAAGAAGTTTCCTTCACAAGGCAGGGAGCAGAGTTTTACCTTTGCCAGCATATCCCCAGGCCAGCATTTCAACCATACTGCGCGACGTCCCACATGGGCCAGTGCTGCTGATCTGGCCGAAAGTTTTGCGGAGTCAGCTGAGGTATCTGCTAAAAATACCGCTGCTGCTTTGATGGTAGGCATCGCCTCTAAGATGTCTTCTCTGGGGACTCGTTCTAGCTGATCTTCTAGATTGTCCACCCAAACCTTCAAAGGTCTAGCCATACAGGTGGCCACAATGGCTGGTTTTAATGCCCCCGCCGAGGACTCCCAAGCCGTCTTGAGAAAATTGTCGGTTTTCCTATCCAGTGGTTCCTTCAAGGACCCCAAGTCTTCAAACGGGAGGGACGACTTCCTAGAGATTTTTGAGATTGCCACATCAAGTCTCTGTGCCTTATCCCAGGACAAAGAAGCTTCGTCAAATGGATATTTTTTTTTTTAAAGAAATAACTGTCTGCGTTCTTATCCCCGGTTTCTTCCTTTCTCTTTTAATGAGACCCTGCAACTTCTCATTAATGGGTAAGGTTCTACATTTTTTCTTTGTAAGCTGCCAAACATGAGCTCCTGGGCCAACTTTAGTTTTTTCCTCTACCAGTCCCATAGTAGACCAGACCGCTTTTATTAGTTTGTCTTTTGCCTCTACCGGGAGCATAACCTTCTCCTGAACTGCTCTCATGAGTATTGTGATTGGTCTGAGTCTTCCGGCTCTGAACCTGTGGAGTCTTCCTGTGATACCAAAGAGGGGCTGGACCTCTCTTCTCATCCGGGCTGTGTCCGTTGTGGCTTGTAACACCCTAACTGACTTACAGACTTCAAACTGTATCAGAGATTTTAAGCTTTCAGAAAATGTGGGTGTCTCCACTGCAGTCGACCAATCAATACAGTCCTGACATACAAGACCCTTGGAATAAAAAGCTAAGAGTCGTCTGCAGAGGGGACATTTTTTAAGCTTGGCTTTAATCTTTAGGGACCCCCTATACTCCACCCCACTAATGTATAGAAAGCACAGGGAGAGGGTAGGAGACGAGAGAGAAAGAAAAAACATTAGCGTGTTGTACTTTCTCGGAGCTCACTCACCATTCGGACGCTTCAAACCGGTACCAGATACAGAGTTTGCATGGTCTTCTCAATGTCTCCAGAGACTATGGGCCCCTCCTTTCTGGAATCCTGGAGATCCACCCGTGTGCTGCCCGAACGGCCCCCACTGCTGTGGCATGGCTGTCTTTTCCTGTGATCGTGACAGTGTTTCTGGCTCCTGCTTCTGGTTAGGCTGCAAGTGCTCAGTCGACAAGGCTTCCATGGTTGCCACCCACCTGCAAGCCTGCTGTCATTAAATATTCTTAGACTTCATTAGCCCGAGAAGGGTGCCACCCCTTCCTTTCCACACCTGCGTTATTTTTCCTTTCTTTTGCGCTAGTACTCTAGGGGTAAGCATGCACTGTTTTCCAGCATCTTGAAGCACGCCCATAGCTCCTGACCCTGCATGCCCCTGGAATTCTACCTCTAGTGCGCGCTGGGGTCACTTCCGGTATATGCTCCCAGCCCCGCTCTCGGGCTGTAACAGTATGCGGCCGGCACTTTACTTCCTGTACAGGAGTTAGTTCCAGCGTGCCATACCACTTCCACATGCCGTCGCCATGATGCTCCACAGCCTCCCCTCTCCAGGACCGAAGCGCTGTAGGAGGGTGCAGACCTTACCAGCATTTTTCAGGTACACCAGGGAGGGTGCAATTGGACACGATCCTGCCTTTCTGCGGGCTGCGGGGCTACCATCTGCGTCAGGGAGGGCACCTCCGAAGCATGATCTCACCGGGGCATCATGTGCCTCACGGGCTGCATGGCTGCCGCTCCATGGAAGGCACGGCGAGACATGGCTTCCAAGGCTTCTATTTCACCCGGGCATCGCCTCGTGGGCTGAGTGGCCACCGTATTGAACAGGGAGGGCACGGTTAACGTGGCCTCCGAGGAATTTCACCCGGGCACCGATGTGTCTCACGGGCTGCATGGCCACTATACCTTCCAATGTATTTTCTTCACACGGGCATTGCTTCACTGGTTGTGGCCATGCTTTGCTCAGGGAGGGCACGGCGAAACCGATACGCTACCGATACCTGGCGACGGATGCAGCAGCACTGCTGCCCAACACCACCCGCCCCAGATACAAGCATCCTCTTTAAGATTTTCATCTTGAGGATTCCCTGTCAAGGACAGGAAACCAACTGATGCGGAGAGAGGAGCAGCCTTTATCTTGAAGGTTTCCTGTCCTTGAAGGGCGGATCCCTTCTCGTGGTGCAGTCATGCGTGATGGAAAAATAAGCTAATTTGGAAACTAGGTGACTGAATACCCGCAGCGATTCAACTACAAAGATATATCTTAGGATCTTTTATAGGATCCTGTTGATTAGGAAGAAGTGAGCGTTTGGTAGGAGTTTAACCACCTAATGTGGTATCAGAGTAACACACAAAGTGTGGTCCCAGAGTAGTTGTCTGGATCAAAGATAGGAGTTTAATCACCTGATGTGGTGACAGATTTACCCACAAGGTGTGGTCCCAGAGTATTAGTCTGGAGGGTAGAAAAGATTAACATTGCTATTTAGTGGGAAGTCACTTTAGACTTAATAGATCAAGTTCCAAGACATCAAACTCAGGTTTGTACTTGAGATCAGTTAAATTAACCAAACTGACACCTCAGCTTACAGCCATGCAGAGTGACAGAATGTTGCCTATGTAGGCTCTAAGACTGTAGTTGGAGAGCTGGTGATCACCTCTGAGGTGTTTATTTAGCTTTGAATTAAACTTGGCATGGATTCTGAATGGGGGGGGGGGGGGGGGGGAGACCAAATTTTACCTCAGCCTTTCAGTATAGCATGATTAAAGAGGCTATGGATATAGGAATAACAGACATAACAGTTAACACTTAACCAGATAAGTCTTGTTACTTGAGCACCCAATTAACCATTATCACAATAAGCCAACCAGATAGATCATAGAAGCAATATACTGCTTAGCTTCAAACAAAGGTCTATATAAGGGAGGTGTGACCTTAAATTTAGAGCAATGTTGAAGCCCAAAATCTAGGGTAAAACATGCTGCAGGCTGTATGCAAGTTGATGTTGCTGGCCCTTTAAACCAGGGTTGAGGGGGTCACTGGAGTTAGGGTACCATCACATTAAGCGACGCTACAGCGATATAGACAACGATGCCGATCGCTGCAGCGTCACTGTTTAGTCGTGTGGTCGCTGGAGAGCTATCACACAGACAGCTTTCCAGCGACCAACGATGCCGAAGTTCCCGGGTAACCAGGGTAATCATCGGGTTACTAAGCGCAGGGCCGCGCTTAGTAACCCGATGTTTACCCTGGTTACCATTGAAAATGTAAACAAAAAAAAAAAAACACTACATACTTACATTCCGGTGTCTGTCGCGTCCCCCGGCCTCAGCTTCCCTGTACTGTGCAAGCGCTGGCTGTAAAGCAGAGCGGTGACGTCACTGCTGTGCTCTGCTTTACGGCCGGCCGGCGCTGACTCAGTGCAGGGAAGCTGACGCCGGGGGACGCGACAGACACCGGAATGTAAATATGTAGTGTTTTTTTACATTTACAGTGGTAACCAGGGTAAATATCGGGTTACTAAGCGCGGCCCTGTGCTTAGTAACCCGATGTTTACCCTGGTTACAAGTGAAGACATCGCTGGATCGGCATCACACACACCGATTCAGCGATGTCAGCGGGTGATCCAGTGACGAAACAAAGTTCTGGCCTTCTAGCTCCGACCAGCGAAGTCACAGCAGGATCCTGATCGCTGCTGCGTGTCAAACACAACGATATCGCTAGCCAGGACGCTGCAACGTCACAGATCGCTATCGTTATCATTCTAAAGTTGCTCAGTGTGAAGGTACCTTAAGCAGAGTGTTGCAGGGAGGCCAAATCCCCTTATCTCCCTGTTGGTGTGAGGATAAGTCCACATGCACTATAAGCTGGAGCTAGCAGAGTTAATGGCTTGTAGTTTTAAATTATCTGCAAGGTTTTTGTCAGGTGCTATTGTCCCAATGCTGTCAGCCACATAAGGAGCCGACCCTGTAAACTTCAAAAGGTTTCACTGTGGCACCCCATGTGAGAGGGTAGAGTTAGCCTTAGGCTGCTCTGTCCAGGGTCCTGCAAATGTAGACGGGGGTTTTCTGGGGTATATGGCAGGAAAGAGATGTAACCCTGTTAGGTCTCTGACGTCCCGATATGACCCAGTGTGTGCTCAAATAGATTTAGTAAATCAAATAAATATATAGCGCCAACATTCCGCGGCGCTTTACAGTTTAACAGTTTCAAAACACAAGTCATAAGTAACAAGGTACTAATATAATAAATTAAAGCAAAATAAAACGACCTTGCTCGCGAGAGCTTACAATCTACAATGAGATGGGGGAGATACAAAGTACAGGTGTGTATTTACAATGATGGTCCAGCCAGCTTGAGGGAGTGGGGGGATAGATAGAGATTGTGAATGGGCTAGACATAATGACTGATTAGGGAACGTGATAGGCCGCTCTGAACAAATGTGTTTTGAGGGATCATCCAAATGCTCTCTAGCAAACTTCAGACGGGCCCGGACATGTACTGGCTTAAGCAGTGGGACACGTCTGGCACTGCAGGATCTGAGTCCATGGTGGCATAGTGTGTTACTTATGGTAGGCCTTGTTACATTGGTCCCAGCTCTCTGCAGTTCATTCACTAGGTCCCCCCGCGTGGTTCTGGGATTTTTGCTCATCGTTCTTGTGATCATTCTGACCCCACGGGGTGGGATTTTGCGTGGAGCACCAGATCGAGGGAGATTATCAGTGGTCTTGTATGTCTTCCATTTTCTAATTATTGCTCCCACTGTTGATTTCTTCACTCCAAGCTGGTTGGCTATTGCAGATTCAGTCTTCCCAGCCTGGTGCAGGGCTACAATTTTGTTTCTGGTGTCCTTTGACAGCTCTTTGGTCTTCACCATAGGGGAGTTTGGAGTCAGACTGTTTGAGGGTGTGCACAGGTGTCTTTTTATACTGATAACAAGTTTAAACAGGTGCCATTACTACAGGTAATGAGTGGAGGAAAGAGGAGACTCTTAAATAAGAAGTTACAGGTCTGTGAGAGCCAGAAATCTTGATTGTTTGTTTCTGACCAAATACTTATTTTCCACCATAATATGCAAATAAAATGTTAAAAAAACAGACAATGTGATTTTCTGGATTTTTTTTTCTCAGTTTGTCTCCCATAGTTGAGGTCTACCTATGATGTAAATTACAGACGCCTCTCATCTTTTTAAGTGGTGGAACTTGCACTATTGCTGACTGACTAAATACTTTTTTGCCCCACTGTATATGTTCTTTTTTTTTTTTTTTTTAAACAAAGGATAGAAATTGTGCATTAATGCAACCAAAGTATCTTGTGATTGCCACCCAGACATGCCGTCCAATTTTGGACGGATGATTAATCATTTGGGGAAGGTTCACAATCTCAAGCCAAAGGTGCTGGATTGTGGAGATGGAGAGACCTCCAACAATTCTCTTTTTTGCCATGAAAGCCAGGGACAGAACTGTTCTATTATGGATTCCGAAGAAATGATTTTGGAGAAGGGGGAGATTATTCATGGCTTGACACGTAATATTTTACATGGGCTCCATTTATATATTTTTTTGTGCTGCGTTTTTCCAGCCACAAAAACACAGATGTCTAAAAAAAAAAGCTCCCACGCATTTGTGGTGCGTTTTTTTTTTTTTTAAGTGCTGCATTTTCCAGCTGATTAGAATGGCTGTCAACTGGACAATGCAGCCCCACAAAAAAAGGCAAGATAATTACAGGGACAGTCAAAAAACAGGCAATTGTACAAAAAAAAAGTACATTATGCACAAACTAAAACTGGCTAATGTCTCACAGACAAACTCTTGCCACAATCCCCACTTTTTATTTACCCAAATCAAGGATGAAGGGGCCGGCCTTGACACGTTCTCATGGAGGCTGGAGAGTAGGGGGCCGCAAGGGGCCTGGGGCAGTGGGCCGCAGAGTAAACAGGAAGAGTTACTCTGCATGCGGCGACGCGCCGACTGGGCCACGACGACCATGCAAACCCCTCCCTTGTATGCACCATATTCTCTCCCGAAAAAGGAAAATCAAGTCCTGTTGACCCGGACTCCAACTTCTTCCACTACCACTTAATGCTGCTGATTCACATTTTATAGAAGAGACCTTCCTTTCTTCTTTTGTTAAAAAAACAGGTCCTTCATAAATGTCTGCTGAGAGCTAATCTATACAATGAAGGAGCAAGAGGTGGTCAACTGTGGTGTGCAAACTGCTGAAGAGCCACCACCCACAAGTGAAGAAAAAACTCTGGACAATTCCCAGATGGAGTCTCTATGTACCTCATTCTGCCATGGATCGGATGTAATGGAGAGTGTACTTTGGGACAGTTATGATCTCCATTTATCTAGAAGTCCTGAGGCCTTTTGGCTTAGCAAGGTGTGGAGAATCTTTACTCGGACCGGTTTTCTGTATTTATGTCATCGCAGAAACCCATTCTCAGAAGACAGCTAGGATTAAAAAGCAGCATATTTATTCTACCCCATCCAAACCAAGGATAAAATTAACAGAGGGACTTCTTGATTGCGGTGGATACCGCGCCTGAGCTATTGTCCTGCGGTACACAGGGTTGTCAGCCCCTCTGGGAGAGCTTTCGGATGTGCTTTTGTAGAAAATATATTGTGAATTCTCTAGGCTCTCCTTTCTACTGCCCCCCGGTCAGTCTCCCTGTTTAATTACACTGGGGTTCGATGATTTAGCAGGTCCAGTATGCAGAAGGCCCGATGCTCTTGCTGCTCTCCGCCACACATCACTAACCAGCACGGCGGCGTAGACCAGTCCCGACACCCAGCTACGAATTGACTGGTTCTCTGACTGCCACTGGCTCAGCGAAGGTATCCTCAACTGACCTCCTCCGCCTTGAGACGCTCCGTGGAGATCCGGCCACTAGCTATTGTCCCTTAGGGCTCGGGGTTGTCAGCCGTTCCCATAACAGCACATACGTGCTGCAAAGGCTGGCCGCAGCTTATTCAGGTGCGATGCGATGTCTTTAGCCTCTGTCTTTGCATCGGAGAGGCCTTTAGTCTTCTCCGGAGGGGGACAATGAGGAAGTCCAGTATAGTCCGCCGCCGTGAGGTGCGCGGACGTACCTCAACACCTCCGCCACTGCTTTTCTCGGGACTCACGACACAGGTCTCCTTTAATTCGTAGGGGTCAGTGAGTCTTATTGGAGAGTTCAACTGCGATGCTCTTAAATGTTTTCTTTAGGTGGCCGTGCTTGTGCAGGGGGATGCCGCTGTCTGAAAGTCAGGTAAGCCCGCACAATAGCTTGTCCTCTTCTGCAGGTCAGATCTTCGGTTTTGGTATACCAATAATGACAATTCTGGGCTTAAAATGATCTTAGCAGTAAGTAGAGTTAGTCTCTTATGTAGATGGTTGAAAAATAAAGATTTTTAGTCGCGATTAGTGATGGGCAAGCACTGAAATACTTGGGTGCTTGTTGCTCGGATCGAGCAAATTGGAATACCGGGTACTTGACCTGAGCAACGAGCCCAATGTAAGTCTATGGGAAACCCGAATATTTTTACTGCAATCCCCCCAGGGGTCCATTTAAGGTCTAAAACCATTTGAAAATGATGGAAACACTGCTCAAATTACACGGGAACATCATGGGGAATCACCCGTGGAAGCATTTCTGACTCCTAGGTCTCAGCTGTAAGCAATGCTGTCAGAGTTTCACGCCATTTTTACAGGTGCACCAAAAACACATACAAAAACTAAACCAAAATGGATTTGCTGGGAAATATGTAAGGCTACGTTCACATTAGCGTTGTGCGGGGCAGTGTCGGGCGCAGCCGCGGCGATGCATGCGTCATGCGCCCCTATATTTAACATGGGGGCGCATGGACATGCGTTGTTTTGCGTTTTGTGACGCATGCGTCATTTTGGCGCAAATGTCGGCGCAGAGGACGCTGCATGTTGCAGTTTTTTCTGCGCCAAAAATCATGCAAAAATGAACACATGCGTCACAAAACGCTGCGTTGTGCATGCGTTTTTGCATGCGTTGTGCGTTGCGTCGCCGACTCTGCCCCGTACAATGCTAATGTGAACGTAGCCTAAAAGGTACATCCTTTCCAGGGTAATGACTTGTATATAAGGCAAAATAATTAACCCCAGACAAAAATGTTCCTCCACCACTTAGGCTATGTTCACACGCAGAGTTTTTCTCACCTTTAGCATTGCTTTCAACCAATACAAATGCATTTACTGGGAAATGTAATTGTAACATTTAACAACCCTAGTTGGCCATGCGGTGTGTGACACATAAGCAGACCCATCTTGTTTTTTTTATGAAGGAGGGACTTTTAGAGGGGCATCAGGCGGCTTTAATATTCTTAAAGGGCAATTATAAACAGTCTCCTATGCTGTTATTGCCTATGCTGTGAGTGGCTGGGCTGCCAATTACAACGCACCTCAATACCCATTTCACGAGAAGTACAGGAGGCCCTCCTGAAAAAACTGAAAAAAATAAAAATGTTGCATTGAATGCAAGGCCTGCCCTCCTATCAAGTCATATGCACCCCAATAAGCCTTTGAAGCCAGATACTGGAAGGCCACAGGAAAACCCACTTTACAGTCTTCAGTTGGTCCTGCCATAAACAGTTTCCTTGTGCATTGAATGCCTTGACCCATATTTGCATGCACCCCAATCCACCCTTGGAAGAAACCTGGCGGGCCTCCTAAAAAAACAAACAAAAAAAACAAAGACTCCCTTTACCAAGGAGCATGTCTCCTAGACTCGTAATGCCCATACACTAAGGGTACGGGCTGACAAACATTTCCCCATGGGGGTACATTTTTTTAAACCATTTTTTGTGGGGATCATAGACACTCTTGCCAAATAAATTGACTGGTTTACACCTACAGAAGAAACAGGAGTCTAAACTCTCAATGTAAATTCAATAAAGAAGTTGAGCTCAAATGCCAGTGACATCATATCGCTGAAGGCGTCCATTCGGCCAGGCGCGGGTCTCTGACGTCACAGGAAATGTTTTCCTTGACCCGCGTCTGTCCTGGACTGCCGGATGTGACAGGGGATGCTGGGAGCAACGCACGGCGCATGCGCCACACTGCGCGCGGCACTTTCGGCATTAATTAGTTTGCTATAAATACGGGGCATTGCAGGGTCTAATACACGGCCCCCCGAAGAAGCCAACCACGCGAAACGCGCGTCGGGGTCCTCCTGTCTTCAGCCAGTCACGGTCTCTCTCCCATATGGGTAAGCACCTGTCATATTCGAGTTAGCCGGTGGGCTTATACACCCCATACATTTATTGGAACCAGCAAATTGCTGGTGTGTGTTCCCTAGCACTAGTTGGTATGCACTATTATTGGGATGTTTGTCTCTACCTATTAGATTACATTGCCCTAGGCTTTCTTCTATATAGAGACACCCTGAGTGGCTGATTGCATATGTTTTTATCCTTGTTCCTGTTCCTTTCATCTTTGTCTTGTTACTATAGTTTGGCTATTTTTGCCATTACTTGTGAGTGAGCTTTTTGTACCAATAAAACTTTTTTTGATATGATGTCACTGGCATTTGAGCTCAACTTCTTTATTGAATTTACATTATTGAGAGTTTAGACTCCTGTTTCTTCTGTAGGTGTTGTGAGGTGCCAAGGGGAGAAGTACTAGAAAACAGATATGTTTCTCCCCGTTTTATTTCATATGTATCACGGTATTGATTGTGAAGCTGTTTATTTCTCTGTAATCCGGTCCTGGTTTCTTTAGTGATCAGCCTGAAAGCTCTGGTGCTTCCCTTCCACACATACGATCCAGCTTTTGCTTCAGCTGATATAATCAAGGAACCGCTGGGCTCTCAGTCTCTCATCTGCTGGTCTGGGAAGCTGACACTGTAAGGTTGCACAAACTTCTTTCTTGTTGTATAGGTTTATTTTGCAGTTAGTATCTTGTTGTTAGTTAGTGGCCAGACGGCCTTAGACATTTTATTTCATGTTTGGCACGTGTAACATTGTACGGCAAATGTGTACAATAAATACACCTGACACATACCTGTGTGGAACTCGCTAGCCTGCTATTGTTCGTTGTGACTCCATAGCCACCTGCTTGGGCCAAAGCAGAGATCCCTGATGAGCTATATTCCCACAGTGTATTTCATATTTTGGAGTAGCGGTTCGCGCTCTCATTTAGATCCTGGTTACAGGATCATTTATTTTTGGTAGTGTTTCCAATATGTCAGTAGTTGTTAATATAAATTGACTGGTTGTAGCAGCGCGGAACACGTAATCCCTGGAGATCTAGTGTCAGTTGGATGATAATAATAATCTTTATTTTTTATATAGCGCTAACATATTCCGCAGCGCTTTACAGTTTTGCACACATTATCATCACTGTCGCCGAGTAGTGATGAGCGAATATACTCGTTACTCGAGATTTCTCGAGCATGCTCGGGGGTCCTCCGAGTATTTTTTAGTGCTCGGAGATTTAGTTTTTCTTGCTGCAGCTGAATGATTTACATCTGTTAGCCAGCATAAGTACATGTGGGGGTTGCCTGTTTGCTAGGGAATCCCACATGTTCTTATGCTGGCTAACAGATGTAAATAATTCAGCTGCGGCAAGAAAAACGAAATCTCCGAGCACTAAAAAAATACTTGGAGGACCCCCCGAGCATGCTCGAGAAATCTCGAGTAACAAGTATATTCGCTCATCACTGATGAGCTGTGGAGGAAGGCCTCATTAAAAAGTAGGCCCATTTTAAAGGATCGGGTCTCCTAGACTTGAAATGCCCATACACAAAGTGGGTTGACCAACATTTCCCCATGGAAAAAAGGAGAATGGAAGCCTCAAAAGCACACTTTGTAGCCCACAGATAAATGAGTCGTGTCACGGAACCACCACACTAAATTTTTTTGTTTTAACCAAGATAGTGTATATACCTAGGGTATTGGACAGAATAAAAATTGGATTATATGCATGAAAAAAAAAAACAAAAAAACTATTTTTAGACCACAAATAACGGCCATCGGACGGAGATAACCGACTGTTTCAATATGTGGCCTGAATTTTGAAAAATTTTCAAATCACAAAACACTGCATACACAAAGGGTATCAGACCAAAAACTGGAATGTATGGCTGAAAAGCCAAGATTTGAAGACCACACGTAGACCAGATGTGTGACTGAGGTAACAGACTGATTCAATATGTGGGATGTATTTTTTTTTTTATTTTAAAAACCACAAAATACTGTATACACCAAGGGTAGCAGTCTAGCAGACCAAGAAAGTGCAATGTATGCCTGCAAAACAATTATTTGGACACCACAGATACACCCTGCGTCTGACGGATATAAAGAGTGATCAAAATGTGTTCTTGTTTTATTTTGGCCCACCAAAATAGTGTCCATAAGTAGGCTATGACACTAAAATGAAACATTTGGGAGTACTATAATTGTACAAACATTTCCCCATGGGGGGTACATTTAAAAAAAAAATGTTATGGGCATCATAGACACCCTTTCCAAAAATTGGACTGGTTTTAGCTGCACAGAACCCATTAACCCTGGTGATCTAGTGGCAGAGAATGAGGAGGCATAATGATTGAATGATCAATCATACTGATATATAAATAAAGGATGTGAATCCACCTATGAAAGAAAACAAAAAAAAGGGAGGGGCGAATACAGGATCATATATTTGAAGCCAGAATGTGTCAAAGGAGATATGTTTGCCCCTAGCAACAGCTCAGACAGGGATATAAGTAAAAATATAATATAAAAGTATTTGAATAATTTTCTATAGTAGAGGTATACACTACCTCAATAGAGGACTGTCCAGATCTAGGAAAGCTGGAAAATATAAGAATAAATGGGAAGAATAGACGTACATCGCATTTTTATGACATTTCCCCATCGGGGAGTAACATTTGTTTTGGTTTCCATTTAGTAGCGGGCATCAAAAACACCCTTGCAGAAAAAAAAAAGTTTGTGACTTTTGCATCACAGAATCCATTCACCCTGGTGTTGTAGTTGTTAGCGGACGATGAGGAGGAGGATAACTGTTATGATCCGGTGACCTTGGAGCCGCATGAAACTTTCTCTGGAGAAGGTGGAAACTGTATTGACCGCAAATCCTAAACTAACACCGCAACTAGAAGTAGCCGTGGGGTGTGCCTAACAAATCCTAGACACCTCGACACAGCCGGAGGACTAAATACCCCTATAGATGGAAATAGGAATTCTACCTTGCCTCAGAGCAGAACCCCAAAGGATAGGCAGCCCACCACGAATATTGACTGTGAGTAGTAGAGGAAAGACACACACAGGCAGAAAACAGGATTTAGCAAAAGAGGCCACTCTAGCTAAATAGGAAAGGATAAGACAGAATACTAAGCTGTCAGTATTAAAACCCTTCCAAAAATATCCACAGCAGATAATACAAAAAATTCCACAATCTAACTAAAGACGTGGTACGTATATCTGCAACTCCTGAGAATCCAAAAAGACTGAGAAAATACTGACACAATCTAAGCTGGACAAGAAAAAACAAATGAATAGCACAGAATAATAAAGCACACATGTGTGCCAAAGAAACAAAAACCAGACACTTATCTTTGCTGATTTGGCAGCAAGGCAGAAGGAACCAGACAGAGATCCAAAATCTCCCAAGAACCATGGACAACTGGCAAAGACTAATGAATCCTGCACACCTAAATACCCCAGTCAGAACTGCAATCAGTAGATACACCTGACCAGGACTGCAACCCAGGGACAACTGCATTACCTGTTGTGAATTCCGCTCTTGGGCTCCCTCCGGTGGTTGTAAGTGGCACTTTTGTGAATTCTGCTCTTGGGCTCCCTCCGGTAGTTTTAAGTGGAATGGCTGCTCTTTGGATTTAGCAGTCAGCAGCTGATTCCACTGATTGTCTATTCTGCTCGGTTATTAAGCCTGGCTCTTTACTTCAGCTTGTGCCACTTGTCAATGGTTCCTGGTTGGATTCACATCTCTTTGGATTTCCCTGTTATCCTGACCAGTTCAGCAAAGTTAAGTCCTTGCTTGCTCTTTTCTGTCCACTGGTTGTGGACTTATTCGTTCTGTGCTTTCTATGTTTGTCCAGCTTGTCAGTATGAATTAATTCTGTGTAGCTGGTAGCTCTGGGAAGCAGATTTACCCTCCACACCTTTAGTCAGGTGTGGAGATTTTTGTAAACTCTGTGTGGATTTTTTGTAATGTTTTATACTGACAGTATTCCATCCTGTCCTATCTATCTAGTTAGACTGGCCTCCTGTGCTCATCCTGGTTTCAATATGTGTATGTCTTTTCCCTCTCCCCTCACAGTCATTATTTGTGGGGGGCTAATCTATCCTTTGGGGATTTTCTCTGAGGCAAGATAGTTTTCCTGTTTCTATCTTTAGGGGTAGTTAGTTCTCAGGCTGTGACGAGGTGCCTAGGGAGTGTTAGGAGCATCCCACGGCTACTTCTAGTGTGGTGTTGAGCTTAGGGACTGCGGTCAGTACAGGTACCACTTCCTTCAGAGCTCGTCCCATGTTGCTCCTAAACCACCAGATCATAACAATTACCACCTACAACCACCGAAGGGAACCCAAAAGCAGAATTCACAACAGATAACATTAAACAAACCAAATCAGGAAGCGTATACCCATGTGTGGTTATGAAGATGTGCATGAGAATACACCTCCACAAAAAACAGAATGCATTAGATTTTACGTTTCGCTATTTTCACTTGGTGTACAGAAGTCTTTCGCAATCCAGCCCTTGTTCATTTTTATAAGAGTCAGCCTGTCAGCATTTTCAGTTGACAGGCGAATGCGCTTATCTGTTATAATTCCACCAGCGGCACTAAAACCCACTCGGACAGAATGCTAGCAGCAGGGTAGGCCAGGACCTCCAAGGCGTAGAGAGCCAGTTCATGCCACATATCCAGCTTGGATACCCAATAATTAAAAGGCACAAAGGAATCACAGCAGAGGAATCACAGAGGACGTTTGCACGATCTGCAAGGTACTCCCTCAGCATCTTCCCAGACATTGCACTTCTTGTGACAGCACCCCTCTCTTCTGCCGGCACGATGGGAGGGTCTGAGAAAACTGTCCCAGAACTTGGCCATTATTCACCTGCCTGAGCTGGATTCTACTTCTAAGGCCGGCGTCACACTCAGCGTATGAAAATACGGTCCGTTATATACGGCCGTAATTCGCAGAAAAGTCCCCAAAATAGTGATCCGTATGTCATCCATAGGCAGGGTGTGTCAGCATATTTTGCGCATGGCATCCTCCGTATGTAATCAGTTATGGACCTGGAGGTTAGGAGCACCCGGAACGACCTGATAGTTAAACTCACACAGGACAAGCTCTGGGAAGTGGGAGCTCTGCTGACCGCAATCCCTAATCCTATCACACAACTAGAAATAGCCGTGGAGCGTACCTAACGCTGCCTAGACGCCTCTTCACAGCCTAAGAGCTAACTAGCCCTAGAGACAGAAAATAAAGCCTACCTTGCCTCAGAGAAATTCCCCAAAGGAAAAGGCAGCCCCCCACATATATTGACTGTGAGTTAAGATGAAAGTCACAAACACAGAAATGAAACAGGTTTCAGCAAAGGGAGGCCAGACTTACTAAACAGACTGAGGATAGGAAAGGTATCTTTGTGATCAGCACAAAAAACTACAAAAAGACCACGCAGAGTGTGCAAAAAGACCTCCGCACCGACTCACGGTGCGGAGGTGCCACTCTGCATCCCAGAGCTTCCAGCTAGCAAGACAAAATCATGATAGCAAGCTGGACAAGGAAACAATGAACAAATAATTAACTAGCAGGGACTTAGCTTCTGCTGGAGTAGACAGGTCACCAGAAAGATCCAAGAGCGAACTGAACCAGTACAAGAACATTGACAGCTGGCATGGAGTAACGATCTGAGTGGAGTTAAATAGAGCAGCCAGCCAAAGAATAAACTACGTCACCTGTGGAAGGAACCTCAGAAGCAGCAGCTCCACTCACAGCCACCAGAGGGAGTCCATGGACAGAACTCGCCGAAGTACCATTCATGACCACAGGAGGGAGTTCGATAACAGAATTCACAACAGTAATCCGTATGGCATCCGTACTGCGAGATTTTCTCTCAGGCTTGCAAAACCGACATACGGACATACAATGGATCCATGGGCTCAAATAATCGTAAAAACCTATATACTGTCATTATATATATATATATATATATATATATATATATATATATATATATATAAAAAATCATACAGCGCTAGATAGCTTAAAAGCCGGTAATTCAATTGCCGGCTTTTCCTATCTCCTTCTCAAACCCGACAGGATATGAGACATGGTTGACATACAGTAAACCATCTCATATCCTTTATTTTGCATATTCCACACTACTAATGTTAGTAGTGTGTATGTGCAAAATTTGGGCGCTCTAGCTATTAAATTAAAGGGTTAAATCGCAGAAAAAATTGGCGTGGGCTCCCGCGCAATTTTCTCTGCCAGAATAGTAAAGCCAGTGACTGAGGGCAGATATTAATAGCCTGGAGAGGGTCCATGGTTATTGCCTCCCCTTCCCCCCTTGGCTAAAAACATCTGCCCCCAGCCACCCCAGAAAAGGCACATCTGGAAGATGCGCCTATTCTGGCACTTGGCCACTCTCTTCCCATTCCCGTGTAGCGGTGGGATATGGGGTAATGAAGGGTTAATGTCACCTTGCCATTGTAAGGTGATATTAAGCCAGATTAATAATGGAGAGGCGTCAATTATGACACCTATCCATTATTAATCCAATAGTATGAAATGGTTAAAAAAAACACATTATTGCAAAGTATTTTAATGAAATAAATACACAGGTTGTTGTAATATTTTATTATACTGGTAATCCACCTGAAGACCCTTGTCACCTGGAACAAATGTAAACAAAACAAACAACAATATTCCATACCTTCCGACGATCAGTCTCGTCCTACGCTGTAAATCCATCTGAAAGGGTTAACTAATTTTACAAGCAGAAGCCTGCTAATGCAGCCACCCCTGCATGTAAAAACCCGGCGAATGAATGAAATGTAGGTGAATGACCTGTAGTTACCTCGAGTTGCGGTGGTGCGCCCTCTGCTGGATGTCCTCATATGAACTCGAGCCTGGGAAAATATTCTGAAAAGTTCCCAGGCTCGAGTTCTACTATGTGTAGACATTTATCTGCCGGATCAGTAAAATACGGCAGATAGGAGCTGGGCCATAGAGAATCATTGTACCGTATGCAATCCGTATTTTCTCATACGTCCGTAAAATTCGCTAGTATGAGGCCGGCCTAACTCTCGCTTGCACAACAAACTGATGTTTGCTGCCAGCGTTCTCAGTTGGGAATTTTTTATTTAACTCTGCTACAAGGGCCCTCTAGTACTGCAACATGTCATTTAGTACACCTGTCTGCCTCTGGAAGAAGAGATTGAAAGTTCTCCTTGTAGTGTGGGTCTAGAAGTGTCAGCAACGTCAGTAATGAGTGTCACCAAAAAATTTTAAAATGCGAGGAGCACTTGAAACGCAGCACAAAATAAAGTCAAACATGCATGCCACACTGCTATCAGGCAAGACTTCTGTGTCCTCACCAACAGGACGACTGACCATGCTGTCCTCCTCCTTCTCC
Organism: Ranitomeya imitator; assembly: GCF_032444005.1. Taxonomy (NCBI): domain Eukaryota; kingdom Metazoa; phylum Chordata; class Amphibia; order Anura; family Dendrobatidae; genus Ranitomeya; species Ranitomeya imitator. The sequence continues at coordinate 217,754,832 of NC_091283.1, forward strand.
CTGTCCTCAGGCCATCCCCGCTGAACAGACGGTATGACAGCTGTGCTTGTAGCACCATCTATAGCACATGAAAATAGCTCCTGTTCTTCCTCTTCACTGCCTACCAATCCACGTTAGGAAGACATGATGCTGGGCTGAGTGTAATCACCCTGTATGGTTCCTTGCTCCATGTCCTCGTACTCTGACAGCAATGCATCTTTAATTGTGAGCAGAGGTTTTCATAATGCAGAGAAGCGGAATGGTGACGCTAATTATGAAATCATTACCGCTCACCATCTTGGTGCAGTCCTCAAAGTTTTGGAGGCTGGTACATGTCTGACATCCATGTCGACTCCTGAGGTCTGATATGTGGAGTCTGAACTGAATATCGACGACCATGTTGATGCTGGTAGTCAGCAACTGCCCTTTTCTGCTCACAAATCCTTTCCAACATATGCAGCGTAGAGTTCCAATGCCTGGGGGCATCACACACTCACACCAGTCAGTGAGCCAGAAGCTGCAAACGCTGCTGAAGCACGGCAAGCGCGGCTGAAGCTGTAGCTGACTTTCTAAAATGGGCAGACAGACTGCGTACTTTCACTAGCAGATCTAGCAGCTCTGGGTAGCTTTTCAGAAAACGTTGAACCACAAGGTTAAGCACATGGGCCAGGCAAGGTACGCGTGTGAGCTCACCTTTCCTCAGATCCGCCACCAGATTCCAGCCATTGTCACATGACCATGCCTGGCTGTAGGTTCAGCAGTGTCATCCAAATATCGACTGATCTTTCAGCGCTGTCCACAACTCTTCAGCATTGTGCAGTTTGTCACCTAAGCAGATTAGCTTCAGCACAGCCCGTTGCCGCTTGGCTGAGGCAGTGCTTTCACCTCCTGACTGATGTGTTTATTTCAGAGATGGAGGCTGAAGAGGAGGAGGAGGTGCAGGAGCTGTAGACTGTGGGGGCAGCCCTGATTGACGTTGGGCCCGCAATCCTCGGCATGGGAAGGATGTGTTCTATCCCGAGGTCTGACTGGGTCCCGGCTTCCACTATGTTAACCCAGTGTGTCGACAGTGAGATTTACCGTCCCTGCCCACAAGCACTTGTCCGCGTGTCCGTGGTTAGGTGGACTTTCCCAGTAACAGCATTGTTGAGGGCATGGGTAATGTTATGGGACATGCTGGTGTCATGCCGGTACCACACACCAGGAGAAATAGTGGCGACTGGTGACAGTACCTTGGGACGGCTGCCGCCATCAGGTTGCGGAAAGCTTCAACGAGCCTAAAAGGCAGCATTTCTAGCGCAAGCAGTATAGAAATGTTAGAATTTAGTACTGTGGCCTGTGGGGCATTGGGTATTTCTGCTTGCCTTCCAATGACTGGGGTATAAACAACTGAAGGCTGGGTTGGGACAAGGACGGGCTTGATGATGGTGCTGCTTGACTGTCGGCAACAACAGGTACAGGGCCAGAGGCATCTTCACATGCACTGTGGACTGGGGATTAGTTTCTGCGCAAAACAGTGGAAGAAGCAGTGGTGTCATCTGCAGACACTTCCTGGAGCTCAGCCCACACAGTTGGGTTGGAATGGCAACTTCCCTTATGTTGGTGTTACGGAGAACGGATGCATGCCTTCTGTCTGTGGCCACCACACTGCTTCTTCCTGCTTGTTGGGGTGATATGCCTCCTTCCCCATGCGTGCTGCTGTCCTCGCTCTGCATGACCTGCCAGGTTGGGTCAGTCACCATGTCATCCACCACCTCGTCTTCCACATGTGCACCCTGATCCTCCTGACTTTCTGGCAATTGTGTCCCATCATCATCCACATCTTGCGACACTTTCCCACCATCGCCTTTATGTGACCGTGGCTGTTCAAAGCATTGGGCATCGCTACATTCAATCTCATCTGGCCCCACTTGAAGTTGATTGTCCGAGAGTCCGGAATATTGAAATGGAAAACTGAACAGCTCTTCAGAGTGTCCAAGTGTGGGATCAATTGTCTCAGGGCTATCGGCATGGTGGGAGGAAGGAGGATCAGCGTGAGGAATATCCGATCCACCACCACGTCTTCCACACAGTCAAGTCTAAAGGTACCTTCACACTGAACAATTTAACAACGATATCGCTAGCGATCCATGACATTGCAGCGTCCTGGATAGCGATATCGTTGTGTTTGACACGCAGCAGCGATCTGAATCCTGCTGTGACATCGTTGGTCGGAGCAGAAAGGCCAGAACTTTATTTCGTCGCTGGATCTCCCACAGACATCGCTGAATCGGCGTGTGTGACGCCGATTCAGCAATGTCTTCACTGGTAACCAGGGTAAACATCGGGTTACTAAGCGCAGGGCCGCTTAGCCGCAGTGTAAATAAAAAAAACCCCAAAACACTACATACTTACATTCCGGTGTCTGTCCCCCGGCGTTCTGCTTCCCTGCACTGTCAACGCCGGCCGGCCATAAAGCACAGCGGTGACGTCACCGCTCTGCTTTACGGCCAGCCGATGCTCACAGTCAGTGAGGAAGCAGAGCGCCGGGGGACAGACACCGGAATGTAAGTATGTAGTGTTTTGGTTTTTTTTTTACATTTTTTACATTTACACTGGTAACCAGGGTAAACATCGGGTTACTAAGCGCGACCCTAGGCAAGCGTAGGACCTGGTATAAGAGAGATGCCGTAAAGGGGCTACCAGGTACACATAAAATTGGCCATTTTTATGCGCTAAAAGCTCTCATTTTTCATATTTCTAGTGCAGTAATGCAGTTCAAATTTCGTTTTTCAAGTTTGTATGTTCTAGCGCCGCAGTGTGCTGCCTTATTTACTTAACTATATACGAGTTGGCGACTCTAGGTTCAGCACCTGTTCACACTGAGTCTATGTTTGGATGTGCAGGTCAGGTTTTTGAAATGTATTCAAAAATGTTGTAAGACGCTACTAAATATTAGATAGTACCAAAAAAAACAAAAACTTTTTTTGGCGTACTCACATCTGATACCTGGGACAATTTTTTTTAAATTTTATTTCAATTTTCACGCTCTTTTATTACAATGATATGGCTGTAGTCTGCAGCGCAACCAAGCAAATAAAAGTAGTAAATATGGGCCATAGCTTGCATTAGAATTAAAGGGAAGGTGCCATCAAAAAAATTTTTTTTTCAGAAATTGTAAAAATGTAAAGAATTAATGATTACATTTTCTTAAAAAATATTATCATTTGTTTATAATTTAGTAAAATATGAAAAATAATTTGAAAAGTTTTGGAATTTCCACTTTTAAACACTAGGGGGAGCAGCTGCTGAAATTTCAGAAAAACCTAGTGTACAAATAGCTCACATTACTGCACTGCAGTAATTATGGGCGGAGTCTGCTGACGTGTGTGATGTCTCCTCTTCTCCCCTTCTGGGTGTTTGCTAAGGGATTAGAGAGGATGATTTTCAGGAACCCAGTGAGCAGCCATTTTGTTGGTGACTGCAGAGTATGGCTGCCGTCACACTATCAGTATTTGGTCAGTATTTTACATCAGTATTTGTAAGCCAAAACCAGGAGTGGAACAATTAGAGAAAAAGTATAATAGAAACATATGCACCACTTCTGCATTTATCACCCACTCCTGGTTTTGGCTTACAAATACTGAGGTAAAATACTGACCAAATACTGATAGTGTGACGGCAGCCTTATACTGACAAGTAGACAGTCACCGAGGATGGCAGGCAGCAAGGATTCTGGGAGATATGTGGTGGAGGGAGCAGGGTGACAGCAGCACAGAGTATTTCAGGAGAGCAGTGTACTGGTCTATGGGGGCCCCCTGTTTGGTGCGCGGAGCAGCCAGAGATTGTACATAGAGCGCTGTCTTTTATACACATGGATGGACCGTCTGCTCCACAGAAATCCAGGAAACATTTCTGCGGATTGATGGCCTGTTCTGATCCAGACTTTGCATGCAGACCCCATTCCCCTCCTCAGATCCTGTCTTCTCCATCCTGTCCTGGCAATGTAACATAGTAACATAGTAACATAGTTAGTAAGGCCGAAAAAAGACATTTGTCCATCCAGTTCAGCCTATATTCCATCATAATAAATACCCAGATCTACGTCCTTCTACAGAACCTAATAATTGTATGATACAATATTGTTCTGCTCCAGGAAGACATCCAGGCCTCTCTTGAACCCCTCGACTGAGTTCGCCATCACCACTTCCTCAGGCAAGCAATTCCAGATTCTCACTGCCCTAACAGTAAAGAATCCTCTTCTATGTTGGTGGAAAAACCTTCTCTCCTCCAGACGCAAAGAATGCCCCCTTGTGCCCGTCACCTTCCTTGGTATAAACAGATCCTCAGCGAGATATTTGTATTGTCCCCTTATATACTTATACATGGTTATTAGATCGCCCCTCAGTCGTCTTTTTTCTAGACTAAATAATCCTAATTTCGCTAATCTATCTGGGTATTGTAGTTCTCCCATCCCCTTTATTAATTTTGTTGCCCTCCTTTGTACTCTCTCTAGTTCCATTATATCCTTCCTGAGCACCGGTGCCCAAAACTGGACACAGTACTCCATGTGCGGTCTAACTAGGGATTTGTACAGAGGCAGTATAATGCTCTCATCATGTGTATCCAGACCTCTTTTAATGCACCCCATGATCCTGTTTGCCTTGGCAGCTGCTGCCTGGCACTGGCTGCTCCAGGTAAGTTTATCATTAACTAGGATCCCCAAGTCCTTCTCCCTGTCAGATTTGTGTGAATGTGTGAAAGCGAGGCGACAGGCGCAGTCTGGGGTGACGCTGGGAAGGAAATGTAGCCATATAGTAACGATAAAAATGAGACCCCTCTCTTCAGCTGCCTCACCAGCCTTCCCCTGACGGCACCTAACTGGAGGTCATGCTGCCCCCTCTATTACCCCAGATCCGCGTGCAGGTGCTCAGCCAGAACCACCATAGAATGGGTCCGCTTTCTGAAGATAATACTGCCATAGTGTTCTCACATAATACCGCCATATAGATCACACACAATACTATCAAATAGATCACACAATACTGTCATACAGTTCTCACATAATACCACCATATAGATCACACATAATACCGCCAGTGTTCTCACATACCGCCATATAGATCACACATAATACCGCCAGTGTTCTCACATACCACCATATAGATCACACATAATACCGCCAGTGTTCTCACATACCACCATATAGATCACACATAATACCGCCAGTGTTCTCACATACCGCCATATAGATCACACATAATACCGCCAGTGTTCTCACATACCACCATATAGATCACACATAATACCGCCAGTGTTCTCACATACCGCCATATAGATCACACAATACCGCCAGTGTTCTCACATACCACCATATAGATCACACATAATACCGCCAGTGTTCTCACATACCACCATATGCTTCTCACATAATACCGCCATATAGATCACACACAATACTATCAAATAGATCACACAATACTGTCATACAGTTCTCACATAATACCACCATATAGATCACACATAATACTGCCAGTGTTCTCACATACCGCCATATAGATCACACATAATACCGCCATGTAGATCACCCATAATGCCGCCACATAGATCTCACATGTATTGTAAATACTCGGCCAGAATAAAGTCCTTTATTAATCTTTTTTATACCATACCGAACGTATAATCCTCGACTCCCTCATCTCCCACAACAAAAATAATAAACCACAATGGGGAAAGACACGCAGGGGGGAGAGGAGTGCATAGGAGACGATTAGATACTGACTGCTGAGCCGTGTATCTAATCCTGTCCTGTGTGATACTGTGCTGCGCCGTGTATCTAATCCTATCTTGTGTGATACTGTACACAGGACAGGATTAGCTACACAGGACTACATTAGCTACACAGGACAGAGGTAGCAGTGGTAGATGGTATATAGAGGCAGGCAGCAGTCGTAGATGGTATATAGAGGCAGGCAGCAGTGGTAGGTGGTATACAGAGGCAGGTAGCGGTGCTATACAGAGGCAGGTAGCGGTGCTATACAGAGGCAGGCAGCAGTAGTAGATGGTATATAGAGGCAGGCAGCAGTGGTAGGTGGTATACAGAGGCAGGTAGCGGTGGTATACAGAGGCAGGTAGCGGTGGTATACAGAGGCAGGTAGCGGTGGTATACAGAGGCAGGTAGCGGTGGTATACAGAGGCAGGTAGCGGTGGTATACAGAGGCAGGTAGCGGTGGTATACAGAGGCAGGTAGCGGTGGTATACAGAGGCAGGTAGCGGTGGTATACAGGGGCAGGTAGCGGTGGTATACAGGGGCAGGTAGCGGTGGTATACAGGGGCAGGTAGCGGTGGTATACAGGGGCAGGTGGCGGTGGTATACAGGGGCAGGTGGCGGTGGTATACAGGGGCAGGTGGCAGTGGTATACAGGGGCAGGTGGCAGTGGTATACAGGGGCAGGTGGCAGTGGTATACAGGAGCAGGTGGCAGTGGTATACAGGGGAAGGTGGCAGTGGTATATAGGGGCAGGTGGCAGTGGTATATAGGGGCAGGTGGCAGTGGTATACAGGGGCAGGTAGCAGTGGTATATAGGGGCAGGTAGCAGTGGTATACAGGGGCAGGTAGCAGTGGTATACAGGGGCAGGTAGCAGTGGTATATAGGGGCAGGTAGCAGTGGTATATAGGAGCAGGTAGCAGTGGTATATAGGGGCAGGTAGCAGTGGTATATAGGGGCAGGTAGCAGTGGTATACAGAGGCAGGTAGCAGTGGTATACAGGGGCAGGTAGCAGTGGTATACAGGGGCAGGTAGCAGTGGTATATAGGGGCAGGTAGCAGTGGTATACAGGGGCAGGTAGCAGTGGTATACAGGGGCAGGTAGCAGTGGTATACAGGGGCAGGTAGCAGTGGTATACAGGGGCAGGTAGCAGTGGTATATAGGAGCAGGTAACAGTGGTATACAGGGGCAGGTAGCAGTGGTATATAGGGGCAGGTAGCAGTGGTATATAGGAGCAGGTAGCAGTGGTATATAGGGGCTGGTTGCAGTGGTATATAGGGGCAGGTAGCTGTAGTACATAGGGGCAGGTAGCAGTGGTATATAGGGGCAGGTAGCAGTGGTATATAGGGGCAGGTAGCAGTGGTATATAGGGGCAGGTAGCAGATGCATAAGAAAATAAAAACTCTGTACTTACCTTCAGTCCTCTCCCAGGAAGTGCTGAATCCTGTTCAGGGCAGAGCAGTGTGACGATCTCCCTGCTCAGAAGAGGTCGGCAGTGAGCAGTGATTGCAGCCTGTGCTGTAATACTAAGTACAGGCTGCAATCACAGCTCCTGGCTGCAGATACTCACCCCAAACCTCTCTTCCCAGCAGCAGCTTCTCCCTGGCAGCTCCTGCTATGATCGCACACACAGCTGTGTGTGCGATGACAGAGGAAAATAAAAAACAAAATGGCCGCGATCTCCTCTCACAGCTGTGACGTAGCAGCCCAGGGGGCGTGCCCAAGTCACAGCTGAGAGGCAGGAGGAGCGGTCGGAGCCCGACTGTTGGCTCCTATGCCCATGGCTGCCATAAGTGAGGTGTGCAAGTGTCGTGCCCAGACACTTACACCCACACTAATGAAAATGGCGGCCTCCAGTGGCAAAAGTAAAAATGAATAAATAAAAAAGTATTAAAGTAGTAATAATAATAATAATAATTATTATTTATATAGCGCCAACATATTCCGCAGCGCTTTACAAATTATAGAGGGGACTTGCACAGACAATAGACATTACAGCATAACAGAAATACAGTTCAAAACAGATACCAGGAGGAATGAGGGCCCTGCTCGCAAGCTTACAAACTATGAGGAAAAGGGGAGACACGAGAGGTGGATGATAACAATTGCTTTAGTTATTCGGACCAGCCATAGTGTAAGGCTCAGGTGTTCATGTAAAGCTGCATGAACCAGTTAACTGCCTAAGTATGTAGCAGTACAGACACAGAGGGCTATTAACTGCATAAAGTGAATGAGAACATTCATTTTTTTTTTTTTTTATTTAAATAGGCCACTCAGGGATCGTTACGTTAATGTATTGAGGCGGTAGGCCAGTCTGAACAAATGAGTTTTTAGGGCACGCTTAAAACTGTGGGGATTGGGGATTAATCGTATTAACCTAGGTAGTGCATTCCAAAGAATCGGCGCAGCACGTGTAAAGTCTTGGAGATGGGAGTGGGAGGTTCTGATTATTGAGGATGCTAACCTGAGGTCATTAGTGGAGCGGAGGGCACGGGTAGGGTGGTAGACTGAGACCAGAGAGGAGATGTAGGGTGGTGCTGAGCCATGGAGTGCTTTGTGGATGAGGGTAGTAGTTTTGTACTGGATTCTTGAGTGGATGGGTAACCAGTGTAATGACTGGCACAAGGTAGAGGCATCGGTGTAACGGTTGGTGAGGAATATGATCCTGGCTGCAGCATTCAGGACAGATTGGAGAGGGGAGAGTTTGGTAAGAGGGAGACCGATTAGTAGAGAGTTACAATAGTCCAGACGAGAATGAATAAGTGAGACAGTAAGAGTTTTTGCAGAGTCGAAAGTAAGAAAAGGGCGAATTCTAGAAATGTTTTTGAGGTGCAGATAAGAGCGAGCCAGTGATCGGATGTGGGGGGTGAATGAGAGCTCGGAATCAAGGATGACCCCAAGGCAGCGGGCATGTTGCTTTGGAGTAATGGTGGAACCGCACACGGAGATGGCAATGTCAGGCAAAGGTAGGTTAGTAGAAGGAGAGAACACGAGGAGTTCAGTTTTTGACAGGTTTAGTTTCAGATAGAGGGAGGACATGATGCTAGAGACAGCGGCAAGACAATCACTGGTGTTTTCTAATAAGGCAGGCGAGATATCAGGAGCAGAAGTGTATAATTGGGTGTCATCAGCATAGAGATGGTACTGGAAACCAAATCTACTGATTGTTTGTCCAATAGGGGCAGTATACAACGAGAAGAGGAGGGGGCCTAGGACTGATCCTTGAGGAACCCCAACAATAAGGGGAAGGTGAGAGGAGGAGGAACCAGCAAAACATACAGTGAAGGATCGGTCAGAGAGATAGGAGGAGAACCAAGAGAGAACGGTGTCCTTGAGGCCGATGGAGCGGAGCATAGTGAGGAGGAGCTGATGATCCACAGTATCGAATGCTGCAGAGAGATCCAAGAGAATTAGCATGGAGTAGTGACCATTACATTTAGCTGTTAGTAGGTCATTAGAGACTTTAGTGAGGGCAGTTTCAGTAGAGTGTAAAGAGCGGAAGCCAGATTGAAGAGGGTCTAGAAGAGAGTTATCTGAGAGATAGCGGGTAAGACGGGAGTGGACCAGGCGTTCGAGGAGTTTAGAGATGAAGGGAAGATTAGAGACAGGTCTATAATTAGCGGCACAGTTTTGGTCGAGGGATGGTTTTTTAAGTAATGGATGTATGATGGCATGCTTAAATGAGGAAGGAAAAATACCGGAAGTGAGGGAAAGGTTGAATATTTTTGTTAGGTGAGAGGTGACAGCCGGGGAAAGGGACTGGAGGAGATGTGACGGAATGGGGTCACTGGTGCAAGTGGTCGGGCGAGAGGATGCAAGGAGCTTGCTTACTTCTTCTTCTGTAACTGGTTCAAAGTCAGAGAGTGAACTAGATGCAGTGGGGGAGGGAGGACAGTGCATGGTATGAAGAGATTGGGAGATGATTTCCTGTCGAATGTGGTCAATTTTTTCTTTGAAGTAATTGGCCAGATCGTCAGCGCGGAGATCCGTGGTTGGGGCCTGCTCTCTTGGGTTGAGTAGGGACTGGAACGTGTCAAAGAGACGTTTAGGGTTATTGGACAGGGAGGTGATGAGGGTATTGAAATAGGTTTGTTTGGAGAGGTGAAGGGCAGAATTGTATGTCTTTAGCATGAACTTATAATGGATGAAGTCTTCGGGTACATTAGATTTTCTCCACAGACGTTCTGCGCACCTGGAGCACCGCTGCAGGAAATGTGTTTGCAGCGTGTGCCACGGTTGTCGCCGTCTGTGCTGAGTTGTTTTATGTATAGGAGGAGCAGCTTCATCCAGGGCACTTTGCAGGGTTTCATTGTAATGCTTCAGAGCAGAATCAGGACATGAGATAGAGAAGACTGGGGCCAATGAGGACTGCAAGTAGTACATTTACTTTTGTATTAAAAATAATTGATTATATAATCAATAATTATTAATACAAAAACTAAAATCACGGCACCCTCCCTTTAAAGGAGCAGGTATAAGGTAAAAAAAAAAATTGCCACAGAAAACTGCAGCTAGGTATATGTATGAAATAAGCATCAGACAGTATTGGAGCTTTTGGAGGTATGCAGTGAGAGCTATATACTCACATACAGTGCCTGCAGGCCTTGCACTGATGTGGATATGCTGTGCCCACCCTACTTAGCGCTGCAATCTCTGGACCCTCGAATTAGCCCTAAAAAAGACTGTTGGTTTCTCAGGATTTGTGGACTGAACAGTTGCAGACCTACACTAACTATTAAAAGGACGATTCTGACCCTATCTCGGCAGCAGCTCTCCCTATTCTCTCTGAATCCGGAGATGAATGCGGCGAGCAGGGCGGCACCAGGTCTCTAATATACCTGATGATGCTGTGCGGCCAGCCAATCACTGTAATACCACAGCAAAGATGGCTGCGGCATTACAGTGCATGGCTGACAATCCCTGCATTGTCATTGGCGCTCTAAAGAGCACCAGAATTGCAGGGTGGAGACTCGAGCTCCCGCCAAATAATCCCAGAAATACTTGGTGCTCGCCTAGTGATACTCGGGCGAGCACCGAGTAGTGGCGAGCACGTTCGCTCAGCACCAGTAGCGATGCCTGTAGATTCGGAGGATGTCACCCCAGAGCTCTGGACTGCAGCACCCTACTCCATGACAGTCCTAGGCCACGCCCCTATTTACACTTTCTGACATGAAAACTGGGGATTTCCCCCCCAAGTAAAGATCTTAATTGTAAAACTAAAATTTATACATCTTTTTAGAGCTTGACACAGGAAATGCCTTTAATGTTTTCAGACTGATAACTTAGAATGATCCGCTGCTGATTAGAATGTAAGTGCTGCTTTTTTTATGCTTATTTTCAGCTGCTTTTTACAGTACCAGCAAAGCCTATGAGATTTCAGAGATCTCATGCACACACATTGGTGTTTTGTGTGTTCCGTATTTTGTGCTTTGCTGTGTTTTTTGGACAGAGCATGTCACTTTCAGTGTTTTTGCTGTGTTTTTCCAGCGTTTCACCCGTTGACTTGAATGGGTGTTGAAAAAAACGCAGGTATCATTATTTGCTGCTGAAAATGCAAGGACAAAAAAACCGCACCAAATTTGCAACCAAAAACGCACCTAAACCTGCGTTTTTGACACAGCTTCTTTCCTGCCAAGAGCAGCAGGTTTTGCTGCAGAACAAAAAAGTAGCAAAAACACCCTGTGTGAACTTACCCTAAAAGGTAGGTGGGGAAAAAAAAAAAAAAAAAAAAAAAAAAAAAATCACACAGCTTTATATAATTGGGAACACATTTTTTGACCATCTGTCCACATAAGCAAAACAGGCTGTTATCACTCCTTTGCAATCCAATTGACAGACAGCTCCGCACACTCAAGCCTGTTCTGCAGTATGTATCACTAGACGAGCGAATTTCTTCGGATCCCTGCTTATTCGGCAAACTATAGTGCTTGCCGAATAAGCTGCAGAGGGAACCCAGATACTTGGATCGCGCCAGCTGATCTATGCCGCAGCAGCATGTGTCATGGCTGTGTCACAGTCACAGCACATGCACGGAGAGTCCAACACACAGGCTGTCCCATTCATGTGCTGTGACTGACACAGCTGCGACACATGCAGTTGCTGCGCTGATCAGCCGGCGCGCTCCATGTTTCCGGGTTCTCGCTGTACTTTAGCTTTCCCAATACGCAAGGACCCGAAGAAATTTGCTCAACTCTAGTTATCACTCCTCTACACTGACAGGTAGCTCTGCATACATACTCTGCTGAGCAGGTTGTTTTAAAGGGAACTTGTCACCCGGTTTAGCCGATTTAAGATTCGGCCACCGCCTTTCAGGGCTTATCTACAACATTCTATAATGCTGTATATAAGCCCCTGATCCGACCTGAAAGAAAGAAAAACACCGGATTACGTACCGGTAATGCTCTTTTATAGAGCCACGACAGCACCCACTGAGAGGGGATCCACCCCTAGGAACAGGAAACCCTACGGAGAGATAAAAGGGGCGGTCCCCCTCGCTCCCACAGTTTGGGTTACAGAGATTGCGAGGAACCGCCCAACAGTTTTAGTAGACAATTCTTTATCATCATTTATTATAATTTAACTATGTATAAGCACAAGAATCCACCACCATTAACAGTGCTCATATGTACACTAATATATGTAAATGGGAGGGAAGTGAAGGGGTGCTGTCGTGGCTCTATAAAAGAGCATTACCGGTACGTAATCCGGTGTTTTCTCTTCGCCACGACAGCACCCACTGAGAGACTTTCAGAGATAGTTATTTGGGGGGGGATTATCGTATTAAGGACTGATCTACCGAAACACAAGTCAGTGGAGGCAGATAGATCTAATCTATAGTGACTATAGAAGGTAGAAGGAGAGGACCAGGTTGCGGCCTTACATATGAGTTCTATAGGAACCTCTGCTCGTTCAGCCCAGGATGATGCTATCGCCCGGGTGGAATGTGCCTTCAGAGTCTCAGGTGGATTCTCCCCTTTAGATGAATAGGCCAGGTATATCGCCTCCCGAATCCATCGGGATAGTGTGCCTTTTGTAACACCAGATCCTTTCCTTTGACCCTGGAAGAGTGGAAGGAAACAAAGAGAGCCCTGCTCTTCCTCCAGGTGCTAGTCCTATCCAGATAAGTTATTATAGCCCTTCTCACATCTAAAGTATGGTACTTCTCTTCTTCCTGGTCTGTAGGATTATTATAGAAAGAAGGAAGAAGGATCTCTTGAGATCTAAGGAATTTTGTACACATTTTAGGTAGGTAGGAAGGGACTGTTTTCAGGACAATTCTATCAGGAAATATTGACATAAAGGGAGGATCTACTGATAGCGCCTGTATGTCACCTACTCTTCTTGCCGATACTAACGCGACAAGAAGAACGGTCTTAAGTGAAATATATTTAATGTGAGCTAAATCTAGACGCTCAAATTTGATGACCTGTTAAGGCTTCCAGGACCAAATTAATATCCCAAGGAGGCATCTGCGGAATCTGAACTGGCTCTGATCTCTGGCAAGCTGAAATAAATCTAGCTATCCATCTATTACCCGCAACATTGTGACTATACAAGGCCCCTAGAGCAGAAACTTGTACTTTCAGAGTATTAACTGAAAGGCCTAGGTCACGTCCTTTTTGAAGAAATTCTAGAATAGTGGAGACGGGAATTTCACTAGATAACGCCGATGGATAGAGATTTAGAAATTTCTTCCACACTCTCACATATATGTCAGTAGTGGATCTTTTTCTACTTGTTAATGTGGCACCCCTAGGGGTATTTGCCACAAAAATAGTTACTGACAGTAAATACAAATACTAAAATAGCAAGACTGCACTACCACCTCCGGCCAGAAGGGGGAGCTCCAGAGACTCCCCTTGATCCATTCTGGTCTGAGAGAAGAAATGGCAGTTGGGCTATGGAGCTGAAAGTGAGAGGTCATACAGCTGAATTTCTAACAGCCCTGTGACTGTTGCCAGGCCTAAATCACCGGCCTGAGGAGAAGAGGGATAGAGAAAAAGGACATTGTGAGAACCGGGTAGCATTAATCACTACCCAGAACAGGCGCAAAGACGGATACCGGATCCGTGGCTGTATTCATTATATATAATACAGCAACCGGAAAAACGTGAGGTGATATCAGCTTCACTAGGGCCGGACGCAGCAAAAGACACAGAGTTCAGCGGTACTCCCGGAGGGGGTAAGCTGATAAAAGGACTCGGGTTGCCCGTCGAACCAGGACCCGGAGGGGACAGATTGGGCCGGCAGCCAGTTCACATACAGCAGCAGGGCCACACAGAAATTGCGCACAATAAGAGGCGAAGACCCCGGCAGGGTCAAAGTAACTCAGAGTTCCCATACAGACTCCGGTGACAGGACTGGTTGTAAATCCTTTTATGTTAAAGTAAACTGGTTAAACGTTTCAGTGCCTCAGTCTTTCATTTGGACAATAGCCATCTATCCAGGATCGGGATCGTCACCGCTGGGAGAACCTGCTGCTGATCAAGTAAGTGCCTGTCCCCTCACGATACCCCTTACACTGTGCATTGCCTGAGGCCACAGCACCGGGTCAAGCCACCCGTGACATCCCCCTCAAGAGACAGACTCCATTGGTCCGGTGCTGGGTATCCCGGTCTCCTGGGCGTCACATTAACAAGGTATTAATTACACTATCGGAGAAGCCTCTTAGTTTTAACAGCTGCCTCTCAAATTCCAGGCTGTCAACCTTAGTCCCTTCACATGAGGGTGGTTGAAGGGCCCCTGGGAAAGAAGATCCTGATCCTCCGGGAGGATCCACGGATCCGAGATGGACATGGCTCTGAGCAGGGAAAACCATGGTCTTTTTGGCCAAAATGGGGCAATCAGGATTATATTTGCCCGGTCCTCCCTTATCTTTCTGATTACTGTTGGTAGAAGAATCAGAGGAGGAAAAGCGTATGCTTTCTGAAATGTCCAAGGAGTCTGAAGGGCATCGAGAATGTCGGGATTGTCGGCCCGGAACATTGAAGCGAATCTTTTTAGTTGTCGGTTTTGTCTTGTGGCGAAGAGATCTATCTCGGGTGTACCCCATTTCATGGTTATCATTTTGAAAATTTGATGATTTAGGACCCACTCTCCTTGGTGGAGGGTATGACGACTGAGGAAGTCTGCTCTTGAGTTGTCCACTCCTCTGACATGTAGCGCTGACAGGGACAGAAGATGTTCTTCGGCTATGGTTAGAATGTCTTCGGTTATAGACATGAGCGTTCCTGATCTTGTTCCTCCTTGATGATTGATATAGGCGACTGAGGTCATGTTGTCGGACAGAATTCTGGTATGTGTCCCGTGTAGCTGCAGAAGGAATTCACATAGAGCATGATAGATAGCTTTTAGCTCTCTTATATTAGAAGAGTCGTCTGACTCCGTGACTGACCATAATCCTTGGACTAAATGGTCTTTTAAATGTGCGCCCCAGCCAGTAGGACTGGCATCAGTATATATTATATTTGAGGGTTTAACTACCCAGGGGACTCCACTGACCAGGTTTTTTGGATCTAGCCACCATATCAGAGATTGGATTACATTATTAGAAAGGGAAATTTTAATATTTAAATGACCATGAGATTTTTCTTCTTCATGTAAACTGTGGGAGCGAGGGGGACCGCCCCTTTTATCTCTCCGTAGGGTTTCCTGTTCCTAGGGGCGGATCCCCTCTCAGTGGGTGCTGTCGTGGCGAAGAGAAAATAAGTTTTATTATACTCACCCGGGGTCAGTCCAGTCTGTTGGGTGTCGCAGGTCTGCAGCCTCCCATCTTATGACCGCCACCGTCCTGCTTGCTTTATGGCTCCCCGACATCGCGCTCCTGCACAGGCGTACTTATCTGCCCTGTTGAAGTTAGAGCAAAGCACTGCAGTGCACAGGCGCTGGGCCTCTGACCTTTCCCGGCACATGTGCACTGCAGTTTTTTTTATAAAGTGAGGGCCGTCCCTTGGTTATATTTTGACCTCCAATAGCAAGCACTCATTGGAAATTTTTGGGGATGAGGGCTGGTTATCAGGACCCATTTGATTTCCAAAAGCATCCTTTCATCATTGGGTTCATCTGTACATGTGAGCAGTATTGTGGAGAGACTGCCCCAAAAGGCTAGCGTTTTTTTTTGCCATCACGGTTTTGTGCAAGTCGTGGCACTCTGCTAAAACATTCTTTTTTGACCATGCAAATGCACATACAGATTTGCAGCCAAAATTATGCTAAAAAGATGAGTTTTTACCCACACGAATATGATGTGAAAATACACAGACAGTTGGATCGCCCCCAAGGGCGGCGAGGTACTCGGTGCTGGGCCCTTCGGTTCTCAAGGGAGATGTCACGGTGGTTGGCCCGGTCCTTGGCCCTAGGGACGTCCGTTAATAAATGGGGGAAAGGTCCTTAAAGGAAGAAATGTTCGTGACGCCACCTTTGGTATTTGGTCAGGGTGACCGACGCTGCTTTAAGGGGTCCGCTGGGGTGATGTTGTGGCAGCTAGTTGGTATACCTTCCCACAGGTGAAGTATGTCCCCAGGAATTCCCAGTGTATAGATGGTGGATGGTGAATGGCGCAGTAAAGAACGAGGACACAAGGTTGCAGTCTCTTTACCTTTACTGGAGGCTTCAGTGTCCACAGTCCAGAGCACCGGATCACAGGGTAGGCAGAGTCCTGCCAGTCTAAAGACAAATCCAGAGTTCCCTTATCCAGGTGGAAATCAGTAGCCTTCCTCTAGCGCCTGAGTGTTGTAGTCCCTCCCTGCTGAGCTTCTCGGTGAGGTCCTCACAGCTATTGTAGATTTAACGTCTCTTTCTCTCTGTCCCCCTGATGGATAGGATAGGACAAACCTGTATGACTGATGGCCTGAGGCTTTTTACAGGGACACTATCACGCCCCGGCCCCCACAAGTTGCCACCGTTCCTCCTGGGTATAAGGTCGGGCAGCCAACGTGGAATTAACTGTCCTGCCAGTCTCTGAATTAAAGCATAGAGATCCTTACTCCCTCGGTGTTCTGGCTACCGGCTTCTGCGCCTCAGAAAGGAGGCAGCCTTTTACAGGGCAGAACTCCTTCTGGTTTCCTCTCCTTTTGCTACGACTTTGTTTCTCACTCACTACAAGACAATTCCCTTCTGATGTCTCTTTCTTAGGATGCTGCCGCACGTGGAGCAGGCACAGCTCCGTGGACCCTTGTCCTCCGCAGACCTCAGTCTACCTCTGGCTCCCTCTTTCTCCAGCCAGCTTCTCCTCCTTTCTTCTCCAGACTACCAGTTTTACCTAGTTGTGAGGAGTGCCCTAATAGATAGAAGCATGGCTCCCCCTGGTGGCCTGGAGTGTGAAGTGTGTTGTGTGGTTTGTGATACCTGGTAGGGTGATCTCCTTTATTGCCTTCAGACGTAACACCACTCCACCTGGTGGAAGAGCGTCATTACTGCAACGACCAGGACCCTGGGGCGCTGCACAGTAAAACTACACCATTACCCCCACCACAGTCTTACCACTAAAGTAACAACTTTAATAAAACCAAAAACACATGGGCTACTTGCAAAGTGAACGAGTCTGTAGAAACCTGTTCACACCACCAAAGAACTTGAAGACACAAAAGCGCACAGAGAGGTAAAAAAATACTCTGTTGTAAAAAAGCCACAGTAAATAAGCAAGTGCTAGTCAAAAAATGAAAAAATACAGGGTATTTAGTTAATATGTTTTTTTGCAAAAAAAGTATGTTAAGCTGCTCCACCAATCGCCAAGGTATACCCTTAATAGAGCAGTCCTGTCTAATGTACATAGTCCCTATCTGATGTATTTAAAAACCTGATCATCGGTATAGTACCTGTGTGAACAGGGTTCAGAGAGAAAATATCCATGCAGAACTTGCAAGATGGAACAGTCATTTTTTGACTAGCACTTGCTTATTTACTGTGACTTTTTTACAACAGAGTATTTTTTGACCTCTCTGTGCGCTTTTGTGTCTTCAAGTTCTTTGGTGGTGTGAACAGGTTTCTACAGACTCATTCACTTTGCAAGTAGCCCATGTGTTTTTGGTTTTATAATTGTTCTCTTGTTTCTACAAGACTAGGGGCAATAGAAATCTGCAGGTGAAAACCCACAGCGGAAACCGCAAAAGAAACCGCGGGAAATCCGCAGTAAAAACCGCAGCGGTTTTTCACTGCGGATTTTGGAAATCCGCTGTGGAAAATTCCACAATGGAATCCGCAGCGTGTGCACTTAGCCTAAAAACATCAGCCGTAGCCACAAAGCACAATTCTTTTTCTTTAAAAACTTCAGAATTATTTTCAACACTTACATAAAAAGTATACATTTTTGATATCTACAAAGGCATACCGATCTGGGGCATCACACCAACATATTAGTTGGTACCATATAGTGAACACTGAACAAAAAAAAACAAAAACAAAAAAATACAAAACAAAAATAAAAACACAAATTGTGTACTAGCACTTTTTTTTTGGCAATTTTACCGCTCTTAGAGTTTTTCCCCCATTTTACGGTACAATATGTGATAAAAGTACAACTTGTCCCATGAAGGAAAAAACAAGCCCTCATATCTATACAGTATTGACAGAAAGAGGAAAGTATAAAGTGTGAAGCTTACTTAGAGGGGTAGGGGTAGACGTTTTGGCACTGTGTTGGCATGTCTGTCAGACATTTTGATGGCGCTCAACTATGATATATATTGCATAAAAATATCTATATAGCTAAAAATTAAAATTACATGTGTGATATTATGATAGGTAATCAATAGTTAAATGCTAGAAAACCCTGAAATATTATGAAGAAACATATACATACCCTTTCAGAAGGTTTTCCTGTCAGTGCAACCACAACGTTACAAAAATTCTGTGAAGAAGTCCTGGGCATTTGTAAATGGACTATTTTCAAAATGGAGCGTGTCAGAGGCACAACAGCCAGGGATTGGGCCACCCTGGGCATGTTCCTTTTTGCATTCTTGACTTCATTGCTGATCTCTGCCTTAAGGTACTGTCACATTTAGCGACGCTGCAGCGATCTAGACAACGATGCCGATCGCTGCAGCGTCGCTGTGTGGTCGCTGGAGAGCTGTCACAGACATCTCTCCAGCGACCAACTATGCGAAGTCCCCGGGTAACCAGGGTAAACATCGGGTTACTAGGCACAGGGCCGCGCTTAGTAATCCGATGTTTACCCTGGTTACCAGTGTAAATGTAAAAAAAAAAAAACACTACATACTTACATTCCGGTGTCTGTCGCGTCCCCCGGCGTTCTGATTCCCTGCACTGACTGTGAGCTCTGCTTTACGGCCGGCGCTGACAGTGCAGGGAAGCAGAGCGCCGAGGGACACGACAGACACCGGAATGTAAGTATGTAGTGTTTGTCTGTTTTTTTACATTTACACTGGTAACCAGGGTAAACATCGGGTGACTAAGCGCAGGGCTGCGCTTAGTCACCCGATGTTTACCCTGGTTACCAGTGAAGACATCGCTGAATCGGCGTCACACACGCCGATTCAGTGATGTCTGCGTGAGATCCAGCGACGAAATAAAGTTCTGGACTTTCTGCTCCGACCAACAATGTCACAGCAGGATCCAGATCGCTGCTGCGTGTCAAACACAACGATATCGCTATCCAGGACGCTGCAACGTCACGGATCGCTAGCGATATCGTTGTTAAATTGTTCAGTGTGAAGGTACCTTTAGAGGTTTTCATACATTGTTGAGATGCTTGGGCAGGCTTTTATAAAACTTCAGACATCTCTTGCAGAGAAGGCCTGGCTTTCCAAAAGACGCCATTTTCTAGAAGTAGTAAGAAAAAGTAAGCTGCTCCTAGAAGAACCTGAATGGAGTGATATTTTGACTACTGTAGGCTCTTATATACAGGAGGAAGCATTTGAAAAACTATAATATTTGTATGGTAAATAAAAGCATCTGAAGGGCTAATAAACTACCTGACAGTTTTCAGTTTGTCAAGTAATGAGGTTTTTAAAATGGCATCACTTTTGGGGGTTTGCCAATATAATGGACCCCCAAAGTCATTTCAAACCTGGATAGGTCTCTAGAAAATAGATAAAAAATAATAATTTTGTAAATTTCCATGAAAAAAAAAAAAGGAAAAAAAATACTGCTATATATTTTTAAATGTCCTAAAATGCTAACAAAATACAACATTTACAAATGGTGCTGATGTAAAGCAGACATGAAGGAAATATTTATTAATGTTTTTCTGTGGTATGACTGTCTGGATTAAAGGGATAATCATTCAAAGTTTTAAAACTGCTCTTTTTTTTTTTTTTTTTTTTTTTAATAATAAACAGAAAACATATCAACCTAAATTTACCATCATCGTAAAGTATAATGTGTCCCGAGAAAAAAGTAAGTCTCAAAATCACTGGAATTTGTTGAAGCGTTCCAGAGTTATTACCACAAAAAGTGACACTGGTCTGATGTTTTAAAATTTGGCTCCATCACTAAGGGGTTAAACTCACATCACAAATGCAATATTGAACCTACCCTTAGGCTGCCCTCACACTAGCAGTATTTGGTCAGTATTTTACATCAGTATTTGTAGCCAAAACCAGGAGTGGAACAATTAGAGGAAAAGTATAATAGAAACATAAGCTCCACTTCTGCATTTATCACCCACTCCTGGTTTTGGCTGAGAAATACTGATGTAAAATACTGACCAAATACTGAGCGTGTGACCGCAGCCTTACTGTGTTTTTTTCCTCTGAGCACCTCATGTGAGCAGACCTACCCCTCCATTATGTTATTGTAATCTCAAGCTGTGATCACACAGGTCGGGGACACAAAATCACTACCTGTAGAGTATGTTTAATGCTTACCTACCGATTGTCATTCTGCAGTATAAAGATATTTTGTATATGTAGTACCACGGCAGGGTCTTCTCCATCTCTCAACTCCATACCCAGTTGGACCTTTTTTGTAGATCTTGGCCATGTTAAACCTTTGAAAGAATTAGCCATGGTGAGAGGCGAGGGGCCCAACCGAAGAGTAATTATGTTATAGGTTCATATTTTTGTATATTAGCCTATGAGATGCATTCAGTAGATATTTTTTTTTTCCTCTAGGGGTTCTATTCTACTGATTTCATGATGGCGCCAGAAGATGGAACCTTCGCACATGTTTGGGCATGACCTCATTTTAGCAAGTTAGCATATTTTGATGGCATGGGAATGGGGGATTTGCCTGATCTGAGAAGAGAAACATTATTTTGATCCAGCCTTGCTTGGCAACATAAATTAAATCTGTCTGCTCCTGACCGGCCCTGGTCTAATGCCCCCTCTACCTCACCCAGGGGGACCAGGATAGGAGGGGGTAAACCCCACACAAAAAAACTGGGAAACAAAAGATGCAGCAAATCAAATAGAGATAAGATAATATAAGCACAGGCGGAAAATCAGACAAGAGGGTTTTCTAATCACACCAAACTTCAATACCTCACCAGCAACCGGATAAAAACAGCACATGGACAAGTATTGAAGAAAGGGGAGGGAAGAAAGAAAAGAAAAAAAAAAAGCTATAGTTACCATGGAAAGTCAGATTCCTCCATTTTTAAAAAGGCTGGGCTCAGTTTAGAGGTAATCAGGAGTCATACAGAGATTCACTCCTAGCCTGATCACTGAGGAGAGCACAGCTGGTCGACGCCGGAGCCTGCATGTGCAACTCAGAAGCATAGGGTATGTGTCCACGTTCAGGATTGCATCAGGATTTGGTCAGGATTTTTCATCAGTATTTGTAAGCCAAAACCAGGAGTGAAACAATTAGAGGAAAAGTATAATAGAAACAGATGCTCCACTTTTGCATTTATCACCCACTCCTGGTTTTGGCTACAAATACTGATGAAAAATCCTGACCAAATCCTGATGCAATCCTGAACGTGGACACATACCCTTAGAGAATCAACAGTGTGGAGTGTCAAAATCTGTGGTGTGAACAGCGCCATATGCTGCCATGACACCGGGAAACTCCATGTGACCGCAGCATTAATATTTGGTTTCAGCCACAAAACGGGACACGTAATTTCCGTTATCCGTCTCTCTTGCTTGGTTTTCATTGAGCTGTTTTTACAGCAAAATATGGAAATTCCAGAAAAAAATGTTCCGAAAACGCATGCGTTTATTGGCCAGACATACAGCTTTGCACAAATCTGAACATATAGCAGCCAGAATTGCGGCAAAACTGCGCCAAAGTGGCATGTTTGTAGCCACACGAATGCTCAAACGTTTTTGCACATGTCTGAGCGTTTTTTCACTGAAAAACTGAAATTGCTTCAAAACCACGGCAAAATCGCATGTGGTATTTGCGCACGCTCATACCATTTTACACAGCTTTGTTTTGGAGCATTGCTGCAAATTACAGCAAAACTGCACCACAAAAGATAATGTTTCCCACGGTTGAGCCTGACCAATTTAATAGCCCTCATATGATGCAGACGTGTGTCTGTGCATCCATGTGCTCTACACGGCGACATGTCTGTTTTTGAGTGGCAGCACGGACACACGGACCCATTCAGGTCAATGGGTCCGTGCTAGAAACATCCTGAACACGGATGTCATCTGCGTGATATCGTGTGCACAGACCTGAGCAATGATATTTTAGTTAAAATAAATTGATTTTTATACTTACCCTACTCCAGCGATGTTGCCTGTCACACTCGCTTCCAGGGCTGCACATTAAGCTGGTGAAATATTCACTGCACTGACTGCTACAGTGGACCCAGAAGCAAGTGAGCCAGGCGGCGCTGGAGACAGGTAAGTATACAATGTCATACTGTGTGTGCTATCTGGATGTCACACAGATAGCACACGGACAGTACATGAATCACACATGATGCCAGACACAAGGGCCAAAAAAAAATGTCCCCCACACACGTGTGTTGTTTGCACGTATCTGTGAAAGGGGCCTTAAACATAGTTACTTTCTTTTGGCACACTATAGGTTAACGTCAGTTCTACTACTATCAAGCTCATTGGTGGTCTGCTCAGGTGTGACCACTTCCATCTCCTTCCATTAGTCACATGTCCCATAAGCTAGTACTGCTGGTTGAATTTCATTCTTTGCAAGCTGCCTGGGTGGAAGGATCTCTTGGTGAACCAACTGGTGCCAAACCGTCTTCTGGGTAGAAATGTGGCCTCAACCGTGAAGGTGCTGTCTATCCTTTTAAGTATTCCCCTGTCTGTCTTTCCTTCTTTCTGTATTAGTTCAGTGGTGGGACCAGTGCTCTCGCCCGCCAACGCCCTACTTTATTTTTTGCGGATTTTTTTTTTTTTTTCCAAAATATCCTTTTTGGTAGGAAATCCGCAAAAAGAGCATGTCCGGATTTTTTGCGGTATGCGTTTTTTTTTGCGGAAAAAAACGCTTACATCTGCAAAAAATGCGGAATGCATTCTAAATGATAGGATGCATAATTTTAGCATTTTTTATGCGGATTTATAGGGTTTTTATAGCGAAATTCCGCAAAAAAACGCTAATAATCTGGATGTGTGCACATACCCTTAAAGTCTAAACTCTGTAGGCGCCAGCAGGGGGCGACACTGGCTGATGAGCACTTCTCGGAGTTCCAGAGATGGGCCACGGACACCCTTTGTAAGTTTGTAATGACCCTGCACTTCAAAGTCGTTTCTGTCAGTGGTTGTCAGGCCGAGAAATTCTCTGGCTCAATATTAAACTGAAGTCATTAGAGGCTGCCATGTCTCAGCAGTAAGGCTGTGTGCACACGTTGCTGATTTTTAGCTTTTTTTTTCGCTATAAAAAAACTATAAAACCGCAAAAAACCCAGCATACAGTATGCATCCCATCATTTAGAATGAATTCCGCAATTTGTGCACATGATGCGTTTTTTTTTTCAGCCAAAAAAACGCATTGCGGTAAAAAACGCAGTATGTTCATTAATTTTGTGGATTTTTTTTGCGTTTTTCCCACTAGATAATGCATTGGGAAATGTCCGGAAAAATCCGCGAAAAAAAAAACGCATCAAAAATGCGCAAAAAAAGCATGCAGATTTCTTGCAGAAAATTTCAGGTTTTTTTCTCAGGAAACTTCTGCAAGAAATCCTGAACGTGTGCACATAGCCATAGGGTGGAGAGATGTCTCAGAGAAAGATACACATTGACCCTAACCCTTTGTTCTCCCCATTGAAGAGGTCTCACAGGTGCAGGTGGATGAACCTATGCAGTCCCTTCTTATTAGTTTGCTATGGAATGGGGTTATTTTACTGTGGTCTTAAGGGGCAATTTATTGGGGTTTTTCAATCTGTTACTTGGTGCAGTAATGGGGGTGCTCGTGCAACATGCTTGAATCCCTGTCACCCCAAAATCTGGACACCTTAGTTCTGGTCAAAAATGTGACTATTGCATGCTGAGGTTGCCCAGGCAAGCTCTGTGTAATGTCACTGAGGTGAGCAGAGTCCAGGGATTCCTTTCCTAAGTTTTGAGAAGCTATGATATCCTAGACACCAACATAAATTGTTTTTTTTTTTTGTTTGTTTTTTTAAACTTTTATTAAGAAAAGATAAACAGTACATGACAACAGGCTTGTTTTTTGGCATAGGTGGATAATCTATTTTCCAAATGAAGATATGTACAGTTGACAACTGCAAGGAGCCTCCCTGGCATCCAATCACTGCAACTTTTCAGTGGCTGTTTTTATTTTATTTTTATTTTTTTTTTAGCCTCTCCTCCTTTAAGCACTTCATGGTTATCACAAATGATGTATCCCTTTTTAAAACCACGAGTTGTGTGCAGTGTTTGGCCTTTGTGTAGATCCACTTTAATTTGTAAGCCTTTCCAATTTTGATTTCACCAATGGTTGAAGTTGGACAGTGCGGTCTTTATCCACCTTTTCTTGTTCTTGCTGTTTATTCACATAGCAAGTCAAATATTTTTTTTTCTTGTAGATAATATCAAGCAATATCCCCAAGGAAAACGAACCGCAGTATATAGCAAAAATAAAATATTCAGGAAGAGCATCCCAAAGAATACAATGCTGCCATCTAGACCGATTTTAAGGTAAAATTAAAAAAAAAAGCATAAATATTTAACGGCAATATTCTCCCATTGCTTCGAGGGCTCCGTTCACCCAGAATTAGACACAACTTAAAATGGAGAAAAAACAAATACAACATGAATTCAAAAACTAACAAGGCCAGGACTTTAGTCATTGAAAATTTATAGTGGGGAACATTTTCTTTCTTGGGAGCTTCTGGATGTCCGCAGTCACATTCTTGAAGTACTTCATGGCCTTGTGGATTCTTTTATTTTGCCTTTTTAAACTGGTCGCAAGCAGTAGATAGTTTGCAAATCTCCGGACATGCTTTAGGTAGTTGGTGGCAGTTTGGTTGCACAGGCCAATGTCTTGCAGCTTTTTGAAAAATTAAACAGGCTTTTTCAATCCTTTTCACAAAGTTGAGGCTCACACGGCGCTTGTTCTTGAAGTATAGAAACCTCGACACATCTTCAACATTTTGTTTGTATCTTTACAGCCTACAATGGTTCTGCAAATAATCAGAAAAACTTTAATATTGGATCGGACAAAGGATGGCGATCATAAAAACCTGCTTCTTGCATTTTGATCGTTTTCAGTAGTCCATTTCTGGTTTGGAATTGTACAAATTTGGAAATCGATGTGAATACTTTTCTGCCCAATGATGACAGAAGTATTCTAGGAGGGATACCTTTATTGGCTAACCAGAAAATATTATGTTTGCAAGCTTTCAGAGCACAGTGGCTCCCGGGGCCGGATTTAAGAGGTGGGTGGCTCGGGGCCCATTTTTTTCAAGGTGCTGCAATATGCAATGCAAAAACATAAAATGAAACTAACGCAAGTTTATTTTCAAAAATCATTTACGCAGAGTAATTCAAGTAAAATCATTCATTTTTTTTTTTTTTTTTCAATCCGGGCACTTTCCTTGATTTGTGTGCTGCAAAATCACTAATGATGTCACTAAAGTCCAATTCACGCAGTATATCTGACCTTGTGAACCCTTGAAGTCCTGAAAGGGCGTTAACGATTAAAATATGTACGTATGTATATTGCAGAAATTTGGGCAGTCTATATCAAAGACTGGTTCTGGGCTCTGTCAAAGGCTTCTGCTGGGCTGTATATACTGTATATGAGGGGCTTCTGCTGGGCTGTATTTGAGAGGCTTCTGCTGGGCTGTATATACTGTCTATGAGAGGCTTCTGCTGAGCTGTATATATATGAGGGGCTGCTGCTGGGCTGTATATATCAGAGGCTGTTTACCTGTATATATCAGAGGCTGTTGCTGTCCTGGCTGTATATGTATGAGAGGCTTCGGCTGGGCTGTATGTGTGTGTGTGTATATATATATATATATATATAATTATAGCTTTGGCTGGGCTGTATATGTATGAGGGGCTTCTGCTGGGCTCTATATGTCTGCTAAATATGCTTATTTTGCACATTTATTTAATCAAGACTATTCACCAGGTGCATTACTCTTAAAGAAAAAATGTCATGATATTCTCATAAAAATTTGTAGTGGTTTATTGAATTGTCCACAGAAAAACCAAATTGCAGCAAAACATAAAAATAGATGAAATAGTTACGAACAGATTGTCCATGTGTAAATATCAGCGCTTGTTACTCATCTTTCCCAGAGTTCTGAATGGTAAGAGCCGTCTGTTTGTGTGAAGTCTGAAATCATCATGGCTACCAGTTGTTCCTTCCTTGTGTGACTTGTCTCATGTCCATGGAGAATGATGGTGAAGGCAGGAGGTGACAGCCCCCACGTGACAAGAAGCCCCCCACCCTCCTAAGAGACGTTATTTATTTGTCCCACAGACCACGTGTTCCCCTTTATATGGCCTTGACTTATACTCTGAGCTGCATACACAGAAATAGCTGTTTGTAATGTCAGCGAGAAGCAATGTGCTCAGTACAGAATTGTTAAATATTAATTGAATTATTCTCAATGTCAGGGGCTTCTGCTAGGCTGTATATGTATGAGAGGCTTCTGCTGGGCTGTATATATACAGGGCTGCTGCTGGGCTGTATATATCAGAGGCTGTTGCTGTGCTGGCTGTATATAGAATAGAGGCTGAGGGGCTGTATAAAGTGTATACACAGCACTATACTGTAAACAGGTCCACACTATATACATACAGTATACACACACTGTAATGCAGGATATAGTGTGGACTTGTATATACAGTATGGTACTGTGTAGGACAGAAGGTGCAAGAAAGATGCACAGAGACACACAGACAGAGATCATACTCACCCACCGCGACACTGAAGACTGACCCACTTCACCTCTGGATCTTCAGTGACTGAAGATCCAGAGTGAAGTCCTGCCGCTCTCCGCGGTGGAGAATCCCCTTCTCGCGCCGACATCGTGGCTCCATCTCCTTCCTCAAAGGTAGCTGAACAAACTCTCATCTGATCTAATCTGAGGGAGCAATCATGTAGCTGAATAGGGAGCGCCTAGAAGCTTCTGTTGGGATCGGAGAAGGCTGTCGCATGCCATAAGCTAAGCATTAGGTACAGGGAGGGTACTAAAGAAGTCTGGCTAGGCTAGCCAGGTCAGTGGATGCTGACGCAGGTCAGGTGCCATGACTCTGCCACTCTGCGCCAGCCACTGAGATGTAGGACCGTAGCCAGGTCCCTACACTTTCAATAGTTTCTCTTTTGTTAAATGTTCCTTATCATTAGAAATGGTTCACAGCAAAGGCTGGTTTCACATTTGCGTTTTTTGCCGCTGAGTTTTAACGCATATAAACGCATGTGTTTTTTCCCCTATATTTAACATTAAAAACGCATGCGTTTTTTTTGTATGCGTTTTGCCGCATTTGACGACGCATGCGTCGTTTCTATGCTTGCGTTTTGTTGCGGAAATGCAACATATAGTGATTTCTAGATGTGTTTTTTTGAGAAAAAAAAGTTTTGCTGTCTATGTAAACGCATGCGTTTTTTAAGCACACGCGTTTCATTAGAGAAAAACAAGTCTAGACACTGATAAGCCACCCCCCACCATCAAGGTGATAAAGGGATCCTAGCCCTAACCCTAGCTATTTCTATTTAGAGTGGGTTTTCTAGTTGATTGATTGGCAGCTGTCACACACTTCTCATCATGCGTATCAAAAACGCAAACGCAGGAAAAAATGCATGTAAACGCGACACTCTTTTTTACCACATGCACAAACGCATGCGTCTAAAAAACACAGCGTTTGTATGCGTTTACATGCGTTTTTTCACCACCTGCATTTGCGTTTTAAACGCTGCGTTTTTAAACGCAAATGTGAAACTAGCCAAAGAGACGTGAATTTTACATGTTTTGAGATATTTATCCCTATATTGGTGGGTGGCCCAGGGTCCGGGCCCCTTGGGCCCACCCCTAAATCCGGGCCTGGTGGCTTCTTCTTCAGGCAAGATTACAGATAGATTAATAAGAAACAAGCACAACATTTAAAGACTACTACAATAGATACAGTACTACATTTTTTAAATGTTGTGCTTGTTTCTTATTAATCTATTTGTAATCTTGCCTGAAGGAGCCACTGTGCTCTGAAAGCTGCAAACATATTATTTTCTGGTTAGCCAGTAAAGGTATCACTACTAGAATACTTCTGTCATCATTGGGCAGAAAAGTATTCACATCGATTTTTCTGGCTAACACGGTACCACAATACAATTTGTCATTGTACATCACAAATTTGGAAAGAAAGAACAGGTCAGACTAGAAAAAAGTTTCAGCTTTTAGAAAAATACTGTATGTATTTACAGTGGCATACCGCCAATGGCAGCAGACCATGTGGCCGCGATGGGGCCTGTGAGTCTGGGGGACTCTGTGCCAGCACATAACCTTGGCCCTCACCCAGGGCCGGCGGCAGAATCTGGGCAAATGACAGGGCTGTGGACAGCCCTGAGGGTCCCACTCTGTTGTCAGGGGTGGTCATCTTTTCTGTGCCCCTAAGCCTGTTTTCCAGGGACTGCAGTGCTTTGACTGGGATATGCTATGTGACCCAGATGAATATTATTGTTGCTTTTCTTTTTTGGCGGGGGAGGTGGAGGAGCAATTACTAATTTTACCATGGGGACAATTTGATTTCTATGTACACCCCTGTGTGTGTATGTGTAAAAAAAAATATATATATATATATATATATATATATATATATATATATATATATATATATATATATATATATATATATATATATATATATATATATATATATATATATATATATATATATATATATACACGACAGATACACAAACTGACCTCGGCCTGTCTTCATCTGTTTAGCTTGGATTCTCCTCACTTTCTCTGGTTGTTGATCAGCTTCGTCAGTGTCCTCTTCACTTAGTGCAGAGTGGTCATCATGTAATCACTGGACTATTCCGAGGATGTAGTCTTCTGCAGCTGTATGACCAACCAGTTCAGGATTTGGCATGACTGGGTGTGCTGATATGCCAGTGGATGTAGATGGTTTCTCATCAACAGTCCTGTAAATTATAAAAATCCTTAGTAAGAAATTCAAATGCAGACTTGAGTAGGTCAGGAGTGTTCACGATTTTTTTAAGGTGGCTTAAAAGCCAGGATGTGCTGAGGCCTATGCAGTGTTCAAGCAAGGGGTTAAAGTAAATTCCTTGTATGAATTTACACTGACTTGTAGCCATCATGATCCTCCATGATGAGTGGCTCTTCCTTCATGGCAGGTAGCACTACCTCCTCGTTGGGCAGCTCTTGCTCCCTGGCTGGCCGCTCATCCTGCACGGGTAATGCACTGGATGAAGTAGATGCCCCCTCATCTTCAACAATCCTGTTAATGAAAAATCCATGTGATTATTTGGCATAGTTCAGAACATAAATGCATACCTATAAAGCCCACACAAGTATGAGTGTCAGTATTCAAAGCATAAGATGTTAGTGGGGCATACCTGGCCATAGTTGGTTTATCGGGTATTGTAAAACCTTTGTCCTCCAGGAAAGAGAAAATCATCCTTTGTATCAATCGCTAAAATCTTTTCATAAGTGATAAATGTTCCCTTTGTTGCAATTTTTATCAGCAGCATCTTATACTTTGTCATGCAATCTGTTACGCCGCTCTCTCATACTTACCTGGCCGGCGCGCTCCCGATGCTCCTTCCTGCTCCCCGTCTTCCAGCTTCTCCGGCACCCGTCCATTCTGCGGTCCGCGGACGCGCTACACTCATCACTGGGGCTTCTGGGAGGTCATGACCCGGCGGCTCCGCCTCCAATATGGCGGCGCCCGTCGGGTACTTCTTCCCAGCGCCTGTCCTGCTCAAACGCTTTTGCGCCTATTGCGTTTGCTGGATTTTCACCAGCATCTCTTTAGCTTCTTTGGCTCCGGTCCCTGCATCCTTGCTGAGACTCTTACTAATCCCAGTCCTGCCATTCCTGCTGTGTCTTCCAGTCCTGCCGTTCCTGCCGTGCCTACCAATCCTGTGTTCCTGTCGTGTTCCGTCCAACTTGACTTTTCAACTTACCGGTCAGTACTTTGTCTTTGCTGCCGCCGTCCGTCTTGTGCCTCCGCCATATTTGTCTCCTCAGTATTTCCGACCTTCCCCCCCATCTTCTTCTGTTCTTCCTCAGTCCTATCCTCAGTCGTCCCTTTGGCTCCGGCAGTTGCGGCTTCACCCTCCTTGGGCCTGTCCCTAACGCTCCCTGTACTGGGGGTGGTTCCACCTGGTCCGCTCGCCCTCGGGGGCTCTGAAGCCGTGACCCAGAGGGTCCACTTCTCTAATCGTTATACAATCCTCTTCTTGTTTTGTACCATATCTAAGGCATTGTCTTGTAAAATTCTGTGCCAGTTGAGTAAATGTTTAATGACAGAATGAACATGTCTTCGGCATCCTGAAGCGGCTGTAAAAAAAAAAAAAAAAAAAAAAAATCAGAAATGATATCACTGAGAATCCAGCCTGTCCAGCCACTAATATCAATCAGCATTTGTATTTGGTTTGTCAGACAATTGGATATTTTGCATTACTGTTAGCCAATTGTGATCTTGGCAACATGAGTTTAATGCAAAATGTCCGACTCAATTTAGTTAGCCAACTCTAGTTTTTGGTCAAAACCAGACAAACATACAGTTTTTGAACACATACAGTTTAGCGTGTGTCTGAGAGTTTTATAGCCTAATACAAAAATTGTAGTAAATTGGCGCCAATAACACATACCTTTTTACCACATGCATGCCCTTAGATGATATGGGCAGCTGATACCTGTGGATAAAATTTTTTGTTAGTATTGGTATGTAAGGCAAGGAGGGACTCGCTTCTCCTGGAAGCGCTCCATGTCTTTGGAGTTCATGATTTGATATCCCTGGGAGGACACACAGAATTCAGGCACCATGTTTCCATCCTTGAGCTGCTTAGTCAGCCTTATTTTATCAAAGGGAAACAATGTGTTAAAGATGATTGCCAGTGTGTTAGGGCTGGCAGAACGCACCGGGTAAATATAGTGATAATATACAGTAGGTGCGATCGCAGCCCGGTGTCCACCGTGCAGGAGTGGAACCTGCTGCTAGTATATGGTGGCCCTATATGGCGGTACAACACCTGAATAGACACGGGTTCAGTCACCCGCTCTATATAGGAGTGAGCTCTGTTGCTTCAGAGTCGCCGGGATTAGGATAACGCTGTGCCCTGTTAACCTCACAGAGGATCACAGCTAACGAACAGCAGGTAGCATACAGTGGTCATACAGTCAGCATAGCACACAAACTCCTCTCCGGAGGTGCCGGAATTCTAGTGGCTATACAGCTGACCCTGAACACATGCAGACACAGACCACAAGGTACATAAGATGACACTAGCGCATGGTCGTGCGGCCATGCGAACCTTTTATAGAGAAACTTTCCAGGACCTTCCTAGTGGTCCAATAGGAACCGCTTCAGGACCTGAGCATGTGAGCCCAATGAGGTCGTCATCCCCTGGGCATGTTCAGTAGCGGAAAAGCAGGACTTAGTCCCAAGAGCATCTGCTCGCCGCCGAACAGTGCTGGCTACAATGGCCTGGAAGATCAGCAGTAACCGAGCGCACAGTATCTGCCCGAGCCAGATGCTGGGACTGACATCTCCGCTGAGCAGGCTCCACTGCAGCTGAAGAAGAATGGGAGACCGCAGCGGAGGTGGTTCGAGATTCCCCCTGTGCAGCGGCGGGAACTCGACACCTAACACAGTGGCAAGCTTGAACATACAGCACAGAATTGTGTTGTGTTTTAACACTTACCTGCTCATCCTGCAGTATGAAAATATTTTTTTTCTGTCTTATAACTGGCTACCTGTCCTTAATCAACCTCTAATTGCTTCCACTGAATCCCTTCATTTACCTATAAAAGTAAGGAAATACAAAAGACATACTATAAGGTAAAGCATGGTAACACAAAACCCTTTCATACACATAAAAGACACAAACACAGTAAATGTAAGAAAATGGGCGTTTATTCAAGATAACTTAATTAATTTAATAATAAATAAATTAATATACAGAATAACCATATATAAACATCTGATCAACCAATCCACCCAGAGAACTGGGTGACTTTCCCACATGCCATCACTCATGAAGACATGCCCCCCCCCACAACATAGCAGCCATTTTTCAACCATTGATTGGAAGTCCAAATTAAAAAATAGCCAATCCGATATCAGAAAGGTGAACCATATAATTCCTGGTCTAAAGCCCCCTAGATCCACATGTGTAAAGGAAAAACCATTAACTAAAGGCATAAAGCTGTCCATTCCCTCATTAACCTTTCTTCGGATTTTCTCATAACAAAAATCTATTCCCGAACCATATTAATCTGGGTGGGGGAGGAGGGTGGGGGGGAAACGAAACTAGTGTGAAGGAAGGACAGCTTAAGACCATAAAGATCCTACTTCATTAAAGTGAAAAAAATCAAGGATTTTAGTTAGTGATGGGAGAGCACTAAAATGCTTGGGTCGAGCAAATTGGAATACTCGGGTACTCGCTCCGAGCAACAAGCCCAATGTAAGTCTATGGGAGACCCGAGTATTTTTACCGCGATTTTCCCCCCTCGGGTCCTTTTCAGGTCTAAAAACATCTGAAAATGATGGAATCACTGCTAACATGACATGGGAACATCATGGGGATCCCCCCTAAAAGCATTTCTGACTCCTAGGTCACAGCTGTAAGCAATGTCAGAGTTTCACTCTATTTTTTTCAGTTGCACCAAAAAAACATACAAAAACGAAAACCAAGTGGAGTTTGATGGGATATATGTTAAGGTACATCCTTTCCAGGGTAATGACTTGTATATAAGGCAAAATAGTTAACCCCAGACTTAAATGTTCCTCCACTACTTGGGCTATGTTCGCACGCAGCATTTTTGCTGCATTTTTCAACTTTAAAATTGCTTTCAACCAATGCAAATGCATTCACTGGGAAATGTCATTGTAACATTTAACACCCCTAGCTGGCCATGTGGTGTGTGACACATAAGGACACACATCTTGTTTCATTTATGAATAAGGGACTCTTAACCCCTTCGTGAATTCAAGGAGTTAGAGCGTGGCTGTCCATGGATAAAAATGGTCCTGGTGGTGCAGGCTTGAGGGCAATCCCTATTTCTGGGATTTAAGCCTGAGAGCCATGGAATCCTGCACTTTATTTGGTGCAATTTGGCAGGCTCTCGGGCTCTTCATCCTAAAAATGACCCTTCACATTCTTTGTGTTTTTTGTGTTTTATACATCAATCGTTTAAAAAGCCAAGAATAACAGCAATATAAACATTTTCTTGACACAAGTTAATGTTTAAAGATAGATGGCAAGATATACTGCTACATTGATAGTAAAATAGGTAGATCGATTTTTATCGTATGCTACTTGACACTCTCAGGAATTGCACCTTATTACCCTAGAAGGTGACCCATAACATTTTCTTGACACAAGCTTATGGTAATATACAGACAGACAAATGGGTTCCATGTGTGCTATTTGTTCAATCTGAGGGCCTCACTAAACCATCCAATCGGTAGTAGCGCTGGGCAGTGTGTACGAAGGGCAGGGACTTAATCTACGCGAGCTTATAACCCGCACTTACTGGGGTTTCCTCGTTCATGGGGAAGAATTGCAATCCCTGATCGCTATCACGAACGGGGTTCAGTGGGTTACCCGCACCTGTCGGCAAAGGGTAGACACACACTGATCCGTCCAGTGTAGCGCACGTGCAGCACCAGACATCTAAGGGCATCACAGACCTGTTATTGCTCGATCTCGCCACTTGTTCCTCTAAGAAGCTGGACGCGGACCGCCGGGGGTCACGTAGCTAGTTAGCAGTTGATTGTAATGTTTCAGCCTCATTTCCTGCTGTAAGCACCCCATGATAGTCACAAATAATGTCACCCTTAGTAAATCCATGAGTGGTGTGGAGTCCTTCACCTTTCATTTGATCATTTGTGATGATAAGGCCTTTCCAGTTTTGTGACCTAACCATTTTCTTTAAGCTTGAAAACCTGCTCTGAATCCCCTCGTTTTGGTTTCCATCCACGTTGGACATCTTGTAGGCCAGGTAGATTGATTGTCCAATGCTGTTTTTTTTCAAATAGTGCTTTAAGTCTTTATCTTTGGGGAAATGCCTGAAAAAATCTACAAGAAAAAAACAATACTGTAAAATATTCAGCAAACATAAAATGTTAAGGCAGCACATCCCAAAGAATACATCTTCTGCTAGACAGAATTAAAATGAAAATTGGAAAACAATCCCTTAAAAACTTACCGATTGAAACCCGTAAATTGTACTGTTCCCGCCTCCATTTATCCTGACAGCACTTTGCAGAATTCTCTGTGTACTGACTGCAGGTGGACAGGGATGGCGGATAATTGTCCTCTCCTACAGGGTACTTATCAATTAGTCTGCTGAAATGGAACAGTTTTTCAGCACTGTCAGTCTCTTGGACTGTTTTTTTTTTTTTTTTTTTTTTTCCTCGTCTGTTTGAGGCGGAACAATGTCCTTGATTGCCGCCTTCTCCTGCAATGCCAATGGAACTTCTGTGAAGTTAAAAAGAGAGAGATTATAAGTTATGAGATACTGAAACTGGTGTCGTTCCTTACTAGACGGCTTAACCAAGAATTTGGAATTAATCAGATGCTAAAAGACATAACTTTGCGGCACCTTCCCTTTAAGCAATTATTTGTGGTAAAAATTGACTATATAATCAATTTATGTTTAATACAAAATTAAATATATTAACTATTATTTACTGCACGGCCCCATTAGGTTATGGATCACAGGACTGTAGGGCCACATTACGCTATTGGTGATAGGACTGTAGTTACACATTATGCTATATGGATTATAAAGG
Source organism: Ranitomeya imitator (assembly GCF_032444005.1). NCBI lineage: Eukaryota > Metazoa > Chordata > Amphibia > Anura > Dendrobatidae > Ranitomeya > Ranitomeya imitator. Next base: position 217,789,869 of record NC_091283.1, read on the forward strand.
CTGTATTCTACGCAGAGTAGTATAGAGGCTACATTTTGCAATATTGATAAATATAGAGGCTACGTGGAGGATTATAGAGGCTACATTATACTATATGAAGAACTATAGAGGCTGCTTTATAATTGAGTACTATGGAGATTACATATTATATACAGGTTGCATAATATATGGAGGCTAGATTACATTATATTGAGGACTGTGTGTGGTGCATTATAATATGTAGACTATAGGGAAGCATTTTTTATAGAAGGCAATGGGGGTACATGATACCAAATGGAGGACTATGTAGGGCCATTATAATATTTGGATGGCTTTGTGGAGGGCATTATATTATGTGTGTGGCTATGAGGGAGCCTTTATACTTTATGGAGGCCTATTTGAGGGTCACTATATTGTGAGCAAGCAAATATACAATGTGAAGTTTGTATGGGGCTCAACAGACCGTGCGGAGATCTGTGTGGGGTTCATTATACTATGTGTAGTGATAGTAGGAGCCATTATACTGTATATAGGCCCCTTTTACTGCATGCAGGGTTGTACGGGGAGGTCACATTTGTGGATTATACTGTGCTGGGGCTACCATTCATTGCCAGGGTAGTTGAAGGGGTACAGTTGGGTCATCATAGTTTGTGGATGGTATTGTGGGGGCATCATACAGTGTGTTTTTGGTCTCCTACCCAGCGCCTTCTGTCTCTTCCTCATTAGTTTGTCCCTCACTGTCTTCTTCTACCGTGATCCTCCTCCTCTTGGGCAATGTAGATCTGCGAAGTTAAAAAAAGACCGTTGATATGAAAAACTGATAAAAGTGTTGTTACCTAGTAGTCTACTTAACCAAGAACTTGGTAGGAATGATACATGCTATACGAGATAATTACTTAAGTCTGACGCAATGAAAGATGGATTTTGGGAATACCTGTGGTGATAAAGTTAGGTCTCTTACTCGGAGGTTCCTGTTTTATCGTCTCCCTTTAGCGTGGCAACCAATAACATCCCAGCAGCCAACAGAGATGTATCCACGTTGTCTGGTTTGGTGTCAAATTGCAAATATGCATTGGCCTGGTCTCCTTCCACTTGGGAAAGACTTTCATCAGCCCAATTTTTATATATATTTATTGACATTGTCCATGTTATTATGGGCAGCTGATACCTGCAGATAAAACATTTGTTAGTAGTGGTAAATGCTTGGCAGTAAAAAACAAGGATTGCCTCATTTATTTCTAACTTCTTCTGGAAGTGCTCCATGTCTTTGCCAGAATTCAAGATACTTTTCCCCTTGCAGGACGCAAAGAATTCAAGCGCCTTTTCTACTTCCTCTGGCTGATTAGTTGGCCTAATCTTTTCAAAGTATGTGCCGAAATTCTGTCAAAGGGAAATGTGTTTCAAAAATGATTGCCAATGGCAAAACCTTAATTCATATAATGCTGTGCTGTATGTTCTTTATGTTTTAACATTTACCTGCTCATCCTCATCCTGCAGTATAAATAGACTTTTTTTCGTCTTTACTACTGTCACCAGCTGTCCATCAACATGTAACTTCTCCCTCTCAATCCATTCTTTTACCTATAAGAGGAGGAACATAGAAAATACAGAAGATATGGTGAAGCTGCATCTGTCACCAATATGCTAAGCAGGGCCGGCCCGAGAGATTACGGCGCCCTAGGCGAAACTATTTTGTTGCGCCCCTACTATTCTTGGCAGTAGATGAAAACTTGGGATATAAATTTAGGAGCAAAATAAACCACAACAACAATGATTAATTAACTCTCTCCTAACTCATTATTCTTCTGAGAAGTTGTATAGGACAAATATATACAAATTAATCAATAACACAAAACAAAAACAACCATAGGTAATTAAAATTTGTTTCCTTGCCTTTTTTTTTTTTTTTAAAGGATGACACTGTCACTGAGATTAATTTGTTTAGCAACTTCAGATTCTATCAAAATTGTTGCCAACCCAACCAACCTCTCTTGCGTCATATTTGCCCTTAAATATGTTTTAATTGGCTTTAGTTTTGAGAAGCTTCTCTCTCCTGAGGCCATGGACACAGGCAGAGTCAAAAGAATTCTTAGAGCCACCACCAGATTGGGGACACTTTTCTTTCAAGTCAGAATTAAGCAAAAGTTCAAGAACGTCTTTTGTTGATGAATCTTCTGGAACCCGTCTTGACATTGCCTGCAGTTCACCACATACAGTTAGGGCCAGAAATATTTGGACAGTGACACAATTTTCGCGAGTTGGGCTCTGCATGCCACCACATTGGATTTGAAATGAAACCTCTACAACAGAATTCAAGTGCAGATTGTAACGTTTAATTTGAAGGGTTGAACAAAAATATCTGATAGAAAATGTAGGAATTGTAGACATTTCTTTACAAACACTCCACATTTTAGGAGGTCAAAAGTAATTGGACAAATAAACATAACCCAAACAAAATATTTTTATTTTCAATATTTTGTTGCAAATCCTTTGGAGGCAATCACTGCCTTAAGTCTGGAACCCATGGACATCACCAAACGCTGGGTTTCCTCCTTCTTAATGCTTTGCCAGGCCTTTACAGCCGCAGCCTTCAGGTCTTGCTTGTTTGTGGGTCTTTCCGTCTTAAGTCTGGATTTGAGCAAGTGAAATGCATGCTCAATTGGGTTTAGATCTGGAGATTGACTTGGCCATTGCAGAATGTGCCACTTTTTGGCACTCATGAACTCCTGGGTAGCTTTGGCTGTATGCTTGGGGTCATTGTTCATCTGTACTATGAAGCGCCGTCCAATCAACTTTGCAGCATTTGGCTGAATCTGGGCTGAAAGTATATCCCGGTACACTTCAGAATTCATCCGGCTACTCTTGTCTGCTCTTATGTCATCAATAAACACAAGTGACCCAGTGCCGTTGAAAGCCATGCATGCCCATGCCATCACGTTGCCTCCACCATGTTTTACAGAGGATGTGGTGTGCCTTGGATCATGTGCCGTTCCCTTTCTTCTCCAAACTTTTTTTTCTTCCCATCATTCTGGTACAGGTTGATCTTTGTCTCATCTGTCCATAGAATACTTTTCCAGAACTGAGCTGGCTTCTTGAGGTGTTTTTCTGCAAATTTAACTCTGGCCTGTCTATTTTTGATATTGATGAATGGTTTGCATCTAGATGTGAACCCTTTGTATTTACTGTCATGGAGTCTTCTCTTTACTGTTGACTTGGAGACAGATACACCTACTTCACTGAGAGTGTTCTGGACTTCAGTTGATGTTGTGAACGGGTTCTTCTTCACCAAATTAAGTATGCGGCGATCATCCACCACTGTTGTCATCCGTGGACGCCCAGGCCTTTTTGAGTTCCCAAGCTCACCAGTCAATTCCTTTTTTCTCAGAATGTACCCAACTGTTGATTTTGCTACTCCAAGCATGTCTGCTATCTCTCTGATGGATTTTTTCTTTTTTTTCAGCCTCAGGATGTTCTGCTTCACCTCAATTGAGAGTTCCTTTGACCGCATGTTGTCTGCTCACAGCAACAGCTTCCAAATGCAAAACCACACACCTGGAATCCACCCCTGACCTTTTAACTACTTCATTGATTACAGGTTAACGAGGGAGACACCTTCAGAGTTAATTGCAGCCCTTAGAGTCCATTGTCCAATTACTTTTGGTCCCTTGAAAAAGAGGACACTATGCATTACAGAGCTATGATTCCTAAACCCTTTCTCCGATTTGGATGTGGAAACTATGATATTGCAGCTGGGAGTGTGCACTTTCAGCCCATATTATATATATATAATTGTATTTCTGAACATGTTATTTTAGCTGTTTACAAAAACAAAACTTGTGTCACTGTCAAAATATTTCTGGCCCTAACTGTAGCCCTATGGCATCGATGTCTTTTACTTCGTTGTGTGTAAGAGACTTTTCCAAAGCTTTACACTTATCCAGAACAAATTTGCTTGGTTTTCCCTCAAGTAAACGGATGTGGTACAAAAATCCAAATTTCAATTCCATTTCTTTCTGCTGAGTGAACCGCTCATCAACTGAATTTATAGCAGTATCTAAGATCGCAACGTAAAAGTTAATTTTGAAACTGTTTCTCATCTCTTATGGGCTCATCTTTCCCCTCATAACATAGTTATTAAGGTTGAAGGAAGACTATAAGTCCATCTAGTTTAACCCATAGGCTAACCCAACATGCCCTAACATGTTGATCCAGAGGAAGGCATAAAAAACCCATGTGGCAAATAGTAAGCTCCACTTTGGGGAAAAAAAATTCCTTCCCGACTCCATATACGGCAATCAGAGTAGTTCCCTGGATCAACACCCTATCAAGGAATCTAGTATATATACCCTGTAACATTATACTTTTCAAGAAAGGTATCCAATCCCCTCTTAAATGTAAGTAATGAATCACTCATTACAACATCATACGGCAGAGAGTTCCATAGTCTCACTGCTCTTACAGTAAAGAACCCGCGTCTGTTATTATGCTTAAACCTTCTTTCCTCCAGACGTAGAGGATGCCCCCTTGTCCCTGTCTCAGGTCTATGATTAAAAAGATCATCAGAAAGGTCTTTGTACTGTCCCCTCATATATTTATACATTAACGTAAGATCACCCCTTAGCCTTTGTTTTTCCAAACTAAATAGCCCCAAGTGTAATAACCTATCCTGGTATTGCAGACCTCCCAGTACTCTAATAACCTTGGTCGCTCTTCTCTGCACCCGCTCTAGTTCAGCTATGTCTTTCTTATACACCGGAGACCAGAACTGTGCACAGTATTCTAAGTGTGGTCAAACTAGTGACTTGTATAGAGGTAAAATTGTTCTCCTCATGAGCATCTATGCCTCTTATAATGCATCCCATTGTTTTACTTGCCTTTGTAGCAGCTGCTTGACACTGGCCACTGAACATGAGTTTGTCATCCACCCATACACCCAGGTCTCTTTCCTGGATGGTTTTGCCCAGAGTTTTAGAATTAAGCACATAGTTATACATCTTATTACTTCTACCCAAGTGCATAATCTTACATTTATCCCCATTAAAGCTCATTTGCCATTTATCAGCCCAAGCTTCTAGTTTACATAAATCATCCTGTAATATAAAATTGTCCTCCTCTGTATTGATTACCCTGCAGAGTTGTCATCTGCAAATATTGAAATTCTGCTCTGTATGCCCCCTACAAGGTCATTAATAAATGTTAAAAAGAGGGCCCAATACTGACCCCTGTGGTACCCCACTGCTAACCGCGACCCCGTCCGAGTGTGCTCCATTAATAACCACCCTTTGTTTCCTATCCCTGAGCCAGCTCTTAACCCACTTACACATATTTTCCCCTATCCCCATTATTCTCATTTTATGTATTTATTTATGTACAGTGCCTACAAGTAATATTCAACCCCCTGCAGATTTAGCAGGTTTAATAAGATGCAAATAAGTTAGAGCCTTCAAACAAGAGCAGGATTTATTAACAGATGCATAAATCTTACAAATCAAAAAGTTTTGTTGCTCAGTTAAATTTTTATAAATTTTAAACATAAAAGTGTGGGTCAATTATTATTCAACCCCTAGGTTTAATATTTTGTGGAATAACCATTGTTTGCAATTACAGCTAATAATCGTCTTTTATAAGACCTGATCAGGCCGGCACAGGTCTCTGGAGTTATCTTGGCCCACTCCTCCATGCAGATCTTCTCCAAGTTATTTGGGTGTCTCATGTGGACTTTAATCTTGAGCTCCTTCCACAAGTTTTCAATTGGGTTAAGGTCAGGAGACTGACTAGGCCACTGCAACACCTTGATTTTTTGCTTCTTGAACCAGGCCTTGGTTTTCTTGGCTGTGTGCTTTGGGTCGTTGTCTTGTTGGAAGATGAAATGACGACCCATCTTAAGATCCTTGATGGAGGAGCGGAGGTTCTTGGCCAAAATCTCCATGTAGGCCGTGCTATCCATCTTCCCATGGATGCGGACCAGATGGCCAGGCCCCTTGGCTGAGAAACAACCCCACAGCATGATGCTGCCACCACCATGCTTGACTGTAGGGATGGTATTCTTGGGGTCGTATGCAGTGCCATCCAGTCTCCAAACGTCACGTGTGTGTGGTTGGCACCAAAGATCTCGATCTTGGTCTCATCAGACCAGAGAACCTTGAACCAGTCAGTCTGAGTCCTCCAAGTGATCATGAGCAAACTGTAGACGAGCCTTGACATGACGCTTTGAAAGTAAAGGTACCTTATGGGCTCGTCTGGAACGGAGACCATTGCGGTGGAGTACGTTACTTATGGTATTGACTGAAACCAATGTCCCCACTGCCATGAGATCTTCCCGGAGCTCCTTCCTTGTTGTCCTTGGGTTAGCCTTGACTCTTCGGACAAGCCTGGCCTCGGCACGGGAGGAAACTTTCAAAGGCTGTCCAGGCCGCGGAAGGCTAACAGTAGTTCCATAAGCCTTCCATTTCCGGATGATGCTCCCAACAGTGGAGACAGGTAGGCCCAACTCCTTGGAAAGGGTTTTGAACCCCTTGCCAGCCTTGTGACCCTCCACGATCTTGTCTCTGATGGCCTTGGAATGCTCCTTTGTCTTTCCCATGTTGACCTTGTATGAGTGCTGTTCACAAGTTTGGGGAGGGTCTTAAATAGTCAGAAAAGGCTGGAAAAAGAGATAATTAATCCAAACATGTGAAGCTTATTGTTCTTTGTGCCTGAACTATAATAATAATAATAATAATAATTTTTATTTATATAGCGCCAACATATTCCGCAGCGCTTTACAAATTATAGAGGGGACTTGTACATACAATAGACATTACAGCATAACAGAAATACAGTTCAAAACAGAACTACTTCTTAATACTTCAGGGGAACCAAACAGAATTCTGGTGGGTTGAGGGGTTGAATAATAAATGACCCTCTGAAAAGACTTTTCACAATTTAAAAAAAAAATAAACAAAGAAATAACATTCTTTTTTGCTGCAGTGCATTTCACACTTCCAGGCTGATCTACAGTCCAAATGTCACAATGCCAAGTTAATTCCAAATGTGTAAACCTGCTAAATCTGCAGGGGGTTGAATACTACTTGTAGGCACTGTATGTATGTTTTTTGTGTGGCACCGTATCAAAAGCTTTTGAGAAGTCCATATATACACTACGTCCACTGGGTTCCCTTGGTCCAGTCTGGAACTTACCTCATAGAAGCTGATCAGATTAGTCTGACATGAACGGTCCCTAGTAAACCTGTGCTGATACTGGATCATGAGGTTATTCCTCTTCAGATATTCCAGTATAGCATCCCTTAGAATGCCCTCCAGGATTTTACCCACAGTAGAGGTTAAACTGAACTCGGTAGTTATAGGCCAGTAAGCTTTTGTCCTCTTTTTTTTTTTTTTTTGGAATATTGGCACCACATTTGCTATACGCCAGTCCTGTGGTACAGACCCTGTTATTATGGAGTCTTTAACCCCTTCACCCCAAAGCCTGTTTTCACCTAAGTGATAGGGCCAATTTTTACAATTCTGACCACTGTCACTATGAGGTCATAACTCTGAAACGCTTCAACGGATCTTGGTGATTCTGACATTGTTTTCTCGTGACATATTGTACTTCATGAAAGTGGTAAAACTTCTTCGATATGACTTGCATTTATTTGTGAAAAAAAACAAATTTGTCAAATTATGAAATATTAGCAATTTTCAAACTTTTAGTTTTTATGCCCTTAAATTAGAGAGTTATATCACACAATATAGTTAATAAACAACATTTCCCACATGCCTGCTGTACATCAGCACAATTTTGGAAACATAATTTTTTTTTTGTTAGGGCGTTATAAGGGTTAAAAGTTGACCAGCGATTTCTCATTTTTGCAACAAAATTTGCAAAACCATTTTTTTTTACGGACCCCCTCACACTGGAAGTGACTTTGAGGGGTCTATATGATAGAAAATGCCCAAAAGTGACACCATTCTAAAAACTGCACCCCTCAAGGTACTCAAAACCACATTCAAAAAGTTTATTAACCCTTCAGGTGCTTCACAGGAATTTTTTGAATGTTTAAAAAAAAATTGAACATTTAACTTTTTTTTCACAAAATTTTTACTTCAGGTCCAATTTGTTTCATTTTACCAAGGGTAACAGGACAAATTGTACAACGACTTTTGTGGTCCAATTTCTCCTGAGTACGCCGATACCCCATATGTGGGGGTAAACCACTGTTTGGGCGCACTGCAGAGCTCGGAAGGGAAGGAGCGCCATTTGACTTTTCAATGCAAAATTGGCTGGAATTGAGATCTGAACCCATGTTGCATTTGGAGAGCCCCTGACTTGCCTTAACAGTGGAAACCCCCCACAAGTGACCCCATTTTGGAAAGAAGACCCCCTAAGGAACTTATCTAGATGTGTGGTGAGCACTTTTAACCCCCAATTGTTTCACTAAAGTTTAGAATGTAGCAGTGTGAAAATTTAAAAATTAATTTTTTCTTTCCACAAAATGATGTTGTAGCCCGCAATTTTTTCGCCAAGGGTAACAGGAGAAATTGGACCACAAAAGTTATTGTCCAATTTGTCCTGAGTACGCTGATACCCCATATGTTGGGGGGAACCACTGTTTGGGTGCACGGCAGAGCTCGGAAGGGAAGGAGCGCCGTTTGAAATGCAGACTTAGATGGATTGGTCTGCAGGCGTCATGTTGATTTGCAGAGCCCCTGATGTACCTAAACAGTAGAAACCCCCCCCACAAGTGACCCCATATTGGAAACTAGACCCCCCCAAGGAACTTATCTAGATGTGTTGTGAGAACTTTGAACCAACAAGTGTTTCACTACAGTTCATAACGCAGAGCCGTGAAAATAAAAAAATATATTTTTTTTCCACGAAAATGATATTTTAGCCCCCAGGTTTTTTTTTCCCAAGGGTAACAGGACAAATTGGACCCCAAAATTTGTTGTCCAACTTGTCCTGAGAACGTCGATACCCCATATGTTGGGGGGAACCACTGTTTGGGCGCACAGGAGAACTCGGAAGGGAAGGAGCACTGTTTTACTTTTTCAAAGCAGAATTGGCTGGAATTGAGATCGGACGCCATGTCGCGTTTGGAGAGCCCCTGATGTGCCTAAACAGTGGAAACCCCCCAATTCTAACTGAAACCCTAATCCAAACACACCCCTAACCCTAATCCCAATGGTAACCCTAACCCTAGTCCTAACCCTAGCCCTAACCCTAATGGGGAAAATGGAAATAAATACATTTTTTTTTTTTTTTACATTTTATTATTTTTCCCTAACTGAGGGGGTGATGAAGGGGGGTTTTGATTTACTTTTATAGCGTTTTTTTGGCGGATTTTTAGGGTTGGCAGCTGTCACACACTAAAAGACGCTTTTTATTGCAAAAAATAGTTTTTGCATCACCACATTTTGAGAGCTATAATTTATCCACATTTTGGCCCACAGTCATGTGAGGTCTTGTTTTTTGCGGGACGAGTTGACGTTTTTATTGGTAACATTTTCGGGCAGATGACATTTTTTGATCGCTTTTTATTCCGATTTTTATGAGGCAGAATGAACAAATGAACAAAAACCAGCAATTCCTGCAATTCTTTTAGGGGCGTGTTTATACTGTTCCACGTGTGGTAAAATTGATAAAGAAGCTTTATTCTTCAGGTCAGTACGATTACAGCGATACCTCATTTATATCATTTTTTTATGTTTTGGCGCTTTTACACAATAAAAACTATTTTATATAAAAAAATTGTTTTTGCATCGCTTTATTCTGAGAGCTATAACTTTTTTTTAATTTTTCTGCTGATGACTCTGTATGGCGGGTTTTTTTTTTTGCGGGACAAGATGACGTTTTCAGCGGTACCATGGTTATTCATATCCGTCGTTTTGATCGCGTGTTATTCCACTTTTTGTTCGCCTATATGATAATAAAGCAATGTTTTTAGCCTTTTTTTTTTTTTTTTACTTTCTACCATTGTCCCAGGGTGGGACATCACTGTATTAGATCAGATCGTTGTTCTGACAGTGTGCATAGCACTCTGTCAGGTCAACGATCTGACAGACAAGCTTAGGTGGCTTTCTGGCGCCTGCTCTCAGCAACTCTCAGCAGGTGCCGGCTAGCCAGGTCATTTCATGACCCGGAAGGAGTCCGGCGGCCATCTTGGATCCGGGGACTCCTTCCGGGTCACCGGAGCAACGCGATCTCATCGCGTTTCTCCTGTGGGAGAGCGCAGGGAGCCCCCGTCCCTGCGTGATCCCCCTCTATGCCGCTGTCACTACTGACAGCGGCATCAGAGGGGTTAAATGCCCGCGATCGGCGCTACCACCGATCGTGGGCATTGCTGCGGGGTGTCAGCTGTCATATACAGCTGACACCCGCACCTGATCACCGCGGCGCTCAGCGCGAGACCCCGGTGATCGGTGCGCCGTACTAGTACTGCTGCTGGCACAAATACTCGGGGGTGTATCCCATCCGGGCCCGGAGATTTGTCAATTTTGGTGATTTTTAGCCGCCGTACTTTCTGCTGGGTTAAGCAGGTGACATTTAATGGGGAATTTTTATCACTAGTCATTTTGTCTGCCATGGGAATAAGGGAACTGTCTGTTTTTTTTTCTTTAAACGTTTTGGGGCAGAACTTGACTCAAAATTAGCTAGTATGCCAAGCTCTTCTGCGATTTCCCTCGCATCAACTCATGTAATATAAGGATAAGGCACACAACCATAATAATTATGGTAACAGGGAGGTGCAAAGGGCAGATAGTAAATAACACTATAGTCAAAAAAAGCAAAGAAGAAAGTACTATTGTATAGCCTGCACACTACACCACACAAATGTAAGAAAAATATAACAAACTTTATTTGGTACAACATCACAAAAATATAAAAACATAATTAAAATACATGGGCACCCTACTCGGGCAACCCTGAACATATACAATATATGGTCAGTAGGACATAAACGAGGGTAAATAAGTTATATAAATGCATAGTCAATCATTATGGTACACAAAGCCATACATATATAGAAAAAACAACCAAAAACTCCTAAGACAGATGTATAAACAATAAAGGGGTGAAATTCCCTAGTAGTATCTGCAAAATAATCGAAGCAGGTGTAGCCCTGCAATCAGAGGCTACCCCCAAGAAAGTACCTCACCAATCAGCATTAATATAATGAAATAACAGCCATGCCCTAAAAACTCATAGGTGGCAAAGGGGCCACAACCTGTATCAAAAAGTGTGTGTGTGTATGTATGTGTATATATATATATATATATATATATATATATAATCCCGGAGGGTGGAGAAGAGATGGAATACAGAGTAGGGTGCCGCTACAACGACCCAACGCGTATCGCCGTAACCGTACGGCTTCCTCAGGGGAAGCATGTGTCTGAACTACCAAACAGACAATATATATCTAAACGGGTGATGGGTGTATCCGACACCGGTGTGGCGGACAGGAGCATGAGGAGGCGGCATCCGGACCCAGAAGTGAGCAATAGTTGACGCGTCAAGAGTGCGCATGGGCACAGTAGATCCAAAGGGACCAACGCTTGCGCAAGAAGGAGCCCAAAAAGCGGTCTGCTGTCCATAGCACAGAATTGCGCATGGGCAGCATGACACGCAGGGTAAAGCGCATGCGTGAGATGGAGTGCATCGTACAACCCTGTAACCAGAGAAATAAGCAAAACGGCGCCTGCGCAGCTCCCGGGAGACTGGGAATATATATATGTGCACACTCATGAAAGAAACAAATGGAGACAGACCGCAGACAAACATAGAGCTATATAACATTAGGACCCACCAACATAACATGACCGGACATATAAGTGAATACACATAAATATACAGAAATATTAAATGTATAAAAGAAAAACATGTATATGGTATATCTACTAGTGAATGAACGTATATACTTGCTCCTTGTGTAGTTATATGAAAATATACACGAATATACGCACAACTCAATATAATGTAGAGTTTATTCATATAGAAGAAATGTACACATATACCCCTAAAAGAATAAACAGCAACCCCCCATTTATCATATAAATGAAAATAAATGGGATATAGAGGGAGAAAAAGAAATACCAAAAATTGAAAAGGGAGGGTTAGGAGAGTTTTGCTATTTCTTTATAAAGGTGCACTGATGGTACAAAGTGGTACAACGAAGGGACCATAAAAAAACAAAAAGGTCCAAAATAATAACCATAAAAAATATTTAAATATATTTTTAACGGCCATGCTATGGTCAAGAGAGGCACAGACCAAACCAGATGGTTATGGCGAAGTATGGATCAAATTAAATTGATTCAAAATCCATTAGGCAACACCATAGCCTGAATCTAACACTTTGTATCCAAAAGTAAAAACACCTAAAACACATACTATGGTAACAGTCCAAGTATACTACAAGAAAATGTGAAGCATACAGGTACATCCAACAGTCCAAATGTGTGGAAAAACAATACGCGCAGAAGAACAATGATGTGAAACACACAACCAAATAAGTAAGAGACTCATTTTAAGGAACATTTCAAAGGACCATGTTGTTGATCCAAAGCCCACTTGGGCAGTTGACTAATATCAAATGGGAGACCGTAGAGGGTAGGGTTTTTCAGGTCGAGTCGGTTTTCACGAAACCCAACTTTCTCAAAAGTCGGGTCGAGTGAAATCGGCCGATCAAATTGAAGGGTCGGGGATCGGCCGAAACTCGAAACCCAATGCAAGTCAATTTTTTTTTTTTTTTTTTTTTATTTACTTTAGCAGAAAAGCCGGTAATTCAATTGCCGGCTTTTCATTTCTCCTGCCAAAACCCGACATGATATGAGACATGGTTTACATACAGTAAACCATGTCATATCCCCCTTTTTTTTTTTTTTTGCATATTCCACTCTACTGTTAGTAGTGTGTGTATATGCAAAATTTCGGCCCTCTAGCTCTTAAATTTAAGGGTTAAATCGCGGAAAAAATTGGCGTGGGCTCCCGTGCAATTTTCTCCGCCAGAGTGGTAAAGCCAGTGACTGAGGGCAAATATTAATAGCCTGGAGAGGGTCCATGGTTATTGCCCCCCCCCCTGGCTAAAAAACACCTGCCCCCAGCCACCCCAGAAAAGGCACATCTGGAAGATGCGCCTATTCTGGTACTTGGCCACTCTCTTCCCACTCCCGTGTAGCGGTGGGATATGGGGTAATGAAGGGTTAAATGCCACCTTGCTATTGTAAAGTGACATTAAGCCAGATTAATAATGGAGAGGTGTCAATTCTGACACCTATCCATTATTAATCCCATGTTATCAAAGGGTTAAAAAACACACACACATTCTAACAAAATATTTTAATGAAATATAGAGACAGGGTGTTGTAATATTTTATTATTCTCCCAATCCAACTGAAGACCCTCGTTCTGTAACAAAGAAAAAATAATAAACCAACAATATACATACCTTCCGTAGATCTGTAACGTCCCACGCTGTAAATCCATCTGAAGGGGTTAAAACATTTTACAACCAGGAGCTTTGCTAATGCAATTGTGCTCCTGGCTGTAAAATCCCCCCGGAATGAATGGAAAATAGGTCAATGACCTGTAGTTACCTTGATTTCCGGTGAAGCGCCCTCTGCTGGATGTCCTCAATATGAACTTGAGCCTGGGAACTTTTCCCACGCTCCAGGGACATCCAGCAGGGGGCGCCTCACCGCTAAAATATACTAAAAATATATATATATATATATATATATATATATATATATATATATATATATATATATATATATATATATATATATATATATATATATATATATATATATATATATATATATATATATATATATATAATTTCACCAGACTTTGCAGTCCAGATCGCCGACCCGATCCCACAATGAGATTGAGTCGGGTTTCACGAAACCCAACTTTGCTAAAAGTCGGCGACTTTTGAAATTGGCTGACCCGTTTCGCTCAAGCCTAGTAGAGGGTGATCTGTCTGAAGCTACATGTAAAATCTATATAGAAAATTCACAAAAAGAGAAGTAGGTCAGTATAACACACCTATATAGGAATATTGGGTACGATCTCAGCCCAGAAACCCGGTGAATAATAATTCCTCATTGAGACCCATGGTAGTGATGGAACTTAATCTGAAGATCCAGTGGGATTCAGACCGTAGAAGTAGTTTCTTTGGGCAGCCCCCTCTGTTGAATAAGGATATTTTCTCCAAACCCACTACCCGTGTGTCACCGATTTTACCCGAATGGTGGGTGAGATAGTGAGTTGCAGCCGAAGTAAGTTGTTTACCCTTTAATTGGTCCATTGAGGCCAAGTTGATGGTCGATAGATGCTTTTGTATCCGTCGTCGAAGCTCTTGGGATGTTTGCCCCACATGCATGGGCATACTAAAGCATAAATAACAGTTTGACCTACAGTTGATATAATTCCTCAATGTGTATTTAATTCCATTTCTAGGATTGGTAAAGAAGTCCCTATTGGTACACATATATGAGCAGATACTACAGTTACCACATGCAAAAGAGCCCCTCAAGACTATACCACGATGAAGTCTCAGTCTGTCGAGTATAGTGGCTCCTTGTAAGGAGGTCCTTAAAATTTGGAGCCCTTCTAGCCATAAGTAATGGTGATTGACTGACGATTTTGGTAGTCTGCAGATCTGTAGTCAAAATGTCCCAGTGTCTCTGGAGGATACCCCTCACTTGCTACCAGTGGGTATTAAATGTGGTGATGAAGCAGGGTTTGGACCTCTCAACTTTAGGCTTAGTGGTGAGAAGAGATGCCTGAGTATTGGACCTAGCCCGTTCATAGGCCACCGAAATGCATCTTCTTGGGTAGTTTCTACCTTTAAGCCGTGATGTAAGATCACGTGCCTCCACCTGGAAATCATTGTCCTCGGTGCAATTCCGTCTGGCTCTTAGAAACTGCCCAATTGGTACCCCTCTCTTGGTATGGGCTGGATGGAAACTCCGGTACTCCAAGAGGGAACTAGTCGCAGTTGGCTTCCGACATAGACGCGTGGAAAGTGATCCATTTTCCATTGTGACTTGAAGATCCAAAAAGGTACCTGATGATAAGGACATTGAGTGGGTCAGGACGATATTATGTAGATTTTGATTCAGGGCCTCAAAGTCCAGGCAATCACTTGATGTTCCTGTCCAGACAAAGAAAAGATCATCAATATAACGTAGCCAATAGCGTACATGGGATTTAAACAGTGCCATAGAGTAGACCATGGTAGCATCCCACCACCCCAAAAAGAGATTAGCTAGGGCAGGGGCACAACGTGCCCCCATGGCCACTCCCGAGACCTGCTGGAAGAATGTTCATTTTGAAACACCATTATTTTGTGTTTGATAGAAGTCTAATAGATCCACTATAAAACGATCATGCATTGTCAGAATCCGAGATCAAATCAAGAAAGTATAACACTGCCGCAATCCCATCTCCATGACCAATATTCGAATACAAAGACTCGCCATCACATGTCACTAGCGAGGCCCCTGTTGGTACATTCATATCCCGAAATGTGCGAATAAAATGGAGTCTTGTATGAATGAAGGTAGATTTTTGACCAAGGGTTGTAGGAAGTAATCAACATACACTGACGCCTTTTCACACAAACTCCCGATGCTAGCCACGATAGGGCGACCGGGAGGTTTGTCCAGATTTTTGTGCACTTTAGGCAACATGTAAAAGGTAGATACAATAGAGCTCTCCACCCACAAAAATTTCAATTCCTGATCCCGAATTATCCCCAAATCCTTGGCCCTATCTAGGAGCCTCCTGAATTTAAAGGGACTCTGTCACCTGAATTTGGCGGGACTGGTTTTGGGTCATATGGGCGGAGTTTTCGGGTGTTTGATTCACCCTTTCCTTAGCCGCTGGCTGCATGCTGGCTGCAATATTGGATTGAAGTTCATTCTCTGTCCTCCATAGTACACGCCTGCACAAAGCAGTCTTGTCTTGTGCAGGCATGTACTACAGGGGACCGAGAATGAACTTCAATCCAATATTGCAGCCAGCATGCAGCCAGCGGGTAAGGAAAGGGTGAATCAAACACCCAAAAACTCCGCCCATATGACCCAAAACCAGTCCCGCCAAATTCAGGTGACAGGTTCCCTTTAACAGAAAAGGGTCCTGTAGGGTCTGACTGGAGTCTTATATAGAATTTAACGTTCTGTAGTTGTCGATTAGCTTCCTCCAAATACAACTCATGTGGCCATAAGACCACATTACCCCCCTTATCCGCCTCCTTGATGATAAATGAGGCATTATTTCTAAGGCTAAAAATAGCCCTTCTTTCCAGGGTATTGAGATTATTGGGTAGGGAGGATCGTGGAGACAATGAAAGTATATCTTTTTTAACTAATTCAAAGAAGACCCTTCTCGAAGGGACCAACGAAAACGGGGGAGCCGTAGTAGACTTATTCCTATGGGGAAAGCGGCCCTTACCTATCTCTGTGGTATTCTCCTGCAGTAGATCCAATAGGTCCTGTAAAACTCGCTGATCAGCCTAATCAGCATGATCAATCAATTGTGGTCTGCTATGCAAAACTTTAAGAACCAAACATCTGCAGAAAAGATAAAGATCTTTTGATAAGAGTGAATTTATCAATCGGTTGAACAGGCGAGAAAGTCAAACCCCTTTGAAGCACAGAGGTTTCAATCGGTGTCAATTGGTAGTCAGACAGATTATGTGCAAAGCATCATTTTGTACCTGAATCCCAGAAGAGGGCTGTAAAGGGACGTCTGAGACATCTATTTGTAAAACTTCCTGTGTTGATTGCGGAATGCTGGTCTCCGTCCTTTGCTTCGTGTCATTCTCATGAATGTATTGTCGTCGCTTCTTCCCTCTTCTGATCCTGTGTCTAGGTCGCTTTCGAGCGATGACAAAAAATCGCTACTGGACATACGTACGTCCTCTGTCTGTGCCGGTTCCCGATCACCTTCCACCGTTTTACGTAATGTAGATTTGAACCTTGGATTACCATGGTGTTTTCACCGAAACACTTGCCCCTGTTCAAAGTCCCTCCGATCTCTAGAGAATTTGGACTTTTTCTTATGTGTAACCTCCTGGTCAAATTTGTCCAAAATGTCCTTCAATTTGAGTTTAAATGGTTGTACCAGAGTACTATTATCATAAGCAGTTAGTTTGGCTTCCATATCGTTTATTTTACCTTTCGTACTACAGTCATGGCCAAAAGTTTTGAGAATGACACCAAAATTATATTTTCACATGATCTGCTGCCCTCTGGTTTTTATTAGTGTTTGTCTGATGTTTATATCACATACAGAAATATAATTGCAATCCTATTATGAGTACCAATAGGTTATATTAACAGTTGGAATGAGTTAATGCAGCAAGTCAATATTTGCAGTGTTGACCCTTCTTCTTCAAGACCTCTGCAATTCTCCCTGGCATGCTCTCAATCAACTTCTGGACCAAATCCTGACTGATAGCAGTCCATTCTTGCATAATCAATGCTTGCATTTTGCCAGAATTTGTTGGTTTTTGTTTGTCCACCCGTCTCTTGATGATTGACCACAAGTTCTCAATGGGATTAAGATCTGGGGAGTTTCCAGGCCATGGACCCAAAATCTGTTTTGTTCCATGAGCCATTTAGTTATCACCTTTGCTTTATGGCAAGGTGCTCCATCATGCTGGAAAAGGCATTGTTGGGCGCCAAACTGCTCTTGGACGGTTGGGAGAAGTTGCTCTTGGAGGACATTCTGGTACCATTCTTTATTCATGGCTGTGTTATTAGGCAAGACTGTGAGTGAGCCGATTCCCTTGGCTGAGAAGCAACTCCACACATGAATGGTTTCAGGATGCTTTACAGTTGGCATGAGACAAGACTGGTGGTAGCGTTCACCTCTTCTTCTCCGAATAAGCTGTTTTCCAGATGTCCCAAACAATCGAAAAGGGGTTTCATCAGAGAAAATGACTTTGCCCCAGTCCTCAGCAGTCCACTCCCTGTACCTTTTGCAGAATATCAGTCGGTCCCTGATGTTTTTTCTGGAGAGAAGTGGCTTCTTTGCTGCCCTCCTTGAAACCAGGCCTTGCTCAAAGTCTCCGCCTCACAGTGAGTGCAGAAGCACTCACAACAGCCTGCTGCCATTCCTGAGCAAGCTCGGTACTGCTGGTAGTCCGATCCCGCAGCTGAAACAGTTTTAAGATACGGTCCTGGCGCTTGGTGGTCTTTCTTGGGCGCCCTGGAGCCTTTTTGACAACAATGGAAGCTCTCTCCTTGAAGTTCTTGATGATGTGATAGATTGTTGACTGAGGTGCAATCTTTGTAGCTGCAATACTCTTCCCTGTTAGGCCATTTTTGTGCAGTGCAATGATGGCTGCACGTGTTTCTTTAGAGATAACCATGGTTAACTGGAGAGAAACAATGATACCAAGCACCAGCCTTCTTTTAAAGTGTCCAGTGATGTCATGCTTACTTAATCATGACTGATCGCCAGCCCTGTCCTCATCAACACCCACACCTGTGTTAATGGATCAATCACTAAAACGATGTTGGCTGCTTTTAAGGCAGGACTGCAATGATGTTGAAATGTGTTTTGAGGGTTAAAATTCATTTTCTGGGCAAATATTGACTTTGCAAGTACAGTAATTGCTGTTAAGCTGATCACTCTGACATTCAGGAGTATATGCAAATTGCCATTAGAAAAAATGAAGCAGTAGACTTTGGAAAAATTAATATTTGTCTCATTCTCAAAATTTTTGTCCATGACTGTAGAGAGCAATTCTGTCATGTGTGAGAAGCATATTCATTATTATGTTGGAGCAGCGCAGTAAGTCTTGTTCCCAAGTTGCTCGAAATTCCGAGGAAGGCTCCCATGCCAGATAAATGGATACCCTCAGACCACGTGGTACTATATTAATTTAAGATACTCCTCCAGGCTGCGGATGTTCCACCACAGCCTGATACCGAGCTTGTGTGCTGCTGTTAAGTCAGAGGTGAGTTGCGTGAAATCTGAGTTTTGTGCCACCATATCTGTAGGTAAAAAAATACTAGAGGACTGAGCCTGCCAGGCCGCCTCACGAGAGTCCCAGTCCATGCTCCTACGTCCACCAAAGACACCCGTATAACTGATTTAAAACAAAATGCAAAAAAGAAAAATGAAAAAAATATATAAACAAAATATCAATAAGTCTTCTATAACTTATCCAGATCCATAATAGGACGTGTGCAGCCTTAGAGGAAAGTGCCACCTATACAGGGAAGGCAAAAAAGCAACACATGTAATATAAGGATAAGGCGCACAACCATAATTCTGGTAACAGGGAGGTGCAAAGGGCAGATAGTAAATAACACTATAGTCAAAAAAAAGCAAAGAAGAAAGTACTATTGTATAGCCTGCACACTACACCACACAAATGTAAGAAAAATATAACAAACTTTATTTGGTACAACATCACAAAAATATAAAAACATAATTAAAATACATGGGCACCCTACTCAGGCAACCCTCAACATATACAATATATGGTCAGTAGGACATAAATGAGGGTAAATAAGTTATATAAATGCATAGTTAATCATTATGGTACACAAAGCCATACATATATAGAAAAAAAAACTCCTAAGACAGATGTATAAACAATAAAGGGGTGAAATTCCCTAGAAATCTCTGCATTGTGCAGCCCCACGGCTGCCAAAATTAGGCTGTGTGCACACGTTGCAGATTTTTCGCATTTTTTCCCCCTATAAAACGCTATAAAAATGCAAAAAAAAGCATACATTATGCATCCCATCATTTTAGAATACATTCTGCAGTTTTTGTGCATATGATGCGTTTTTTTCTGCGGAAAAAAACGCATCGCGGTTAAAAAAGCAGCATGTTCATTAATTTTGCGGATCTCCCACTATATTATTGCATTGGGAACCTCTGGAGAAATCCGCAAAAAAATGCACCTAAAACGGACCAAAAACGCGAGAAACACGCATGCGGATTTCTTGCAGAAAATGTCCGGTTTTGCTCAGGAAATTTCTGCAAGAAATCCTGAACGTGTGCACATAGCCTTAGGGTATGTTTCCACGTTCATGAAGCGCTGCGTTTTTGACGCTGCGTTGACACACAGCGTCCAGATGTTACAGCATAGTGGAGGGGATTTAATGAAATCCCGTCTCCATTATGCAGTAAAAAACGCGGAAACGGACATGTGGCACGTCTTTTAAGAACGCAGCATGTCCTTACAATGCTGAAAAAATGCAAGGACAACGCAGGTGACCTGCCAGTGACCTCAGGTGCAGATTCAGTCAGGATTTTACCTGCATAAAATCCTGACCTAATCCTGATGCAATCCTGAATGTGGACACATACCCTAAAGCTAGTTTCCTATTGCGTTAATGGGACCGCGCTAACGGACAGCGTTGCACGGCGAAATTAACGCCGTGCAACGTGTCCGTTAGCGCGCCCATTAACAGCAATGGGAACGCGCATCGCTAGCGCATGCCATTTTCGGCACGCGCTAGCGATGTGCCGGTGTTTGGTGACGCGCCTCGGACGCTGCTTGCAGCGTCCGCGGCGCGCCCGAGGTCCGTTCCCCGCTCTCGCAGATCAGAGATCTGCGCTAGCGGGGACGTTAAACGCGACCCCGAAAAACACATTGCGTTAGCGCAATCCGCTAGCGCTTAACGCTAAACGAATTGCCCTAACGCAATCTGAGCCTAGCCTTAGAAGGCCGAAGCTGTGGGGAGGAAATACAGAGCAATGCAATGCACTGAGAGTGGACTATACTGCCATCTAGTGAGTATTTTTTTTATACTACACTCTAGCAGATTTATTTTAAACCTCCCCCTATACAAGCACTTGATTAATATTCAATGTCTTCTCAGAAAGATAAGCTTCAATACAGAGACATGGCCCCCCTCCTCCAGCAATGCCTTGCACTGAGAGAAAACTGTACTGCCATCTAGTGTGTATTTTTAATACTACACTCTAGCAGATTTGTTTCCACAGTACATGCTGTTCACTCTACAATATAGATGTCATTTTTTTTTTGTCACTTTTTCATATCAGTTACTGTAAGCCAAAAACCAGGAATGCATGAAAAATACAGAAGTGGTGACCTGGGGAGGCAGTACTTAGTACTTTAGGCAGCTGCACCCCAAAAATGAGTCATCTCAAATGTACCCCAAAATGTGTCATTTATAGAAATAATCACTTGGGGGACATAAAAATAATAGGATTCAGCCTATTAGGGGCTGTTGAAGGTAGTATTTAGCACTTTGGGGGATGTACTTTGAATTGTACACAGGGAAGGAAACACATTCAGCAAGTTCAAAAGATTTGGGGGACTATTTGTCGTGTACGGAATTGCGCAAAATGAGTTTGGCGCAGAAAAATCATGTGCAAAACTCTACTTTGTATAATCGCACACTGCACAGGGAAGAAAACACATTCGTCATTTAAAAAAAAAACTTTTGGGGCAGTTCTGTCATTTGTACGGAATTGAGCGAAACAAGTTTGGCGCAGTAAAATATCAGAAACTCAACTTTGCATTGCATAATTTGCTCCTCCGTATCTCAGAGCTCCGATTTCCCCCCCCCCCCCCCCCCCAAGGAGATGAGAATGGCCCTCTGAAGATCAGCGGAGGCTGCAGAGTGAGACTCCATGAGGTTCTCCATATTCCTTTTCTTTGTAAGGATCTCATATCTTTTGGTCTTTCTCATTTTTTCCAGATATTGACGTTTGGAAGCCATTTCTGAGGCGTCAGTGTCCATGTCCGGTAGTAGTCTTTTTGCCCTAAAGCGAACAATGGTACCTGCTCTTCATTGATTCCTTTCCTCTCTCTCATAACCCGATCTCTTTGGGCTCCTCTTCTCTCTTTATCCATTTTATAAACTATTTTTGCTTCGTTTGTCACGAAAAACAAAAGGGGCTACCTCACCCTTGGGGAAAATTAATTCCCATAATGAGAACAATTGTCCTCCTATATCAGTTCATCGCCATGTGGAGGAACTATTGATATAGGAGATAACAATACCAATATAGGACACTCCAACAATATTGCATTAATTCCATAGAAAAAAGGAGTTTGAGTCCAAAATAATATAAAAATACAATCGATTTTATTTTTGACACATATCAATTCATAACATCATATATCAAATAGTCTACAATTCATAGACCTGTTCAGCAAGGCAAACAACCGGTACCAGACCTGTGTGACCTACCACATACTGCTCAGTATATGTAGTAAAGTGCTTTGTGCCGATCTCAGAATCTCAAGGGGAACAGAAACCACCTAGGACCTAGTAAACACCGATGTCTCATATCTTATAATCCTTAGTGAGGACTATCACCTTAAATTCACCCATAGTTTAAAAATAGCCCCAGGTATAGTTCCTTACCCATATGGCAGATGCAGGATGGTCACACAGTACGGCCCCAACGCGCGTTTCGCGTCGGCTTCGTCAGGGGGTGGTACTATAATGTGTGTGGGGGGAGATTTTATAGGATCCCTGATTATCGTGAACTAGACGCAGATTGTAGCGCATGTGCGCCGGGAACTGCATCACATCAGGCGCCCACCATGACGGAGCGCATACCGGGATGTCGCAATGACATCACTGAAGCACAAATGTCACTTACAGGCGCCGTCCATGATGCCCCGGAACACAAACCACGGCGGACATGCGCACTATGTCAAATGGGAAGATCCGCCCATCATAAATGAAGAAGGGAAATATAGCAGCGTAGGTGAATACTAATCAATTAATTTACAGACAGTCAGTGTGCATACTGAAAGTGTCAGGTGCCCTACAAACAAAATCATACCATACATGATAATTACAATATTAACAATAATGCGTGAACATATAAAAAGCTAATTTGAAGCTCAATATGTAGAGCCATGATTACATTATAATAAAATAATACACTGCCATATAATAGTGTTAAGCAGATGGATACATCCAAGTGAAAAACACGAGGAATCAACCTCAATACATATATTATAAACGCTACATCAGAGCATCAAGAAAATTATTACATAATAAAATGCAATACATTCTCTAAAGTGCCGCTGCTTATACGCTTCCCCAATGTTCATTATGACGATATGTCCTGGATTCATCATCCTGGGCCATATATTAGGGAATCGTCCCCAAAAATCCCACCACAAAGTTGTTTCACAGAAGCTTGTTTTGGCATCATCACATGTGCTATATAAACATTGCCACTTAAAAACAAACATATAAAATTAAAAACCACACACAACACAAAACATGAAGAGACATTTTTTTACAAAAAGGAACTGAAGCGAACTTGTTCATTTAGGCCTGGTGGAGTAACAGTATTCAGAATAGTCATCCCACGGCATTCTCTCTGTGCTAATTTTAGTTTTAAATCACCTCCTCTAATGCCCACACGAATTCTATCAATACCTCTGATTTTTAAATCTTTAGGGTTACAGTTGTAATATGCCTTGAAATGTTTGGGAATAGGTTTAAGGCTGGCCACATCTTCCGCATCACGTGATGCAATTATATCCCCAACGTGTTCCTGTGTACAAACACGTAATTCTCGGGATGTTAAGCCTACGTATATCAGCTTGCATGGACACACTGCATAATACACCACATAAGTGGTACTGCAACTGATATACTCTCGAATTTGAAATTCATGTTTACCATCGGATGACGTGAAAGATGTGGCCCTGACCAGATTATTACAGGCCAGGCAGTCACCACATGGATAACATCCATTTTTTCTGTCTTCCGGCATTAAATGAATCCGGAATCTTGGCCACATAGTGACTATGTACCAGCATGTCACGTATGTTAGGCTACGTTCACATTAGCGTCATGCGACGCAGCGTCGCCGACGCAACGCACGACGCATCGGAAACGCACCATTTTTGACGCATGCGTCGAACGGATGCGTCGTAAAACGCAGCGTTTTTTGTGCGTTTTTGTTGCGTTTTTCCAAAAAACGCAGCATTTTACAACGCATGCGTTGTCAAACAATGATGTCATCTTTCAACACAATTTAATGTCTAGACACTAGATAATACCACCAATGGGTAGATGAGGGTGGGTATAATGGAATTGTGGTATATATACCCCGGCATAGATTAATTCCAACCATACAGCATCAAGATGGAGCGTCCCATGGAGAGTATCTACCTCAATATGGAGCTGGATTTTGCCCTTGCTATTGCTTATGCTATTGCCTGTCATGAACAGAGGAAAAGAGAAAAAACTACGGAGAAGGAGTCGTCGGCGTTTTTGGCTACACCCTATAGTGGAAGTCCGAGAGTCGTGGAGCCTACCATTGTCTGTTTGGCGAGTTAAATGACAACCAGGAGAAATACTTTGAGTACACCAGGATGTCTCAAAACAGCTTCCGATATCTGCTGCGTCTGGTGGAAGGAGCCATTTCCAGGCAGGACACGCAGCTCCGTAAATCAATTTCCCCCGAGGAACGTCTGCTGGTGACTCTACGGTACGTAATGCAATGTGAAGGATTTATATGTTCTTGCTATTTTTTAAAGTAACGTGTTTTGGTTTTGTGGAGTGGGGGATTGTAATTAAAAATGAAAATTTATTTCATAACAATTTAATTAATTAAATTTATTTATTTTTCTTCTTGTCAGTTTCCTGGCTACCGGAGAGACCTTGAGATCACTGCATTTCCAGTTTAGGATTGGAGTCTCCACACTTTCTGGTATTATTGCCGACACATGCCGCGCATTGTGGGACAACCTCCGGGAGGAATTTTTACCCATCCCTACAACAGAATTATGGCAGGCCAACGCCCAAAATTCGAACAAGTGTGTTCTTTCCCAAACTGTATTGGAGCCGTGGATGGGAAGCACATTAGGATTACCAAGCCTTCAAGAAGTGGATCTCTGTTTTTTTAATTATAAAAAAAATACTTTTCCACCGTGCTCATGGCAATTGCAGGTGCGGACTACAGGTTTCTCGCTGTGGACATTGGAGCGTTTGGCCGTGCAAATGATTCACGGACATTTAAGGAGTCTGACATGGGCCGAAGAATATACGAGAACAATTTTAATTTCCCCCAGCCACGACCTCTTCCCAACACCGAAGGCCCGGCCATGCCATTTGTTGTGGTTGGGGATGAGGCTTTTCAAATGAGTGGCAACCTACTTAAACCGTACTCCAGTCGGGGGTTGGACCGCACAAAAAGTATTTTTAATTATAGACTGTCCAGGGCCAGAAGAATTGTGGAGTGCGCCTTTGGAATCCTTGTCTCCAAATGGCGTATCTTAGGATCCGCTATAAATTTGAAAATTGAGACAGTGGATGAGGTGGTGAAGGCTTGTGTGGTTCTCCACAATTATATTATTGATAAAGAGAGAGTCACCGTGGAACTCGATGAACCCATACCAAATCCATTGCCTGATTATCAAGATCATCCTCTGCGGACAACTGTGGAGATTGCTCATATGAGGTACCAATTTGCTGCATACTTTGTTTCAGATGTTGGCCGTGTTTCATGGCAAGATCAAATGGTTTAATTCATCTTGGTATTATGATACAATAAAAACACTGTCATGTAAACACTGTGGAGTCCATGTCATTTTACCAGCCTATGTAATGTTATTTAAATGTTTTTAATGTCCCCTGATTTTCTAATGCGTTGTTTTGAAATAAAGTTCGTGTGCCTTTCCGTTTTACCAAAACAAATCTGCCATATGTTTTTCCATAGTAAACTAAATTTCAAATGCAATGTTATATAAACTAATGTGTGTCCCACAAAATTTGTGAGCACCAGTACCCAAATGGACTGTAACAAAACAAAAAATTTTTTTAGCCGTGTGTTCCATAGTTTTGACATATAACATGATCGGCTCCCACCTTGTCAACCATTTTTAATCTTGCAGACTATTTGCATATGGAACCTGGCTTGACAAGGAGGGAGACGATCCTGTTTGCAAAACTCTACAGAGTTAACACTATTGGAATCAGGATGCTAGAATACGTCCAGAGTCAAATAGTGGCGACACTGTGAACATTGCTACCACCTCACCTGACCTATATTCTTAAGGTACCGTAATAAAACAATTAGCCAACGATCCCGACCAGTGATACGACCGGACCGTGATCGTTAGTCGTCGCGTGGTTGCTGGAGAGCTGTCACACAGACAGCTCTTCAGCGACCAAAAAAGAGCAAGTCCCAGTGTAATCTGGGTAAGCGCATGGCCGCACTCACGATGTTTTCCCTGTTTACCATTGTAAAAAAAAAAAAAAAAATACCCTTACATTCCGGTGTGTGACACGTCCATCGCCGTCAGCTTTCCGTACTGTGCCAGCCCTAAAGCACAGCACCGCGTTTATTATTAAGTCAACGGTGTGCTCTGCTTTACGGGCGGTAATGACAGTGTCAGTCACTGCGGGAAGATGACGGCGAGGGACGTGGTTGACACCTTTTTTTTTTTTTTTTTTGGGTATTGTTCACTTTTTGGATTGTTTAAAACACTGCGCTAGTAACCCAATATTCCCTTGTTTACAGCAAAGACATCGCTGGATCGGTGTCAAACACGCCGATCCAACAATGACAGCGTGTGATCATTTACCCAAAAAAATTCCTAATCATTCGCTGAGACCTACAATCTCCCAGCAGGGGCCTGATCGTTGGACGATTTCAGAAAAGATAACGTTGGTAACTGACAAAAACCAACTATATCGTTAATGAAATCGTTGTGTGATGGTACATTTTAAAATTGATATATTGAGCAATGCTCTTTGTGTTTGTAACATCTCATAGTACAATGAGCGACAGCCCTATAAAAAAGTGAAAAAAAAATATTGATAAAATAGTGTCAGACATTGCACATCAGGTGTTACAAACACAAGATTTGTTTATACGGCGCACGGTGTGATTTGGTGCAAACTTTATTATAGACAATAAAAACTCATTATTTTTGAACAAATTAACAAATTTATTAGGGACACAAAAAAAATTGGGTAATGTTAGGGGGTATCAATGTCTGCGATTTAAGGGGGATTGATATCCTCCACTTTTGGTGGGTGTTGAGGAGACCGAGGAGGAGGACGAGGGGGAGGAACCAGCATACTCTATTACACTAGACGGGATGCCGACATCAATCCAGCCAGTAGATGGTGGCGAGACTGCCAACGCAGGAGGTGAGGGAGGAGGAGGGACGACCAGTGTCCTTGGCTGGCTACTCCTGCTCCGAGTAGACCCAGGCTGAGTACTGGGTGTGCTCTGTGTAGACCCAGGCTGGGTACTGGGTGTGCTCCGGGTAGACCCACGCTGGGTACTTTGGGTGCTTGTTTTGGGAGCAGCCATAGCCGAGGTTGTAGTGCTTGTCTTCTCTTTTTTTTCCTCCTCTCTCCCTCTGGGTGTGGGTCGGCTTTCCGTCTGTGTGCCCTTGAAGGCCTGGCAGGAGCAGAAGTTTGGGGCTCTGTTCTGTGGTGGTGGTGGCCCTCGGCACGCGGAGCTCTGTGGTGGTGCTCTGCAGCAGGAGTCGGAGCCATGGCAGCCAGCGATGGTACTGCGGGCATTGTAGTCGCTGACTGCATGACCCGAGCCTGCTGCAGAGCAGTGACATATGCGTTGTTGCAGGCCTGCATCACCGAAATCTGGAGTTCCGGCGTAAGATGTTCAACCATGTCCTTCTGAATGGCACTAAAATGTTTGGCCGGCCTCGAGAGCTCCGATTCTATTGTTTCAAGACGCCGGTCGATATTGGACATTTTATCGCACAGCGCCTTGAAACCATTCTGGAATACGGTGCTCAAATGTAAAAATTCGGGCAGGATCGCTCTGTCCGAGGCCCGCTGACGCTGTCGGGAAGACCCGAAGGAAGGAGCGACAGAGACCTCGGCCAGGGGAACATCTGATGGACCGGCTGCCGGTTCGCCAGATTGTGGTGGTGCAGACCTGCTCTCGCTGTGGGATGGCTGCGACGGTTCAGATGGCGCTTCACGAAGGACCGCTCCAGAGGGTCGGACAGTCTCGTGGGTGCTGCTGTGTGTTCTGTGAAAACATAAGGAAACCATTAGTATACAAAATATAACATTTCACATTCGTCACCACCTGTGTAAAACAAAACATTGCATCACACACTATTACTGTTAAGGGTTTGTTCAGTTAGTCGTAACGGTTTGCTGATTGAACCGGCCAGCTGCCTGACATGGCTGATGCGACCAATCAGCGCGGGTGACAGGCCTCATTAAAATGCCCGCTCCTTACTCCCCGCAGTGAAGGCCCGTCGCCCGCATACTCCCCTGTCATTAATTAACTTTACTGGCAGTATCCATTGCCGCCGTTAATGTTAACCAATTTTTAATATTGGCACTGCATATGCCGCATCAATATTAAAAAAAGAATACATTTATTTATTTCAAAATAGTCACCCATGTTTGCCGTTTGTAACTCCCGACCATTACGCATATCGTCGGAACTGCCATGACGTCACGGTCATGTGACCGAGACGTCATCACAGGTCCTGCGAGCTGAGCAACCATGGGAACATAACCTGCCTTGGAGTAGAAGGTATGCCGTGTCTATTATATTTTTCCTTTTTGTTGAAAAAAATTCTGAGAAACACCTGGATGGGCAATATACTACTCAACTATGAAATATTGCCCGGGCATGGCCAATCTACTATCTTTCTGTGTTCTGTATACTTCGTATTTCAGGACGGAAAAGAGGAATTCCAGCTCACCATAGTAGTAATCCCAGAAGGCTCGGAGCACGGAGACGCTGTGTCAAGCGTGAGAAGACCAGAAATGAAGAAGAAATTCGAGCTCTACGAGGCGTGAAAAGTAAAAACTAAATACTTTATTCACTTCAATCAGAAGCAGAGGATGAAACATCAGCACAATACAATAAAAACACTATCTACGCGTTTCAGGTGATAGGGCACCCTTAATCATGATGTCTGATGTTCCCTGTCACCTGAAACGCGTAGATAGTGTTTTTATTGTATTGTGCTGATGTTTCATCCTCTGCTTCTGATTGAAGTGAATAAAGTATTTAGTTTTTACTTTTCACGCCTCGGTGAGCTTGAATTTTTGTCTTCATTTCTATACTTCGTACTTGCCAAAATAAATGGCTGGGCAATAAACTACGTGGCTGGAATATAGTACGTGAATATGCATGTTTTAAAAACTAGGTGTGTGCATAGGTACTATACTTACTCTCTGCTTTCAAGGACCGGTCGCAAGAACTGCAAAATACGATTATATTTGTAGATGGTCCTTGAAGCTGCAGCACCACTACGGATCTGTCCCTCCTTTTTCAGGCCCCTCTTGAAACGGTCCTTCATGGAGCGCCATCTGGTCTTCAATTGTTTAACTATGTATAAATTAAAAAAAAAAATTAGTTGGAGAGAAAATATTGAAATTGGTAACGCAACCGTGTGCAATCCCAATAGAAGACATCACAGACGGTTGTGTATCCTGGCATGATGGGTCATAGCAGCATTTTGGAAATACTTACGAAATTTCTTTGCCTGCGGGAGAAGCGCTGTCGAAGCCATCCCACAGCGATTTTGCCACCTCAATCCACAAACGGCGCAACATGCCCTGGTCCACGTGCCGGGGGTCACGGCTGTCCCACAACGGGCCTCGTTCCTGTATGGATGCCACCATCAGGTCTACGTCCAGTGGGTCATCATGGGCCCGTTGTGAAACCTAGAATAAATGGAAAATATTAATGTTTGCAAGATAAAAATTGTTCTCCCTACCTCCTCCACCACCACCTACCAACTCCATACTTACATCTCTGGACAGCAGATGAAGAAGTCTGGTCTGATGTGTTGCCTGTAGATGCTGCAGCAGAAGTGACAAACAATCCAAACATTTTCTTTATATATGGGGGATGTTTTTATCACTGTTTTCACTGTCTAGACACTTTTTTGTTTAATTTTATTTAACGATGCATGCGTCGCACAACGCACGCACGACGCACGCACTTGCGTCTCGTACGTTGTCAATTGGTTTCAATGGGAGATTGTAACGCAATGATGATGCACGAGCGACGCAAGTGCGACACATGCGTTTTTTAGACGCTACAAAAATGCAACATGTAGCGTCTCCGACGCCACCCAGGTGCGGTGAAACGACGCATGCGTCGTGCGTTTTTACAAACGCATGCGTCCCCAATGATAAAGATAGGGGCGCATGACGCATGCTTTGTTGTGCGTCGATGACGCTGCGTCGCATGACGCTAATGTGAACGTAGCCTTATTGCTTCTTTGTGCTGTCAGAAGGGGCCTATCCGGAAGGTATTTCTGTAGGATAGGGTCAGTTTTTAAAATGGGCCAATGCTTATCTAAAATATCTCTCATCACTTCCCATCTATGATTGAAAGTGGAGACAAATCTGATGTGATTATCCCCCATTTTATTCATCTTCTTCTTAGATCTCAAGAATTCATTTCTATCAGTCCTTTTGGCCCTCACATATCCTTTCTTTATGGACCGCCTGCTGTAGCCTCGTTGGCCAAAGCGTTCACTCAAATCTCTGGCTTGCTCCTCAAACATCTGATCAGAGGTACATATTCTTCGTGCCCAAAGAAACTGTCCCGTAGGAATGGCACTTATAGTGGATTCCGGATGGGAGGAGGAGGCGTGCAACAAGGCATTGACTGAAGTCTCCTTTCGGTACATGTCTGTATAGATGTACCCATTCTCCTGTACCTTTTTAATGTGATATCTAAAAAGGAGATTTCTTTTTGATGGTAGCAATAGGTTAGTCTGATGTTGGAGTCATTGTGATTGAGTCCTACCATAAAATGCTGTAAATCAGAGACAGGGCCTTGCCAGATGAATAGGACATCATCAATATATCTATAACTCTTAGTTGATATTGGCTCTGCCTCCACTTATACCGGCAATACTTTGCATTACTCTTGCTGATGTTTTTGCATATGCTTAATCTTGGAACAGTGTTGTTCAAATGAACAGGACATATTTTAAGCAATTTCTCCAGGCAACTATATTTTTCCCAGTTGCCAGATTCCTCGTTGCTGTCTTTTTCCTCTGTTATGATCCTCTTTCTCTTCACCACTGGACATCTGTGAAGTTAAGGACAAGTAATTTACCATAGACTCACTACGTTGGTGTCAGAGTTGACCATCTGTCCAAAAATTGGTAACCAATCGTGTCTTTTAGTCCATAATTACTTAAAGGAGGTACTCCACTGAAAACAAGTTATCCCCTATCTGTATCTCTCAAAGCCCCGATCTGGTGATGGTGGGGGTCCCAGTGGCAGGACCACCACCAATCAGCAAGTTGTGCCCTATCAAGTTAAGGGCTAACTTGTCTCGACCGGAGTTGCACTTTACATGTAATGCCATGAAACATGGCATGTGAGTCTGCCTGCAGAGAAGGTTAGGGCTCTTACCCTGCCGCTTCAGTTTCTCGTTCGGCATCTTCGTTAAGTCATCAATATGAGCATTCCGCTCACAAGTATGCCAAATCTTTCTTCACACTTTTCCATTTGTGATATTGCACATAAGCCCTCACATTTTCCCTTTTGGCCTTTGGAAGTTCATCCAGCACCCACCTGTCAAACGCATCCATTGCAGCCTTCCAGGACAGTTGGGGTAGTTGATAACTGAGGGAAAACAGGAATTTTGTATTGGCAAATGCATGGTAGACCCTACAGGAAAAAGCAGATTGTTATTCCCACCGTTGACATACCTTGAAAAGCCGTGCCAAGTCTGTGCTTGAATTCTTCATAGGTAGGCCTTCGGTGGACACAAGGAACTGGGGCAACGTTTCTTTTTTTCATTTTTTTGCAGATTTGGCCTTATGTTCATAAAATATACTTGGAAATTCTGTGAAAATGAAGACTTTGTGTTAAAGGGGTCCTCCGGTGATAGTAGAGCCTTGTTTCCTCTTTGCAGGAACAGCACTCCATCTGATCTGCAGTTGTGTGGTGTTACAAATTAGTGCCATTGAACTCAATAGGGTTAAGCTGCAAATATAACACATACCCACAAATCAGAAGGGGCACTGTTTCTGGAAGGAGGCAAACAATACGGTGCTCTATATATAATTCACATAACCTTAAAAAGCCGCACCTGCTCATCCTAATCATCCAATATACAATGCCTACAAGTAGTAGTCAACCCCCTGCAGATTTAGCAGGTTTAATAAGATGCAAATAAGTTAGAGCCTTCAAACTTCAAACAAGAGCAGGATTTATTAACAGATGCATAAATCTTACAAACCAAAAAGTTTTGGTGCTCAGTTAAATTTTTATAAATTTTAAACATAAAAGTGTGGGTCAATTATTATTCAACCCCTAGGTTTAATATTTTGTGGAATAACCATTGTTTGCAATTACAGCTAATAATCGTCTTTTATAAGACCTGATCAGGCCGGCACAGGTCTCTGGAGTTATCTTGGCCCACTCCTCCATGCAGATCTTCTCCAAGTTATCTAGGTTATTTGGGTGTCTCATGTGGACTTTAATCTTGAGCTCCTTCCACAAGTTTTCAATTGGGTTAAGGTCAGGAGACTGACAGAATCAGCTGTGGAGGATATCCACTAATAAAACATAACTTTTAATATTAAATGCTAAAAAATGCACATCCAACAGGACCCAAACGAAAAAAACACATACAAAGTGCTCAGGTGAACCAGTGCTCAATTAAAAAGAATGGTTTGATCTCACCCAAGCTGCCGGACACTGTACACTTCTGTACGACACAGTAGAGATCCAATTAGATGAGGAGGGGCAGGGCTAAAGTAGTACAGTCTACCCTGTAACCCCTATGTAACTCCTGTCCTAACAAGGACAGGCCCCAAATGGACCTTGCTCTAAGGAACCAGCCCACCCAATATGTATAAAGGCAGAGTCCCAAAACCTCTTGAAATGTGGTATCTTCCTCCCTACGCGTTTCAACTCCGGTCATGGAGAATCATCAGGGGAGTCATATGGAAAGAAGTGCCAACGGGCACAGAGATGTAAGTCCGTCTATATTGTGGGGCCTGCAGTGGCTAGGCAACCCAAGCTGGAAATGACCGTCTGTGTCCACAGTCTCTGGTAGAGTACAACCCACCTATGTAAAGCCTCTCTATATACCCAAAGCCCCTCCCCCTAATTACTGATATACTGGGATTTGGGAAAAATCCGGAACGGATCAAGCTGCCTAATAAACCGTGTGCCACAGATATAAATATACACTGTATGCCCCAGATAATTATGGATCGGGTTGGGGCATTCCAAGGGGGCATAATTAATGCCCGTGTGCCCCCATAATTATGAATGAAAAAGTTGTCATAGCCGAACAAGGCCAGAACTAGCCATATGCGGCTGCATGGTTACCAGTTTATAGATAATGACACATAGAGAGCACGAGCACCAGAAGTTACGGCGCCATCTCATGTGCGCTGACGTGCTTACCCGGCGTACATAGTAGGGGGCATGATTAATATCGGTAAAGCCCC
Organism: Ranitomeya imitator; assembly: GCF_032444005.1. Taxonomy (NCBI): domain Eukaryota; kingdom Metazoa; phylum Chordata; class Amphibia; order Anura; family Dendrobatidae; genus Ranitomeya; species Ranitomeya imitator. Next base: position 217,823,258 of record NC_091283.1, read on the forward strand.
ACTGTCATAATCAGCCATGTGACATAAGTACTCACCATCTATGTCCACATGGATTATATACAATAGCGCATAGTGAACGCGTGCACCGGAAGTTGCGGCGCATCTTGTGCGCGTCACATACTCTCCGGCGCCTACATAGCGTAACGCCGAGTGCGCTTCAGCGGTGGAACGCAAGCCGACTCACTCGGCGTGGTAAGTGCGATAACCGGAAGTTGCGGCGCCATCTTGTACACGTCATTTCCTGTCCGGCGCCCACCTGTTGCCATAGTCAATGCGTTTCAAGGGTGAAACGCAAGCCGTCTCTCTCATCGGTAACAATAAAGCACCGGCCCTTGTAAGATAAACAAAAGGGAGGGGGGGGGGAGGCATCCTAGAATGTGTCACAATAACCGAATCGACCCATGATATTGACATATAAGATTCTATACGGTACCCATATCTATGCATAATAGAAAGCAAACTGGCAGAAATAGATTATAAACCCAGACAGGGGGGAGGGTTAGAGGCTAACATAAATGGGCAAAGATGGATTTAACAAAATACCATAACAGTTTACGTGAAGCGTGAATAAAATTGGATGCACAAAAGCAAAAAACAGAAGCACATACTAGACATACAGATGTCAGTAATTGAGGTCAAAGTGACACCCACTACATAATAGCCTAGATGGCCATAAGGAACATAGCTGTGGCTAGTTTCCAAACAGATCCAGAATGGATCATAACATATCTTGCTTCCTTTGGCATGGAAACTGGAGAAGACCCATCAGACAGACAAATAAAAAATTACGAAAAGTAATAAACCAAGGAGGGAGAGAAGGGGAGGAGGAAGGGAAGAGAGGGAGGGAACGGACAAAGAGTCATGGGGGGGAAAGGAAAACTAGGCAAGGAAGGGGAGAAAGCCACTAATAGGGTGATTCAAGCCTAAAGGAAACAACTATAATTGAGTTGTTCGTTCAAACCATGGGGTTGGCATGTATCCAGAAGAAAGATCCATCTCGCTTCTCTCTGAAGAAGCATTTTATCCAGGTCACCCCCCCCCCCCTAGGCGGAGGGTGCACCTTGTCAATCCCCATAAATCGCAAGACCTTGGGGTCACCCCCATGTATATCATGGACATGTTTTGCAATCGGGGTATCCCTTCTACTTCGTACGTCCCCCCAAGTGTTCCCCCACTCGTCGTCTGAATTCCCTGATCGTTTTTCCAATGTAGGTGATTCCGCAAGTACAGCTCACCCTATAGACAATCCCTGTTGTTCTACAATTGATAAAGTCCCTGATGGTATAGGACTGCTGTGTATGCTCATTATGGAATTCCTTCCCAGTAAGGACAAAGTCACACGCCACACAGGCTCCACATTTAAAACATCCTGCTGGTCTTTGAGGGAGCCATGTCTCCTTTCTTGGTGTAAAAATTGTTCTCCCTACCTCCTCCACCACCACCTACCAACTCCACCACCCCCCCATACCCCCAAAAACAAAAAAGTTAAAGAAAAAAAAGGAATAGGTTTGACATGACAACTTACTCGCCGTCCTGCCACCACAGCTTGGTCCCGTGGTCTCTGCTCCTGCTGGCTCTGTTCCTCCTGGCTCTCCTCCTCACTTGAAGAAGCCTGTAAAATAGTTTACAAAAAGTTGAGTGACCCATCTACAAATGACAGCGAATAGTAAGCAATAGTAGATCATGTACTCACCGGACTCCTCAGTGGTGGGGTGTGGCTTGAGTCGCTGGCCATTACTAATGCAATTCTGAAATAAAGAACAAAATAAAATTTATCCTATGCACAATACAGCGGAACATAGTAAAATCTAAAAAAACAAAAAAAAAACATTTACATTTCAACCACAAAGAACATTGCACCAATGCCAACAGAACTAACGCTGAGCAAAGAACACTGCCACATTGATTAAAAAAAACAATGGCAGAGACCACACAATGCCAGAGTAAACAAAAGCCTAAAGATAACAAAACGAATACACAACAGACCCTATGTCGTAATCCAAAAAGAGAGTTTTGTTTAAAAAAATGTACAGTATGAACGGAGCAACCCAAAAAAACACAATAGATTTTTGAAAGGAAAAAATTAACAACCCCCAAAAATTAAGGACAGAAACGGCAATCCTGGATACACCGCCATACTTTACAATAAAACCGACAGGGCCGGAGACAATAAAAGGCCATACAACGCCATACATCACAACCAGAAACATACAACAATGTCTTTACATAACCACAGTGCAGAACATAATACACAACTTGCAATAAAAAATATTACATTTAATAAAAGGGCGCAGAATCATTCTATACTACCATACTTTACAATAAAACCAACATGGCCGGAGACAATTAAATTCATATAACGCAAGAATAAAACATCACAACTGAATACAAAAAACACCACCAAACCAATAATTGGAAAAGAAAAATCTATCCTGGAAAGAACAATAATCAAGGCCACAGACAATGAAACGCCATCCTATACAACGCCATACATCACAACCAGACTAAAAATACAACAATTCTAGAATAGATGGTTAGCACTCGACCATGTAGAGAAAAGGTGCCAGTGAAAAGGAACCCAATGTTCCGTAAAGTCCAAATAATATATAGAATCACTGCACTCAGTAGAGAGATATGCTTTAAGTGAATAAATTTTATTTAGGTGATGGGTGAAGCGACAAAATTTTTTTGACGTTTCGGCCGAACTCCGGCCTTTATCATATAGTCGCTGGAAAAAATCAAAAAATATATACAGGGATTCCTGGGATATTTTCCTAATTATACTTCCCCTTATCCTTAACTTTAGGATATATGCCATTGATTAAATGTTCCAAAACAAACGGTGCCAAAATTCTCTCGGTGACCTCGAAGGGTATGCTTTGTCTTTTTGATTTGTTACATGTCATGTCTTTGCAACTTCGATACCCAGTATCTTTTTGTTCTTTGATGTCTCTAGTAGAAATGCATCTGCATTATTGCACCTATACAAACCTGGATATGCCAGCTCTCTCTTGTCATGTATATATTATGTATATTCTGTATATATTGTTCTGATTGTATATATTTTTTGATTTTTTTTCCAGCGACTATATGATAAAGGCCGGAGTTCGGCCGAAACGTCAAAAAAATTTCGTCGCTTCACCCATCACCTAAATAAAATTTATTCACTTAAAGCATATCTCTCTGAGTGCAGTGATTCTATATATTTTTTAAAAATACAACAATATCTTTAAACAACCACAGTGCAGAATATAATTCACAACTTGCAAAAACAATTAAAAAATAAAACATGTAGAAAATGCACAGAATCATTCTATACTTACATCTCTGGACAGCAGATGAAGAAGTCTGGTCTGATGTGTTGCCTGTAGATGCTGCAGCAGAAGTGACAAACAATCCAAACATTTTCTTTATATATGGGGGATGTTTTTATCACTGTTTTCACTGTCTAGACACTTTTTTGTTTAATTTTATTTAACGATGCATGCAACGGACGCACGCACTTGCGTCTCGTACGTTGTCAATTGGTTTCAATGGGAGATTGTAACGCAATGATGACGCACGAGCGACGCACTTGTATGACTAGGCCACTGCAACACCTTGATTTTTTTGCCTCTTTAACCAGGCCTTGGTTTTCTTGGCTGTGTGCTTTGGGTCGTTGTCTTGTTGGAAGATGAAATGACGACCCATCTTAAGATCCTTGATGGAGGAGCTGAGGTTCTTGGCCAAAATCTCCAGGTAGGCCGTGCTATCCATCTTCCCATGGATGCGGACCAGATGGCCAGGCCCCTTGGCTGAGAAACAGCCCCACAGCATGATGCTGCCACCACCATGCTTGACTGTAGGGATGGTATTCTTGGGGTCGTATGCAGTGCCATCCAGTCTCCAAACGTCACGTGTGTGGTTGGCACCAAAGATCTCGATCTTGGTCTCATCAGACCAGAGAACCTTGAACCAGTCAGTCTCAGAGTCCTCCAAGTGATCATGAGCAAACTGTAGACGAGCCTTGACATGACGCTTTGAAAGTAAAGGTACCTTACGGGCTCGTCTGGAACGGAGACCATTGCGGTGGAGTACGTTACTTATGGTATTGACTGAAACAAATGTCCCCACTGCCATGAGATCTTCCCAGAGCTCCTTCCTTGTTGTCCTTGGGTTAGCCTTAACTCTTCGGAAAAGCCTGGCCTCGGCACGGGAGGAAACTTTCAAAAGCTGTCCAGGCCGTGGAAGGCTAACAGTAGTTCCATAAGCCTTCCACTTCCAGATGATGCTCCCAACAGTGGAGACAGGTAGGCCCAACTCCTTGGAAAGGGTTTTGTACCCCTTGCCAGCCTTGTGACCCTCCACGATCTTGTCTCTGATGGCCTTGGAATGCTCCTTTGTCTTTCCCATGTTGACCATGTATGCGTGCTGTTCACAAGTTTGGGGAGGGTCTTAAATAGTCAGAAAAGGCTGGAAAAAGAGATAATTAATCCAAACATGTGAAGCTCATTGTTCTTTGTGCCTGAACTACTTCTTAATACTTTAGGGGAACCAAACAGAATTCTGGTGGGTTGAGGGGTTGAATAATAAATGACCCTCTGAAAAGACTTTTCACAATTTAAAAAAAAAATAAACAAAGAAATAACATTCTTTTTTGCTGCAGTGCATTTCACACTTCCAGGCTGATCTACAGTCCAAATGTCACAATGCCAAGTTAATTCCAAATGTGTAAACCTGCTAAATCTGCAGGGGGTTGAATACTACTTGTAGGCACTGTAATTAGATCCTTCTGTTTTTATGATACACAGCCTTCATCCATCTGAGGTCTCATAGGGCTGCCTCTCAAGCCATTCTTTGGTCTAGAAGAGAATGTAGATAACAAATGTCATAAGGGTCCCAATACACAGACTATCAGGTGATTTGCTGTCCCCGATGGCTGTCAAGTGCCGTGAGTGATAAGTTTGCTGGGAGCCTTTACACATGGCGACTTAGTGCTAGTGAGATCGCATAAAATCCAAAAACCGCATACTCACCTGCCTACCATGTCCTGGTCATTCTCCATCCAACCTCCACAGCTTCTGTTCAGTCACCCATCCCTCTGTCACCACCAGCAGCTGTGATTTTCCTCTTCTTGAAGGAATCTCAACTTCTTAGCTCCATTGAAGTCACATGATCAGGGTATGCGTGTGATGTCACACTCCAACATTGATCACGTGACTGTAAATTAGCTGTAAAGTCTGAAAGTGCAGCAAGGAGAGGAAGATGCCGGTGACCCTAAGGGATGGGAGACTGAACAGAAGATTCAGCGGGTGGAAGTAGGATGTGAGTATGCCCACTTTTCTTGGCATAGTGGTTTAGAGACATCTTCTATCACTACACGGAGCAAGTTTCCAATGAGCAGCGACTATTTTTCAGCAATAATAAAAATCTTACCTTCAGGTTTTGGGGAACAGATGGTTTACGGAGGTGTTTGAGGAGGAGCAGTGCCTCCAGATAATAAACAGCCAGGGTTTGGTGTCTTTCACTCAGCTGTATCCCCGAGCTTGCCTGCTCAAATGTTTTTTACTTGGGGTTTTGCCTCTTGGAGGACCTTTTGACATGACATGAAGGTAGGGGGTTCATGTTTCAAACTGTGGGTGATAAAAAAGTAGGCATTGAAGTATAAAGTTTGTTTTCAAGGAAGGAGGAGAGGAGATAGCTCCAGTAAAACTACCAGGGCAGCATTAATCACTGACAATTATAACTGTCAAGTTCAATATTTAAAGCAAATCTCTGTAGGAAACATGAAGTCTAGACCTTATGTGATAATCTCTGCGACTTCCCCCATCTCTCCGATGCGTTTCCTACCAACATCATTGTATACGCTCAGAGCATAGCAGTGCTATTAAAGTGCTACTTACGGCCTTTTTCTGCTCTTAGCGGCCTTCTGGTTTGCCTTCTGTTCTATTTTCTTTAACCCTTCTAAAAATGGACCAACAGCTGTTTTACTTTCTTCATCGAGTTTGTTTGGGCTGTCCTCTGATGATAAAAAACGAATAAACTGCTTAATATGCCCAAGGTATTTCTTTATTGTATTTCCAGTTGTCGGAAAGCAAAAACTTGTTGAAATATTCCTCGCTCTCTTTAAAACTTTTAAGAAAGTTGGTAGACATCACTTGGGTCCGCATAGAACAAAAATTTTGCAACGTGGTCCATCTGTGATGACACATAAATATCCATTAGGGCAGAGGCGTAGCTAGGGTTTCAGCTTAGGGGGGGGGCGAAAAATCTGAGTGGGCCCATAACGAGGTACCCTTTACTACAGCTACATGGTGCACCCTAATTGTGAGCATAGGGGAACATCATCAGTTGACCGCACTGTGACTGAAAATACATCTATATACAAAAATAAACACTGATACTACTATATGAGGACCACATATTGGTAGATACCAGTCCTACAGACCATATAAGAGATCACAGCACAGTTATGGATAATAACTTACAGATGACGTTCTTTCTGATGGAGTCGTTCACTCTTCTCGTCTTTTCAATCTGGCCCAGACCGACATGACAACTTCTCCACCCAGGACTCGTCTGCAGAAATTATGATGACTCATCAGACTTCTCACATTTCCAGCCCCGTCCCCATCTAGCCACAATCTGCACAAACTCCTTATTCTGCTGATACCCCAATACTGAGCCGCTGCTGCCAAATGTGTCCTACAGCACCTGCTGTGTGGTACAATAATGGTGCCGCCCCACATAGTAATGCCACCACTGTGCCCCTTACGTAGTAATAATGACTCTTTTGTGCTCTCTAGATAATAAAATTCACCCCTAGAAAACATTAATGCCCTGTGCTAGTGCCCTCCACATTTTGTCCCTAAAAAGTAATAATACCACACATGAAATTTTGATGGTCTCAGTACTGAGTGCCCATATAACAATAATGTTTAAGTTCCCACTTAACATTTAATAATGTCCCCTAAGTAGCCTCCATGTACAGCTTGACTATACACAGTATGGTGGGCCCACAGCTTTCGTATGCACAGCATAATGCCCCCACAGCTCCCCTATACACAATATTTTGAACCCACAGCCCCCTATAGACAGTATGATGTCCCCACTGCTCCCCCTATACACAATAGGATGATCCCACAGCTCCCCTATACACAGTATGTCACCACTGCTCCCCTCTACACAGTATGATCAGCCCACAGCTCCCCTATACACAGTACGATGAGCCCACAGCTTCCCTATACAGTTTTATGCCGAGACCGCTCCACTATAGAAAGTATAATGCCCCCCAGAGCTCACCTATATACAGTATAATGGGCCAACAGCTCACCTATGTATGGTATAATGCCTTCATAGCTCCCCTATAAATAGTATGATGGGCCCACAGCTCTTGTATATACAGTATGATGTCCCCCACAATTCCCCTGTACACAGTATAATGAGCTAACTGCTCCCTTATACACAGTATGATGCCCCCACGGCTCCCCTATACACAGTATGGTTTGCTCACAGCTCCCCTATACATAGTATGATGGGCCCACAGCTCCCGTACATACAGTATGATGTCCATTAGAGTTCCCCTATACATAGAATGATATCCCCATTGGTCCCCCAAAACACAATATAATAGTTAAGTGTTCTGACACCGTGTGTCTCCTGCACTGAGTCACACTGCCAGGAGGAAATTAGCTTTATTCCTCACTGCTGCCTCGGGGGCGGCGCTGGCACGGTTTCAGTCACCGTTCTGAGTATAGAGCAGCAGCTGTAACTGCGCCTCTTAGGGTATGTGCACACATTGCAGATTCCCCACGGATTTACTGCGGATTTTGTTGGTTTTGTGCGGATTTCACCTGCGGTTTTAAACCTCCAGATTCCTATTAAGGAATAGGTGTAAAACGCTGCGGAATCCGCACAAAAAATTGATTGCACTGCAGATTTTGTTTTCCATAGGTTTACATGGTACTGTACACCGCACGGAAAACTGCTGCGGATCCACAGCCAAATCCACAATGTGTGCACATAACCTTAACGCGCCATTCCAGCAGTCAAATAAAAAAAAAATGCTGGAGTGATGCTTAAATGTGATGTAGCTTATGGCTTACCCAGCTGGTTAGTATAAGAAGCCCCCTACCTCCCCATCCCAGAGAACAACTATTACATGTGATGGAGGGCATATAATCTGCTAACCATCTAATAAGGGTTACCCCCCCAGTGCCTGTTGCCCCTCACCCACCTCAGACCTCACAATACCCTTATCTTCTGACATTAACGCCTCAGTGCCCTGTTCCCCTCCCCCACAACACCCCCATCCTCTCACATTTACCCCCAGGGACTATGACATGCCTATCAATTTAATGCATTTTATCCCCACTTACCAATGACGTTTGCAGCAGGACCAGAAAGTGTCTGAGTGAGTGAAATGCAGGTGGGCACTAGGACCCAGCGTGCTGCCCTGAGCCAATCCCAGCGTGCACATGGAGGGAAGAAACCTGCAGCCTGGGAGGAGGTCGGTCAGCACAATACAGTGCAGGAGGGAGATTTGCAACTGGCCACTGTGCTGCCAGCGTGCAGAATCTCCGTCAGGCAGGGGAGCAGGCATTTTACTGCTCTCTTCCTGTGCTGTATTGTGCCTCATGACGGAAGTGGCAGTGCCGGCTCCCAGTGGGCCCCTTCATGTGACAGGGCCCGGGGCGAAGGCCCCCTCTGCCCCCCCAGTAGCTACGCTACTGCATTAGGACATACATGTCAAACACGGGGCCCCATTCACACTTGTGAATGCGCTACCCGCAAATTTGCGCTGCACTCATCTGCGAATGCGGTGTGAATTTGCTGGTGCAGCTTTTATTCACATGTACTTGTGACTATGTGGGGAATATTATACAGCATATGTTTATAATTGTGCCATTTCCCACCATTATCGGACATGCTCAATAACCTATTCACAAGTGCATACTTGCGAATAAATTTTTGATAGTGTGAATGGACCCATTCTTTCACGTGTAAGAATTCAGACGCAGCAAATTTGCTTTGAAATTCAGAAGTGTGAAAAGTCCTGCAGGTAAAATCTGCTGTGGCCTCCAATAAAATGACTTTGACATACCTGCGTTAGGGTTTGAATGTGTAAAGAAACTATCAAATACAGGTAGACTAATAGAAAACTACACTTACCATCACCCTGATGCTTGCCTGACCAAACTCCTTACTCAAAAGTTTCTGAAGCTTTCCAAGAGGGGGTGATCTAAATTGTTTTTTTATAGACCCCAGCAATAGCCAGTCTCCTACGCTGTGGGGTGTGGGCGCTCGCCCCGAAATGTTAGGGCACATGTTACAACCAGCAGTAACCTACTAATATTCATGTGGCTACAAATGGCAGACTAGTAAATTAACTGTACCCAGCTTCTTCAGACACATCCTCATCACAGATGCTCTCTGCATCACTTGGTAGCCTAAAGAGATGTTGACAATTGCAATTAATTCATTTTTGCATACATACACATTGTGACGCTGTAAAAATCTGGCTGCACTCAGATGTCACCCGAGTGCAGTCCTATTAGAGCATTTAGATTCAAACAGTGAAAAACGGAGAGTGGACCCACTGGACCGTGATGACGAACCCCTCTCGGACGAGCTGACCAGGTGGGCCGCCCCTTATACAGGGAGAGTTAGTCCCTCACGGGCCTGCCCCTATCGCCACGGAAGCTGGAGGGTCGACTAAGAACAGAAGGGAACACAGCAGGCACAAAGGGAAAGAGGGAACAGAAAGGAACTACTGAGACAAGGGAGAAGATGGGAACGCTACGGAGACACGGAGGCTGGCAGGACAATATGAAGACAGAGACTGACGGGAGCAAGGAAAAGATATAGGAGCCGGGCAGGTACCGCAGAGGAAAAGGAACTGAAGGAACAAGGCAGGAACACAGGAAACAGGCAGGCACTGCAGAGGGCGGAGGAGACCCAAAGTCAGAGAGCTAGGAACGCACAGAGACCACAGGTGGCCAGAAGCACTTGTAAACACAAATGAACATCAGGCACAGAGAAGCAGCAGGAAGCCGTTTACATAGCAGCATGGGAGCTACTTCCGGGTTACAGTCCTCCAGGATGACGGAGAGGACAGGCAAGAGCGCCAACAGAGGAATCAGATGTGCGCACGCGCAGAGCTAAATGCGACGCGCGCGCGCACCCGGCGAGCTGCAGTGGGGAGAGGCGGCGGCAGCAGCAACGGCATGACACATGTTTGGCAGCATATCATGTGTTTAAGCAATTTCAATAACTTTCCATTCAGATTGTTTTATGTAACAAAAAAAGCACACTATTGCAATTTGTTACCATATTTTCAGTTAGCCATTAAAAGGTATCAACCACTGAGGACTCTCTCAATTCTAAATATTTTTCTATCTACTGGCAAACGCGGTACCAAGGTATATATATTTCCTGTACTGTTTTTAAAGTCCGGGAAAAAAGGGATTGACTTTTTTGCATTATTCCACAAATAACGGTTCAGGAATATATCATCCGTGTGAAATCAGCTTAAGGCCGGTTTCACACGACAGTTTTCTCACGTACTGGAGACACTGACACACACAGACCCATTCATATGAATGGGTCTATGCACATGACTGCGTGTTTTCACGGACCATGTGTCCAAGTTGAAAACAGACATGTCTGTTTTTCTCCGGCAGCACGGTCCACAAAGCGTCCCGCACACGTAAAACAATGTGCACTCTCCTCCATGTGCATGTAGCGCTGCAGAAGAGACAGTGCTACAGTAAGCGCTGTCCCCTGCGTGTGGTGCTGAAGCCAGCATTCATCCCTTCTCACGTGCTCGGCCGAAAGAAGCGCGAGCTGGAGAGAAGGGGTGAAAGATCAAGTTTTGTTTTTTTTTTTTTTTGTTTAAATTATAGTTCGGGGTCACTTCCCACCCCAACCCCTCGTGCCCGCCAGCTTAAATATGTCATACTCGCCCTACTCCAGCGATGTCTGGTCTCAGCGCCGGCAGCTCTTCCTGTGTGAGTGGTCACGTGGTACTGCTCATTAAGGTGATGAATATGGACGCATATTCATCACCTTAATGAGCAGTACCACGTGACCACTCACACAGGACGAGCTACCAGCGCTAAGACCTGGCATCGCTGGAGTAGGGTGAGTATGACTTTGGATCGCCCCATGGGCGAAATGGTTAATAAAACAAACACACATTATTACAAAGTATTTTAATGAAATAAAGACACAGGGTGTTTTAATATTTTATTATACTCTTAATCCACCTGAAGACCCTTGTCACCTGAAACAAAGTTAAAAAAACAAACCACAATATTCCATACCTTCCGTCGTTCAGTCTTGTCCCACGCTGTAAATCTATCTGAAGGGGTTAAATCCTTTTACACCCAGGAGCTCTGCTAATGCAGCTGTGGCTGTAAAAACCCGGGGAATGAATGGAATGCAGGGGGATGACCAGTATGAACTCAAGCGTGGGAAAATATTCTGAAAAGTTATCAGAACAATGCAGTTCCTCAGGTGGTGCAGAGCCTCTAGCAAATATGATATGCTGCTATGTTCAAGCATGTAAATGCTAAGAATTTGACCGGGTGCTGCCTCAGATCAGCCTACGGGCTAAAAATGCCCTTTGGTAGTGATGCGCCCACCAGGGCAGAGGGGTACTCTGGTCCGGGCCTGTGTCGGTGGCTGGTAATTCTGCGGTCACGGTGGCCCCCGGGTGACTGGATTCGCAGGGGCGCCACAGTAGCCCATTGGGCAACTGTCACAATCCAATTTTGGATTTGTGGCAGATCTGGTTTTGCTTCAGTTTAATACCTTTTTTCCTTTTTGGTCATCGGGGGTTAATGCAGTTTTTCCCCCTCTGGTGGCCGCTCCTGTTATTGCATTGCTTCTGGCTCAGCTGATGTTTGTGGTGACCACTCCCTCATCCTTTAAAAGGTCACCTGGTTCATCAGCTGACTGTCGGTGTTGGTTCATTCTTCAGCGACCAAGCTAGGAGTAGGAGCTAGCTGAGAGCTGCTGTTCTACTGCTTTGACCGTTTCATCTGGTGTTTCTTCTGCGCTGTGCCTTGCAGCATTAAGCTAAGTGGTGTTTGCCTTTTCCTTTTCTGTTTTGGTTATATTTTTACTCTGGTGCAGTTTACCTCTCTTGGGAGGAGAGGGGGTCACTTATAGGGTTTGCTCAGGAGACAGGGATACGCTGGCGGCTCGGGCCTCCTAACCTTCATAGGTACCCCCGAGATAAGGGAAAGTCAGGGTCCCTTATAGTGGCAGGGACAGGTGCGGGTTCCAATACGCCGTCCTGCCCCTTAATGCCGTACTCGGTGTGACATTAACACCGACACACACATTACTTCTGGTGAGCCATGGCTCAAATGCAGGCTTTTGCCCAACTGCTTCAGACCCTCACCGATGAGTTTAAGGGGCTGCATGGTGAGGTGATGCAGCAGTTGATGGGGTTTTGGGCTTCGGCCCAGGTACATGCTCAACCTGAGCCCAAGTTATCTCTTCCTGACAGGTTCTCTGGTGGGAGAGATACATTTTTTGTTTTTAAGGAGGCCTGTAAGTTATACTTCAGGCTCCGCCCTCGTTCATCAGGGAGTGAGGAACAATGGGTGGGAATCATCGTTTCCCTTAAGGGTGATCCCCAATCCTGGGCCTTCTCCCTGCCGACTAGTTCTCCATCTCTACGGTCGGTGGACAAGTTTTTTGCAGCACTGGCGCTGCTATATGGTGACCCGGACGGCGTCTCTTTAACAGAATCCCGACTCCGTAAGATCAAACAGGGGGGTCGGCCGGCGGAGGAGTACTGTTCAGAGTTCAGGAGATGGGCCACTGACACACAGTAGAATGACCTGACCCTTAGGAGCCATTTTGTGCAGGGTCTGTCCCCTAACTTACAAGATACTTTGGTACAGTATGCCGCCCCCAAGTCGATAGAGGCCGCCATGTCCCTTGCCATCCGAGTAAATAGACGCTTGAGGGAGAGGCATATACCAAATGTGCCCCCTATAGTCCTTGATAGGGAAGAGGACACACCTGGCCAGGTGGACGAACCCATGCAAGTGGGAGGAGTTGGTCCCCAAACGGGGTTGTCTGGGGTCCGCCGTGGTGTGGGGGCATGTTTTTACTGTGGGCAGACAGGTCATTTTATCAATGTCTGCCCAGTTCGCGTCAAAATTCCTGTTCCACCTAAAAAAGCCGCGTTCCCCTGGTTGTGTGGAAGGAAGCGACCAGGGAGTGTATATTTCTTCCATTTTCTCATATCAGTGTACCTTACCTGCTGAGGTGGTTGTTGGTGAGGTAACTGAGAATGTTCTGGTGCTCGTGGACAGTGGAGCAGGAGTCAATCTGGTGGATGCTCATTTTGTCCAGAACCATGGCCTGAGGTGTAGAACACTAACAAAACCTCTAAGTGTCCAGGCCATTGACTCCGTACCACTCAGCCAGGGGTGGGTGACCCAAGTCGTGGATGATATACACTTGCGTATAGGGACTCGTCATGAGGAGTTCCTGTCGTGCTACGTCTTGGGGGGAATACCTACATCCATCGTTTTAGGACTCCCTTGGTTGAGTAAACACAACCCGGTCATTGACTGGCAGTCCAGAGAAGTAGTCAGCTAAGATCAGTCGTGTAAGGACTGCTGTCCAGGAGCGAAGATCTCTGCCGTCCTTCTACAACCTACCCCTTCTCCTGTGGGGGCTGTAGAGGTGTTTGAAGGGAGTAGGGGCAAGACTCTACCCTCATTACATTCTAACCCGGTATGTCAGAGACCTCTTAGGAGGAGGGGTCGGAGGAGGGTGGTGGTTCCCTCGGTGCATAGTTGGGGTGAGAGTTTGGTGACACAGGGGGATGCCTCTGTTGTCGGTTCTATAGAGTTCACCATCTTGTGGCAGATGCATGCGTGAAAATAAAGGTTCAGGTCCGGACCTGTGTGTGAATGATTACGTGTGGGTGTCCACCAAAGATATCAGGTGGAAGTGTGGAACTGGAATCTGGAGTTCGAGGGTAATCGGGCCATACTGGGTGTCAGCCATTGTCGGTCCGAAGACTTACCAGTTGGAGTTACCCTCTGTAATGCCCATGCACAACTCATTCCACAGGTAGGCGCTCTGGAGATTTGTGCCGCCTACGTTGTCATCTCCAATGTGCTGTGTCCACCATAAACCTGAGGGTCAGGTGACTGAGGAGGTGAACTCTGGTGAATCGAGACGTCCAGAGGCCCCTCATTGATAGGGGGTTACTGTCACGATCCAATTTTGGATTTCTGGCAGATCTGGTTTTGCTTCAGTTTAATTCCTTTTTGGTCATCGGGGGTTAATGCAGTTTTTCCCCCTCTGGTGGCCGCTCGTGGTGTTGCATTGTTTCTGCTAGCTGAGCTGTTGTTCTACTGCTTTGACCGTTTCATCTGGTGTTTCTTCTGTGCTGTGCCTTGCAGCATTAAGCTAAGTGGTGTTTGCCTTTTCCTTTTCTGTTTTGGTTATATTTTTACTCTGGTGCAGTTTACCTCTCTTGGGGGGGAGAGGGGGTCACTTATAGGGTTTGCTCAGGAGACAGGGATACGCTGGCGGCTCGGGCTTCCTAACCTTCATAGGTACCCCCGAGATAAGGGAAAGTCAGGGTCCCTTATAGTGGCAGGGACAGATGCGGGTTCCAATACGCCGTCCTGCCCCTTAATGCCGTAATCGGCGTGACCGCAACTAGTGGGTGAACCCACATCATCCTAGCAAATCATAGTATGTAGTAACATGGTTATATGATAAGGATTTAAAACAATATTTAAGTCTTGGAACAAAAGCTTGTTAAAATGTAGAATCTGATGGCCATGAAAGAATTTTAGGACACTTCAGACATCTTTCATCTCACAGCAGCTCAGATCATTAGTGATTTCCATAGAAGCTTAAAGGGACTCTGTCACCTGAATTTGGAGGGAACAATCTTCAGCCATAGGAGCGGGGTTTTCGGGTGTTTGATTCACCCTTTCCTTACCCGCTGGCTGCAATATTGGATTAAAGTTAATTCTGTCCTCTGTAGTACCTGCCTGCACAAGGCAATCTTGTCTTGCGCTGGCGTGTACTATGGAGGACAGAGAATGAACTTCAATCCAATATTGCAGCCAGCATGCAGCCGGCGGGTAAGGAAAGGGTGAATGAAACACCAAAAAACCCCGCCCCTATGGCTGAAGATTGTTCCCTCCAAATTCAGGTGACAGTCCCTTTAATTTGCCAAGTTGAATTTGGCCTAAGCAAAGGTCGCCTTTCTCATCATCGCTGCTGTGCTCAAGGCATGTCTGAAGTGGACTTGCAAGATCTAAAATTAATTTACGCAGAATACTATTGATTTATTAGGATGATGAATATTGTCTTTCTGCTTGTCAATCTAAAAGAGAAAAAACTAAACATAGAAAGATAAAAGTGCATGCAATCGATGTGCCTCTGCTTGACTACAACTAGTGTTGAGCGAGCATGAGGCTGCTTGCAGCCACTCGATACTCCATCCAATATTCACAGTGCTTGTCAGCAATGCCCAGAATCACCTGCTGGCTTTATTCTAGAGCTCACCAATGTCCAAGACTCACCCGATGGTCTAAGATCAGAGATTACTCCGCATCTATGCACATAAAGGCATTGATGATGTCACATTTAAATGACTGGTCTCATGACTGTGACATCATCAATGCCTTTGAATTTATAGACAGGCAAGAAATCTCAGAAGTGAGTGTCCGGTGATTATTAAACAGCGCTCTGAGTGCAGGTGAAGAGCTGCAGCGGGTTGCACTCTTGGGCTCTGCAGGCTGCACTTTGCGGCTCTGGTGAGCTCCTGAGGGAAGGGAGACTTTGGGGCAGGCGGTCCCCAGTTTTTACATTTCTCCAGACATCCTCCCCTCTACCAAGTGGAGGGTGTCAGGAAAAATTCTTGGGTCAAGCACATCGATTCTCTGCAAGGTGTTCAACGTGACTATCAAGCATTCGAGCACTTTGGTGCTCAACCATCACTAACTCCAACAACTACCGTATTTTTCGGACTACAAGACGCATTTTTTCCCCCCAAAAAAGGGGGGAAAATGGGGGGTGCGTCTAATAGTCGCAATGCAGGCTTACTGTGGCGGCAGAGGAGCGGCGGCAGCAGAGGAGGCGCAGTAAGTGGGGTCCCTTTCTCCGGTGAGGTGATGCAGCAGCCCGGTAAGCAGCAGAGCCGGGTGAATCCTGTTATCGGTGGTGGCGGCCATTTTCCTGAGGCTGCGCGTGCGCAGATGGAGCGCTCTGCTTCCCGGGGCTTGAGGAAAATGGCCGCCGCGATCTCCATCTGCACACGCGCTGCCTCCCGCAGCCATTTTCCTGAAGCCCCGGGAAGCAGAGCGCTTCATCTGCACACGCACGGCCTCAGGAAGATGGCTGCCCCCACCGATAACAACAGGATTCACCCGGCTCTGCTGCTTACCGGGCTGCTGCATCACCATACCGGGGAAAGGGACCCCGCTTACTGCGCCTCCTCTGCCGCTGCACCTCTGCCACCGTATCTCTGCCGCCACGGTAAGCTTGCATTGCCTGCACGGTAAGCCTGGGACCCCTCTCACGCCATACCTCCTGATCCCAGCACCTCCTGATCCCAGCACCTCCTGATCCCAGCACCTTCTCATCCCAGCACCTCCTCATCCCAGCATCACCCCACCTCTGCCAACACCTTGCCTACTGTGACCCTGCTCTGCCACCGCCAGCCCTCAGGTAAGATACTGTAAATTCGGACAATAAGACGGACCCCCATCTTATAAAAAAAATCTTTTTTTTTGCAATTTTCACCCCAAATTTGGGGTGCGCCTTATGGTCCGGTGCATCTTATAGTCCGAAAAATACGGTTTACACTTTACTTCCCTGAGGCAAAATCCAATTGATTGTGACATCTCAAGTCCTCTTAATTCTTCCATCAGGACTGGAATCTTCATTGTGAAATATGGCTCTTCCTCCATCTATAGGGAAACGAATAAATTAAATACTAATACTAAATCCTAGTTTAAGGCATACATTATTTGATTGTAACATTTTACAATTTTCTTCTGCTACTGCATTGAACAATTCCCCAAAGCACACAGGTGCACATACACAAACACACCTCTTCTGCATATTTACCCATTTTTTACCATTTTAGTAATCATTTCTTTAATTGATGCAATATATCAGTCACTCTTGGTAGGTTCCTTTTCCAGCCTTGATTTTCAATGTGTCTTTCTACTTCTGATATTTTCACATTACTTTTCTGAAGCATTCCTATAACCCCTTCATGACCCAGCCTATTTTGACCTTAAAGACCTTGCCGTTTTTTGCAATTCTGACCAGTGTCCCTTTATGAGGTAATAACTCAGGAACGCTTCAATGGATCCTAGCGGTTCTGAGATTGTTTTTTCGTGACATAATGGGCTTCATGTTAGTGGTAAATTTAGGTCAATAAATTCTGCGTTTATTTGTGATAAAAACGGAAATTTGGCAAAAATTTTGAAAATTTCGCAATTTTCACATTTTGAATTTTTATTCTGTTAAACCAGAGTTATGTGACACAAAATAGTTAATAAATAAAATTTCCCATATGTATACTTTACATCAGCACAATTTTGGGAACAAAATTTTTTTTTGCTAGGAAGTTATAAGGGTTAAAATTTGACCAGCGATTTCTCATTTTTACAACGAAATTTACAAAACCATTTTTTTTAGGGACCACCTCACATTTGAAGTCCGTTTGAGGGGTCTATATGGCTGAAAATACCCAAAAGTGACACAATTCTAAAAACTGCACCCCTCAAGGTACTCAAAACCACATTCAAGAACTTTATTAACCCTTCAGGTGCTTCACAGCAGCAGAAGCAACATAAAAGGAAAAAATAAACATTTAACTTTTTAGTCACAAAAATTCTTTTAGCAACAATTTTTATTTTCCCAATGGTAAAAGGAGAAACTGAACCACGTAAGTTGTTGTCCAATTTGTCCTGAGTACGCTGATACCTCATATGTGGGGGTAAACCACTGTTTGGGCGCACGGCAGGGCTTGGAAGGGAAGGAGCGCCATTTGACTTTTTGAATGGAAAATTAGCTCCAATTGTTAGCGGACACCATGTCGCGTTTGGAGAGCCCCTGTGTGCCTAAACATTGGAGCTCCCCCACAAGTGACCCCATTTTGGAAACTAGACCCCCCAAGGAACTTATCTAGATGCATATTGAGCACTTTAAACCCCCAGGTGCTTCACAGAAGTTTATAACGCAGAGCCATGAAAATAAAAAATAAAAATATTTTCTCAAAAATGATCTTTTAGCCTGCAATTTTTTATTTTCCCAAGGGTAACAGGAGACATTTGACCCCAAAAGTTGTTGTCCAGTTTCTCCTGAGTACGCTGATACCCCATATGTGGGGGTAAACCACTGTTTGGGCACATGCCGGGGCTCGGAAGTGAAGTAGTGACGTTTTGAAATGCAGACTTTGATGGAATGCTCTGTGGGCGTCACGTTGCGTTTGCAGAGCCCCTGGTGTGCCTAAACAGTAGAAACCCCCCACAAGTGACCCCATTTTAGAAACTAGACCCCCCAAGGAACTTATCTAGATATGTGGTGAGCACTTTGAACCCCCAAGTGCTTCACAGACGTTTACAACGCAGAGCCATGAAAATAAAAATCATTTTTCTTTCCTCAAAAATGATGTTTTAGCAAGCATTTTTTTATTTTGACAAGGGTAACAGGAGAAATTGGACCCCAGTAATTGTTGCGCAGTTTATCCTGAGTATGCTGGTACCCCATATGTGGGGGTAAACCACTGTTTTGGTACACGTCGGGGCTCGGAAGTGAGGGCGCACCATTTGACTTTTTGAATACGAGATTGGCTGGAATCAATGGTGGCGCCATGTTGCGTTTGGAGACCCCTGATGTGCCTAAACAGTGGAAACCCCTCAATTCTAACTCCAACACTAACCCCAACACACCCCTAACCCTAATCCCAACTGTAGCCATAACCCTAACCACAACCCTAATTCCAACCCTAACCCTAAGGCTATGTGCCCACGTTGCGGATTCGTGTGAGATTTTTCAGCATCATTTTTGAAAAATCCGCGGGTAAAAGGCACTGCGTTTTACCTGCGAATTTCCAGTGTTTTTTGTGCGGATTTCACCTGCGGATTCCTATTGAGGAACAGGTGTAAAACGCTGCGGAATCCGCACAAAGAATTGACATGCTGCGGAAAATACAACGCAGCGTTTCCGCGCGGTATTTTCTGCACCATGGGCACAGCGGATTTGGTTTTCCATAGGTTTACATGGTACTGTAAACCTGATGGAACACTGCTGCGAACCGCAGCGGCCAATCCGCTGCGGATCCGCAGCCAAATCCGCACCGTGTGCACATAGCCTAATTCTAAAGGTATGTGCACACGCTGCGAAAAACGCTGCGGATCCGCAGCAGTTTCCCATGAGTTTACAGTTTAATGTAAACCTATGGGAAACAAAAATCACTGTACACATGCTGCGGAAAAACTGCATGGAAACGCAGCGGTTTACATTCTGCAGCATGTCACTTCTTTGTGCGGATTCCACAGCGTTTTTACAACTGCTCAAATAGAAAATCGCAGTTGTAAAACCGCAGTGAAATGCGCAGAAAAAACGTGGTAAATCCGCAGCGGTTTAGCACTCCGGATTTATCAAATCCGCAGCGGAAAAATCCGCAGAGGACCAGAATACGTGTGCACATACCGAAACCCTAACCCTAGCTCTAGCCCTAACCCTAACCCTAACCCTATTCTAACATTAGTGGGAAAAAAATTCTTTATTTTTTTATTGTCCCTACCTATGGGGGTGACAAAGGGGGGGGGGGGGGTCATTTATTATTTTATTATTTTGATCACTGAGATTATATCTGTGATCAAAATGCACTTTGGAGCGAATCTGCCGGCTGGCAGATTCGGCGGGCGCACTGCGCATGCGCCCGCCATTTTGGAAGATGGCGTCGCCCAGGGAGAACCCGGACGGCTCCCGGCAGGATCGGTAAGTATGATGGGGTGGGGGAGAGCACGGGGTGGGGGAGAGCACGGGGGGGGGGGAAATCGGAGCACGGGGGGGTGGAACGGAGCAGGGGGGGTGATTGGAGCACGGGGGTGAGCGGACAAGAGCACGGGGGGAGCGGAGCACAGGACGGAGGGGAGCCGGAGCAGTGTACCGGACAGATCGGAGGGCTGGGGGGGCGATCGGTGGGGTGGGGGCACATTAGTGTTTCCAGCCATGGCCGATGATATTGCAGCATCGGCCATGGCTGGATTGTAATATTTCACCAGTTATAATAGGTGAAATATTACAAATCGCTCTGATTGGCAGTTTCACTTTCAACAGCCAATCAGAGCGATCGAAGCCACCCCCCCTGGGCTAAACTACCACTCCCCCTGTCCCTGCAGATCGGGTGAAATGGGAGTTAACCCTTTCACCCGATCTGCAGGGACGCGATCTTTCCATGACGCCACATAGGCGTCATGGGTCGGATTGGCACCGACTTTCATGACGCCTACGTGGCGTCAAAGGTCAGGAAGGGGTTAAAGAACACATAATTGAATTTTGTAACATGATGATGTAAAATAGATTCCATAAAAAATGGTAAACATTTTAACATCTTACCAGTGATATGATCGACCATTTTGTTCTGTATCTTCCTCCATCGATCACCAAAGTATCGCCAATAAGTTCTGGACTCTTCTCAACATATGCCCGGTGATGGCACATCCTTCTCTAGAGTAATGGGATATTTTTTAGTAAATCTTTTAAAATGTTCCTCCTTGGGAATCAGCTTATGGGTAGCACAATTGTCTTTCTTTTTTCTTTGGAAATTATTTATTTTCGCTTTACAGCTCTGAAAAAAATAAATGCCACATATTAGTGTCAGAAAACTCCTTTATAACATTTGAATTTCAAAAATGAATGCCATCAAATTGCTTGTCTTCTTACTTGGTAGATGTTTGTAACCCTGTCTGCCTCTGCCTAGTAGACCTTCTTACAGTGTCATGCAATGATTTTTTGGCACTGAAGTGAAAAAAAGCATTATGCAACATTTATTAGTTTAGAACAGTTGTATTATTTTTGAGGTTATATCAACCTTGAAATGAATGTTTCATCGTTGATGTCCCTTTCGGATTCTTCTTCCTGCCCACTTTGATGACTTGACTCTTTTCTTTGTCAGTGGCATCTCCATCTTCTTCCTGGCTTTCGTCTGCAGTCTCTTCCACTGCTGCATCTTGATTTCTTTACAGCAGACAAGAGAAGCAAAAGGTATTATACTTGGTGATCATACCCAACATTTTTTGCCATGTTTCTATTGACCCCCCAAAACCAAGCTCTCATATCCAATCCTTGTGGAGACCCTGTTGGACACAATCCTGCAACAACTTGCTCATAGGATAGGAAACCAATGGTCTATGTTTCTCGGCAGGTAGTAGGATGGCGGTGTATTTTAGAATATAGGTAACGTTGCATTCTTTTGACAGTTCTCTGACTTGAACCTCTCTCCAAAGTTGTGGAAATCTGATTTGTATTAAGCCACCCAAATTCATCCGCATCCTCTTGACCCCAAAATTCCAGTTTACCTATCCTTTTTATATTGTATAAGGATTGAACACCCATTTCTTTGTCCCCTTTCCAAAAATTACCTTGAGGTAGCAGCTTGGGGCCTATCACTGTCATCGTGTCTTCTCTGCATCACTGTTGCATCTTGATTTCTTTTCAGCAGACAAGGGAAAAACAAACTATTACACTTGGCAAACCAAAATAATAAATGCCACAAAGCAATAATCATCTGCCCCTTTCTTTAATATATTACCGTGAGGTGCTAGCTATGGGCTCATCACCGTTATAAAGTCCTGTCTGCGTAACCAGCTCATGACCGTGGCATATGTCGGTAAGCGTCTTTTCTCTGTAGCTTCTTTCAGTTGTAAGGTTTGTATGAGACAAATATCTTGCAAAAAGACACTTCTCCGAGTCTGAAAGAGTTGAGGTTTCACAGACCCTCCTGATAAGCTGGCTGCTGATGCCAGGAACTTTGAATCTAGAAAAAAAGAAAGGAAAAATATTGAAAATAATTATCCCTACTATTGGAGTTTAAGAAATATATTGGCGCTAAAAGACTCTTACTTTTCATGAAGACGTTTGATGTCATTGGATACGTAAATCTTCTTTCCGGAGGTTGTTATGAAAAATGTGTCTTCGGGCGGGCATGCGGCTTGATGTCAACTGAGGTCTTATTTTTTCAAAGTAGATATTGAACCACTGTAAAAAAAAAATATATCTATATCTATATCTCTATATATATATCTGAGAAAACATTAAACCTCTGTATTATAAGAAATATATTAAAAATATTACTGTTTCTTCTTCCTCATCCAACACAAATGTTGCGACATGTTGAGGTGATGTTTTATAATGCTTCACTCCAATAACAAAGATTTTTTTCCTTTATATTTATTCGGTATCGGCTCATTCCATTCAGAAACCTAGGAGTCAAGACAGTTATGTTTGAGGGACAGTAAAATAAAATTTAATAAATGGAAGGAAAATTTACTTACACTCCTATTTTGTACTACTCCGGGTCTTTGGAGATGTTTTAAGACTAGTCTGGCCCCCAGATAATAGAGAATTTCAAGCTTAGTGGCTTTAGTTCAGACTTTGGAGTGCTTGACATTTTGGATACACTTCAAAAAGCTTGGCTTTGCGGCATCTAAAACCCTCTTACATTCCCGGGGTGTCTTAGTCGAAGACATCAATGCCTGGTATCTAGTAAAAGGAGTAAACAATATAATTTTATTATACTGAAAATACATATACAGCAGTAATAGATCAAACATAAGATGCAATAACAAGTGTACATTTCATCACGGGCATCAGAAGGTGGTGAGACAGGTTAGTTTTAGCAGAGTGATGAACATATTAACGCTATAGTAATCATATGGCTGATGGTGGAAAATGCTAATATTTTGCACTGATGAATGTTTAGGATTTGCTAATGATGTCTGATTGCCTCCCATTGTGCTATGGCAAGTTATATCAGGGATATTTATATATTGACACCTAACCACATTTCAGTTTACTGAGCGACTCATGTTCACAGTCACAAATTCCAATCTGCCTTATAAGAACATAGTAGTTTAAAATAGTTTATTAGGCAAAACTTTTATAATTATGGAAAATATTTGAATTTAAAAATGGGTGAGGTTATAATTTACTTTTTTCCCACCACTTCTCTAGAAATACCCCTGCTCAACCTCTTCTGGATATCTTCTGTGACCTCTATAAAGAATTTGCAGGAGTTAGTGTTGCATTGTCTTCAAATAGGTTGGTCGATTTCAAGTTGTATGTCAGGAACCTCCGGACATGTTTCAGATAATTGAAGATGGTCTGATTTGCAAGCTTCATATCTCGTAGCTTGTTGAAAAATGATTTGACCTTTTCAATGTCTTTAACAAAGTCCAGACTTGCATGCTGTGCGTTCATGTAGTAAATAAATCTTGCCACGTCTTGAACCTCCTGTTTTATAGTAGGTTACCATTAGTGATTTTTGCAAGTACTGAGGAAAGCCCATCAATATTGGTTCGCGTGTTGAATGTCGCTTGTATAACCCTGCTATCTTCATTTTCTTCCGCGTATCTGTTGACCATTTACTCAGCAGTGCTCTATAATTTGGGGGAATAGTACAACAGATCAGACTGGATACATTCTATATCACTAGTGATGAGCTTGAGACTTGAGTCAGGCAAGTCTAATGCTCAGATGTGATCAACGTGAGTAGCGAGTAAACTGTAATCCAAGTCTGAGAGACTCAAGTAATAAAACATACACCCTATGCTTGGCAGAGGGTAAAGTGTATAATTAAGTGAAAATCCCAAAAAAGTGCATCAGACCAGCCTGCAGTATAGCTTCCAGATCTTAATTCCCACTCATTAATGGCCTAATAGGCACCAATGATGCAGGGAGGGCTGTGGAGTAGCACCCTCAAACACTTGTTGAACTGGAACAAAGGTACCTGAGCACCATGATGCTCGATCGAGCATTTAATAGTGGCAGGCATGCTTGCTTATCACTATGTAACACTTAAAAGACATAAACATTGCATCTATAGTATCCTGAACTCTGTGTGTCTTCATCAAATGTCTCTTCAGTCTCGCTTTCTTCACTTTGTTCATCCTCCACTTCTTTAGCTGCCTCCATCTCTCCTTGTCCAGGTATGGCTTCTTTAAGCTCCACAGCAGCATCAGCTGTGCATTGCGGCAATGTGACAACAGAAGATACAGAACTTTATCTATCTTTATGTTGCCCACTCCTATAAAAGATAAAAAAAATGTGAGCATGGAGATGAAAGCAATGCAGGCATTTATAGGGTTTGACCGATGCAAATAAACAGGATGCCTCAGTCCCACAAAGTTTAAGGGGTGCAATTATAGTGGTAAGGGTTGTTTCCAGAATCCATACAAAACACCCCTAAACACTTGAAAGATGGGCTACAGATTCCATCCCTACTGTTTGCTCCAATAACCTGCAGGTCACTAGGCCTGGAGCAAAGACATCCACCATGTAATACATCCTTGCATTCACCTGGGTCTTGTTGCCCTGAATAATGCCTGTGATACAGGAAATGTCAATGCTAAGTGTCATAGTGCTACAGCGAAGCATGCCACATTTTATTGTAACATGTCAAGCATAAGTGGATGAAGTATTAGGAAGAGGGCAGCCTGAATATTGCTGTATAATTGCCGACTTCCCTTACAGCATTTTATAATGAGCGACATTCCTTGCACAGAACATTTGCTGGCACAGTGATGCATATGTCATTAATAGTCTGTTGAATCAAAAACATCTGAGCAACAAACCAGTCGGGTTACCATAGGAGCACATAGTGCAGAGAATGAAATGCAATATGCATTCATCTTCTATTCTTTTGCTTCTAGGCCTTAAGATCCCTGCTCATTGGTCACCTAATAGGCAGCAATGATTTGAGAAGGGCACTCGAGTAGCACCCTCAAGCACATGTGGTACTTGGTCGAGTATATAGGGGACGTGAGCAGCCTGCTCAACCAAGTATCAAGTAGTTGTGTATGCGCTCGCTAATCACTTTATAGCACTTAAAAGTCATACATATTGCATAAATTGTATCCTGACCTCGGTGTCTCTTCATTCTCCATTTCTTCACATTGTTCTTCCTCTCCAGCTGTACATTCTTCACATTCTCTTCCTTCCTCTCCATCAGTCTGATTTTTCTCCGTGGTCTTCTGGGGTTTCACTGACCTCAATTTCTTCTGTAGAGGACTGAGGGAACAGTGTCAGATCTCCCTCCAAATCCGCTTGGCCAGGTATGGCATCCTCACGATCCTCCGCAGCATTAACTGTGCATTGTGGCATTGAGATGACAGAGGATGCAGACCTTGATGCAGGTTCTTGTTGCACATTCCTAGAAGTTAGAAAAAAACTTTTGTAAGCATGCATGTATAAGCAGGGTGAGCATTTGGGGGGGTTGAATTGTGCAAACAGGGTTCCACACTCCCACAAAGAATGTGAAGTTGTGTTACCGGGTTGTTTCAGGAGGCTGCATAAAACACCCCTAAGCACATGGAAGGTGGCATAAAAGAACCTGTGGATCCCATCCCCACTGAGACATGGAAGCCAGCACCCTATTTTGTGCGACTGTCAGGCTCTCAGTCAATGAACCTTCACCATGGAAGTGACCCATCAAATTTATTAGTGTTTTACACCTCAATCAATCAAAAAGCCAAGAATAACAGCACACATAAATTTTCTTTACAAAAGTTAATGCAGATAGATAGATTAGATAGATAGATGGATAGATTTTATATTGTGCTATTTGGTGAACTTTCAGGCATTACACCTTCTTTCCCCCTGGAAAGTGACCATGACTTGTTTATAAAGTTTGAAAATGACCCCAGACTTTGATAAGCACTTACTAATATGCTGCAAATATGAATAATATGTATGTAAACGATATTGTAATTTTATATTATGGAAAGGACTTGTTGCAGTGCAGGATCACAAAAAAGGTGGAAAATCCATAGGTCCACCCAGGTCTTTAAAAAAGGTGACATTGTTTGCGATTACCATGGTATCTTAATGGGAGGAAAAGGAGAGGAGACAAAGAAAAATTCCAGATGTGTCTTATGAATTCATGTGTAATACTGCCTGAGGAAGGAGCCTTTGTGCTCGGAAAGCTTGCATATATAGATCTTTCTTCTGGTTAGCCAATAAAGGTGTCACTCCTAGAATACTAGGAATATTTACATATAGAAGGTTAATAACCTTTAAATACTGCTTTAAATCTGCCATAAATTGCTGTGGTCTGTGTTGTGTATTTTAAAAGCAATCAATGACATAGAAACCTGTCAGAAAAAGGCTCAAGTAATTTATGTAGTAGAACTGAACTTTGGTATAAAAAAGGAGACTCCCTGCCCTGTTATTGTATTTCTTCTCAGTGGCTGAGAGGAAAAGCTGATAAGTCACCCATTCAACTAATGACTTGTAGCTTGATTGAAATGCAAATAGGTTTCTAAAGAAGCCATACATCTATGTCAGAGGAAATGTGTATTGTCTACAGTAGGGGGCTGCTACACTATGTAGGTGCCATACCTGCTGTGTAAGGGTATGTGCACACCTTCAGGTTTTTTCGCCATAAAAACGCATTACAAACTGCAGACATATGCATCCTATCATTTAGAATGCATTCTGCAATTTTTGTGCACATGATGCGTTTTTTTTCCGCAAAAAAAACCGCATTGTGGTAAAAGCAGCATGTTCATTAATTTTGCGGATTTTCTGCGTTTTCCCGCTATTCTATGCATTTGGGAAAAAAATGCACAAAAAACGCACCAAAAACTCAAAAAAAGTGAAAAAAAAACGCATGCGGATTTCTGGCAAAAATGTCCGGTTTTTGTCAGGAAATTTCTGCTAGAAAATCCTGACGTGTGCACCTTAAGGCTCAACATGTCCTCTGTGGTAAAAAAAAAATGGTTCAGTGACAACTTCACTACAACTTCATGAATAAAGCAGACAGATACAAGGCCTTTACAGCACATTAGTCCAACGTGTCCTAATTATTTATCTTCTATAAATTGTTATATATAGAGAGAGCGACAGCGAGGTTGACACCGTTACATGTTCAGTATTTGTACACCAAGGGGTCACTCAATGACTTCACCCCATTCTCACTGCATAGTATTTATATATGCAGCATATTCCAAAGTCTATTCAGTGGCCTTAGGTTTTGGTGTATAAGTACTGACTGAGATCATAGGGCAATTAAATATAGTGAGTGAAACAAGAACTAGTGAAGGCACTAGCACAAATTATAAGAACTATTTTATTTTATTAATTATGATTGGTGTTACGCCGCCTTTTCATACTTACCTGGCCGGCCGGCACGCTCCCGAAGCTCCCTCCTCTTCTGTCGTTCTGCTTTTCCGGCGCTCGTCCCTCCTGTGCTTCGCGCATGCGCAGACGCGCTCCTTTCGTCGCTGGGGCTGCTGGGAGGTCGTGACCCGGTGGCTCCGCCTCCAATATGGCGGCGCCCGTTGGGTACTTCTTCCCAGCGCCTGCCCTGCTTAGACTCCTTTTGCGTCTATTGCGTTTGCTGGTTAATCCCTTAGGTTCCTTGGCTCTGATCCGTGTTATCTCCGCAGTGTCCCTTACGTCCTCTGTTTGCTGTCTCCTGCCTAGTCCTGTGTTCCTGCTGTCTCCTGCCTAGTCCTGTGTTCCTGCCGTGTCCCGCCAGTCCCGTGTTCCTGCCGTAACCTGCCAAGTCCTGTGTTCCTGCCGTATCCTGCCTGTCCCGTGCTCCTGCCTTGTTCTGCCAGGCCTGCGTTCCTGCCGTATCCTGTCAGCTCTACTTTCCAGTAATATCTTGCCAGTCCTGTGTTCCTGCCGTTCCCAGCCAGTCCAAAGGCTCCGTTGTCTTCATCTCTCAAGTACCAGCATCTTATCGGTTAGTACCCTGTCTTTGCTGCCTCCGCCATTTAAGTCACTTCACTAGTCCCGTCTCCCCGCTGCCTGTCGTTCTCTCTGTGCTCTAACCACAGTCGTCCCTTTGGCTCCGGCAGTTGCGGCTTCACCCTCCTTGGGCCTGTCCCTAACTCTCCCTGTACAGGGGGTGGCATCATCTGGTCCACTCGTCCTCGGGGGCTCTGGAGCCGTGACCCAGAGGGTCCACTTCCTTAGACCTAATAATTGGTAGGGTGGGATAGATTTGGGGGTTGCAGTATGAAAGACTCTCTTGTTACTGACTTCAGGTTGGCTCTGGATATAAGACTTCCAGGGACAGTGAAAGAACATACCTGGCCACAGTTAGTTTGTTCACTACTACAAATCCTCTTGTCTCCAGAAAGGGTACAACATTGTCCAAGGGTCCAAGAGACATGATGTCTTGATAATCTAGGACGGTGCCTTTAGAAGCAGTATTGACAAGGGTTTTCTTGGCCTGTTCCAAAACAGCTTTTGTCTCCTCATCTGAGTTGAATTTCATACACTTTCTGCGCAGATGTGTAGAGTATTTTTTCGGGACTGAGGCAGAATGGACATGTCATTGGAGTTCTATTGTGCCTGTTAAATAAGAGGGTTAGGGTTTATAAATTGAGACAGTTGTTTTTCATAGGACCACAAAGTGCATTCTCAAATGTAGCCACAAGATGTCCCAATAAATGACACTGACCCCTATAAGTCATGTACTGTACATACACTAGCATGGAGCTGGGTGCTTACCACATTTAATAAAACATCATATATGCTTTATGTAAAGAAACTTACACTTTGGAAGCAGGCTCCATGTCTGTAGCTTGAGCTTGGCGTCCCAAAGGTAAGCCTTTGAAAAAAAATATGAATTTATCTCCTCAGGCTGGCAATAGAAAGGCAGATGACTGAAATATCCAAGTCCAGTGACCAAAATAAGGCAAAACGATAGGAAAATAGTCAAACAAATAAAGCATTAATCAATAGTTTGGTAGCTTTCTAAGCAGCAAAGCAACTAAGCTCATATGAGTAAAAGACTCAATACAAATGTGGCTGCACAGGAGAGGCGGGAATCTTTTCAATTATTGTCTTCCTTATCGGTAGGCAGGGCTTTAAATGAACAAGAGAGGCAGGCCTACACATTTCCTTAGAGGTCCTTCAGACAGACACATTGGCAGACGTGATGGTTAAGTGATAATAATATGACTTGTTGTACTTAATGCTGTTCTGCTCCCATTCACTATACACTGGCACTGGTCCAGGTTAATATCACCCAACCTATTACATGAATTTGAGTTCAGGGGGTTAGAGCGTGGCTGTCCATGGATAAAAATGGTCCTGGTGGTGCAGGCTTGAGGGGGCACAAATGCCCAACAGAGCACCCCACAGCCCCAAGAACTGTTCCCTCACCTCAGTCTGGTAATTGGCTTTCAAATGACACACCCCAATAGCCCCTCATGCATTACCAGAAGTCCCACCAGGGGCACCAATGTCTGATTTGGACAGCAGGTTTGAAAAGACAGTTTGAGGCCTGCGGCAGATTTTGGGGTTCTGAAACCCCACAACTACCCAGCAGAAGGTACCAGGCAAACAAATCTTTTGTTTTCCGACTTCACCCGCATTTAGGTCACTGTCTTGGGGTACTTTACGACATATTGACGCCCCCTAGGGTGGAAGTAGGAGATTTTTCACCAAATCAGGATTTTCTCCAAATTTTTCTCTTTCAAATAATTTTATTAAACATTTTGAAATTTAAATTTAGTATTGTGTTTTGTAGATATGTTTATCTTTAAAGGAAGTAAGGGTGGGAAGAGGGAGGTAAGGGAAGTGGGAATGGGAAGAGGGTAAGGGCAATATTGTGGACATGCTGTCCAGTCATAACAGAATCCTTTATAATGTGATTAATTAATAACAATTATTAACAGGTTAACAGCTATTCCCTTCACAGGCATACAATAAGTGTCACCTTTCCTTTTAATGTGGTAAGTTGGTATATACCTCAACCCATTTTTTCCATTTCCTATTATATTTCCTATAATAGTTGTTTGCTATTGCAAAGTTTTCTTCAAATGATTTATGTAGATTAATTTGGTCTATGATTTCAGTAAAGGGCGGTAAAATTGGATTTTTCCAATGAAAAGCTATGATTTGTTTAAGCACTAAACATATGTGGATTATAATAGGTCTCGCATTCGTGTTAACGTTTTCCCATTGTAAAGACAACAAGGCCATTGCTGGGGTGACTATGATGTTGTCTTTTAATATTATTATTTTATTAATTAGTTTTGTGGCCTGTTTCCATAAGGGTTTAACTTTTGGACACTTCCAAAACATATGTAGTAAACTCCCATATTCTCCACATTCTCTCCAGGATAAGGGAGACCCTCCCGATGGTAGGTGGGAGAGGCGAGTCGGAGTGAAGTACCATCTTGTGATGATTTTAAAATATGCTTCTTGCAGTGTCAAACAAATATTTGATGAATAGGTAAAATGAATCGCGTTTTCCCATTGTTCTGGGGTACATGTCATGTTCAAATCGTGTTCCCATTTAGTCATGTATGGTAATTTGTCGAATTTTGTGTCACTGTTGAACCATCTATAAATTTGCTTACTACTCCAAAATAATGTAAATAATAAGGTTTTCCTTTCTATGTTAATACTAGTTAATACTATGGAACTTGGGAAGTGTAAAAATATCTGATTAAAATTAGGTCAATGTGTGACGCTGATTGGTGAGGATCAGAAAAATGAGAGAATTTGATTCATGTGGTGTTAAGAAATCTAAAGATATCAAATAATTCGTTATTATGGATCCAGTTGTCTAAAGTGTTAGGTCTATATCTGTTTGGTGTGGAGGAGTCCATCTTAGCGTTTGGGACCAGATTGAAATCTCCCAGCCAAATCAGAGCACCTCTCTTAACTAACATGACTTTTTTGTTTAGAAAATGTATTTGACCTGTATTAGGGGCATAAATGTTGATGATTGTACAAACCTGGTTATTTAATGAGCAAATTAGAATATGAAATCTACCTTTTAACATCTTTGATCTCCTCTATGAATTCAAATGAAATTGTCTTTGATTGTGATCACACCGGCTTTCTTTTTTACATTGTCAGGTTTGAAAATATATGGAAAACTTTTATGTGAGAATTTTGGGTTGGCCTTGTCTTTGAATTTTGATTCCTGTATACAAATTATTTCAGCGTGACTTTTACTTATTTCTTTCCAGAGTGTGTGTCTTTTACATGGACTGTTAAGTCCTCTTACATTGTAGGATAACCGTTTTAAACTCATTATGACCTAAATTATATGGATGGAAAAAGTGACCCGGCCTATTTTGCAAACCTGTGGGTAAAATCTTAACAAACCTATAAGTGAGTAATACAAGTGAGAACAATAAACAATAATACTGGAATGTCCACTTGAAGGGGTTCACTTCAGTGAGCCTGACTCAACCTGTTGGGGGAAAAAAGTCCGTGTTACTCGCTCCCGAGCAACATCCTCTATGTTGATTAACCGAAACTCAATAACAATAACAGATTAATAGAGTATTTAAACATTCTAGGGTAAGGTTGAGCATTATACCCGGTTGTTTTCCTATTTGGAGCACTCAATAGAAATGTATCAAAACCCTTTCATGTCATGGATTTTAAGATATCATTGCCATCCTCTGGGGAATTTAGGGTGACAACATTGCCTCTGTAATTTACTAGTAATTTGAGCGGGAATCCCCACTTAAAGGGGACCTTGTTGTCTCTGAGAGGTATGGTGATAGTCTGGAAAGCTTTCCTCCCTTCGATTGTCAATCTGGAAAGATCGGCATATAATCTGAGTTTGTCAAATGGTTCGGGGAAGTTTTTATTCTCTTTAAAATGATTTTGAATTTGTTCTTTTGTTTTGAAAAAATGAATTCTCATTAGTGTATCTCTAGGTAGATCTTTAGGGATATTGGGCGTTTTTTGCAACCTGTGGCTTCTATCTATCTCTAGCTCTTGATCAGTCAGGGTAGGGATTATTTTTCTGAATATCTTCTTTGTCTACTTTTCCAGTTTATTTGGGCCTATATTCTCAGGGATCCTCCTAATTTTGATGTTTCTCCGATTCCTGTCTTCCAGGTCCGCTACCTTAAGCTTTAATTTGGTCATCTCTCTGGTGATGTCGCTGTTTACTTTTGAGACAGTATCTGGCCTCTCCTCTACCTTTTTTAATTCTCTCTTCAAATGTGTCCATCCTATCACTGAGAAGGGATAATGAGTCTTTAACCCCTTCATGACCGGGGGATTTTTCGTTTTTCCGTGTTCGTTTTTCGCTCCCCTCCTTCCCAGAGCCATAACTTTTTTTATTTTTGCGTCAATTTGGCCATGTGAGGGCTTATTTTTTGCGGGACGAGTTGTACTTTTGAACGACATCATTGGTTTTAGCATGTCGTGTACTAGAAAACGGGAAAAAAATTCCAAGTGCGGTGAAATTGCAAAAAAAGTGCAATCCCACATTGGTTTTTTGTTTGGCTTTTTTGCTAGGTTCACTAAATGCTAAAAATGACCTGCCATTATGATTCTCCAGGTCATTACGAGTTCATAGACACCAAACATGACTAGGTTATTTTTTATCTAAGTGGTGAAAAAAAATTCCAAACTTTGCTAAAAAAAAAAAAGTTGCGCCATTTTCCGATACTCGTAGCGTCTCCATTTTTCATCATCTGGGGTCGGTTGAGGGCTTATTTTTTGCGTGCCGAGATGACGTTTTTAATGATAGCATTTTGGTGCAGATATGTTCTTTTGATCGCCCGTTATTGCATTTTAATGCAATGTCGCGGCGACCAAAAAAACGTAATTCTGGCGTTTCGAATTTTTTTCCCGCTACGCTGTTTAGCGATCAGGTTAATACTTTTTTTTAATTGATCGGGCGATTCTGAGCGCGGCGATACCAAATATGCGTAGATTTGATATTTTTTTATTGATTTATTTTGATTGGGGCGAAAGGGGGGTGATTTAAAAACTTTTATGTTTTTATTTTTTTCACATTTTTTTTAAACTTTTTTTTTTAACTTTTGCCATGCTTCAATAGCCTCCATGAGAGGCTAGAAGCAAGCATGGCACGATCGGCTCTGCTACATAGCAGCGATCTGCTGATCGCTGCTATGTAGCAGAATTGCACGTGTGCTGTGAGCGCCCACCACAGGGTGGCGCTCACAGCGACGGGCAATCAGTAACCATAGAGGTCTCAAGGACCTCTATGGTTACCATTCACAAGCATCGCCGACCCCCGATCATGTGACGGGGGTCGGCGATGCCATCATTTCTGGCCGGAAGCGGTAGTTAAATGCCGCTGTCTGCGTTTGACAGCGGCATTTAACTAGTTAATAGGTGCGGGCAGATCGCGATTCTGCCCGCGCCTATTACGGGCACATGTCAGCTGTTCAAAACAGCTGACATGTCCCGGCTTTGGTGCGGGCTCACCGCGGAGCCCTGCATCAAAGCAGGGGAGCCGGCATCGGACGGTATAGTACGTCCGATGCCGGTAAGGGGTTAAACATTTTTAGTTTGGTTGTCAAATCTTTCGTTTGTTATCAAACTTGTCAAATTTTTCTTTCAGGTTAGACAGAAGTTTCCCAATAGATGTCAGATCAAATCCGTGAGTGTCGTCGGGATTTGGGTTACTTTTTTTTGGCTTTGACTTAGCGGGGCTAGTGTTAAACGAGAAGATCTGAGACATCAGATGAATCATTAGGGGTGATGTATTTCTCTCCTACTGCCCCTGGAGATTTCCTCTTTAAAGATGAAGATGAGTCCATCCCTTCAAAGGTGTTTGGGAGGTTCTTTTTTACTGTTTGAATTGGGGATGTTATCATAGACTATATCCTCATCATCTTTTAACGTTGATCTAGATCTGTTGGGGCTAATTGTATTTATCAAATCCTTTGACGGATTGTGCCCAGACCCTTTGTACCTTTTGAGGTATAGATGAAGCCATGTTTAAAAAATTTGGGTTTAGAAGAGTTTTTGCTCATTGTTAAAAATGTCTCCACTTAGTATAGGCCCGAGCAATAGCTGGATTCACAGAAAGTGTCCACTAGGATGGTCTCAGCTTAAAGATTAAAGATTTCTCCACATATAGTGGCTCCAAGAAAAGTTGGAATTATAGAAAATGTCCACTAGGGTGGTCTCAGAGTGGTCCTGGTGAGATTCTCCATATTCCTTTTCTTTGTAAAGATCTCATATCTTTTAATCTTTCTAATTTTTTCCAGATTTTGACATTTGGACCCCATTTCTGAGGCGTCAGTGTCCATATCCTGTAGTATAGAGTCTTCTCGCCGTAAAGCGAACAATGGTACCTACTCTTCATCGATTCCTCTCCTCTCTCTCAGAACCCGAACTCTTTGGGCTCTTCTCTCTTTTATCCATTTTGTAAACAATTTTTGCTTTGTCACGAAAAACAAAAGGGGCTACCTCACCCTTGGAAGTCTGTAAGGCAGTGATTCCCTTAGGCTGTAACACCGGAATATATAATGTGGTGATGTCATCACATCACTTCTGACATTGGTCTTATTATGATGTCACCGTGAGAGAGATGATAGAGATAGATGATAGCTAGATAGATAAATGGATAATAGATAGATAATAGATATATAGATAGATGATAGATATTTAGATAATAGATCGATAATAGATTGAAGAAATAGATATACAGATAGATAGATAAGAGATATAGCAAGAAATGGAACAGCACATTGTCATTCCTTGGGTGCAAGGGCCTTCTCTGCAATCTGTCCACATTGCTATAGTCATAATACCATTAGAAAAAATTAGGCAGCACTCCTCCATTAAGTGAAATTTTGTGGTTATTTATTTAGACCCACATGGCAGGCGACGTTTCGGCTCTTATGGAGCCTCTCTCAAGCAGTGAATCATTGACAATAGTGAGTTTAAATACAGGTGCTAATTGCTCACGTTTTTTACAATCATTTATCCAAATAATATATTCAGTTAATATCCCACATTTTTATACATCTAGTAATCCTTAGTTCGGCGTACTTTAAACCCTACTGCGCATGCGTTAATGTTTCATTACATCTATGGACGTTTCTAACCAATGTGGTTAGATGTGTCAAAAAAATCCTTTTGCGCATGCACACTACGTCCTTTCTAACGTTTAGGCGCCATCTTAGGAGAGGAATATGTAATATGCTAACAT
This sequence comes from Ranitomeya imitator, assembly GCF_032444005.1. Classification (NCBI taxonomy): domain Eukaryota; kingdom Metazoa; phylum Chordata; class Amphibia; order Anura; family Dendrobatidae; genus Ranitomeya; species Ranitomeya imitator. The sequence continues at coordinate 217,858,440 of NC_091283.1, forward strand.
CTTACTTCCATTAAATATATTATCCTCTTTCTAAATATTCGTCAGCTTCTTTTGTAGTAACCTTTTAATAACGTATTACATATTTTATACTATATTGAACCTGCTGTTCTTTTTAAGAGTTAAAAATGAGTTAGCTTACTGACTTTATCATATATAGAGAACACCCTGGTATACCTGACGGTGCCCTCTTCAGGTCACCTCCTGCAACCAATGGAGTACTTGGCAGATATTTGACCCGTTTAAGACCAAGATATCCCTACCAAGGTCCATATAGGTGTTTTTTTTTAGTATATGTCCAGCTCTCGTTTATAGGTATATAGATTTTTTTAAAGGTATGTATATATTTTTCAGGCTTTTTTTTTTTTTTTTTTTTTTTTTTCTTTTCTTTACCATTCCTCCCTTATATTGGACCTTTTAACCAAAAAAATCCCATAAATTTTTTTCTTTAAGGACTATATTATTTATTTAAATTATAAAAAAAAATCCAAAACTTATCCTCCTTATGTCAATATGTCCCCGGGCTAGTTTGTTTTTAGTAATCATATATTGAGGATAAAAATCACTTGGCACAAGATTTCACGAATACAAATAGTCATATGATCGTTCTTTTATAAAGCACAATATCTGACTTTTCTGCGCCTCCAGAGCTTTGCCTCTCAGCCCTGGGGTCGGGTATCGTGCCCATTCTTCGGTAGGCAGCTGGTACTGTCTGTAGGCTTTCTCAAAGGCCTGCAGAAAAGTGTCCAAGTCCCCGTCCTTTTTCATCACAGGAAAGTGCTCTGGCCGGGGCTTCAGTATCTGAGCGCTGTTGGGTGGTGGAGGGTATCCCCACCTGCCAGACCATCTCCAGTTCATATTCTCGCTGGGCTTGACGCTCGGCTTGCTGGGCCTCCTGCCGGTATTGCTGGATCAGCTGCAGACGTCCATCACTGTCGTCAGCGGGGAGTTGTTTCAAGGCCGCCAGCAGGTGGGGGTCCAATTCGCCCTTGTTGCTAGTAGGGCCGGCATTCAGTGGTTGGACCTCTGCTGCAACACCACCTCTGCTTGGGCCGGGTTCTGTGCCCACTGGGCTCTGTTCGTTTTCCCGTTGCACCAGAGCAGTGATCAGTTGGTTTTTGTTTGCAAAGTCAATCTGCTGTGACATGCCCAAGGCCATAAGTGTTCTTAGACTGCTTCTTATAAAATGTTTCTCCCAGCACAACCATGGTTGCCAAATAAAAGATAGGATAGAAAAACAAAGAGAAGGGAAGGGGATAATTACCAGTGCACACAATTGTCTCGGGACTAATAAACACAGAGTTCGTTCTCCAAACTTATTTGCGCAGAGTCCTCGCAAGAACTTTGCAAGTTTTTAGTGAGAGGAATGATTGCTCAAACCAGGTCACTAATGCTCTATGATCCCACTGCTTGCCGCCAATATGTCACGTATCCACACCGCTGCCACCAATATGTTATGGATCCACACCGTGACTGTCAACAGTACGTCACGATCGGGGTGACCTTTGGCCAGCCCACAGCTACCATATGTGCAGGGGGCTTATCTTTGTTACAGTGGAGGGATAACTATGTGATGAAAACACAAACCAGGCTATTGACCTCTCAATTTACCGCAGGGGCTTATTTTAGTTATCCCACTGCTCTGCAATATAACACGAACTGCAGGGATTTATGTATATCCCGCTTTACAGTTCCACTTGAAAACTTGCAGCTCTCTGGCCCCCCCCTTACCCTCAGGTCAGATTAGCTACTGCACCTAGGGTAATTAGTCGCCAGAAAAGCTGCCAGCTTATGTACTGGCTATTGGGCACACTGCAGCGAGGGTGATATAACTACTCCCACTCAGGCAGAAATGATAAATATCAACGCCATAATCAACGTAGCGTAATTCCCTTCAGAAGACTTGGGGTACGTTTTAGAGCAGGAGAACGAAACTAGTAATTTAAATATTTTACTTCGTAAAAAAGAACAGGCAGTGTTTATAAGGTATATAAAAATGTTACAGTATGAGACAAAGTATAGTATGTATAAAGCAATTATAAAATAACATGGATTAAAACAGAAAGTAACACTTACATGTGCTCAGATCATTTCAGGCAAAACCATGCTGGTAGGTGGAGCCCCAAATGTCCCAGTGCATGAGGAGGTCTGGATAGGAACTGCTCCTCAGGCAAAACGCAAGGCTGGGTGAAGTGCAGGAACTTATAACCGCAGCCTGGTGACATCACTAAAGAGGCTGGTTTCCCTGGAGCCCCCCTCCCCCTCTCCTCAGACATACAGATTTCAACAGCAATTCTTATAATTGTCATATCTTCACTGGAGAATCTGTCAGTCATAACACACCTCATTCATCTTGTATTAAACTTAGCTCTCTATTGATACCAAATTCATCCTAGTTGTCCCACACGGTTCTGGAGAAATCCGTACTTTTTACTCATTGCGTTTAGCTGCTAGTGGTTACAAACAATGAATGGCTCTACATAAAACTTTGAAATTGTACTCCCTGGTAAACCTCACCCCTAAAATTACACCACATTTTTTCACTGTTGCTGGTATTTTTGGTGAAAAAGGAAACCATTTTAGTGGAAGTGGTCATCAAAGCTTGTTACCTGACTGTTCGGAGTGGGGAGGTGCTGTTAGGGGTCCTGTTACCATAGTTTCTGACTCATTCCTTTGCTTGGGGGCACACCATTGGCTTCATCTGCCAAAGGCACCTTGTCCTGACACTGATCATATTACTAAGATACCAAAAAGCAGGTCTGTATATGAGAATGATCTAACCAACAGCAAAGTAAATGTTTTATAGATGTATTTATGCATAAAAGTTGCTACTATTATGCAAATATGAAAGTGTAGATACAGTGACTTTTTGTAGAAAGGAGCAGATGATTCCGCTCCTCTGGCTTTGGTTTGCACTTGTGCCGTTTTTGGACATCCAGGTCTGGATCACACATGACAGAGAGAAGAGCAGGAATGTGCGACATGTGATCAGTGTAGTTGGAGTTTTCCTGGATTCCTACAGCATCGCGATCAATCATGTGGCCTTCTGTCTGACTATGGGCAGGAAGGTGAAGGAGCAGCCGCTTCCTTCTGTATGTACATGGCCATATATGAGAAGGAGCATCCACTTCCTTCTTTCTGTCTATACCCGGTAGGGGAAGGAGCATCTGCTTCCTTCTTTCTGTCCATACCCGGTAGGGGAAGGAGCATCTGCTTCCTTCTTTCTGTCCATATCCTTTGTGTGAAGGAGCATCGACTTCCTTCTTTCTGTCCATATCCGGTAGGTGAAGGAGGATCTGCTACCTTCTGTCTGTCCATATCCGGTAGGGGAAGGAGCAGCTGTTACCTTCTGTCTGTCCATATACGGTAGTCTTTTCCTTACCACCACATTGTAGATGAGTTGTCCAGATGGTGACATAACAAGTATGGCTGAAAGAAGTCATTCAATTTCAGCCTTTATTACTTGCCATGTTGATCCAGAGGAAGGCGAAAAATAACCTTGAGGACTCATTATTGGATTATCCTCATCAAGGGAAAAAATTCCTTCTTGACCCCAAATATGGCGATCGGAATAAATCCCTGGGTGTCGGGTGCTCAAATCTACGTGGATATTATGTGGTGGACGCTCGGTAGGTTTGTCATTGTCCGGTAAGGGAGAAAGTCCAGTTTAGTAGTCGTGTCCGATTATTATAAATCTTCATTCCTGGATGTTACTGGAATGGGGCTGATTTCTTACAGCAGGAGTATTAGGCTGATAGCAGAGAAATATACAGGTCTGAGAATCAGCTCCTCACATTCAGTATATACAGTGTACTGGGGGATATAACAATAAGGGGTATAGTGGGTAAGTGTGTTACTGGGTAGTGACAACATTCTGGATGTCTGTATGTGTTGTACTTAGTTATTAATATGGGAATGGTGGTTCGGATCTGCCACACTCCACATCTCTCCAGTCTATGGAGTGGAAGAACGGGTGGGACCTGATGGATGATTTTATGGCCAATCGGGCAGATGGAGTTTTGCAGATTAGCTAAAAAATGAAAGAAACCATTAGTCATTAGATTATATATTATTACTGTCACGATCTATGTTTGGATCTGTGGCAGATCTGGTTTCCCTCAGATTTAAACCTTTTTTCCTTTTCTGGTCATTGGGGGTTAATGCAGTTTTCTCCCCCCGGTGGCCGCTGGTATTATTGCATTGCATTGCTGCTGGGTCAGCTGATGTTTGTGACAACTCCCACCATCCTATATAAGGTCACCTGGTGCTTCAGCTGACTGTTGGTTATACAGTTCCTTTTAGGAGACCAACCTCGCAGTAGCAGCTCCCTGGTGTCAGCCTAGTCTGGTGTTTGGAGCTCAGTTGCTGTACTATCTTTGTTGTGGAGTCTGCAGCGGCGTGCACAAGTTAAGTTCAGAGTTTTGTTATTTTGTAGTTTGTGCATTCACCTTTTGGTATCGTGTTCCCCTCACTCTTATATTGTTTATTCCTGTTTATTTGCTTTGTGGTGCTGTTTAGACTGTTCACCCCTGGGGTGGCGGGTTGGGGGTTTAGTACAGGGTTTAACAGGAGACAGGGACAGGTCGGCGACTTGGGCCTCCCTACCTTCAAGGGTACCCCCGAGTTAAGGAAAGATAGGGCTTCCCCTAGCCTGAGGGGGCAGTTCAGGGTCCCAGATTCCCCATTTCCTGTTTTCCTATTTTTTGCCTCGTGACATTATAACCAACCATTCCTTTTTTTTTCTCGTAAGCCATGGGCCAGATGCAGGCCTTTGCCCAATTTCTACAGACTCTCACCGACGAGTGTAAGGTGCTGCGCGGTGAGATGGTGCAGCAGCTGCAGCAATTGTTGGGGTTTTGGGCCTTGGCTCAGGTACAGGCTCAACCTGAACCCAAGATATCTCTCCCAGACAGGTTCTCTGGAGGGAGAGATACATTTTTGGTTTTTAAGGAGGCCTGCAAGTTGTACTTCAGGCTCCGCCCTTGTTCATCAGGGAGTGAGGAACAACGGGTGGGTATCATCGTTTCCCTTCTTAAGGCTGATCCCCCAAGCCTGGGCCTTCTCCCTGCCGACCGGTTCACCATCCCTACGGTCGGTGGACGAGTTTTTTATGGCTGTGGCTCTGGTTATGGTGATCCAGATGGCGTCTCCCTGGAGGAATCCTGACTTCGTAAGATGAAGCAGGGGGGTCAACCGGCTGAGGAGTACTGTTCAGTGTTCAGGAGGTGGGCCTGCCCTTAGGAGCCTGTTATGATCAGGTGACCTTGGAGCAGCATGAAAACTTTCACTGGAGTAGGTGGTAACTATACTGACCGCAAACCCTGATCTTATCCCCGCAACTAGAAGTAGCCGTGGGGTGTGCCTAACAAAACCTAGACACCTCGACACAGCCGGAGGACTAAATACCCCTAAAGATGGAAATAGGTATACTATCTTGCCTCAGAGCAGAACCCCAAAGGATAGGCAGCCCCCCACAAATAATGACTGTGAGTAGTAGAGGAAAAGACACACGCAGGCAGAAAACAGGATTTGGCAAAAGAGGCCACTTCTAGCTAAATAGGGAAGGATAGGACAGGATACTAAGCAGTCAGTATTAAAATCCTTCCAAAAATATCCACAGCAGAAAATACAAAAACTCCACCACCTAACTAAAGATGTGGAGCGTATATCTGCAACTCCAGAGAATCCAACCAGACTGAGAAAACACTGACACAGTCTAAGCTGGACAATAGAAAACAAATGAATAGCACTGAATATAAGCACACAGCATGTGTGCCACAGAAAAAGAAACATACACTTATCTTTGCTGAATTGGCAGCTAAGCAGGAGAGGCCAGGCAGAGATCCAACACTTCCCAAGAAACATTGACAACTGGAAAGGACTAATGAGTCCTGCGAACCTAAATACCCCAGTCAGAATTGCAATCAGCAGATTCACCAGTCCAAGACTGCAGCCCAGGGACAACTGCATTACCACCTACAACCACCGGAGGGAGCCCAAAAGCAGAATTCACAACAGGAGCCATTTTGTGCAGGGTCTGTCCCCTAGGTTGCAAGATCCTCTGGTGCAGTACGCAGCCACCAGGTCGTTGGAGGCCACCATGTCCCTTGCCATCCAGGTGGATAGATGCTTGAGGGAGAGGCATACACCAAATGTGCCCCCTATAGTCCTTGCTAGGGAGGACACACCTGGGCAGGCGGACGAACCCATGCTGGTCCATAACAAAGAAGAAGACAGCGCCACACCGGTCAGTGAAAAATGACTTACAGATTTAATCTGCCATCTGCGGCGACGTTTCGGTACAATGACCTTTATCAAGCTTGTAAGTCATTTTTCACTGACCGGTGTGGCGCTGTCTTCTTCTTTGTTATGGATTGGACTTTGTAGCTGGGCTGACCCCCTGGCAGTGACGTGCGCCACTAAGCCTATTAAGGCCGTATGGGTGTAAGGTGCGGTTTAACGCATTTTTTTGATTTGAACCCATGCTGGTGGGAGGAGTTGGTTCCCAAACTGGGTTATCTGTGGTTCGCCGTGGAGTGGGGGCATGTTTCTACTGTGGGCAGACCGGTCATTTTATCAGTGTCTGCCCAGCGCGTGCCAAAGTACCTGCACCATCTAAAGAGCCACGCCCTCCTGGTCGTGTGGAGGGAGACGACCAGGGTGTGTATATTTCCTCCATTTTTTTCATCTGTGTACCTTACCTGCTGAGGTGGTTATTGGTGGGGTAACTGAGAATATTCCAGTGCTTGTGGACAGTGGCGCAGGAGTCAATTTGGTGGATGCTCATTTTGTCCAGACCCATGGCTTGATGAGTAGGACGCTAGCGAAACCCTTAAGCGTCCAGGCCATTGACCCTGCTCCGCTCAGCCAGGGGAGAATTACACACGTCGTAGACAATATACATCTTCGTATAAGGGCTTGCCATGAAGAGTATTTATCATGCTACATCTTGGAGGTATTTTATCAGCAAGGACAAAACTCACAATAACCAAAATATTCCTAAATCTTAGCAGCTGGTTAGAGATTAAATATTAAAACTTAACTTTTACTCTCATTAATTAAAAGCGCAATAGTGACCATAGGTGAACAAAGTGCCAGTGTTTAAAACCAACAACGAGAACAAAGAACAACCAAAAAACACAGAACACAGGTAAAAACCAAATGGAACAATATTTGTAAACTACTCGTATGTCTCAAGAATTTTATGCATATGGTGTTTAGCAACAAATGAGCAAGCTCCGCAAAAATATGGAGCGGGCCGAACCCCCTCCTGTTGTATTCAAACCACCGATAACACCGGAATACATATATGCCTCACAAACCTATTTGTGCATATCAGCATATGTTCAGCAAGTGTTTATGCGTGGGTGCATTTGTTTACAGCGTCTTAGTTTATACTCATCTGTGGGACCGATACTGTCAGCGGTGCCTCCTCAGTGTGTTCGGGATCTAGAAGCGGATCATGCCGTTCTGTCCACTGATCCCGTTTAGTGCCTATGTCTCCCGACGTGTTTCCTCTTTTGATTCATCAGGGGACATACGTACTACCGCATGTACGAGCATTGCTAAACCATGTGTCTTTTACCTGTCTTAAATAGAATCCATGTGTCCCTCTGTGCAGCGTGCACACGGACGCCGGTGACTCAATTCAGGCTCTTGTTGCCGTGCGCTGTACAGCTTGTGTGACGTAACCACCCTGTGCATCTCGGAGCTGCGTGCTTTCGGTCGCCGGCAATTCACTTCTGGCCATCCGAGCGCGCGCTGTATGCCGCACGTTTTGCCATGCCACATAATACTGCAAAGATTCGACCGGAAGCACGCAGCTCCGAGATGCACAGGGTGGTTAAGTTTTAATATTTAATCTCTAACCAGCTGCTAAGATTTACGTCTTGGAGGGCATACCAACTCCCATGGTTTTAGGACTCTCTTGGTTGAAAAAACAAAACCTGGTCACAGACTGGCGGTCCAGGGAAGTAGTCAGGTGGGGTCAGTCATGTAAGGACTGTTGCCCGGAAGCTACGATCTCTGCCGTTCTTCTAAAACCTACCCCTTCTCCTCCTTCAGTGGGGGCAGCAGAGGTGCTGCCAGGAACTAGGGGCTAGTCTTTACCCTTACTACAGGTTAACCCGGTGGGTCAGAGACCTCTTAGGAGGAGGGGTCAGATGAGGGTGGTGGTTAACTCGGAGCATTGTGGGGGTGTGTGTAGTGACACATTGGGACATCTATGTTGTCAATTCCTCAAAGAATTCTCCGTCCTGTGGCAAACGTTTGCATGGAAATAAACGTTCCGGTCCGGACCTGTGTGGGAATGAGTACGTATGGGTGTCCACCAAAAACATCAGGTGGAAGTGTGCAACTGTGACCTGGAGTTCCAGGGTGATTGGGCCATATCGGGTGTAGGCCATTCTCAGCCCGGGGACTTTTCAGTTGGAGTTACCCCTAGTTATGCATGTACACAACTCATTCCCCAGGTCGGCCATCTGGAGGTTTGTGGTGCCTTCGTTGGTGGCATTTTCATCAGGTCGCATTTGCCATAAACCTGAGTCAGGTGACTGACGAGGGGAACTCTGGTGGATCAAGGCGTCCTCACCGTAGGTAGGTCTGGTGATGTCTGATGTTGAGTGTCCAGAGGCCACTCATTGAAAGGGGGGTACTGTCACGATCCATGTTTGGATCTGTGGCAGATCTGGTTTCCCTCAGATTTAAAGGGAACCTGTCACCTGAATTTGACGGGACTGGTTTTGGGTCATATGGGCGGAGTTTTCAGGTGTTTGATTCACCCTTTCCTTACTTGCTGGCTGCATGCTGGCCGCAATATTGGATTGAATTTCATTCTCTGTCCCCCGTAGTACATGCCTGCGCAAGGCAATCTTGCCTTGCGCAGGCATGTACTACGGAAGACAGAGATTGAACTTCAATCCAATATTTCGGACAGCATGTAGCCAGCGGGTAAGCAAAGGGTGAATCAAACACCTGAAAACTCCACCCATATGACCCAAAACTGGTCCCGCCAAATTCAGGTGACGGGTTCCCTTTAAACCTTTTTTTCCTTTTCTGATCATTGGGAGTTAATGCAATTTTCTCCCCCCGGTGGCCGCTGGTGTTATTGCATTGCTGCTGGGTCAGCTGATGTTTGACCACTCCCACCATCCTATATAAGGTCACCTGGTGCTTCAGCTGACTGTTGGTTATACAGTTCCTTTTAGTGGACCAACTTCGCAGTAGCAGCTCCCTGGTGTCAGCCTAGTCTGGTGTTATGGACCTGGTGGTTAGGAGCACCCGGAACGACCTGATAGTTAAACTCACACAGGACAAGCTCTGGGAAGTGGGAGCTCTGCCGACCGCAATCCCTAATCCTATCACACAACTAGAAATAGCCGTGGAGCGTACCTAACACGACCTAGACGCCTCTTCACAGCCTAAGAGCTAACTAGCCCTAAAGATAGAAAATAAAGCCTACCTTGCCTCAGAGAAATTCCCCAAAGGAAAAGGCAGCCCCCCACATGTATTGACTGTGAGATAAGATGAAAGTCACAAACACAGAAATGAAACAGGTTTTAGCAAAGGGAGGCCAGACTTGCTAAACAGACAGGATAGGAAAGGTATCTTTGCGGTCAGCACAAAACCCTACAAAAAGACCACGCAGAGTGTGCAAAAAGACCTTCGCACCGACTCACGGTGCGGAGGTGCCACTCTGCATCCCAGAGCTTCCAGCTAGCAGGGCAAGATCATGATAGCCAGCTGGACAAGGAAACAATAACAAATAAATAACTAGCAGGGACTTAGCTTCTGCTGGAGTAGACAGGTCACCAGTAAGATCCAAGAGCGAACTGAACCAGTACTAGAACATTGACAGCTGGCATGGAGTAACGATCTGAGTGGAGTTAAATAGAGCAGCCAGCCAAAGAATAAACTACGTCACCTGTGGAAGGAACCTCAGAAGCAGCAGCTCCACTCACAGCCACCAGAGGGAGTCCATGGACAGAACTCGCCGAAGTACCATTCATGACCACAGGAGGGAGTTCGATAACAGAATTCACAACAGTCTGGTGTTTGGAGCTCAGTTGCTGTACTATCTTTGTTGTGGAGTCTGCAGCGGCGTGCACAAGCTAAGTTCAGAGTTTTTTATTTTGTAGTTTGTGCATTCACCTTTTGGTATAGTGTTCCCCTCACTCTTATATTGTTTATTCCTGTTTATTTGCTTTGTGGTGCTGTTTACACTGTCCACCCCCTGGGGTGGGGGTTGGGGGTTTAGTAAAGGGTTTAACAGGAGACAGGGACAGGTCAGTGACTTGGGCCTCCCTACTTTCAAGGGTACCCCCAAGTTAAGGAAAGCTAGGGCTTCCCCTAGCCTGAGGGGCAGTTCAGGGGCCCAGATTCCCCATCTCCTGTTTTCCTATTTCTGCCTCGTGACAATTACTGATAAGTTATTACACAATGTCTATGGACTGTCCACATCTCATCTAATATCTCTTCTTGTAATCCCTCATCATCCTTATCCTTCTGATCTTACTCACCCCTTTTATGATAGCCATGGTATTATTGCACATCCCTGGTGAAAAATAAATTATTTTGTCATTCAGAGACTGGTGGCATTCGTCCAGTGAGCTTTTGCTGTAAAATGGCCAGGCCCCTACACTTATCAGATATAGTATGGCTCCAATGGAAAAGGAGTCTGCCAGATGGTTGAATCCTTCACCATCCATTATCTGTGGGAACATGAGATTGGAGAGAAGCTGAATATACCGTGAAGGGGAATTACACACAGAGACTATGAGGACCAGTCTGTGATTAGATGTGAGCAGGATACATTGGGATCAGATTATCCCTCAATCCTACTATCGGCACCAATCACAGAGATGTTACTTACCTCGGGGGTGGTGTAACCCAAAGTGCCAACAATGTTCTTCACTAGATCACCCTCAGACACATTCACGACTGATAAGCCAAAGTCGGGGATTTTGATGTGTCCGGTGTCTTGGATGAGGATGTTCCCTGGCTTCAGGTCACTGCAGGGAGAAGGAGCAGACACTGATTGTGAGGAGAATTCACAAAAAGACCTTTCTACCATAGATATGTGAGGAGACAACGGAGATGTCACAGGTGACAGGTTTATGGAGGTGAAATAATTACCCATGTATGACGCCGTGTTCGTGCAGGAATTGGACTCTGCACACCATCTCTGCCGCAAAAAGTCTATGGAGAAGAAAGTAAAGGGTGGATCAGTGGTTACAGACACAATCATACAGAGAACATGAGGAGATCACACACGTTCTTTTCACTTCATTATTTTCTTCTGGGTCATTGTCCATTGCTCTAGGACTGCAATGTGTGGGCAGCAGATTATTAAGATTCAGTATAAGACATTTACCTTATTGTTTTTGTGTTATAGTATCGAATCGTTCATGTGGTGAAGCAGGTCTCCTCCGGCCATATAGTCCATGGCTATTGCATACTCCGTCGGTGTCTCCATAAACGACCCCATGGACATTAGGTAGGGGCACCCGGCAGCCATTCTCATGACTTCTAGCTCTGTGGAGATTATGTCCTCACAAGAACTCTTGTCCATGAACTTAATGGCCAGCAGTCCTTCATTGACCGGATCTGATGCCAAGCTGACCTGGAGAAAAATCACAAGAGATCAGACCAAACTCCCATCTATTACTGTGTAATATGTCACTAGCTTATCCCAAGTATCATTACATATGAACATCCTGTAATTAATAAGTACATCCCTCCTGTGTATCTGTGCAGGATACATTGAGGGACACTGACATATGAATTGACACTTACTTTTCCATAGCTTCCTTTTCCAAGATCTTTCCAGAACTTGAGGCTGTAAAGGTCCATAGGTTCGTCTGTGTGGACCAGTTCTCTTTGTGGAGAAATCTGTTCTCTGGCATCACTAAGGCCTTGTGCCGGCTTCCAGAACTTGAGACTGTAAAGGTCCATAGGTTCATCTGTGTCGACCAGTTCTCTTTGTGGAGAAATCTGTACTTTGGCATCACCAAGGCCTTGTGCTGGCATGTCTGATGTGTCGTGGGTTGTCTTATCCATTCCATCTGCTGAGATGATGCAAAATTATTAATTCCTTAGTGAGCACATAATGGAAATATTTCTCATGTTGTGCAGCAAATGTATGGAGTGGGCTCAGGAGCTGAGCATGCACCATGCCAGGCATATGCCTGCTGTATTACACAGCGGCTTCCTGCCTATAACTGCAACGACCGGAGCGTTCTCCGATTACTGCTGTTTAACAGTTTAAAATACCATTGTTGAAATGAAGTGACTTCCTATTTGTGTCCACACAATTGCTGGACATAATTGCAGGGGATCAATTGTTGGAAATGACTTCCTGGACAGATTCCATTTCTTAACATTCCATGGAAGAATGGAAGCCGCATCGTGATTGGTTGCTATGGACAACAAGGACAGGTTTTCTGCACTTTTGATAACTGAGGCCAGTACATAATATTCTGAGTATAATACCCCTCACCCCAGTGTTATTATATAGAGCAGTTTCCATGTTACCTGGTTCCTCTTTATCCAGTGAGGTGTTTGGTGAGAATCACTCAGCTGTTTGTTCTCTGGGATGGAGATGTTCTCAGCTGATGTCCTGGACCTCCGTAATGCACCATTCCCATTTATAATGGGTTTGGCATAGATGAGACGTCTCCTACATTGGACAACCAAGTCTCTGCTGTTCCTGACCCTCTTCTGGGCTGCCGCTCTTTGTAGGTTCTGTGTCTCCAGACTGTCAGGTCTGGAGATGGTGACATGTCTCGGTGTTTCTTGGAGAACCTCTTCCAGCTCCAACTCTGTGCTGATATTTCTCCGCTTATTGAGGATGGCATCTTTGTTCCTCCTCCGTATTTCAGGGACCAGAGCTCCAATTTTTTTTAAAGGAGATAAGAATGGCCCTTTGAAGATCAGCGGAGGCTGCAGAGTGAGACTCAAAAGATTGTGTCACCTCCGCCTCTTCCAGAAGGGATCAATTCAGCTTCCACAGCCCTCTTCCCATCCGGGGGGTCTCTGTAACATTCAGAGAAAAGAAAATTATACAGTGATTGGAGAACTCCACCTCAACAGCGGACACTGCAGAAAAGATGGCGTCCTCCTTAAAAAAAAAAAAAAAAAAAAAAAAAAAAAAACCTGTCTATCCTAGACCTACTGCTACCCCTATGAAAGGTGAAACCCTCGTGACCTGGGGTGTGCCGAATGTGGACATCCAACAGGCGAGCTTCACTAGCTAAACTATTTAGGGCTATACTATCATAAGCCAGGCGGCCTCCGGGACCCCCCCTATCACGGGATCTCGTAATGGTGTTGAAATCCCCACCGAAGACCACCTGCCGGCTCGTAAAAAGAAAGGGCTTGATCTTCATGAAGAGACATTTACGGTCCCACTTAGATTGTGGGCCATAGATGTTTATGAGCCGAAGCTTCTGTCCCCTCATGAAGACGTCTAAGACCAGGCACCTCCCCATTTCTAACTCAATAACCCGTCGGCATTCCACCTCGGCGGTCTTAAAAAGGACCGCCACCCCGCTATACGGCTCGGCTGCAAGAGACCAGTATGAGGGCCCACACCTCCACTCCTTTTTAGCCTTGTGTATGGCCCCCATGTCCGTTAGTCTGGTCTCCTGCAAAAACAAAATTTCAGCCTCAATTCGGGTGAAAAAATCAAAGGCCGCAAATCTAACCGCATCAGACTTTATGCTGGCGACATTAATCGACGCCAGAGTCAACGGGGTGAGTTCCGCCATCATGGGTGATTAAGTTAGACGGCCTTCTTCTTCCCCACCCCGTCTTCTTTACTTTTCCCCTCCGAAGAGGGGACGGACGCTGACATAATTTTTCTTTTTAAAGAAGATGAGGTATCCATTTTACTGGCGTCCTCGCCTCTGGGTTCCGGGTCATCCACCCCCCCCCCTTCCCCCAGAGAAAACAACGTCCTACGGAGGACAATATAACCTAAAAAGTTTTTCCACAGCCAAAACGGAAATTAACCCCTTGGGCCTATCATTTCAACCGATGGGTGCTATACAAAGCAACCAAATGGATCCTAATGTTAGCAAAATCAGGCAGTAGGAAAAATGACTCTGTCCTGTAATATAATTCAGCAGTGGATCCCAGAATAATAAAGAGGGGATTTTTTAAAGTGAATAAATATAATTTTGTTAAATATTATCAATACAAAAATAGAACAGCATAACCGGAACAATAGGTATTCAATGGAAAAACAGCTAAAATGTAATCAATATTAGCAGGAGAAACTGCATAACTGATAACGATAAGAGAAAAAAGAAAAGAAAAGACGTGTCCCAGCGGACGCAGCAGCAGACATACTATAAGGAAAACAATCAGGAGATACAATAGTCAGCTGATCGTAAGTGCTGGGGATAAATATACGACTCCTGGCTCAGTGATGTTTAAGGGGCTATATATCGCTGTGGTGGTCAATCGCCAGTATACACAATGACAGGTGATTATCTAGCACAGCCCGACAGTGGAAACGATATAGCACTGGCAATGGGTAGAATTCTAAGTCTCACAATCCTGGGCTAAGTGTAGCGTGCTCGGCCCTCCACTAAGTAGAAGACCTCCAAATATAAATGTTGTCCATAGATAACTGGCATATTATGACTTTGCACAGTGACCTAGTGTGGCCCAACAATAGCTTCTGACTCATATAGCTAGTTTGTTTAAGCCCAGGGTCTGGCCCTAACAATAACATAATATAATATTTTTACCTTGGGACATGGTGATCCTGGTATGCCGCTGAGTCCGATAGACACTTGCTGCCTCGACGCGCGTTTCGCCGCCCACGGCTTCGTCAGGAGTCCTCCGGAGGACAGACTGCATGGCCCCCTGAAAGCCCCCCAGGTGCCACCCCCAGCCCCCGACTCAGCAGAGTCCTCGAGGGCTTGGAACCGGTTGGAGAGGGCAATCAGAGGGGAGCCGGTGAGCCCTTCCGTTGGCACACCTACGGTCAGGGGAGGGGGCGGAGGACCAGAAGGCTTGGCAACCCTCTTTCTCCTCTTCCCCTTTTTATTGGTACACTGTTTTTCACCCTGTTTAACTGTCGGCTGATCCGTGACCTCCTCATCCACACTTTCATATTGGGAGGAGTTGTCGGAGTCAGCCCTGTTGTCCTCCCTCTCCATCCTCCTGATCTCCTCGCACACTTTCGCCTCCCCCGGAGCCTCAGCGACAACAGCCGACGCCCCAGAGGGGGGAGCAGACATTACCCCAGTTGCCTGAGGCTCTCCCTGCCCCCATCCCCGTGGCGCACTCCCTGCCTCCTTTGGCAGGCAGGACCGCGGGCTCTGTCTCTCTTCACTGACCCCTCCCCCGCCACCACCACGGCAGAGGTTGAACCGCCAAAGGTCTCCCCCTCACGGCCTCCCCCCGCCCGGCCAGCAGCAGCATTGGAGAAAGAGCGAGGGCAGCGGCTGTACGGGTCACCCAGATCACCACACAGGTTACACCTTATGTCCTTACAGGATGCAGTGAGATGGCCTACCCCGCCACACAAGGCACATTTCTGCACCTTGCAGCTCGCGCTAAAGTGGCGGGGATCACCACACCTGTGACAGACTTTCGGCTGCCCCTGGTAGAAGATCAGGATCCGGTCCCTTCCTATAAACGCCAATGAAGGGATGTGGGTGACAGTACCCCCTAAGACCTTCAACTTCATCATGAAGGTCCAGCCCCCTGACCAAATGCCGAACTCATCCCGATTTTTTTTTTTTTTTTTTTTTTTTTTTTTTTGGGGACGTCCGTGACTTCCCCATAGCGAGAAAGCCACGTTAGGATGTCCACACCAGAAAGTGACTCGTTACAAGTCACCACGGTCACTTTCTTCATGCAATTTTGGCGAGACACCGCTTGCACAGAGAAGTCTCGCCAGCCAGGCTCCCCCTTCACCAGCTCGTAATTTGACCAGAAGAGCTCAAGCCCCTCCAGCCGCACGAAACTGATGTCGAAGAAGAGGGTGGCCGCAGGATGAATCAGGGCAAAGATGTCCACCACCCCAAAGCCCATCTTCAGAAGGAGCTCCACCACCCTACTCCTGGGTGGGCAAGCTTCACTGCCCCTCCAGCGAAGACGGACTACATTCCTCCTCGCCACCCCCTGCCCGGACTGTCGGGAGGGACCATACGGTTTCCCCCTCCCTTCTATCTTGGAAGGCGGCTAGGCTGTGTCTCTCCAGCCAGAAAGACCTCTCTGTTTTTTAGGGCCTCCTGCAAAACACCGTCCCCGGAACCCAGAGGCGAGGAAACCCCCCGAGGAACCCCCTGGAGCCCCAGCCAGCACCGCCGCAAAAGAGGGGGGTGGAGCGGCTGGGGGTGGGGGCAGATGGGCCAGCCCCCCCCCTCACCCACCACCAACATCATCCATGCCGCTGACATCCGCACCATTCACACCTGCAACAATTGTAATGCCATTCGCCCCCTCCCCCACATCCCCAACACACGGCACACCATCCATACCATCCTTATTCACCTCAGCCACCACGTTCATACTGATGTTATTTTTATTATTTTTATTATTTACATTCATAATACTTTTCCTTTTTGTTGTTCCTTTTGTTTGCCCCTGCCAGGGGCCCCGACTGCACAGCGCTTTGTGCTGGGCTTTCGTCGCCCAGGAAGGCCGCTGCCCCTTTAAGAGCCAAGGAGCAGAGCTCAGTTGTTATACTCTGCCCAGGCTCAGGAGCAGCAGCACTTCCTGAGCTCTTGGCTGACACTGTCTTCAGGAGCACCGGAGCCCCCCGCACCACCAGATGTCGGTAAGTGGGCAGGGGACCCGGGCACCCCCCTTGCCGGCTTTTACCACCGCATTTGCGGTGGGCGGAGCCACCCACGGCAGACCCGCCGAGGCCACGCCCCCTCAGCCGGCCACATTACCAGCAGGCGGGGCCGCAGCCGCACAGGCCATGCCCCCACCGCCGGCTGCGATCACAGCGGGGGGTCCCACGACCACCGAAGCTGCCCCCCCCGCCGGCCACAAACACAGCGGGCGGGACAACAGCCGAGGAGGGCACGCCCCCCCCCGCATGCCACAACTACGGCGGGCTGGGCAACACTTTGGGAAGCCACGCCCCCCTCGCGGGGCACAGGCATGGAGGGGACAACTGGGGCCGCAGCTGGGGAAGCCATGCCCCCCAACGCCACCCGGACCGGAGACCCCGGGGTTCGCCCAGGGCCCCCCACGGTACTGACGCCAAGGGACATAGCCCCCGCACCAGCCGCCACCACCGCTGACCCCCTCAGCACAGGCCACTCCCCCTCGGTGTCCAGCGGCTGCGAGACCCTCGGCACAGAGCCATCACTGGCTCTGCGCACAGGGCACCCGACCTAGCCATGGACACTGCCAGGGGAGCGACCAGCACCTTGCACTGTGTCTTGAACTTAATCGCGCCCTTACCTGGTCTCCGGACCCCCATAAAAGATCCAGCCTTTTGAGCGGATCCGCATGTGGGGGACCCGGACACCCCAGCTCTCACTGCCGGAGATGCGGCCCCAGCTGCTTGCACACCAGGTGCCGGGCCAGCCCCCCCTGCCACAGGGGACTTGACCTGAGCACCACCACCATTAACACCACTGCCGGCACTGCACTCCATATCACTGCCCGAATCTGAGCCACCACCCCCCGAGACTGGGTGGGTAGCGGGTTCCGCACAACAGGACAGGGGAGCCCCGGAAAGGGGGACGTAGACAAAACTTTCTACCACAGACACCTTCATCTTCTTCCGCTTTTTCCCCCTCCCGGTTGCCCCATCCTCGCAGACTTCGTCCCCAAACAGCTTGCCAAACCGTGCTGGGGACTCATTCTGCCGCACTTGTTTTCAGGATGAGGCAGCCCCCTCACTGCTGGTACCACCACCATCCTCCCCCTCGCTCCCGCTTTCCTCCGAGTTACTGGAGTCTGGCGGGAGGGCTACTTGCTCAGGGGCTATCCCGCTATACGATACCTGGGCGCTCTTGCTCACCAGGTCCTCAGGTGGATATGGCACAGATGGACCGCCATCTTGCTCCTCCTCTTCTTCCACCTGGTAGGGGTCTCTCCATCCCTCAAGAGACCCACCAGTCATGGCCCTAAACCGGTCATCATTCTTCAGCTTCTCCTCAAAGGGGCCGCTTCCCGCCAGGATCTCCGCTCTACGATCTTCCAGGGAGATTATAGACCCCCTCAGCCTCTTCACCGTGGTGGCGACCTCTGCTCTTCTTGAGACAGGGATTCTGCATTTTGCGGTTGCCCTGGCTCCCTTCAAGTACTCCCGGAGCAACCTCAGCTGCTTGGTGGCCTCCTCGTATTCGCAGAGGTGCGCTTGGATCCAGGAGCCGTAGTTGGTGATCGGCTCCCCCGCCACCTTAGAGCCTCAGATTAGGGGGCCCACCGCTGCACCTCTGCTGGCCGCCTCTCCTCCTCCGGGAGGAACCGCTACGGCCTTAGGGGTCTCTGTCTTCTGGGGTCTGCGGCCCCCCCGAGTTCTTGCTGCTTTTGCTTATTGCTCCCGGGACTGGCTGGATGACACCTTGGGCCTCCCGATGCTATGTGAGCCCTCCCACCCCCAGCCGGCCTAGACCGGGGGGGGTGGGAGCCAGGGGCTCAGCCCCGGAGCTCAGTCCCAGGAAGTAACTCTCCCTGGGAAGGGGTCAGGCAACAGTCCCAGATATGAAAAACCTCCCTTCTCAGGAGCACACTGTCCACAGCCAAGCACACAGCCACCACAAGACCAGCAGCCCACCTCTTCCTGGGTGGAGCTGGAACTCTTTTATAATAATAAAGAAAAAAAAAAATACAAAACAAACATTACAAACAAACCAAAAGATACACAACATACCGTACAATAAAAGTAAAAAAAACAGCATTTTTAGGAAGTCTTTTACCACACCTCTTTAGAGTCTCTTAGAACTTTGCAGTTTCAGGGAACCCCCAGGAGGAACATCACCGTATCCATTTTTCCCTTTTTACTAGCCATTAAACAAAAATAAAGCAAAAGAAAAACTCATTCACACATATTAACTCACACCCCCACTAAAATAAATATAAATATATATATAATATATATATAATATATATATATATATATATATATATATATATATATATATATATATATATATATATATATATATATATATATATATATATATATAACATATATATATTACAGACAGACAGACATACCCAGAAAAGAAAACCTGGCCCATGCTGCCCAAAAGAAAAGAAAAAGCCCACCTGGCCATACAAAACTTAGCACTCTTTAACACAATTTAACACCGCAATTACCACAACTCCTTTTTTTTTTTTTTTTCCCCACCCTTTAGGTCCATGTCAGTTCATGCCCTTTTTGAAAACACACTATTTCCCCTGGGTCCGAGGGAGTCTTCATGCCCACTTTTTAATTTCTGGGTCCATATGCCCTTGAAAGAAATTTAAACCCCTCCCATCACACCCCCCTTCCAACCTAAACTATCCCCACCCACATCATACTAACTACAAACATTTTTCCCCCCGAAAACACGCCTAAACATACCGCAATAACAAATATATAATAACAAGAACTACTACAATAATAACCTACAAACCAAAATTTACAACATAATTACAACATTACAACTTCAACGTCAGTATAAACACACCTGTAAGGCCCAAGATCAGCGCCTGCAAGCCCAATATCCATTAACTTTTACCAAAACAAAAAGCTAAACGTGCCACACATCAGCCCACCACCAGGAAAACAGGAGTCTGAAGAGGCCCCGACCCTAACACCAACACAAACACCCTGTCTCTACTCAACTAAGACGGTCTCTCAAAAAGCTGACCCTAACTATCCCTACCTACCCCTACCTATCCCTACTCTACCTAACTTAACAATGCTAAATCTCCAACCCAACCGTTCACGAGCGGGAAAGTCTCAGCCCCCTCGTACAAGGTCTTTAACCAATTTACGAACCTCCCCGGCAGACCATACCTCAGAAGGACAGACCAGAGGTACTCATGATCCACCCGGTCAAAAGCCTTTGGCTGGTCTAAGGACAGCAAGAACCCCTTCCAGTGACCTGCCCTGCTCTGCTCCACTGCCTCTCGGACACCGAGCACAGCACTAAATGTATTGCGGCCTGGAACAAAACAGTGCTGAGCCCCCGAAGGGAGCTGGGGTGCAAACTTCACCAGCCGATTTAAACACCTTCGCCAGAACCTTTCGGTCCGTATCGAGGAGCGCTATGGGACGAAAATTCTCGATACGGGACGGGTCCTTACCCTTTGACAAGATAATCAAGGCGGACTTCCTCATTGAACTGGGAAGAGCACCCGAGGAGAGGCACTCATTAAACACCTCAGTCAAGAGGGGGACCAAGGAGTCCCTAAAAGTCTTGTAAAACTCGGATGTTAAGCCATCCGGACCTGACTATTTTTTTTTTTTTTGGGCCGGAGCCCATCAATGGCCAGTCTCACTTCCTCTTCCCTGATTACCTCTGCCAAAACATGAAGAGAGGGGTCATCCCCTGGCTCAGGAACGGTGTCAGCCAGGAAAGCCGACATCCCATCTCGATCCAGATCATTCTTCCTCAAGAGGCGCGAGTAAAAGGACCTGACCACCTCCAGGATCCCTGATTTGGATCTTTTCAGGGAACCCGTACTATCGAACAGTCCTGTCACCACCTTACAATTCACTGACCTCTTACAGTTTCTGTAAGGGTCGGGCAAGTGGTACTTCCCGAAGTCCCTCTCAAAAACCAGAGATGCGTGCCTATCATACTGACACCCCTTGAGTAAAGATTTCACTCTGGAGATTTCCTCTCGGTCCCCTCCAGTCGAGACGAGCTGCTCGAGTTGCCTCCTCAGGCCTTGATACAAGCGATGCCTGTTCAGACTTCTGAGGCTCGAGAGCTGACGGAAGAACCCCGCCACCCTTTTCTTGAAGATCTCCCACCACTCAGACTTAGTACTACAGAGATCCAAAAGCGGTAGCTGGCTCTGAAGAAAGGCCTCAAAAGATTCTCACCTCCGTTTCTTTCAGAAGGGATGAATTCGGCTTCCACAGCCCTCTTCCCATCCGGGGGGTCTCTGTAACATTCAGAGAAAAGAAAATTAAACAGTGATTGGAGAACCCCACCTCAACGGCGGACACTGCGGAAAAGATGGCGTCCTCCTTCAAAAAAAACCTGTTTATCCTAGACCTACTGCTGCCCCTATGAAAGGTGAAACCCCCGTGACCTGGGGTGTGCCGAATGTGGACATCCACCAGGCGAGCTTCAATAACTAAACTATTTAGGGCTATACTATCATAAGCCAGGCGGCCTCCGGGACCCCCCTATCACGGGATCTCGTAATGGTGTTGAAATCCCCACCGAAGACCACCTGCCGGCTCGTAAAAAGAAAGGGCTTGATCTTCATGAAGAGACATTTACGGTCCCACTTAGATTGTGGGCCATAGATGTTTATGAGCCGAAGCTCCTGTCCCCTCATGAAGACGTCTAAGACCAGGCATCTCCCCATTTCTACCTCAATAACCCGTCGGCATTCCACCTCAGCGGTCTTAAAAAGGACCGCCACCCCACTATACGGCTCGGCCGCAAGAGACCAGTATTAGGGCCCACACCTCCACTCCTTTTTAGCCTTGTGTATGACCCCCATGTCCGTTTGTCTGGTCTGCTGCAAAAACAAAATTTCAGCCTCAATTCGGGTGAAAAAATCAAAAGCCGCAAATCTAGCCTCATCAGACTTGACTCTGGCGTCGATTAATGTCGCCAGCATAAACGGGGTGAGTTCCGCCATCATGGGTGATTAAGTTAGACGGCCTTCTTCTTCCCCACCCCGTCATCCTCACTTTTGCCCTCCGGAGAGGTGTCTGGTTCCGACACGTTTTTCCTCTTTAAAGATGACGAGGTGTCCATTTTGGTGGTGTCCTCGCCTCTGGGTTCCGGGTCAGTCCCCCCCACCAGAGGAAACAACGTCCTCCGGAGGACAGACCGTGCCGCCCCCGGCCCCTCACCCTCGACCTCTGACTCAGCAGAGTTGTCGAGGGCTTGGAACCGGTTGGAGAGGGCAATCAGAGGGGAGCCGGTGAGCCCTTCCGTTGGCACACCTACGGTCAGGGGAGGGGGCGAAGGACCAGAAGACTTAGTAACCTTCCTTTTCTTCCCTCTTTTTTTTTTGGTACGCTGTTTTTCACCCTGTTTAACTGTCGGCTGATCCGTGACCACCTCATCCACACTTTCATATTGGGAGGAGTTGTCGGAGTCAGCCCTGTTGTCCTCCCTCTCCATCCTCCTGATCTCCTCGCACACTTCCGCCTCCCCCGGAGCCTCAGTGACAACAGCCGACGCCCCAGAGGGGGGAGCAGACATTACCCCAGTTGCCTGAGGCTCTCCCTGCCCCCCATCCCCGTGGCGCACTCCCTGCCTCCTCTGGTAGGCACGACCTCTGGCTCTCTCTCCTCACTGGCCCCTCAGCCCTTCCCCGCCACCACCGCCTACCACGGCAGAGGTTGATCCGCCAGAGGTTTCCCCCTCACGGCCTCCCCCCGCCCGGCTAGCAGCGGCATTGGAGAAAGAGCAAGGGCAGCGGCTGTACGGGTGACCCAGATCACCACACAGGTTACACCTTATGTCCTTACAGGATGCAGCGAGATGACCTACCCCGCCACACAAGGAGCATTTCTGCACCTTGCAGCTTGTGCTGAAGTGGCGGGGATCACCGCACCTGTGACAGACTTTCAGCTGCCCCTAGTAGAAGATCAGGATCCGGTCCCTTCCTATAAACGCCGAGGAAGGGATGTGGGTGACAGTACCCCCTGAGACCTTCAACTTCATCATGAAGGTCCAGCCCCCTGACCAAATGCCGAACTTGTCCCTATTTTTTTTTTTTTTTTGGGGATGTCTGTGACTTCCCCATAGCGGGAAAGCCACGTTAGGATGTCTACACCAGAAAGTGACTCGTTACAAGTCACCACGGTCACTTTCTTCACGCCATTTTGGCGAGACACTGCTTGCACAGAGAAGTCTCGCCAGCCAGGCTCCCCCTTCACCAGCTCGTAATTGGACCAGAAGAGCTCCAGCCCCTCCGGCCGTACGAAACTGATGTCGAAGAAGAGGGTGGCCGCAGGATGAATCAGGGCAAAGATGTCAACCACCCCAAAGCCCATCTTCAGGAAGAGCTCCATCACCCTACTCCTCGGTGTCTCCGTTTTTAAGGGCCTCCAGGAAACGGCGCTGCAAAACGCCGTCCCCGGAACCCAGAGGCGAGGAGACCCCCCGAGGAACCCCCTGAGCACCCCTCGAACCCTCTTGAGCCCCAGCCACCACCGCCAAAAAAGGTGGACCAGCCTCCCCCTCACCCACTACCGCGCCACCAACATCACTGACACCCACACCATTCATACCCGCACCACATTCACACTGGTGTTATTTTTATTGTTTTTATTTACATTGTTGGTCTTTTTTATTTACTTTTCCACCTGCTGGGGGCCCCTGCTGCACAGCGCTTTGTGCAGCACTGTTCTTGCCCAGGAGTGCCGCCGCCCCTTTAAGAGCCGCAGAGCAGAGCTTAGTCAGTACGCTCTGCCCGGGCTCAGGAGCAGCACTTCCTGAGCTCTCGGCTGACACCATTTTTTTTTTTTTTTCTTTCCTAACACTTGGAGCAGGGTCGGACACTGCTACCGGACCCTGCCCCACAGAGGAACCTGATGCCACCTTCTTTTGGAGCCCCGGAGCCCCCGCACCACCAGATGATGGTAAGTGGGCAGGGGACCCCGGCACCCCCTTGCCGGCTTTTACCGCCACAGCACTGACAGTCGGAGTGGGCGGAGCCACTCACGGCAGACCCGCCGAGGCCACACACCCTCCGCTGGACACAGCACCAGCGGGCGGGGCCGCAGCCACACAGGCCACGCCCCCACGCCAGCCGCAATCACAGTGGGGGTCCCGTGACCACCGAGGCTGCGCCCCCCCGCCGGCCGCAACCACAGTGGGCGGGACAACAGCCAAGGAGGACACGCCCCCCGCATGCCACAACCACAGCGGGCTGGGCAACACTCGGGGAAGCCACGCCCCCCTCACGGGCCACAAGCACAGGCATGGAGGGGACAAGTGGGGCCGCAGCTGGGGAAGCCACGCCTCGACGCCACCCGCACGGAGACCCCGGGGTTCGCCCAGGGCCCCCCACGGTACTGACGCCAAGGGGCATAGCTCCCGCACCAGCCGCCACCACCGCTGACCCCCTCAGCACAGGTCACTCCCCCTTGGCGTCCAGCTGTCGGCGGGACCCTCGGCACAGACCCATCGCTGGATCTGCGCACAGGGGCACCCGACCTAGCCACGGACACCGCCAGGGGAGCGACCAGCACCTTGCACTGTGCCTTTAACTTTAAATTGCCCTTTCCTGGTCCCCGAAAAAGATCCAGCCTTTTGAGTGGATCCGCATGTGGGGGACCCGGACACCCCAGCTCTCGCCGCCGGAGATGCGGCCCCGGCTGCCTGCACACCAGGTGCCGAGCCAGCCCCCCCTGCCACAGGGTACTTGGCTCGAGCACCACCACCATTAACTCCGGCACTGCCGGCACCGCACTCCATATCACTGCCCGAATCCGAAGCACCACCACCAGGCATGGTGCCCCGATCCGGGCAGACTTTCCTCTCCCCGCTCCCTCGCTGCGGACCCACAATAGGGCCCGAGCCGGGGTGGGTAGCGGGTTCCGCACAACGGGACAGGGGGGCCCCGGGAAGGGGGCGTAGACAAACTTCTCCACCACCGACTACTTTGCCTTCTTACGCTTTTTCCCCCTCCCGGTTGCCTCATCCTCGCAGACCTCATCCCCAAACAGCTCGCCAAACCGTGCTGGGGACACGATCTGCTGCACTTGGTGCAGGATGAGGCAGCCCCCCTCACTGCTAGTACCACCACCATCCTCCCCCTCGCTCCCGCTTTCCTCCGAATTACTGGAGTCCGACGGGAGGGCCACTTGCTCAGGGGCTGTCCCGATATACGATACCTGGGTGTTCTTACTCCCCAGGCCTTCAGGTGGGTATGGCGCAGATGGACCGCCATCTTCCTCCTCCTCCTCTTCCTCCACCTGATAGGGATCTCCTGACCCCTCAGGAGACCCACCGGTCATGGCCCTAAACCGGTCATCATTTCTTGGCTTCTCCTCGAAGGGGCCGCTTCCCGCCAGAATCTGTGCCCTCCGATCTTCCAGGGATATTATGGACCCCCTCAGCCTCTTTACCGTGGCGGCGACCTCTGCTCACCTTGAGGAAGGGAGCCTGCATTTAGCGGTCGCCCTAGCTCCCTTCAACTCCTCCTGGAGTATCCTCAGCTTTTTGGCGGCCTCCTCGTACTCTTAGAGGTGCGCATGTACTTGGGAGCCAAAGGTGGTCATTGGCTCCCCTGCTGCCTTAGAGCCCTGCTGCCTTAGAGCCCCTCTACTGGCCGCCTCTCCAACTCCGGGAGGAGGAACCGCCACGGCCTCGGCCTTAGGGGTCCCGGTCTTCTGGGGCCTGCGGGCCCCCGAACTCTTACCACTTTTTCCCATGCTCCTGGGACTGGCTGGATGACACACGGGGCCTCCTGATGGTATGCAAGGCCTCCCACCCCCAGCTGGCTTGCACCGGGGGGTGGGAGCCAGGGGCTCAGCCCCGAAGCTCAGTCCCAGGAACAGTCCCTGCTTCCTGGGAAGGGGCAGGCAAAGAGTCCCAGATGAAAAATCTCCCTTCCCAGGAGCACACGATCCACAGCAAACCTCAGCCGACACCCCGCTCAGCAGCCCCGCCTCTTCCTGGGTGGAGCTGGAACTCTGTTTTTATTATAAAATATACAAAACATCAATAAATACACAATAACATTAAGAAACCAGGAAACAAAACTAATGTAAACATAAAACCAGCTTTTAGAAACATTAATGTCCATCAATTCTCTTTACTAGAGTCCAAAGAGACTTATACAGCCTCAACAGGACCCCCAGCAGGAACCTACCTCTACATACCTAAATTATGAGATAAGAAAAAGAAAATATAACTCATTCACCCACATTCACACATCCCCCACACATGCTTAATTAAAAAAAAAAAAATAAAAGTCTGGCCCATGCTGCCCAAAAAAAAAAAAGAAAAAGCCTCCTTGGCCATAACTACTAAATATACAGCACTAACTATACAAACTATACACTATACCACTTTTTTTTTATATTATACCTCAACCTCACCCAAGGTCCATGAGTTCATGCCTTTTCCAACACACTTCAAACGGGTCCATGAAAGTTTATGGCCGTAATCTTTGAAAACCACACTTTTCCAGGGTCCATGATAAAGTTTCATGCCCTTCCAGGGTCCATATGCCCTCTCTTCTTTATTTATTTAAACCCCCCAGCACACACCCCCCAGCACACCCCCCCACCCAACCTAAACTATACCCCCCCACAATTATACTAACTATAGCATATACTGTATACATGTACTTTTTACAAAGGGTATAAACAAAAAAGACAACAACAATACACAAACCTTATACAAACATCCTATCAAATTTTATTAACTTTATTAACAAATTTATTACATAAACAAACCACTTAACCTGCAAGGCCCAAGTTCAGCACCTGCAAGCCCAATATCCATTGTAATTTCATCAGAAACAAAACAAAAAGCTAATCGTGCCACACATCAGCCCGCCACCAGGAAAAAGGAGTCTGAGGAGGCCCTGACCCTATCACCAACACAAACACCCTGTCCCTACTCAACTAAGACTGTCCCTCAAAAAGCTGACCCTAACTATCCCTACCTGCCCCTACCTATCCCTACTCTACCTAACTTAACAATGCTAACTATCTACCCATCCCTAATACTGTCCCTCCCTGTCCCTATCTATCCCTACATAACTGCCCCTCAACACCCCACACCACCTTATCTTTCCCTCTCCCAATCACACAACCAGCCTATCCCTAGAGTAAGAAGAGAAACCCCTCCAAAGTGAAGAGGCCCTCCTCGCACCCAGCCTCCCAAACTCCAAAGAACGCACCTTACCCAGGTCACTCAAGATGTTACTAACCACCTCTTCCCGGGGGAGGGTTTTCTGCTGGGTAGAAACTAGGCACCGTGCATTCCAGATGTAGAATCTAACAACTACACTAACTAGAAATAAAGTGCCCCGATCTCGGCCACCAAGGGATCTGAATGCCCCATAAGCCCACTTCGGATAAGAGAGGGACGCCAGCCGAGGCCAGCCTATGGAAGCACCCACCCGGTTATAGACCCCTGCATTAAAGGGACACTGAAGGAGGAAGTGCTCCATGCTTTCCAGCATGTCGCCACACTCTTCACGGGGACAACCCCGATCATCAGAGTTCCTGTACTTCAGATTGTCCCTCACATACAGCCTCCCGTGGAAGCAGCGCCAGACCAAGTCCCAAAACTTCGAGGGGATCCGTGAAGAATTTAACAACCTGAGCACCCCTCCAGATCCCGGCCTGGGCAATCTGAGCACCAGGGGCTTCTGGAAATGGGTCAACAGGACCTTGCTGTCAAGGGATTTCCTCGACATGGTCCTGATTTCCCACATTCCCAGACCCCACCGGCGGATCACCTTCAGAGCCGGGGTTGCATAAGCTGGGAGATGTCCATGTGGTGTTCGTAGGTCCTTCACCTGCCCTCCTGTCTCCCATTCCTGGAAGAAAGGCCGAAACCATCCCCTGCAGGAGAATACCCACGGAGGAGCCCTCTCTGGCCAGAGGTTGGCAATGTTGGTCTTAAGAAAAGTGTTCACTAAGAACACCACTGGGTTGACCATACCCAACCCACCTAGTCTCCTCGTGCGGTACGTGACCTCCCTCTTGATTAGGTTAAGCCTGTTCCCCCATAACAGTTAGAAGAACAGGCTATAGACCCGCGTCCAGAGAGATTCCGGCAAGATGCAGACGCTGCCCAAGTAAATTAACAAAGGAAGCAAATAACCCTTGGCCAAGCTGACCCTTTCCCTTAGGGTTAAAGACCAACCCTTCCATTGGTCCACCTTCTGGGCGGCAATCTTGAGCCTGCCTTCCCAATTTTGTTGGGGATAGTCCCCTGGGCCAAAATTGATGCCTAAGATCTTAGCGGAGGACTGGGGCCCTGGAAGGGTATCCGGGAGATCAAAACTTGGATCTCCCCCTCCCAGCCAGAGACTCTCACACTTTTCCCGGTTGATCATGGACCCGGAAGCCTCCGAGTAGCGCACGACCTCAGACATGACCCAATCCGCCTCCTCTCTCGAGGATACAAAAAGGGAGACGTCATCGGCGTACGCTACCACCCTCAGAGCGGCCCCCGGCTCCGCCTGGTCCATCCCGACTCCCACCAACGGTCCACCCTCTTTAAGAAGGGATTGATCGCGAACACGTATAAAAGTGGGCTCAGAGGACAGCCCTGACGGACCCCAGAGCTCACCTCCAAAAGGGTGACCAACCCAACCGTTCACGAGCGGGAAAGTCTCAGCCCCCTCATACAAGGTCTTTAACCAATTGACAAACCTCCCCGGCAGACCATACCTCAGAAGGACAGACCAGAGGTACTCATGATCCACCCGGTCAAAAGCCTTTGCCTGGTCTAAGGACAGCAAGTACCCCTTCCAGCGACCCGCAATGCCCTGCTCCACTGCCTCTCGGACACCGAGCACAGCACTAAAAGTACTGCGGCCTGGAATAGAACAATGCTGAGCCCCCGAAAGGAGCCGGGGTGCAAACTTCACCAGCCGATTAAACAACACCTTTGCCAGAATCTTTCGGTCCGTATCAAGAAGCGCTATGGGACGCCAATTCTCGATACGGGACGGGTCCTTTCCCTTTGACAAGATAATCAAGGTGGACTTCCTCATTGAACTGGGAAGAGCACCCGAGGAAAGGCACTCATTAAACACCTCAGTCAAGAGGGGGACCAAGGAGTCCCTAAAAGTCTTGTAAAACTCGGATGTTAAGCCATCCGGACCTGGCGATTTCTTGGGCCGGAGCCCATCAATGGCCAGTCTCACTTCCTCTTCCCTGATTACCTCTGCCAAAACATGAAGAGAGGGGTTATTCCCTGGCTCAGGAACGGTCTCAGCCAGGAAAGCCGACATCTCATCTCGATCCAGATCCCTCTTTCTCAAGAGGCGCGAGTAAAAGGACCTGACCACCTCCAGGATCCCTGATTTGGATCTGTTCAGGGAACCCGTACTATCGATCAGTCCTGTCACCACCTTACAACTCACTGACATCTTACAGTTTCTGTAAGGGTCGGGCGAGCGGTACTTCCCGAAATCCCTCTCAAAAACCAAAGATGCGTGCCTATCATACTGACACCCCTTGAGCAAAGATTTCACTCTGGATATTTCCTCTCGGTCACCTCCAGTCGAGACGAGCTGCTCGAGTTTCCTCCTCAGGCCTTGATACAAGCGGTGCCTGTTCAGACTTCTGAGGCTCGAAAGCTGACGGAAGAACCCCGCCACCCTTTTCTTGAAGATCTCCCACCACTCAGACTTAGTACTACAGAGATCCAAAAGCGGTACCTGGCTCTGAAGAAAGGCCTCAAACGATTCTCACCTCCGCTTCTTCCAGAAGGGATGAATTCAGCTTCCACAGCCCTCTTCCCATCCGAGGTGTCTCTGTGACATTCAGAGAAAAGAAAATTAAACAGTGATCGGAGAACTCCACCTCAACGGCGGACACTGCAGAAAAGACGGCGTCCTCCTTCAAAAAAAACCTGTCTATCCTAGACCTACTGCTACCCCTATGAAAGGTGAAACCCCCGTGACCTGGGGTGTGCCGAATGTGGACATCCACCAGGCGAGGTTCACTAGCTAAACTATTTAGGGCTATACTATCATAAGCCAGGCGGCCTCCGGGACCCCCCCTATCACGGGATCTCGTAATGGTGTTGAAATCCCCACCGAAGACCACCTGCCGGCTCGTAAAAAGAAAGGGCTTGATCTTCATGAAGAGACATTTACGGTCCCACTTAGATTGTGGGCCATAGATGTTTATGAGCCGAAGCTCCTGTCCCCTCATGAAGACGTCTAAGACCAGGCACCTCCCCATTTCTACCTCAATAACCCGTCGGCATTCCACCTCAGCGGTCTTAAAAAGGACCGCCACCCCACTATACGGCTCGGCCACAAGAGATCAGTATGAGGGCCTACACCTCCACTCCTTTTTAGCCTTGTAAATGACCCCATGTCCGTTAATCTGGTCTCCTGCAAAAACAAAATTTCAGCCTCAATTCGGGTGAAAAAATCAAAAGCCGCAAATCTAGCCGCATCAGACTTAATGCTGGTGACATTAATCGACGCCAGAGTCAACGGGGTGAGTTCCGCCATCATGGGTGATTAAATTAGACGGCCTTCTTCTTCCCCACCCCATCTTCCCTACTTTTCCCCTCCGAAGAGGGGACTGGATCAGACATGTTTTTCCTTTTTAAGGAAGATGAGGTATCCATTTTACGGGTGTCCTCGCCTCCAGGCTCCGGGTCAGTCCCCCCTCCAGAGGAAACAACGTCCCCCGGAGGACAGACTGCGCCGCCCCCCGAAAGCCCCGCAGGCGCCGCCCCCGGCCCCTCACCCTTGACCTCCGACTCAGCAGAGTCGTCGAGGGCTTGGAACCGGTTGGAGAGGGCAATCAGAGGGGAGCCGGTGAGCCCTTCCGTTGGCACATCTACGGTCAGGGGAGGGGGCGAGGGACCAGAAGGCTTAGCAACCCTCTTTTTCCTCTTCCCCCTTTTTTTGGTACGATCTTTGTCACCACCCTGCTTTAATGTCGGCTGATCCGTGACCACACTTTCATACTGGGAGGAGTTGTCGGAGTCAGCCCTGTTGTCCTCCCTCTCCATCCTCCTGATCTCCTCGCACACCTCCACCTCCCCCGGAGCCTCAGCGACAACAGCTGACACCTGAGAGGGGGGAGCAGACATTACCCCAGTTGCCTGAGGCTCTCCCTGCCCCCCACCCCGCGGCGCGCTTCCTGCCTCCTCTGGTAGGCAGGACCTCGGGCTCTGTCTCTCCTCACTGGCCCCTCAGCCCCTCCCCCTCCGCCACCACCTACCACGGCAGAGGTTGAACCGCCAGAGGTTTCCCCCTCACGGCCTCCCCCCGCCCGGCCAGCAGCAGCATTGGAGAAAGAGCGAGGGCAGCGGCTGTACGGGTGACCTAGATCACCACACAGGTTACACCTGATGTCCTTACAGGATGCAGCGAGATGGCCTACCCCGCCACACAAGGCACATTTCTGCACCTTGCAGCTTGCGCTGAAGTGGCGGGGATCACCGCACCTGTGACAGACTTTCGGCTGCCCCTGGTAGAAGATCAGGATCCGGTCCCTTCCTATAAACGCCGAGGAAGGGATGTGGGTGACAGTACCCCCTGAGACCTTCAACTTCATCATGAAGGTCCAGCCCCCTGACCAAATGCCATACTCGTCCAGATTTTTTTTAAGGACATTCGTGACTTCCCCATACCGGGAAAGCCACGTTAGAATGTCAACACCAGAAAGTGACTCGTTACATGTTACCACGGTCACTTTCTTCACGCCATTTTGGCGAGACACCGCTTGTGCAGCGAAGTCTCGCCAGCCGGGCGCCTCCTTCGCCAGCTCGTAATTTGACCAGAAGAGCTCAAGCCCCTCCGGCCGCACGAAACTGATGTCGAAGAAGAGGGTGGCCGCAGGATGAATCAGGGCAAAGATGTCAACCACCCCAAAGCCCATCTCCAGGAGGAGCTCCACCACCCTACTCCTGGGTGGGCAAGCTTCACTGCCCCTCCAGCGAAGACGGACTACATTCCTCCTCGCCACCCCCTGCCCGGCTGTCGGGAGGGACCATACAGTTTCCCCCTCCCTTCTATCTTGGAAGGCGGCCAGGCCGTGTCTCTCCAGCCAGAAAGACAGATCCACCTCTCTTCCCTCTACCGAGATCGACCGCTCTCCGTTTTTTAGGGCTTCCAGAAAACGGCGCTGCAAAACGCCGTCCCCGGAACCCAGAGGCGAGGACACCCCCTGAGCCCCCCGTGAACCCCCTGGAGCCCCAGCCACCACCCTCGCAAAAGAAAGGGGGAGGGGAGCGACTGAGGGGGCAGATGGGCCAGCCTCCCCCCCACCACCACCGCCATCCGCACCACTGACATCCACACCGCCATCCGCACCATTCACACCTGCAACACTTGCGATACCACTCGCACCCTCCCCCACATCCCCAGCACACAGCACACCATCCATACCGTCATTCATATCCATACCGCCATTCACATCCTCATTCGCCGCGGCCACATTCACCCTGACATCCTTTTTATTTTTATCAGTATGCTTTCCTTTACTTTTTTCTCCTGCTGGGGGCCCCTGCTGTACATTTCCCAGGGGTGCCGCTGCCCCTTTAAGAGCCGTGGAGCAGAGCCCAACAGTCATTGTGATCTGACCAGGCTCAGGAGCAGCAGCACTTCCTGAGCTCCTGGCAGAAACCATTTTTTTTTTTTTTTCTTTCTTGCTTGGAGCAGGGCCGGTCTCCGCCTCCGCCTCCGGTCCCTGCTCCACAACGGGACCATGGCCAGACTTCTCTTCAGGCACCGGAGCCCCCGCACCACCAGATGACGGTAAGTGGGCAGGGGACCCCGGCACCCCTTTGCCGGCCTTTACCTTCGGAATTTTAATGCCTGCATTTTTTTTCTTTTTCTGAGTAGGCGGAGCCACTCGCGGCCGGCCCGCCGAGGCCACGCCCCCACCGCCGCTCGCGATCTCAGCGGGGGGTCCCGCAACAGTCAAGGAGGCCACGCCCCCCTGACAAGCCCCAGACACCTGCACGGAGGGGACAACGGGGGCAGCAGCTGGGGAAGCCACGCCCCCCGACGCCACCCGCACTGGAGACCCCGGGGTACACCCAGGGCCCCCCACGGTACTGACGCCAAGAGGCATAGCCCCCGCACCAGCCGCCACCACCACCGCTGACCCCCTCAGCACAGGCCACTCCCCCTCGGCGTCCAGCGGCGGCGGGACCCCCGGCACAGACCCATCGCTGGATCTGCGCACGGGGGCACCCGACTTGGCCACGGACACCGCCAGAGGAGCGACCAGCACCCTGCACTGCGTCTTAGCTTTAAACGCGCCCTTTATTTTTCTCGCCGCCGGAGATGCGGCCCCGGCTGCCACTCGCACACCAGGTGCTGGGCCAGCCCCCCCTGCCACAGAGGACTTGGCCCGAGCACCACCACCATCATCATTAACTCCACCATCATTAACTCCGGCACTGCCGGCACTGCACTCCATATCGCTGCCTGAATCCGAAGCACCACCACCAGGCATGGTGCCCCGATCCGGGCAGACTTTCCTCTCCTCGCTGCGAACCCACAACAGGGCCCGAGCCGGGGTGGGTAGCGGGTTCCGTACAATGGGACAGGGGGGCCCCAGGAAGGGGGGCGTAGACAAACTTCTCCACCACCAACTCCTTTGCCTTCTTTTTACGCTTTTTCCCCCTCCCAGTTGCCTCATCCTCGCAGACCTCATCCCCAAACAACAGCTCGCCAAACCGTGCTGGGGACTCGATCTGCCGCACTTGCTGCAGGATGAGGCAGCCCCCCTCACTGCTGGTACCGCCACCATCCTCCCCCTCGCTCCCGCTTTCCTCCGAATTACTGGAGTCCGACGGGAGGGCCACTTGCTCAGGGGCTATCCCGCTATACGATACCTGAGTGTTCACACCTCCCAGGCCTTCAGGTGGGTATGGCGCAGATGGATCGCCATCCTCCTCCTCCTCCTCTTCCTCCACCTGGCAGGGGTCTCCTGACCCCTCAGGAGACCCACCGGTCATGGCCCTAAACCGGTCATCGTTCCTTAGTTTCTCTCCGAAGGGGCCGCTTCCCGCCAGAATCTGCGCCCTCCGCTCCTCCAGGGATGTTATCGACCCCTTCAGCCTCTTTACCGTGGCGGCGACCTCTGCTCTTCTTGAGGAAGGGAGCCTGCATTTAGCGGTCGCCCTAGCTCCCTTCAACTCCTCCCGGAGTATCCTCAGTTTTTTGGCGGCCTCCTCGTACTCGTAGAGGTGCGCGTGTACCCGGGAGCCAAAGGTGGTCGTCGGCTCCCCTGCCACCTGAGAGCCCCATATCAGGGGGCCCACCGCCGCACCTCTACTGGCCGCCTCTCCTCCTCCTCCGGGAGGAGGAACCGCCTCGGCCTTAGGGGTCCCGGTCTTCTGGGGCTTACGGCCCCCCGAGCTCCTGCTACTTTTTCCCATGCTCCTGGGACTGGCTGGATGACACACGGGGCTACCTGATGGTATGTAAGGCCTCCCACCCCCAGCCGCCTTGCATCGGGGGGTGGGAGCCAGGGGCTCAGCCCCAAAGCTCAATCCCAGTCCCTGCTTCCTGGGAAGGGGCAGGCAAAGAGTCCCAGATGAAAAATCTCCCTTCCCAGGAGCACACGATCCTCAGCAGACCTCAGCCGACACCCCGCTCAGCAACCCCGCCTCTTCCTGGGTGGAGCTGGAACTCTTTTTTTATTAAAGTACAAAAACCATTAATAAATACAAAACAACACCAGGCAAATAATCATAAAACAGGGAAACAAACTGAAATTAACTGAAAACCAGCTTGAAAGAAGTCCATAAGACCATAACATCAGTGTCCTCTTCAAAACTTGTTCAGCTTCGACAGGACCCCCAGCAGGAACCTACTTATGTATACCTAACTTAAAAGAAAACCCACTCATCCACATTCACACCTCCCCATTTTTACTTAATGGAAATAAAAGTCTGGCCCATACTGCCCAAAAGAAAAGATGGCCTCACTGGCCATAAAAAAAACTTAACCCTAACACCATTATACACCAAAACACTTTTTTTTTTTTTTTTTTTTTTACTTTTTCCCCCTCCACCCGCACTGCAACCATAGGTCCATGTAAGTTCATGCCTTTTATAAACACCACAGGTCCATGTAAGTTCATGCCTTTAAAAATATTTTCACACATTTTCCCCCGGGTCTATGAGAAAGTTTTCATGCCCGTGTGATTCCAGGGTCCATATGCCCCTACACAACCCCCCAACATACACCCCCCACCCAACCTAAACTACACCCCCCCACATCATACTAACTATACACACAAAAAAGTACACAAGAAAATTACACACATGGTACTAAGCAACAAAACAACAACATTTTACAGATCATATTTTTATATCTTACATAATATACCATATCATCATAACACAAAATCAAAACGATAACTGAAACCTGTAAGGCCCAAGTTCAGCACCTGCAAGCCCAATATCCATTATATTTTACCAGAAACAAAACAAAAAGCTAAACGTGCCACACATCAGCCCACCACCGGGAAAAAGGAGTCTGAAGAGGCCCTGACCCTATCACCAACACAAACACCCTATCCCTACTCAACTAAGACTGACCCTCAAAAAGCTGACCCTAACTATCCCTACCTGCCCCTACCTATCCCTACTCTACCTAACTTAACAAAGCTAACTATCTACCTATCCCTAATACTGTCCCTCCCTGTCCCTATCTATCCCTACATAACTGTCCCTCAACACCCCACACCACCTTATCTTTCCCTCTTCCAATCACACAACCAGCCTATCCCTAGAATAAGAAGAGAAACCCCTCCAAAGTGAAGAGGCCCTCCTCCCACCCAGCCTCCCAAACTCCTAGGAAGCCCCTAATCACTCAAACCAAGCATTCCCTCGGGTACGTATTAAAAGGAGAGACCCCTCCAAAGCCAAGAGGCCCTCCTCGCACCCAGCCTCCCAAACTCCAAAGAACGCACCTTACCCAGGTCACCCAAGATGTTACTAACCACCTCATCCCGAGGGAGGATTTTCTGCTGAGTAGAAACTAGACACCGTGCATTCCAGATGTAGAATCTAACAACTACACTAACTAGAAATAAAGTGCCCCGATCTCGGCCACCAAGGGATCTGAATGCCCCATAAGCCCACTCCGGATAAGAGAGGGACGCCAGCCGAGGCCAGCCTATGGAAGCACCCACCCGGTTATAGACCCCTGCATTAAAGGGACACTGAAGGAGGAAGTGCTCCATGCTTTCCAGCATGTCGCCACACTCTTCACGGGGACAACCCCGATCATCAGAGTTCCTGTACTTCAGATTGTCCCTCACATACAGCCTCCCGTGGAAGCAGCGCCAGGCCAAGTCCCAAAACTTCGAGGGGATCCGTGAAGAATTTAACAACCCGAGCCCCCCCTCCAGATCCCGGCCTGGGCAATCTCTGAGCACCAGGGGCTTCTGGAAATGGGTCAACAGGACCTTACTGTCAAGGGATTTCCTCGACATGGCCCTGATTTCCCACATTCCCAGACCCCACCGGCGGATCACCTTCAGAGCCGGGGTAGCATAAGCCGGGAGATGTCCATGTGGTGTGCGTAGGTCCTTCACCTGCCCTCCTGTCTCCCATTCCTGGAAGAAAGGCCGAAACCATACCCACGGAGGAGCCCTCTCTGTCCAGAGGTTGGCAATGTTGGTCTTAAGAAAGGTGTTCACTAAGAACACCACTGGGTTGACCATACCCAACCCACCCTAGTCTCCTCGTGCGGTACGTGACCTCCCTCTTGATTAGGTTAAGCCTGTTCCCCCATAACAGTTGGAAGAACAGGCTATAGACCCGCGTCCAGAGAGATTCCGGCAAGATGCAGACGCTGCCCAAGTAAATTAACAAAGGAAGCAAATAACCCTTGGCCAAGCTGACCCTTTCCCTTAGGGTTAAAGACCAACCCTTCCATTGGTCCACCTTCTGGGCGGCAATCTTGAGCCTGCCTTCCCAATTTCGTTGGGGATAGTCCCCTGGGCCAAAATTGATGCCTAAGATCTTAGCGGAGGACTGGGGCCCTGGAAGGGTGTCCGGGAGATCAAAACTTGGATCTCCCCCTCCCAGCCAGAGACTCTCACACTTTTCCCGGTTGATCATGGACCCGGAAGCCTCCGAGTAGCGCACGACCTCAGACATGACCCAATCCGCCTCCTCTCTCGAGGACACAAAAAGGGAGACGTCATCGGCGTACGCCACCACCCTCAGAGCGGCCCCCGGCTCCGCCTGGTCCATCCCGACTCCCACCAACGGTCCACGATCTACCCTCCTTAAGAAGGGATCGATCGCGAACACGTATAAAAGTGGGCTCAGAGGACAGCCCTGACGGACCCCAGAGCTCACCCCAAAAGGGTGACCAACCCAACCGTTCACGAGCGGGAAAGTCTCAGCCCCCTCATACAAGGTCTTTAACCAATTGACAAACCTCCCCGGCAGACCATACCTCAGAAGGACAGACCAGAGGTACTCATGGTTAACCCGGTCAAAAGCCTTTGCCTGGTCTAAGGACAACAAGTACCCCTTCCAGCGACCCGCAATGCCCTGCTCCACTGCCTCTCGGACACCGAGCACAGCACTAAAAGTACTGCGGCCTGGAATAGAACAATGCTGAGCCCCCGAAAGGAGCCGGGGTGCAAACTTCACCAGCCGATTAAACAACACCTTTGCCAGAATCTTTCGGTCCGTATCAAGAAGCGCTATGGGACGCCAATTCTCGATACGGGACGGGTCCTTACCCTTTGACAAGATAATCAAGGCGGACTTCCTCATTGAACTGGGAAGAGCACCCGAGGAGAGGCACTCATTAAACACCTCAGTCAAGAGGGGGACCAAGGAGTCCCTAAAAGTCTTGTAAAACTCGGATGTTAAGCCATCCGGACCTGGCGATTTCTTGGGCCGGAGCCCATCAATGGCCAGTCTCACTTCCTCTTCCCTGATTACCTCTGCCAAAACATGAAGAGAGGGGTCATCCCCTGGCTCAGGAACGGTTTCGGCCAGGAAAGCCGACATCTCATCTCGATCCAGATCCCTCTTTCTCAAGAGGCGCGAGTAAAAGGACCTGACCACCTCCAGGATCCCTGATTTGGATCTGTTCAGGGAACCCGTACTATCGATCAGTCCTGTCACCACCTTACAACTCACTGACATCTTACAGTTTCTGTAAGGGTCGGGCGAGCGGTACTTCCCGAAATCCCTCTCAAAAACCAAAGATGCGTGCCTATCATACTGACACCCCTTGAGCAAAGATTTCACTCTGGATATTTCCTCTCGGTCACCTCCAGTCGAGACGAGCTGCTCGAGTTTCCTCCTCAGGCCTTGATACAAGCGGTGCCTGTTCAGACTTCTGAGGCTCGAGAGCTGACGGAAGAACCCCGCCACCCTTTTCTTGAAGATCTCCCACCACTCAGACTTAGTGCTACAGAGATCCAAAAGCGGTACCTGGCTCTGAAGAAAGGCCTCAAACGATTGTCTCACCTCCGCTTCTTCCAGAAGGGATGAATTCAGCTTCCACAGCCCTCTTCCCATCCGGGGTGTCTCTGTAACATTCAGAGAAAAGAAAATTAAACAGTGATCGGAGAACTCCACCTCAACGGCGGACACTGCAGAAAAGATGGCGTCCTCCTTCAAAAAAAACCTGTCTATCCTAGACCTACTGCTACCCCTATGAAAGGTGAAACCCCCGTGACCTGGGGTGTGCCGAATGTGGACATCCACCAGGCGAGCTTCACTAGCTAAACTATTTAAGGCTATGCTATCATAAGCCAGGCGGCCTCCGGGACCTCCCCTATCACGGGATCTCGTAATGGTGTTGAAATCCCCACCGAAGACCACCTGCCGGCTCGTAAAAAGAAAGGGCTTGATCTTCATGAAGAGACATTTACGGTCCCACTTAGATTGTGGGCCATAGATGTTTATGAGCCGAAGCTCCTGTCCCCTCATGAAGACGTCTAAGACCAGGCACCTCCCCATTTCTACCTCAATAACCCGTCGGCATTCCACCTCAGCGGTCTTAAAAAGGACCGCCACCCCGCTATACGGCTCGGCCGCAAGAGACCAGTATGAGGGCCCACACCTCCACTCCTTTTTAGCCTTGTAAATGACCCCCATGTCCGTTAATCTGGTCTCCTGCAAAAACAAAATTTCAGCCTCAATTCGGGTGAAAAAATCAAAAGCCGCAAATCTAGCCGCATCAGACTTAATGCTGGCGACATTAATCGACGCCAGAGTCAACGGGGTGAGTTCCGCCATCATGGGTGATTAAGTTAGACGGCCTTCTTCTTCCCCACCCCATCTTTCCTACTTTTCCCCTCTGAAGAGGGGACTGGATCAGCCATATTTTTCCTTTTCAAGGAAGATGAGGTATCCATTTTACCGGTGTCCTCGCCTCTGGGTTCCGGGTCAGTCCCCCCTCCAGAGGAAACAACGTCCCCCGGAGGACAGACTGCGCCGCCCCCCGAAAGCCCCCCAGGCGCCGCCCCCGGCCCCTCACCCTCGACCTCCGACTCAGCAGAGTCGTCGAGGGCTTGGAACCGGTTGGAGAGGGCAATCAGAGGGGAGCCGGTGAGCCCTTCCGTTGGCACATCTACGGTCAGGGGAGGGGGCGAGGGACCAGAAGGCTTAGCAACCCTCTTTTTCCCCTTCCCCCTTTTTTTGGTACGATTTTTTTTTACCACCCTGCTTTAATGTCGGCTGATCCGTGACCTCCTCATCCACACTTTCATACTGGGAGGAGTTGTCGGAGTCAGCCCTGTTGTCCTCCCTCTCCATCCTCCTGATCTCCTCGCACACCTCCACCTCCCCCGGAGCCTCAGCGACAACAGCCGACACCCCAGAGGGGGGAGCAGACATTACCCCAGTTGCCTGAGGCTCTCCCTGCCCCCCACCCCCGCGGCGCTTCCTGCCTCCTCTGGTAGGCAGGACCTTGGGCTCTGTCTCTCCTCATCGGCCCCTCAGCCCCTCCCCCTCCGCCACCACCTTCCACGGCAGAGGTTGAACCGCCAGAGGTTTCCCCCTCACGGCCTCCCCCCGCCCGGCCAGCAGCAGCATTGGAGAAGGAGCGAGGGCAGCGGCTGTACGGGTGACCTAGATCACCACACAGGTTACACCTTATGTCCTTACAGGATGCAGCGAGATGGCCTACCCCGCCACACAAGGCACATTTCTGCACCTTGCAGCTTGCGCTGAAGTGGCGGGGATCACCGCACCTGTGACAGACTTTCGGCTGCCCCTGGTAGAAGATCAGGATCCGGTCCCTTCCTATAAACGCCGAGGAAGGGATGTGGGTGACAGTACCCCCTGAGACCTTCAACTTCATCATGAAGGTCCAGCCCCCTGACCAAATGCCATACTCGTCCAGATTTTTTTTAGGGACGTTCGTGACTTCCCCATACCGGGAAAGCCACGTCAGAATGTCAACACCAGAAAGTGACTCGTTACATGTTACCACGGTCACTTTCTTCACGCCATTTTGGCGAGACACCGCTTGTGCAGCGAAGTCTCGCCAGCCGGGCCCCTCTTTCGCCAGCTCGTAATTTGACCAGAAGAGCTCAAGCCCCTCCGGCCGCACGAAACTGATGTCAAAGAAGAGGGTGGCCGCAGGATGAATCAGGGCAAAGATGTCAGTCACCCCAAAGCCCATCTCCAGGAGGAGCTCCACCAACCTACTCCTGGGTGGGCAAGCTTCACTGCCCCTCCAGCGAAGACGGACTACATTCCTCCTCGCCACTCCCTGCCCGGCTGTCGGGAGGGACCATACAGTTTCCCCCTCCCTTCTATCTTGGAAGGCGGCCAGGCCGTGTCTCTCCAGCCAGAAAGACAGATCCACCTCTCTTCCCTCTACCGAGATCGACCGCTCTCCGTTTTTTAGGGCTTCCAGAAAACGGCGCTGCAAAACGCCGTCCCCGGAACCCAGAGGCGAGGACACCCCCTGAGCCCCCCGTGAACCCCCTGGAGCCCCAGCCACCACCCTCGCAAAAGAAAGGGGGAGGGGAGCGACTGAGGGGGCAGATGGGCCAGCCTCCCCCCCACCACCGACATCCGTACCGCCATCCGCACCACCGACATCCACACCGCCATCCGCACCATTCACACCTGCAACACTTGCGATACCACTCGCACCCTCCCCCACATCCCCAGCACACCATCCATACCGTCATTCATATCCATACCGCCATTCACATCCTCATTCGCCGCGGCCACATTCACCCTGACATCCTTTTTATTTTTATCAGTATGCTTTCTTTTACTTTTTTCTCCTGCTGGGGGCCCCTGCTGTACATTTCCCAGGGGTGCCGCCGCCCCTTTAAGATCCGTGGAGCAGAGCCCAACAGTCATTGTGATCTGAACAGGCTCAGGAGCAGCAGCACTTCCTGAGCTCCTGGCAGAAACCACTTTTTTTTTCTCATTCTTGCTTGGAGCAGGGCCGGTCTCCGCCTCCGGACCCTGCTCTACAACGGGACCATGGCCAGACTTCTCTTCAGGTACCGGAGCCCCCGCACCACCAGATAGCGGTAAGTGGGCAGGGGACCCCGGCACCCCTTTGCCGGCTTTTACCGCCGGAACTTTAAACTTAGAGCCTGCATTTTTTTCCCTTTCTTTCTGAGTGGGCGGAGCCACTCGCGCCGAGGCCACGCCCCCACCGGCTCCCGCGAATTTCACAGCGGGGGGTCCCGCAACCGCCGAGGCCACGCCCCCCCACCGGACACCGCACCGGCAGACGGGGCCGCAGCCGCACAGGCCACGCCCCCACCGCCGGCCGTGATCACAGCGGGGGGTCCCAACATTCAAAGAAGCCACGCCCCCTCATAGGCCCCAGACACGTGCATGGAGGGGACAACGGGGGGCAGCAGCTGGGGAAGCCACGCCCCCCGACGCCACCCGCACCGGAGACCCCGGGGTACACCCAGGGCCCCCCATGGTACTGACTCCAAGAGGCATAGCCCCCGCACCAGCTGCCACCACCACCGCTGACCCCTTCAGCACAGGCCACTCCCCCTCGGCGTCCAGCGGCGGCGGGACCCCCGGCACAGACCCATCGCTGGATCTGCGCACAGGGGCACCCGACCTGGCCACGGACACCGCCAGAGGAGCGACCAGCACCCTGCACTGCGTCTTAGCCTTAAACGCGCCCTTTCCTGATCCCCGGGCCCCCAAAAAAGATCCAGCCTTACGAGCGGATCCGCATGTGGGGGACCCGGACACCTTTCCAGCTCTCGCCGCCGGAGATGCGGCCCCTGCTGCCACTCGCACACCAGGTGCTGGGCCAGCCCCCCCTGCCACAGAGGACTTGGCCCGAGCACCACCACCATCATTAACTCCGGCACTGCCGGCACCGCACTCCATATCGCTGCCTGAATCCGAAGCACCACCACCAGGCATGGTGCCCCGATCCGGGCAGACTTTCCTCTCCCCGCTCCCTCGCTGCGAACCCACAACAGGGCCCGAGCCGGGGTGGGTAGCGGGTTCCGTACAACGGGACAGGGGGGCCCCAGGAAGGGGGGCGTAGACAAACTTCTCCACCACCAACTCTTTTGCCTTCTTTTTACGCTTTTTCCCCCTCCCAGTTGCCTCATCCTCGCAGACCTCATCCCCAAACAGCTCGCCAAACCGTGCTGGGGACTCGATCTGCCGCACTTGCTGCAGGATGAGGCAGCCCCCCTCACTGCTGGTACCGCCACCATCCTCCCCCTCGCTCCCGCTTTCCTCCGAATTACTGGAGTCCGACGGGAGGGCCACTTGCTCAGGGGCTATCCCGCTATACGATACCTGAGTGTTCACACCTCCCAGGCCTTCAGGTGGGTATGGCGCAGATGGATCGCCATCCTCCTCCTCCTCTTCCTCCACCTGGCAGGGGTCTCCTGACCCCTCAGGAGACCCACCGGTCATGGCCCTAAACCGGTCATCGTTCCTTAGTTTCTCTCCGAAGGGGCCGCTTCCCGCCAGAATCTGCGCCCTCCGCTCCTCCAGGGATGTTATCGACCCCTTCAGCCTCTTTACCGTGGCGGCGACCTCTGCTCTTCTTGAGGAAGGGAGCCTGCATTTAGCGGTCGCCCTAGCTCCCTTCAACTCCTCCCGGAGTATCCTCAGTTTTTTGGCGGCCTCCTCGTACTCGTAGAGGTGCGCATGTACCCGGGAGCCAAAGGTGGTCGTCGGCTCCCCTGCCACCTGAGAGCCCCATATCAGGGGGCCCACCGCCGCACCTCTACTGGCCGCCTCTCCTCCTCCTCCTCCGGGAGGAGGAACCGCCACGGCCTCGGCCTTAGGGGTCCCGGTCTTCTGGGGCTTACGGCCCCCCGAACTCCTGCTACTTTTTCCCATGCTCCTGGGACTGGCTGGATGACACACGGGGCTACCTGATGGTATGTAAGGCCTCCCACCCCCAGCCGGCTTGCACCGGGGGGTGGGAGCCAGGGGCTCAGCCCCGAAGCTCAATCCCAGTCCCTGCTTCCTGGGAAGGGGCAGGCAAAGAGTCCCAGATGAAAAATCTCCCTTCCCAGGAGCACACGATCCTCAGCAGACCTCAGCCGACACCCCGCTCAGCAACCCCGCCTCTTCCTGGGTGGAGCTGGAATTACCGCGGCTGCTGGCACCAGACTTGCCCTCCAATAGATCCTCGTTAAAGGATTTAAAGTGTACTCATTCCAATTACAGTGCCTCGAAAGAGTCCTGTATTGTTATTTTTCGTCACTACTTCACCGGTTCGGGAGTGGGTAGTTTGCACACCTGCTGCCTTCCTTGGATGTGGTAGCCGTTTCTCAGGCTCCCTCTCCGGAATCGAACCATGATTCTCCGTTACCTGTCGTCACCATGGTAGGCACAGAAAGTACCATCGAAAGTTGATAGTGCAGACACCCGAATGGATCGTCGCCGTCATGGAGACGTGCGATCGGCCCGAGGTTATCCAGAGTCGCAATGCTTACGGGGAGAGCGCGGCAGGGGGAGGCCGCGGAGGACCGTCCCGACGCCGCACCCGGGACCCTGGATTGGTTTTGGTCTGATAAATGCACGCATCCCTGTCGGTCAGCGCTCGTTTGCACGTATTAGCTCTAGAATTACCACAGTTGTCCGAGTCAACAGTTTGGAGCGATCAAAGGAACCATAACTGATTTAATGAGCCATTCGCAGTTTCACTGTACGTCTGTGTGTACTTACACGTGCATGGCTTAATCTTTAATACAAGCATATGCTACTGGCA
Organism: Ranitomeya imitator; assembly: GCF_032444005.1. Classification (NCBI taxonomy): domain Eukaryota; kingdom Metazoa; phylum Chordata; class Amphibia; order Anura; family Dendrobatidae; genus Ranitomeya; species Ranitomeya imitator. The sequence goes on from NC_091283.1 coordinate 217,902,453, forward strand.
GGATCAACCAGGTAGCTCCCCAACACGACTCTGGGACCGCGTTGAGGCGAGGGAGCGGACCCGGAGAAGGAGAGAGGAAGAGAGGCCAGAAAGGAAGCCTCGCAGCGGGAAGGGCGCCCGGAGGAAGGGAAATCCTCATTGTCGTCCATGCCGGCAGGCTGGAATCCTGGGGCGTAAACCTTGCGGGGAAAATTGAGCCTGAACGGCGAGTGCAGTGCCACTGTGAGATCGTGCACGCTGTACAGTGCGAGGCCACCGATGCGGAGGGTGTCTGGAAAATACCCACCTTGCACGGAGAGGGCGAGGTGACTGGCCTCCGGAGGACGCCACGGCCCCCCTGCCTCATGACCCAACGCTCCCAGGGCAACACAGTCACTGCTGAGGAGAGAGGCCAGGGCGGTGGGGGGCCTATGCGGCGCCGCCGTCTGGCTTAGGCCCGGCCTCCCGAAAGGAGGGCATCTGTTGTAAAAACCACCCTTTGTGCGGGGAGGGCGTAGGTGACTGGCCTCCGGAGGACGCCACGGCCGCCCTGCCTCGTGACCCACCGCTCCCGGGGCGACAGTCACTGCTGAGGAGAGAGGCCAGGGTGGTGTGGGGCCTATGCGGCGTCTCCGTCTGGCTTAGAACCGCCTCCGCCGCGGGGGTCCTCGACCCACCGGCGGACGGGCGCGAGGAGTGGGAGAGGGGGGCTGGCCATCGGGTCCACCGCGGCTCTGGCGCAAAGCCCACCAGCGACGCGGAGGTTGCGTGGGGCGTAGTCGGCCTGGTTGTGTCGGCGTCGCCCTCCGGCATCGTCCCTCGTCCCAGGCTCTTGCCCGTAACCTCAAAGGTGGCCGACCGAGCAGCGTCTCCACCAAAGCCATGTCTCTGCTGTTGAGAACAGAAGAAGCCCGGGGCGGCAGTTCGCCGGGTACTCCCTTCGCCAAACTCTTTTGCCCCCTCGTGTACGATTCGTCTTTCCCTTCTCTATCCTCCCTTTTCGCTCTGGGGCGTCCGCTTGGTCTCTCTCTCCCTCTCCCTGCCGAGCCACCTCGGAGGACGGCAGACGAGGGGAAGGCGACGGCGGTCGGCCGGGGGGGGGGGGCACACCACGCGGTGAGAACCCACTCGCCTGCCTCCCCACGCATCTGTTGTCCCCCCACTATCGTAGGGGCTCGGGAAAAGACTGGAGAACGCGGAGCTCGGCGGTGGCATGGAAGCGCCACCCACCGCCGCCGCTCTCGCCGATGCCCACCGCAGAGGCCGCCCTTCGGATGTTGGGGGGGTCAGCGCGGGCGAGCTGCACATCTGGAAGTCAAAGGGCCACCCTCAGAAGATCGTTGTGCTACCCTGCACGGGGAGCAATTCGGACGGCGGGCTCCCACGCCGAGGTGGGTGGGCGCCCCGCCGTTCGCCCGTGTGGCTCATCGGACCGCTGCCGTGCCACGGTTCGGTTCAAACTCCCCACTGCTCGGCCGCCACCGTCCGCAAATGGGAGGCGACTGCCGGCGTGCGCGCCCAAGGACAAGTGCCTGAATCCCGGGGGGGTAAAAGAGGAAGGAGACCGCCCGCCGTAGACCGATGCGGGCTCCAAAGCCCGGGCTGAGCAAGCGGCACCACCTCCCCACCCGGGAGCGCTAAACCAAATCGATCGGAGGAAGCGCCGGGGGGCTTGGGTGAAACCCCCTGCTGCCATCCTTCCCCTCGTGGAGACGGGGAAGAAACGTGCCCGATAGTCCTGGAGGTACCTCTCTGACACGCTACGGGCGCCCTCGAGACGGAATCTGGGTCACTGTGCGATTCTCTCATAGGTCTCCCCGGTGGCGTGGAAGCTGGAGACATCTGACACAGAGAAACGCCAAGCTTGCTGAGTCAGAAGGAGCAATCCGCCCTTCTGGAGCCCTCCTCGGGACGAAGACTCCAGATTTGCCTCTCTTCTGACATCCGTCACCCTCAGAGAACCAGAACCCGCATGGGGAGGGTCCGTTCAGGCTCAGGCGACCCGGGAAATGTGTCTCTGACTTGGGACAGGTGACCGGCAAAAGTCCCCCTGGAGCCGCGGAAGCCTGGTCTCGACGCGAGTGCAGACTTCCATGCAAACAAGGGGGTACTCGCCAAACCGCCTACCCGACTCGAGGAACCACGAAAACGGAAATTAGTCGGGCCCGAGAGGTACCCCTCTCTCCTATATCCTGCAGCTGGTGTGCAAAAGTGGGTATTTGCATGGCGAAACATCGACCCCCACTTTAAGGGAGCAAAGCCAAAAAGTGTCCGACTTCCTGGAGCTGTACGGCGGATCCGGCGGCCAGAAATGCCCTCATTCCGGTTCTATTTTTTTTTTTTTTTGATTTTGTGAAATTTGGCGGCCAGGCGGCGTAGCTGGGACCTGGACTAGCCCGAAACACCTGGAACCGGTGAGCGGAACAAATTCCCCAAGGTTCTATGGCTCCTGGAAGCCAAAAACACCTCGCCGGAAAATTTCAAAGTCCCAAGGACTCTTTCTTGAAAATCAATCCGGGGGCCATGGAAGTGTCCTCGGTACAGCCTCAGAGCTTTCCCCCGCCTGGAAGTCTGAAAGTTCTCTGTTTGTTCTCAGTGAAAAATCGCTATTTTTTTCAGTGTTCCACCCATCAGACCCAGACTTTGCCCGCGCTAAGGCTACGTTCACACTAGCGTTATGCTAGTGTGCGTCGGGTTAGCGTCGGGCGACGCAGCGGCAACGCACGCGTCATGCGCCCCTATACTTAACATGGGGGACGCATGCGTTTTTGTTTGTTGCATTGTGCGACGCATGCGTCTTTTTTGCCGCAAGCGTCGGACCAAGAAAACGCAACAAGTTGCATTTTTCTTGTGTCCGATTTTCGGCAAAAAACGACGCATGCGTCGCAAAACGCAGCGTTTTTGCGTGCGTTTTGCCGCGTTTTTGCGTGCGTTGTGCGGTGCGTCGCCGACGCAGCGGCGCACAACGCTATTGTGAACGTAGCCTTAGGTCTGTCTCGGGGTGCTTTACAACATATTGACGCCCCTTTAGGGTGGAAGGTGGGGAAATGGGTCATTTTTCACAAAAATCGGAAATTTCTCAAAGTGTTTCTAAGTGTCAAGGACACTTCCAGAAAAGCTTCCCCAGGCTCCTGGAAGCCTCCTTGTTACAGCTCCAGCGGTTTCCCCCCGCCTGGAAGTCTGACAATTTTTCACAAAAAATTTACTTCAGATCCAATTTGTTTTATTTTACCAAGGGTAACAGGAGAAATTGGACCCCAAAAGTTGTTCTACAATTTGTACTGAGTACGCTGATACCCCATATGTGGGGGTAAAGCACTGTTTGGGAACATGGCAGGGCTCGGAAGGGAAGGAGCGCCATTTGACTTTTCAATGCAAAATTGGCTGGAATTGAGATCAGACGCCATGTTGCGTTTGGAGAGCCCCTGATGTGCCTAAACAGTGGAAACCCCCCAATTCTGACCCCAATACACCCCTAGCCCTAATCCCAACCCTAACCACACCCCTAACCCGAACACACCCCTAACCCTAATCCCAACCCTAACACCCCTAACCCTAATCCCAACCCTAACCACACCCCTAACCTGAACACACCCCTAGCCCTAATCCCAACCCTAACCACACCCCTAAACATGACACACCCCTAACCCTAATCCGAACCGTAATCCCAACCCTATCCCTAGTCCCAACCGTAAACATAATCCAAATCCTAACCCCAACTTTAGCCCCAACCCTAACCCTAACTTTAGCCCTAACCCTAATGGGAAAATGGAAATAAATACATAATTTTATTATTTCTCCCTAACTAAGGGGGTGACAAGGGGGGTTTGATTTACTATTTATAGTGGGTTTTTATAGCGGATTTTTATGTTTGGCAGCTGTCACACCCTAAAAGACGCTTTTTATTGTAAATAAATAGTTTTTGCATCACCATATTGTGAGAGATATAATTTTTCCATATTTTGGCCCACAGAGTCATGTGAGGTCTTGTTTTTTGCGGGACGAGTTGACATTTTTATTGGTACCATGTTCGGGCACAACATTTTTTGATCACTTTTTATTTCAATTTTTGTGAGGCAGAATGAACAAAAACCAGCAATTCATGAAATTTTTTTTTTTTTGGGGGGGGGGGGGGCGTTTATACCGTTCCGCATGTGGTATCATCATCATCATGCTTTATCATACCACCGAACAAAATGTGGAATAACACGCGATCAAAAAGACGGATATAAATAAACGTGGTACCGCTGAAAACGTCATCATGTCCCACAAAAAACAAGCCCCCATACAGCTCCATAAAAAAGTTATAGCTCTCAGGATAAAGCGATGCCAAAATAATTATTTTTTCTATAAAATAGTTTTTATCGTATAAAAGCGCCAAAACATAAAAAATGATATAAATGAGGTATCGCTGTAATCGCACTGACCCGAAGAATAAAACTGATTTATCAATTTTACCAAACGCGGAACAGTATAAACGCCTCCCCCAAAAGAAATTCATGAATAGCTGGTTTTTGGTCATTCTGCCTCACAAAATCAGAATAAAAAGCGATCAAAAAATGTCACGTGCCCAAAAATGTTACCAATAAAAACGTCAACTCGTCCCGCAAAAAACAAGTCCTCACATGACTCTGTGGACCAAAATATGGAAAAATTATAGCTCTCAAAATGTGGTAACGTAAAAATATTTTTTTGCAATAAAAAGCGTCTTTTAGTGTGTGACGGCTGCCAATCATAAAAATCCGCTAAAAAACCCACTATAAAAGTAAATCAAACCCCCCTTCATCACCCCCTTAGTTAGGGAAAAATTAAAAAATTTAAAAAATGTATTTATTTCCATTCTCCCATTAGGGTTAAGAGTGCAGTTAGGGTTGGGGCTAAAGTTAGGGTTAGGGTGTGGATTACGGTTGGGAATGGGGTTGGGATTAGGGTTAGGGGTGTGTTTGGGTTAGAGGTGTGGTTAGGGTTACTATAGGGTTGATATAGAAGGGTTAATAGTTTGCCTTTAAGTGCCTTTTGCCTTTAATTGTTAGAATTACTAGAATCTGTTGATGCAGTAGTCTGATGGTCTCCACTTCAAGGAGACTACCCTTCTTATCATGTATGTTCTCAATAGTCAGTCACAACATGTTATTTGGTACGTGAGAAAATAAAGGTCAGTATGACCCTGGGTGATGGTGGGGGCTACATGAATTGCATTGAGAATTACATTTGTTGTAAATGGTATAAAATATGGCTTCTTGCTCTTACTTCAGATAAAAGTGACTTGCTCACAGGATATGTGTGAGGTGTCTTTTTGTCTCCAAGCGCGCTTGTAAAATGACGGGCGTAACTCCACAATTTGGTCTCACTGGTGATCTGTCAGCTGACATTGGTCAGAACGAAAACAGCTACAACCGTTTTGGCGCCCAAACAGGGCCGTGTATCCAGCCTATTCGGAATCCGTATGGGGGAGCTTTCTGAGAAATTGGACATGCAAAACACCAGCTGCAGCAAGGTGAGAAATTTATTCTTACAAACCTGTTTTGTACTTGCAATCTCTCATCTGGATCTCTCCATACCTCTGGGTAAAAGGCTGGGAACATGGTTCAAAGAATCCACATCACCAGTGAGTTTTGTGTTTTGTCTGTTTATGTCCGTATGAGATTTGAATAATAGAGTAATAATTGTGATAATTGTTATCTGTATTTTCTGTCAATATCCTAATTGGTTGTGTATTTGTTTAGTGTGTGTGTGTGTAGTACAGGGCTGGGATAGACTCTTTGCAGTGTTGTTATTTTGGTCACTTTGGATTGGCAGTACATTATATGAAGCTGTATTTTGTATTTAAGGCCAAACAACAAAAACCACGGCCTTAAGTGCTTTCAGAGTGTCAGTGGACACTGCTGCAGTTTTTGTTATATAGAGTTGTGTTAAATCCAAAGTGCAAAATAGGCAGGCTGTGTGAACCTTGTATGTATGTCTATGAGATCTCTGAATGAGATGACAGGTGAGTAAATGAGTATGAGGAATAAACATAAATCCCTGATTGATGAGGGGTTCCGTTAGGTGTGGTCCTCTGTATGTGACAGAAGACATTATTCAACGAAGTTTGAGCTGAATTAGGTGGAGTGATTGAGATAAGGGATTTTCTTCTTGTAAAAATCAACTGAAAAGTGAAAGGAAAAGAAACAACAATCCCTGAATGAGCATGTATGTATGAGTGATCACATAAGTATCATTACTTATCTAACTGTTGTTAATTGTCCAGGATGAATGAGTTGTGAATATTTTAATGTACATTTAATTTACATCTAAGATTCAGTGAAACCCGTGTTATATATGGTTTGACATTGGATAGGTTTCTATATGTGTTTTGGCCGGACGCGGTCAGAATCAGCTTATTCAAGTTGTGCAGTGATCTGCCTGTATAGAGAAACTGTTTTTAATTCCGAGAGGATGAATGTTTTGTAGAGATTAAGTCTGAAAACTGCTGCATTCTGTTTCTGTGTGTAAGACAAGCTCTTATCTGTGTTTATACCTGATGGGAGGGGCGAACCCCTGCACGAATTGTTTTTGATTTCTCATCTCTGTGCTGCGGGCCAGAGAAAGGGGGGCTATGCAGCTGCTCTGAAGAATATGGAGCTGTGCATATTCTGTCCTTGGTTCAGTAGGCGCTGAGAGATTTGTGTTTAAAGCAATAGTACTGTATGTATTGAAGTAGAAAGAAATATCGTAAGTTCAAGATGGAATTTGAAAGTGAAAGAATTGTGCCTATTTTAGAGGAAACTTGTAAGTGATTGAAAGATTGGTAAAATATTCACCTGCTTCAAGTTGAGTAATTGATATGTATATATAGCAAATTGAGGATCAACAGAGGAGGTAGCCAACTGCACGGCTGATGTAGTAGGTGGTGTAACCTGCTACAGTCAGCCTACGGCAAATAGGTGGTGTAACCTTGCCGTTCCATGGAGCTGTGCTAGCCAGCTGATCTACCAGGTGGTAGGTGGTTTAACCTGCCCGCTAGAATCCTTTAGGTCTACCGGGTGGTAGGTGGTGTAACCTGCCCGCTAAACCTTGACACTCGCTCTGACTTGTCACGTGTTGCAACCCTGGTTAAGGCAAGGCACACTAAAAAGGGCATTTTTAGAGGTGAGTTGTCTGAGCGGATAAGTTGAAGCCATGGGCAACTTATTCTGTGTGCAGTCAGGGCCCCCAATGGGATCCAAAAACCGCTGTACAGATTGGAAAAAGGAAGCAGTGAAAGATGTGAGACCAATATTGAAACAGGCAAAAATGCCAGTGAGTGGATGGATGTTTGGATGTTCAAAAAGGCACAGACAAAAGAGGAAAATAGCATGTGAATAAATGGCATCTGAATAAATGGCATCTGAGAGAGTGCAGCAGGACGGAAGTAAGGTGTATTATGAATGTTTTGATGCTCAAACGTCCGACTATGACTGACACATTACTGCTACGGTCATACCTTTGTATAACCAGAGACCAAGACAAGACAGATGGACTTGTAAACATTGCGGTCAGACAAACCCAGACTGGAGAAATACTTGTATGATCTGTGCTGCAACCCAACCTAAGTTAATAACACTGAATCCAGTCCAGACAAGATCACATGTAGTGACATAAGAAGCTGACACAGGATTGTGGGTAGTGGGGACATTAACTTTTGTGAGTAAGCTGACAGTAATCCTTTTGAGAAGGAGCTGTAGACCAGCATGTCATGTCACCCTCAACCGGTCATCTAGTCACCCCCACCACCAGAGAACCAACCACATCAGGTAGTGTAAGACAGATACAGGAGTATTATCCCTGGAAGCCCTCTGACTAGCTAGCTACGCTAAAATAATTGCCTGACCCTGAGAACAAACCTTTCCCATTTTACAGACAAAGACAATATGATGGACGTATAAGTGCACCTGAGCAGACCTAGAGAGTTGGTGAGCACAAAAGCAGGTGACGTACTAGGATGCAAATTAAGACTTTTACAGATGTGACAAAAGGAGAGAGTGTAGAGATGTACTTTGGACGGTTACAGCTGAAATGGGCAGACATGGGGTACAGTCCAGTAAACCCACTCGATGTTAAAATATTTGTAAATACATTCATTGACGGTATGACAAAAGGCTTACGAGACGCAGTACAGCCAGCCAGACCTAAATGGAGAAATGTAGATCCAAAGACCTCCTGAAGGTTGCTCAGGAGTTGAAGAAACTAGGACAATAAGACGACGTGTCATGTATGCTGGAGCACAAGGAAAACCGTAGAGACGTAATAAGGGACCTAAGGACTTAGAAACAGTGAAGTGCTGGAATTGTGGAGAAAATGGCCACTCAGACCAATCTTCCACCTCCTTCACCTTCAGACTAGGAAACTGACAACCCAGTGACAAATGTGTGCCCTGTTCTTGTCCCCTCCGGACCTGGTCCTGCCTTGATGACCACCATACCAATGCTGGGAGGGAAATAGACAGAATTGTTGACTGACACTGGGGCAGCCGGAACTGTGGTACACAAAGACTTGATACTGCCAGACATGATTACTGACGAGACTGTGGAATACGTGAGGGTAGAGGGACAAGCGACTGAAGCCCCTATGACTAAACAAGAAAAGACTAGAGTCACGAGACAGCCAAGAGGTGCTTACAAACTTATTGTTAGTGACAATACCCCTATGAATTTGCTGGGAGCAGAGTTGAGTGCTGTCTAGGCACTATACAGTACTCCTGAGGGTATTACAGTCACAAGTCCCCTTTTCATATAAACACTTGTGGCAGAGGGACGCCAGGGTCTTCCACGTGCACATTATACCACAAGTAAATCATGCCCTATTATAGTTAAACTTAATTCCATTAATTTACCAGTTTAGTAGTTTCCTTACACAAGATGGTATAGTTACCGTCTATTTCTAGGTTGTCTTCATATGATATATAGGTTTTTAGCCATTCATTATATTGGCTCAAACCATAGTCACTGTTTATTTGTCTTTTCCACTTCCTATACCTTATCGCAGGCAACTGGCATTGATATTTGGTATTTTTCAAATCCCTTCTCTTTGTATTTGGAACTGTTAGTTATGGATTTATATAGGGCTGTTACTTTCTTAGAATTGTACATTGCTGTGGCCTATGGCATTGTGCTCCCCCGTTTTATGACTCAGTATCTTTCGTAAATATATATATGTATATATATGTATATGTGTGTGTGTATATATATGTGTATATATATATATATATATGTGTGTGTGTGTGTGTGTGTATGTATATGTATATGTATATGTATATGTATATGTATATGTGTATATATATGTATATATATATATATATATATATATATATATATTTCATATATATAACTTTCTTTTGGTAACATATTTTGTGAATCAAATTTAGTTGTTTTTTTAAGGGGTACTCTACCCAATCAAATACGGGTATAAATAATATTTGGACATTAATGTGTGACTTATATAAACACTTGTGTAATATTGCAGAAATCGTGTATATGGCAAGAGTAGTGAAAATAACACCTGACACCAGAATGTCTGAGGACAGGGAAAAGAGTCAGGTTCCAGACACCATTTGGGCAAGGGGAAAATCTGAGGTGGGTCGGCTGCCCATTCCCCCTGTCATGATAAATTAAAAGAAGGAACCACTCCTCTTGGTTAAGGCAACACCCCTTTTGTATCCCAGTAAGGAAAAAAGGACCCAAGGGATCCCCTAGTGCTTACAGAATAGTTCAAGACCTAAGGGCTATTAATGAGGTTACCGAGAGTATGACCTTAATTGTCCCTAACCCACACACCTTACTGTCACAAATCCAAGCGACGTAAAAATGTTTCACAGTTATTGATTTGGCAAATGCATTCTTCTCTGAACCACTGCACTCTGACTGTCAGTATCTTTTTTTTTTTTTTTTTTTTTTCTTTCACTCACGAAGGTAAACAATACTGTTGGACGGTCCTCCCACAAAGGGGGAAAGAACTCCCCAACCATCTATTCAACAGCGATGGCAGGGATTCTTGAGCAGTGGCAACCACCTCATCCACAGATTGTACTACTACAGTACGTGGATGACCTCTTGCTCTGCTGCCCGGACCAGACGTCCTGCAAGGAAACTACAGTTTCCTTGCTGTGTTTTTTGGCAGAAAAGGGTTGCAGAGTCTCACGTGATTGCAAACAAAAGGTGACATTTTTAGGACATTGTATTACTGAAGGTACAAGACACCTGACTGAAGACAGAAAACAGGCAATCCAAATCTCCCTTTACCCAGGTCACACCAGCATCTACGCACTTTTCTAGGTTTGGTGACCTACTGTAGGCCTTGGATAAGGTCTGCTTCACAAATGATGCACTCACTCTATGACTGTTTGCCATCAGACACCTACAATCTCACTCAAGAAGCAATTGACTCCTTCCACTCTCTCAAGCTGCTCATTGTGTCAGATATTCCAAACTATGATAAGCCATTTTTCTTATTTTGCACAGAGCAGGGTGGACATGCTACCGCAGTACTGACACAACAACATGGAAAGAAACAGAGACCGATAGCTTACTACTTAGCACAATTAGACCCCGTGATTAGAGGGTCTTCTACATGTGTACGTGCTGTAAGAGCTGCTGTATTACTGAAAGGCATGTGAAATCACACTGACTTTCTTTTTTGACAATTTTGTTCCCCACGTGACATTAATGCCATACTCGTAAAAGTTCAACCAAAACACCTGTCAATGGATAGATCAGACTTGAATTTTCTCTAATACTAATTCCTGAATACGTCACCCTCAAAAGACATAATGTTCTGAATCCAGCCACTCATTTGCCTTTGGATTCAGAAAAGGGGGAATTGGTGACAGCATTGGCAGGTGGGAAAGAGAACATGACATGACGTTGAACATGACTGCATAGGAACTGATGAGTCAGAAGACAGTGGGTTTTACATATGTTCGTGGGAAGAAAAAACCTGTTCCTAATGCATATTTTGAGGTTTTTTATTTTTGTAGATGGCTCCAGATACCACCAGAATGGGCGACTCTACATTGGATATGCAGTAGTATCCTCACATGAGGTAATCCGAGCTGAACCACTCGCTCCTCACATGTCGGTGCAGGAGGCAGAGTTGAAGGCACTCACTGAGGCGTGTAGAGCTGCTGCAGGTAAAGTCGCTAACAGTTACACAGATTCAAATTGTGCATGGGGAATATCCCATGATTATTGCCCTATCTGGAGAAGCAGAACGTTTCTTACATCAGCCGGTAAGCCCATTAAAAATGCAGAGCTGGTGAAACAATTAGTGGAGGCATTGACGTTATCAGTCCAGGTTGGCAAGGTAAAAGCACACATGGATGGTGACTCTGTGGAGGTAGAGGGCAACAAAAGGGCGGACGAGGCTGCTAAAGTAGCAGCAAGGCGGCCTAGGGAGCAGTGGACGGTGGCGGGGAGTCAGAGTATTCCAGCCACACTGAGCCTAGATGTCCTGAAATCCCTCCAGCTGCCCAAACAGAGAAGGAACACTGGGAGAGAATGGGAGCTGAGCTAAACTCAGAAAGAGTATGGGAGAATAAGGATAAATCGTATATACCAAGATCCCTGCTCCCAATCATGGCGCAAGCAACACAAGATGCCTTCTGGATCGCTCCTGGTTTCAGTTACGCAGCCGCAAAGCTCGTACAGTCATGCCTCATCTGTGCACAGCACAACCCAGGAAAAACAGTAAAAATCCCTAAGAAAGCGACACCCAGGCCTCTCTACCCGTTTCAGAGACTGCAGAATGGCTACATACAGCTACCCAAGGTAGGAGTGTGTGGAAAATGTCCTAGTATGTGTAGATCTCTTCTCTGGTTGGCTGGAAGCCTATTTGGTAAAATGTGCAAATACTAAAGCGACTGCAGACAAACTGATGAAAGAACTGATCTGCAGGTATGGTGTCCTAGAAACCATAGAGAGCGATAGGGGTACACACTTCACGGGAGAAATAGTGAGGGAAGTCATGCAGGTCCTGGGAGTACAGCAAGCATATCATGCACCATATAGTCCACAAAGTAGTGGGAAAGTGGAGAGACTAAACGGGACACTTAAACTGGAAAATCAAAGGCCACGGCAGACACAGGAAAGAGCGGGGTACAGTGCTTGTCTCTTGCACTCATGTCAGTCAGACACACTCCAAATAGAAAGACAGGCTTGTGTCCTTTTGAAGTCCTGTTTAGTAGTTTGCCAGAGGCTGGTCTGTACTTCCCACAGGTGCTACAAATGCAACACGGTGCTATGACAGCCCATGTCCAGGCCTTACAGAAAAGACTTAATGTGGTGCATAAACATGTGTTTTCATCCATTCCAGATACTAATGCCAGTGCAGACGTACATCAGCTGAATCCAGGTGATTGGTGGTCATACACAGACACGTGAGAAGGAGCCTAGACCCACGGTTTGATGGCCCATTCTAAAGTCCAGCTGACCACATTCACCTCAGGGAAACTTGAGGGAAAGCCCACCTGGATCCATGCCAGTCACTGCAAAAAGATCTTTTCACCAGCAGAATGACTGTTGTCCTAATCACCTTGCTGGCAGTGGTAGGATGTTTGCACCTTACAGAGGCACTGGATAAACAAACTTATTCAACATCTTGCTTTTCTTATAAAAGACGCGGAAGGACTAAAACTGCTGGACTGTTGGATCTGCATACACAGCCCAGTATCTGCAAGGACTATGCTGTACTTAGCCTTACCCCTGGAGCCAAGGAAGGTATTAACACCACACCACATATACAATGAGACTTGGACTCAGATTTTCTTGGTTCCTTAAGGCTCTTAATGAGACTAATACAATATAGAGACTCCTTTTTAAATCCAGCCAATTGGCTTAGCGGCCTAGCGGGATGGATTATTTTTGGTATTTTACAGACTTGTATGCAAATTTTGTTGCTTTGCTTATTGTTTTATGTAGCCGTAAAAGCGCTAATATATATATTACCTAAGCTAAGGAATAATGTAGGTGTAGAAAAAAAATCTAAGTGTATCTTAGGCCCCGTGTAGCCACTGCTGACGGGGGAGGTTAGTGTCCACACTGAGGGTGGATGGGCGAAGCAGGTAGGAAGTCCCCTTGTGGGTACTAGACCCATGAGACAGTAGCTCCTTTGTGGACATCAGCTGACCCCGTAGCAGAGGTTATACCATTTACAAAAGGGGGAAATTGATATAGAAGGGTTAATAGTTTGCCTTTAAGTGCCTTTTGCCTTTAATTGTTAGAATTACTAGAATCTGTTGATGCAGTAGTCTGATGGTCTCCACTTCAAGGAGACAACCCTTCTTATCATGTATGTTCTCAATAGTCAGTCACAACATGTTATTTGGTACGTGAGAAAATAAAGGTCAGTATGACCCTGGGTGATGGTGGGGGCTACATGAATTGCATTGAGAATTACATTTGTTGTAAATGGTATAAAATATGGCTTCTTGCTCTATTACTTCTGATAAAAGTGACTTGCTCACAGGATATGTGTGAGGTGTCTTTTTGTCTCCAAGCGCGCTTGTAAAATGACGGGCGTAACTCCACAATTTGGTCTCACTGGTGATCTGTCGGCTGACATTGGTCAGAACGAAACAGCTACAACAGGGTTAGGGTTAGGGCTAGGGTTAAGAGTACAGTTAGGGTTGGGGCTAAAGTTAGGGTTAGGGTGTGGATTACGGTTGGGAATAGGGTTGGGATTAGGGTTAGGGGTGTGTCTGGGTTAGAGGTGTGGTTAGGGTTACCGTTGGGGTTAGGGGTGTGTCAGGGTTAGGGGTGTGGTTAGGGTTACCGTTGGGATTAGGGGTGTGTTTGGATTAGGGTTTCAGTTATAATTGGGGGGTTTCCACTGTTTAGGCACATCAGGGGCTCTCCAAACGCGACATGGCGTCCGATCTCAATTCCAGCCAATTCTGCGTTGAAAAAGTAAAACAGTGCTCCTTCCCTTCCGAGCTCTCCCGTGTGCCCAAACAGGGGTTTACCCCAACATATGGGGTATCAGTGCACTCAGGACAAATTGGACAACAACTTTTGGGGTCCAATTTCTCCTGTTACCCTTGGGAAAATACAAAACTGGGGGCTAAAAAATAATTTTTGTGGGAAAAAAAAGGATTTTTTATTTTCACGGCTCTGCGTTATAAACTGTAGTGAAACACTTGGGGGTTCAAAGTTCTCACAACATATCTAGATAAGTTCCTTGTGGGGTCTAGTTTCCAATATGGGGTCACTTGTGGGGAGTTTCTACTGTTTAGGTACATTAGGGGCTCTGCAAACGCAATGTGACGCCTGCAGACCATTCCATCTATGTCTGCATTCCAAATGGCACTCCTTCCCTTCCGAGCCCTCCCATGTCCCCCCCCACATATGGGGTATCAGCGTACTCAGGACAAATTGGACAACAACGTTCGGGGTCCAATTTCTCCTGTTACCCTCGGGAAAATACAAAACTGGGGGCTAAAAATAATTTTTGTGGGAAAAAATTTTTGTTTTATTTTTACGGCTCTGCATTATAAACTTCTGTGAAGCACTTGGTGGGTCAAAGTGCTCAGCACACCTCTAGATAAGTTCCTTAGGGGGTCTACTTTCCAAAATGGTGTCACTTGTGGGGGGTTTTAATGTTTAGGCATATCAGTGGCTCTCCCAACGCAACACGGCGTCCCATCTCCATTCCAGTCAATTTTGCATTGAAAAGTCAAATGGCGCTCCTTCGCTTCCGAGCTCTGTCATGCGCCCAAACAGTGGTTTACCCCCACATGTGGGGTATCTGCATACTCAGGACAAACTTTACAACAACGTTTGGGGTCCATTTTCTCCTGTTACCCTTGGTAAAATAAAACAAATTGGAGCTGAAGTAAATTATTTGTGAAAAAAAGTTAAATGTTCATTTTTATTTAACCCCTTCAAGACCCAGCCTATTTTGACCTTAAAGACCTTGCCGTTTTTTGCAATTCTGACCAGTGTCCCTTTATGAGGTAATAACTCAGGAACGCTTCAACGGATCCTAGCGGTTCTGAGATTGTTTTTTCGTGACATATTGGGCTTCATGTTAGTGGTAAATTTAGGTCAATAAATTCTGCATTTATTTGTGATAAACACGGAAATTTGGCGAAAATTTTGAAAATTTCGCAATTTTCACATTTTGAATTTTTATTCTGTTAAACCAGAGAGATATGTGACACAAAATAGTTAATAAATAACATTTCCCACATGTTTACTTTACATCAGCACAATTTTGGAAACAAAATTTTTTTTTGTTAGGAAGTTATAAGGGTTAAAATTCGACCAGCGATTTGTCATTTTTACAACGAAATTTACAAAACCATTTTTTTTAGGGACCACCTCACATTTGAAGTCAGTTTGAGGGGTCTATATGGCTGAAAATACCCAAAAGTGACACCATTCTAAAAACTGCACCCCTCAAGGTACTCAAAACCACATTCAAGAAGTTTATTAACCCTTCAGGTGCTTCACAGCAGCAGAAGCAACATGGAAGGAAAAAATGAACATTTAACTTTTTAGTCACAAAAATTATCTTTTAGCAACAATTTTTTTATTTTCCCAATGGTAAAAGGAGAAACTGAACCACGAACGTTGTTGTCCAATTTGTCCTGAGTACGCTGATACCTCATATGTGGGGGTAAACCACTGTTTTGGCGCACGGCAGGGCTTGGAAGGGAAGGAGCGCCATTTGACTTTTTGAATCAAAAATTGGCTCCACTCTTTAGCGGACACCATGTCACGTTTGGAGAGCCCCCGTGTGCCTAAAAATTGGAGCTCCCCCACAAGTGACCCCATTTTGGAAACTAGACGCCCCAAGGAACTTATCTAGATGCATAGTGAGCACTTTGAACCCCCAGGTGCTTCACAAATTGATCCGTAAAAATGAAAAAGTACTTTTTTTTCACAAAAAAATTCTTTTAGCCTCAATTTTTTCATTTTCACATGGGCAACAGGATAAAATGGATCCTAAAATGTGTTGGGCAATTTCTCCTGAGTACACCAATACCTCACATGTGGAGGTAAACCACTGTTTGGGCACATGGTAAGGCTCGGAAGGGAAGGAGCGCCATTTGACTTTTTGAATGAAAAATTATTTCCATCGTTAGCGGACACCATGTCGCGTTTGGATAGCTCCTGTGTGCCTAAACATTGGCGCTCCCCCACAAGTGACCCCATTTTGGAAACTAGACCCCCCAAGGAACTAATTTAGATGCCTAGTGAGCACTTTAAACCCTCAGGTGCTTCACAAATTGATCTGTAAAAATGAAAAAGTAATTTTTTTTCACAAAAAAATTCTTTTCGCCTCAATTTTCTCATTTTCACATGGGCAGTAGGATAAAATGGATCATAAAATTTGTTGGGCAATTTCTCCCGAGTATGCCGATACCTCATATGTGGGGGTAAACCACTGTTTGGGCACTCGGCAGGGCTCGGAAGAGAAGGCGTGCCATTTGACTTTTTGAATGGAAAATTAGCTCCAATTGTTAGCGGACACCATGTCGCGTTTGGAGAGCCCCTGTGTGCCTAAACATTGGAGCTCCCCCACAAGTGACCCCATTTTGGAAACTAGACCCCCCAAGGAACTTATCTAGATGCATATTGAGCACTTTAAACCCCCAGGTGCTTCACAGAAGTTTATAACGCAGAGCCATGAAAATAAAAAATAATTTTTCTTTCCTCAAAAATGATTTTTTAGCCTGGAATTTCCTATTTTGCCAAGGATAATAGGAGAAATTGGACCCCAAATATTGTTGTCCAGTTTGTCCTGAGTACGCTGATACCCCATATGTGGGGGTAAACCACTGTTTGGGCGCACGGCAGGGCTCGGAAGGGATGGCACGCCATTTGGCTTTTTAAATGGAAAATTAGCTCCAATCATTAGCGGACACCATGTCACGTTTGGAGAGCCCCTGTGTGCCTAAACATTGGAGATCCCCCAGAAATGACACCATTTTAGAAACTAGACCCCCAAAGGAACTAATCTAGATGTGTGGTGAGGACTTTGAACCCCCAAGTGCTTCACAGAAGTTTATAACGCAGAGCCATGAAAATAAAAAAAAAAATTATTTTCTCAAAAATGATCTTTTAGCCTGCAATTTTTTATTTTCCCAAGGGTAACAGGAGAAATTTGACCCCAAAAGTTGTTGTCCAGTTTCTCCTGAGTACGCTGATACCCCATATGTGGGGGTAAACCACTGTTTGGGCACATGCCGGGGCTCGGAAGTGAAGTAGTGACGTTTTGAAATGCAGACTTTGATGGAATGCTCTGTGGGCGTCACGTTGCGTTTGCAGAGCCCCTGATGTGGCTTAACAGTAGAAACCCCCCACAAGTGACCCCATTTTGGAAACTAGACCCCCAAAGGAACTTATCTAGATGTGTGGTGAGCACTTTGAACCCCCAAGTGCTTCATAGAAGTTTATAATGCAGAGCCGTGAAAATAATAAATACGTTTTCTTTCCTCAAAAATAATTATTTAGCCCAGAATTTTTTAATTTTCCCAAGGGTAACAGGAGAAATTTGACCCCAATATTTGTTGTCCAGTTTCTCCTGAGTACGGTGATACCCCATATGTGGGGGTAAACTACTGTTTGGGCACATGCCGGGGCTTGGAATTGAAGTAGTGACGTTTTGAAATGCAGACTTTGATGGAATGCTCTGCGGGCGTCACGTTGCGTTTGCAGAGCCCCTGATGTGCCTAAACAGTAGAAACCCCCCACAAGTGACCCCATTTTGGAAACTAGACCCTGAAAGGAACTTATCTAGATGTGTGGTGAGCACTTTGAACCCCCAAGTGCTTCATAGAAGTTTATAATGCAGAGCCGTGAAAATAATAAATACGTTTTCTTTCCTCAAAAATAATTATTTAGCCCAGAATTTTTTATTTTCCCAAGGGTTACAGGAGAAATTGGACCCCAAAAGTTGTTGTCCAGTTTCTCCTGAGTACGCTGATACCCCATATGTGGGGGTAAACCACTGTTTGGGCACACGTCGGGGCTCAGAAGGGAAGTAGTGACTTTTGAAATGCAGACTTTGATGGAATGGTCTGCGGGTGTCACGTTGCGTTTGCAGAGCCCCTGGTGTGCCTAAACAGTAGAAACCCCCCACAAGTGACCCCATTTTAGAAACTAGACCCCCCAAGGAACTTATCTAGATATGTGGTGAGCACTTTGAACCCCCAAGTGCTTCACAGACGTTTACAACGCAGAGCCGTGAAAATAAAAAATCATTTTTCTTTCCTCAAAAATTATGTTTTAGCAAGCATTTTTTTAGATTCACAAGGGTAACAGGAGAAATTGGACCCCAGTAATTGTTGCGCAGTTTGTCCTGAGTATGCTGGTACCCCATATGTGGGGGTAAACCACTGTTTGGGCACACGTCAGGGCTCGGAAGTGAGGGAGCACCATTTGACTTTTTGAATACGAGATTGGCTGGAATCAATGGTGGCGCCATGTTGCGTTTGGAGACCCCTGATGTGCCTAAACAGTGGTAACCCCTCAATTCTACCTCCAACACTAACCCCAACACACCCCTAACCCTAATCCCAACTGTAGCCATAACCCTAATCACAGCCCTAACCGCAACACACCCCTAACCACAACACTAACCCCAACACACCCCTAACCCTAACCACAACCCTAATTCCAACCCTAACCCTAAGGCTATGTGCCCACGTTGCGGATTCGTGTGAGATATTTCCGCACCATTTTTGAAAAATCTGCAGGTAAAAGGCACTGTGTTTTACCTGCGGATTTTCCGCGGATTTCCAGTGTTTTTTGTGCGGATTTCACCTGCGGATTCCTATTGAGGAACAGGTGTAAAACGCTGCGGAATCCGCACAAAGAATTGACATGCTGCGGAAAATACAACGCAGCGTTCCCGCGCGGTATTTTCCGCACCATGGGCACAGCGGATTTGGTTTTTCATATGTTTACATGGTACTGTAAACCTGATGGAACACTGCTGCGGATCCGCAGCCAAATCCGCACCGTGTGCACATAGCCTAATTCTAAAGGTATGTGCACACGCTGCGGAAAACGCTGCAGATCCGCAGCAGTTTCCCATGAGTTTACAGTTCAATGTAAACCTATGGGAAACAAAAATCGCTGTACACATGCTGCGGAAAAACTGCACGGAAACGCAGCGGTTTACATTCCGCAGCATGTCACTTCTTTGTGCGGATTCCGCAGCGGTTTTACAACTGCTCCAATAGAAAATCGCAATTGTAAAACCGCAGTGAAATGCGCAGAAAAAAACGTGGTAAATCCGCCATAAATCCGCAGCGGTTTAGCACTGCGGATTTATCAAATCCGCAGCGGAAAAATCCGCAGAGGACCAGAATACGTGTGCACATTCCTAACCCTAACCCTAGCCCTAACCCTACCCCTAGCCCTAACCCTACCCCTACCCCTACCCCTAACCCTACCCCTACCCCTAACCCTACCCCTAACCCTACCCCTACCCCTAACCCTAACCCTACCCCTAACCCTAACCCTACCCCTAACCCTAACCCTAACCCTAACCCTACCCCTAACCCTATTCTAACAGTGGAAAAAAAAAAAATTCTTTATTTTTTTATTGTCCCTACCTATGGGGGTGACAAAGGGGGGGGTCATTTATTATTTTTTTTATTTTGATCACTGAGATAGATTATATCTCAGTGATCAAAATGCACTTTGGAACGAATCTGCCGGCCGGCAGATTCGGCGGGCGCACTGCGCATGCGCCCGCCATTTTGGAAGATGGCGGCGCCCGGGAGAAGAAGGACGGGACCACGGCTGGATCGGTAAGTATGATAGGGTGGGGGGGGACCACGGGGGGGGGGATCGGAGCACGGGGGGGGGAATCGGAGCGCGGGAGGGGTGGAACGGAGCGCGGGGGGCGTGGAACGGAGCACGGGGGGGCTGGAATGGAGCACGGGGGGGTGGAACGGAGCACGGGGGGGGGTGGATCGGAGTGCAGGGGGGGTGATTGGAGCACGGGGGGGTGATTGGAGCACGGGGGGAGCGGAGCACAGGACGGAGGGGAGCCGGAGCAGTGTACCGGCCAGATCGGGGGGGTGGGGGGGCGATCGGAGGGGTGGGGTGGGGGCACACTAGTATTTCCAGCCATGGCCGATGATATTTCAGCATCGGCCATGGCTGGATTGTAATATTTCACCCGTTATAATGGGTGAAATATTACAAATCGCTCTGATTGGCAGTTTCACTTTCAACAGCCAATCAGAGCGATCGTAGCCACGAGGGGGTGAAGCCACCCCCCCTGGGCTAAACTACCACTCCCCCTGTCCCTGCAGATCGGGTGAAATGGGAGTTAACCCTTTCACCCGATCTGCAGGGACGCGATCTTTCCATGACGCCGCATAGGCGTCATGGGTCGGAATGGCACCGACTTTCATGACGCCTACGTGGCGTCATGGGTCGGGAAGGGGTTAAACATTCCAAAAATTCCTGTGAAACACCTGAAGGGTTAATAAACTTCTTGAGTGTGGTTTTGAGTACCTTGAGGGGTGCAGTTTTTTGAATGTCACATTTGGGTATTATCTATCATATAGACCCCTCAAAATGACTTCAAATGAGATGTGGTCCCTAAAAAAAAAAAAAAATGGTGTAAAAATGAGAAATTGCTGGTCAACTTTTAACCCTTATAACTCCCTATCAAAAAAAAAAAATTTGGTTCCAAAACTGTGCTGATGTAGACATGTGGGAAATGTTACTTATTAAGTATTTTGTGTGACATATCTCTGAATTTTTATGCAATTAAATCACAAAGTTGGAAAATTGCGAAATTTTCGCCAAATTTCCGTTTTTTTCACAAATAAGTGCAGGTAATATCAAAGAAATTTTACGACTATTGTGAAGTACAATATGTCTTGAGAAAACAATGTCAGAATCACCGGGATCCGTTGAAGCGTTCCAGAGTTATAACCTCATAAAGGGACAGTGGTCAGAATTGTAAAAATTGGCCCGGTCCATAACATGTAAACCACCCTTGGGGGTAAAGGGGTTAAAGCATGCCAAAAGTAAAAAATGTTTTTAAAAATATTAAAAAAAGAAATAAAAGTTCACATCACCTCCCTTTCGCCCCATTCAAATTAAAACAATAAAAAAAAATAATCAAACCCACACATATTTGGCATCGCTGTGTTCAGAATTGCCCGATCTATCAATATAAAAGGATTAACATGATTGCTAAACGGCGTAGCAACAAAAAAAAGTAAAAACGCCAGAATTACGTTTTATTGGTCACCATGACATTGAATTAAAATGCAATAACGGGCGATCAAAAGATCGTATCTGCACCAAAATGGTATCATTCAAAATGTCAGCTCGGCGTGCAAAAAATAAGCGCTCACCCAACCCGAGATCACGAAAAAATGGAGGCGCTACGGGTATTGGAAAATGGTGCAATTTTTTTTAATTTAAAGCAAAGTTTGGATTTTTTTTTTTCGCCACTTAGATAAAAGAGAACCTAGACATGTTTGGTTTCTTTGAACTCGTAATGACCTGGAGAATCATAATGACAGGTCAGTTTTAGCATTTAGTGAACACAGTAAAAAAGCCAAACAAAAAACAAGTGTGGGATTGCACTTTTTTTTTTGCAATTTCACCGCACTTGGATTTTTTTCCCCGTTTTCCAGTGCGCAATGTGTTAAAACCAATGATCTCTTTCAAAAGTGAGTCTTGTCCCACAAAAAACAAGCCCTCACATGGCCATATTGACCGAAAAATAAAAAAGTTGTGGCTCTGGGAAGAAGGCGAGCAAAAAACAAGAGTGAAAATACCCCCGGTCATGAAGGGGTTAATGTTTATTGTATATATGAATATGTAGTCTATGTATATATGTGTGCTTAAAGAATGTACAATATATAGATACAGTACAGAAATAAACATTAACCCCTTCATGAACCCCATTCATTTATATATACACACTCTGTACATTTCCAGTCAGACATTATTCTCCATTTTATTGTCGCTCTTCAGTTGCCTCCTATGCTAAGCTGTTCTATTACAAGAGGTCGCACAAGCTCCTATAACTTCTTATAGGAGAGGGGGAATTTATGCTAGATGTTGTCTTCTATGAAGGGCTCTGGCCTCCATTTTGTTGAAGCCATGTAATCCTGGCCGGGGGCGTGGCTTCGTTTGTGCGGGCAGAGCTGCAAGCAGAGCTGTGTCTGTGGCCATTTTGAGAGACTTTGTGGTAGAGAGAGGACCTGAGATTTTCTGTCTGAGGGCGAAATGTGATTAGAAGAAGAGAGAGGGGATGAATAACTGCTAGACCATAAAGAGCAGTGAGAAAAGCAGTGCACACCGAATAATATGGCAGACCACACTGAGGATGACAGGAAACTAGAGCTCTGTGTAATGGAGGTTCTGGAGCACATTTCTGAGGGAGAATAGTGGCTAGAAGGAGGGAGGATGAAGTGAAAACAATACATACAAGGAAAAGCAGCCATATTATATAGAAGCTGACAGGAAATGTAGCTATGTAATGTAATGGAGGACAGGGAGCACTTGTCTGGGGGAAGTGTGTGATGAGAAGCAGAAATAAGGAGGAATAAAAGAGAAATCCAAGTGAAGTCAGAATATCTTACACACTGTATGACGGGAGGGTAAAATACAGATACAGGAGGACGAGGAGCACGACTGAAGGAGGAAGGAGAGCAGAGGAATAACTGATACAAACCAAGGGAAGCCCAGAGCTGCCAGTATATGCTATATACAGCGTGAGGGGAGACGGCTGCAGATAGCAGTGTGTAATGCAGGATGATGGAAGTGGGGACACCAACATAACATTAGAAAACTTTATTTTTCTTTATAGAACGTGCAAATCTGTTAATTTTTATGAAAACAACTTCATATGACATCAAACTTCAAAATCTTACATGGGAACCACGAAAACAATTCCTATAAGTGTCTGACGTGACAATGTGGGTGACAAAATAAATTTTTGTGTCCTTGCTAGGGCAGAACTCCTCTAACCCTGTCTATAAAAGTAGTAAAAAAGTGTTTTTCCTAATCTGAAATTGATTCTGAGGTTGGATTATCAAATATTCTGGTTACTTGGTGGTTTTAGAATAATGTATAATACTAGGATTGCGAACATGGAGAGAAAAATTGACAAAATATTGCAAAAAAATATCAACCTCTTGAAGGAACATAATCAGTAATTTTATTTTTATCGTACATCAGTAATTAACCCCTTTTTTTTTTTACCATTGGACGTACTATTCCTTCCATGTGGGGTGGGCCCTACTTCCCAAGGACGGAATAGTACATCCAGAGCGATCAGCCACGCTCACGGGGGGAGTGCAGCCGGGTGTCCGCTGACTATCGCAACTGACATCCGACACTATGTGCCAGGAGTGGTCACGGACCGCCCCCGGCACATTAACCCCCGGCACACTGCGATCAAACATGATCGCAGTGTTCTGGCGGTATAGGGGAGCATCGCGCAGGGAGTGGGCTCCCTGCGTGCGTCCCTGAGACCCTCGGACCAACGCGATGTGATCGCATTGCTGCGAGGGTCTCCCACCTCCTCCCTGCAGGCCCGAATCCAAAATGGCCGCAGGGCTGTATTCGGGTCCTGCAGGGAGGTGGCTTACCAGCGCCTGCACAGAGCAGGCGCCGGGAAGCCTCCCTGCTGTGCATGTCCGATCGCTGATCTGACACAATGCACAGCAAAGTGTCAGATCAGCGATCTGTCAGTTTACTGTGATGTTCCCCCCTGGGGCAAAGCAAAAAAAAAAATTACATGTGTGAAGAAAAAAAAAAACCCCTAAATAAATGATAATAATTAAAAATATTGTTCCGATAAATATATTCCTTTATCTAAATAAAAAAAACAAAAGTACACATATTTAGTATCGCCGCGTCCGGAACGATCCGACCTATAAAACTCCCACTAGTTAACCCCTTCAGTAAACAACGTAAAAAAAAAAGCAAAAAACGCTTTATTATCATACCTCCGAACAAAAAGTGGAATAACACGGTATCAAAAAGACGGATATAAATAACCATGGTACTGCTGAAAACGTCATCTTGTCCTGCAAAAAATGGGCCGCCATACAGCATCATCAGCGAAAGAATAAAAAGTTATAGTCCTCAGAATAAAGCAATGCAAAAATAATTATTTTTTCTATAAAATAGTTTTTATTGCATAAAAGCGCCAAAACATAAAAAAATGATATAAATAAGGTATCGCTGTAATCGTACTGACCCGAAGAATAAAACTGCTTTATCCATTTTATCAAATGTGTTAACGATATAAACGCCTCCCCTAAAATAAATTAATGAATAACTGTTTTTTGGTCATTCTGCCTCACAAAAATCGGAATAAAAAGCGATCAAAAAAAGTCACCTGCCCGAAAATGTTACCAATAAAAACGTCAACTCGTCCCGCAAAAAACAAGACCTCACATGACTCTGTGGACCAAAACATGGAAAAATCATAGCTCTCAAAATGTGGTAACGCAAAAAATATTTTTTGCAATAAAAAGCGTCTTTTAGTGTGTGACAGCTGTCAATCATAAAAATCCGCTAAAACCCCGCTATGAATAGTAAATCAAACCCCCCTTCATCACCCCCTTAGTTGGGGAAAAATAAAAAAAAAAGTATTTCCATTTTCCCATTAGGGTTATGGCTAGGGCTAGGGTTGGAGCTAAGGTTAGGGCTACAGTTAGGGTTGGGGCAAAAGTTAGGGTTAGGGTTTGGATTACATTTACGGTTGGGAATAGGGTTGGGATTACGGTTAGGGGTGTGTCAGGGTTAGGGGTGTCTGTTAGGGTTACCGTTGAGATTAAGGTTAGGGGTGTGTTTGGATTAGGGTTTAAGTTATAATTGGGGGGTTTCCACTGTTTAGGCACATCAGTGGCTCTCCAAACGCGACATGGCGTCCGATCTCAATTCCAGCCAATTCTGTGTTGAAAAAGTAAAACTGTTCTTCCCTTCTAAGCACTCCCGTGCGCCCAAACAGGGGTGTACAACAACATATGGGATATCAGCGTACTCAGGACACATTGGACAACAACTTTTGGGGTCCAATTTCTCCTGTTACCCTTGGGAAAATAGAAAACTGGGGGCTAAAAAATAATTTTTGTGGAAAAAAATGATTTTTTATTTTCACGGCTCTGCGTTATATAAACTGTAGTGAAACACTTGGGGGTTCAAAATTCTCACAACACATCTAGATAAGTTCCTTGGGGGGTCTAGTTTCCAATATGGGGTCACTTGTGGGGGGTTTCTACTGTATAGTTACATGAGGTGTTCTGCAAATGCAACGTGACGCCTGCAGACCAATCCATCTAAGTCTGCATTCCAAATGGCGCTCCTTCCGTTCGAGCTCTGCCATGCGCCCAAACGGTGGTTCCCCCGACATATGGGGGTATCAGCGTACTCAGGACATATTGGACAACAACATTTGGGGTCTAATTTCTCCTGTTACCCTTGGGAAAATACAAAACTGAGGGCTAAAAAATAATTTTTGTGGGAATTTTTTTTTTTTTTTTAATTTTCACGGCTCTGCGTTATAAACTGTAGTGAAACACTTGGGGGTTCAAAGCTCTCACAACACAGCTAGATAAGTTCCTTAGGGGGTCTACGTTCCAAAATGGTGTCACTTGTAGGGGGTTTCAATGTTTAGGCACACAGGGGCTCTCCAAACGCAACATGGCGTCCCATCTCAATTCAAGTCAATTTTGCATTAAAAAGTCAAATGGCGCTCCTTCCCTTCCAAGCTCTCCCTTGCGCCCAATCAGTGGTTTACAACCACATATGGGGTATTAGCGTACTCAGGACAAATTGTAAAACAACTTTTGGGGTCCAATTTCTTCTCTTGGGAAAATAAAACATTTTAAGCGAAAAGATTATTTTTGTGAAAAAATATGATTTTTTATTTTTACGGCTCTGCATTATAAACGTCTGTGAAGCACTTGGTGGGTCAAAGTGCTCACCACACATCTAGGTAAGCTCCTTGGGGGGTCTACTTTCCAAAATGGTGTCACTTGTGGGGGGTTTCAATGTTTAGGCACATCAGTGGCTCTTCAAACGCAACATGGCGTCACATCTCAATTCCTGTCAATTTTTTCGCTTTTGAGCTCTGCCATGCGCCCAAACAATGGTTTACCCCCACATATGGGGTATCGGCGTACTCAGGACAAATTGTACAACAACTTTTTGGGTCCATTTTCTCCTGTTACCCTTGGTAAAATAAAACAAATTAGAGCTGAAGTAAATTTGTTGTAACGGGGTCTACCAAACTGGGGTACCTCTTTCAGTACCACCCCGTGTTTCAGGAGGTCCACTCTGCTTTGGCTGGAGTCTGAATGAAGGATGCTGGCTGGAATTCCTTGATTACCTGGGAGCATATAAAATATCACTGCTTCTCCACGTATTTCCAGTCTGACAACACTTTATTCTCAGGACACAGAATATATCACACAGATACAGGGGTCAGGCCAATAGAAAAGCAGCAGGCCAGACATACATTACAATAGCCGCAGGGGGCCAGAGCCTGCCGATATTTACTGTGGGAATTACAAAGGTGGGGGGATGACAGAAGGGGGATATCTTGTCCCCTCTGCCCAGGGGCGCAGCCTGTGGGCTGATGCATCTCACATGGAACCTATTATACATACATATCACTGCACAACATATTCTGAGTGCTGAGTGGTTCCGTAACACGTAACATTTGTGAAAAAAAGTTAAATGTTCATTTTTATTTAAACATTCCAAAAATTCCTGTGAAACACCAGAAGGGTTAATAAACTTCTTGAATGTGGTTTTGAGCACCTTGAGGGGTGCAGTTTTTAGAATGGTGTCACACTTGGTTATTTTCTATCATATAGACCCCTAAAAATGACTTCAAATGAGATGTCCCTAAAAAAAATGGTGTTGTAATAATGAGAAATTGCTGGTCAATTTTAACCCTTATAACTCCCTAACAAAAAAAAATTTTGTTTCCAAAATTGTGCTGATGTAAAGTAGACATGTGGGAAATGTTACTTATTAAAAACCCTGCTGTTCTGTTCGGTCTGGGGAGACCTATTTTGAACTTTGGTATTTTTTGGGGTGTTCAAGATGCGGTTCTGAAACTTGTGGTTGATTGACTTAAATGAGGATGGGTCGGTCGGCCACGGGTTTCAGAGCCGCATCTTGAATATTTTAAAGAATATTGAAGTTCAAAGTCGGTCATTTTTGACCAACAGAACAGCAGGGTTAAGTATTTTGTGTGACATATCTCTGTGATTTAATTGCATAAAAATTCAAAGTTGGAAAATTGCAAAATTTTCAAAATTTTCGCCATATTTCCATTTTTTTTCCACAAATAAACGCAGGTAATATAAAAGAAACTTTACCACTATCATGAAGTAGACTATGTCACGAGAAAACAATGTCAGGATCACCGGGATCCGTTGAAGCGTTCCAGAGTTATAACCTCATAAAGGGACAGTGGTCAGAATTGTTAAAATTGGCCGGTCATTAATGTGCAAACCCCCTCCTCCTCGTCCTCCAGCAGAAGCGAGAGCTCGTCCACAGACTGCAGTCGCACGACCACTCCATCCGCAGCTGCCACTGTTGCACACGATATATCCCATTATGGAACAGCTAGTGGCAAGCGTCAGCAGGCTGTGTTGGAAATGAAGTGTTTGGGCGACAACAGACACACTGCGGAAGTTCTGTCCGAGTTCTTGCAGCAAGAAACTCAGTCATGGCTGGGCAGTGTACATCTTGAGGCAGGCAAGTGTTATGATCTGGTGGCCTTGGAGCAGCATGAGACGTACTCTGGAGAAGGTGGCACCTGTACTGACCGCAAACCCTGAACTAACAGCGCAACTAGAAGCAGCCGTGGGGGGTACCTAACGCTCCCTAGACCCCTCGACACAGCCTAAGAATTAACTACCCCTAAAGACAAACAGGAAACCTATCTTGCCTCAGAGAAAATCCCCAAAGGATAGAGAGCCCCCCACAAATATTGACTGTGAGAGGAGAGGGAAATAACATACGCAGACATGAAATCAGGATTTAGCATAGGAGGCCATACTAGCTAAAAAGAAAGGATAAGACAGAGTACTGTGCGGTCAGTATAAAAACACTAGAAAATATCCACCACAGAAAAATACAAAACACCACATCTGACTAAAGACATGGAGGGTATATCTGCATCTCCAGAGAAATAGCTAGGCTGCAAAAAATCCTTTACAACAAAGCTGGACAAGACAAAACATGAAAAATGCACAGAACTATAAGGTCCACAGCAGGTGGACAGCAAAAACAAAGCCAGGACTTATCTTTGAAGAAAAGCACAGCGAAACAGGAGAGACCAGAAGGGATGTGAATCCTCCATAAACAATGGACAACTGGCACTGACTAAAGGATCAAGCAAGGCTATATAGCCCAGCCCAAATTGCAAAAAATAGATACACCTGATAAATGCTGTGATCCAACTACCGCAGCACTACCATTCATAACCTCCGGAGGGAGCCCAAGAACAGAATTCACAACAGTACTCCCCCCTTGAGGAGGAATCACCGAACCCTCACCAGAGCCCCCAGGCCGATCAGGACGAGCCAAATGAAAGGCACGAACCAAATCGTCAGCATGAACATCGGAGGCAACAACCCAAGAATTATCCTCCTGGCCATAACCCTTCCATTTGACCAAATACTGAAGCCTCCGCCTCGAAAAACGAGAATCCAAAATCTTCTCAACCACTTACTCCAACTCCCCATCAATCAACACCAGGGCCGGAGGATCAACAGAGGGAACAACGGGCACTACATACTTCCGCAACAAAGATCTATGCAACACATTATGGATGGAAAAAGAGGCTGGAAGGGCCAAACAAAAAGACACTGGATTGATAATCTCAAAAATCCTATAAGGACCAATAAACCGAGGCCTGAACTTAGGGGAAGAAACCTTCATAGGAACATGACGGGAACACAACCAGACCAAATCCCCAACCTGAAGCCGGGAACCAACACACCGACGACGGTTAGGCTGGGTTCCCATTGCGTTATGGGACCGCGTTAAACGGACAGCGTTGCACGGCGAAATTAACGCCGTGCAACGCGGCCGTTAACGCGCCCATTCACGCTAATGGGAACGCGCTACACTAGCGCGTGCCATGTTCGGCACGCGCTAGCGGCGCGCCGGAGATTCCTGGTGCGCCGCGGACGCTGCTTGCAGCGTCCGAGGCACGCCCGCGGTCCGTTCCCCGCTCTCGCAGATCGGGGATCTGCGAGAGCGGGGACGTTACCGCGACCCCGAACGCGGCCCCATAAAAAACATTGCGTTAGCGCAATCCGCTAGCGCTAGCGCTAAACGGATTGCACTAACGCAATGTGACCCTAGCCTTAGCAAGACGCTGAGCCTCCTCCTGAGACCAAATTGTCCACCACATGAGCCCAAATCTGCTGCAGCCTGTCAACCACAGAATCCACACCAGGACAATCAGAAGGCTCAACCTGCCCTGAAGAAAAACGAGGATGAAAACCAAAATTACAAAAAAAAGGCGAAACAAGGGTAGCAGAACTAGCCCGATTATTAAGGGCAAACTCGGCCAATGGCAAGAAAGCCACCCAATCATCCTGATCAGCAGACACAAACATCTCAAATAAGTTTCCAAAGTCTGATTAGTTCGCTCGGTCTGGCCATTTGTCTGAGGATGAAATGCGGAACAAAAAGACAAATCAATGCCCAGCCTAGCACAAAAGGCCCGCCAAAACCTAGAAACAAACTGGGAACCTCTATCGGACACAATATTCTCCGGAATGCCATGCAAACGAACCACATGCTGAAAGAACAACAGAACCAAATCAGAAGAGGAAGGCAATTTAGGCAAAGGTACCAAATGAACCATCTTAGAAAACCGGTCACAAACCACCCAGATAACCGACATCCTCTGGGAAACCGGAAGATCTGAAATAAAATCCATAGAAATATGCATCCAAGGTCTCTCAGGGACCGGCAAAGGCAAAAGCAACCCACTAGCAGCAAGGCTTAGCCCGCGCACAAATCCCACAGGACTGCACAAAAGAATGCACATCCCGCGACAAAGAAGGCCACCAAAAGGACCTACCAACCAAATCTCTGGTACCAAAAATCCCAGGATAGCCAGCCAACACAGAACAATGAACCTCAGAAATCACTTTACTAGTCCATCTATCAGGAACAAACAGTTTCCCCACAGGACAGCGGTCAGGTTTATCAGCCTGAAACTCCTGAAGAACCCGTCGTAAATCAGGGGAGATGGCAGAAAGAATCACCCCTTCCTTCAGAATGCCGACCGGCTCAAGAACCCCAGGGGAATCGGGAAAAAAACTCCTAGAGAGGGCATCCGCCTTAACATTCTTAGTATCAGGAATGTACGAGACCACAAAATCAAAACGAGAGAAAAACAGGGACCATCGAGCCTGTCTAGGATTCAGCCGTTTGGCAGACTCGAGGTAAATCAGATTCTTATGATCGGTCAGGACCACAATACGGTGCTTGGCCCCCTCAAGCCAATGTCGCCACTCCTCAAATGCCCACTTCATAGCCAACAACTGCCGATTGCCGACATCATAATTGCGTTCCGCAGGCGAAAACTTCCGAGAAAAGAAGGCACACGGTTTCATCAAGGAACCATCAGAATTCCTCTGAGACAAAACGGCCCCTGCCCCAATCTCAGACGCGTCAACCTCAACCTGAAATGGAAGAGAAACATCCGGCTGACGCACCACAGGGGCAGAAGTAAATCGGCGTTTAAGCTCCTGAAAGGCAGAAACAGCCGCAGAGAACCAATTCGTCACATCAGCGCCTTTCTTCGTCAAATCGGTCAGAGGTTTAACCACACTGGAGAAGTTGGCAATGAAACGACGATAAAAATTAGCAAAGCCCAAGAATTTCTGAAGGCTCTTCACAGATGTGGGCTGAATCCAATCATGAATGGCCTGAACCTTAACCGGATCCATTTCTATAGACGAGGGAGAAAAAATGAAGCCCAAAAAAGAAACCTTCTGCACTCCAAAGAGGCACTTTGACCCCTTCACAAATAAAGCATTATTACAGAGGATCTGAAATACCATCCTGACCTGTTTCACATGAGACTCCCAATCATCGGAAAAAATCAAAATATCATCCAAATATACAACCATGAATTTATCAAGATAACTCCGAAAGATATCATGCATGAAGGACTGGAACACAGATGGAGCATTAGAGAGTACGAATGGCATCACAAGGTATTCAAAATGGCCTTCGGGCGTATTAAACGCAGTTTTCCATTCGTCACCCTGCTTAATACGAATAAGATTATATGCCCCTCGAAGGCCAATCTTAGTAAACCAGCTAGCCCCCTTAATCCTAGCAAACAAATCGGTAAGCAAAGGCAACGGGTATTGAAATTTGACCGTGATCTTATTCAAGAGGCGATAATCAATACAGGGTCTCAAGGAGCCATCCTTCTTGGCAACAAAAAAAAAACCTGCTCCCAATGGTGAAGAAGATGGCCGAATATGCCCCTTCTCCAAAGACTCCTTAATATAGCTCCGCATGGCGGCATGTTCTGGCACAGACAGGTTGAAAAGTCGGCCCTTAGGGAACTTACAACCTGGAATCAAGTCAATAGCACAATCACAGTCCCTATGTGGTGGAAGGGAACTGGATTTGGGCTCATCAAATACATCCTGGAAATCTGACAAAAACTCAGGAATTTCAGAAGAGGGGGAAGAGGAAATTGACATCGAAGGAATGTGACCATGAACCCCCTGACAACCCCAACTAGTCACGGACATAGATTTCCAATCCAACACCAGATTATGTAGCTGTAACCATGAAAAACCCAGCACAATATCATCATGCAAATTATGCAACACCAGAAAACAATAATCTTCCTGATGGGCTGGCACCATGCGCATGGTCAAAAACTGAGGTTTATTTTTAGCCAACGGTGTAGCATCAATGCCCCTTAAAGGAATAGGGTTCTGCAAAGGCTGCAAGGGGAAACGACAACGTCTGGCAAATTCTAAGTCCATTAAGTTCAGAGCGGCGCCTGAATCCACAAATGCCATAACAGAAAATGATGATAATGAGCAGATCAAGGTCACAGATAACAGAAATTTAGGTTGTATAGTACTGATAGTAACAGAACTAGCGATTCTCTTTGTACGCTTAGGGCAATCAGAAATAATATGAGCAGAATCGCCGCAGTAAAAACACAACCTATTCTGACGTCTGAATCCTTGTCGTTCAGCTTTAGACAAAATCCTATCACACTGCATAGGCTCAGGGCTCCACTCAGAGGACAACGCCACAGTGTGCTCAATTCTGCGCTCACGCAAGCGCCGATCAATCTGAATGGCCAGAGACATAGAATCAGACCAGCAGGTGTGGGGAACCCCACCATAACATCCTTAACGGATTCAGAAAGACCCTTTCTGAAAATTGCCGCCAAAGCATCCTCATTCCATTTAGTCAGTACAGACCATTTTCTAAATTTCTGGCAATACGATTCTGCCGCTTCTTGACCGTGACACAGGTCCAGCAAGATTTTCTCAGCTTGATCCACAGAATTAGGCTCATCGTACAATAACCCTAATGCTTGAAAGAATCAACATTAAGCAAAGCAGGATTGCCAGTTTCCAGGGAAAATGCCCAATCCTGTGGGTCTCCACGCAGCAGGGATATGATGATTTTAACCTGCTGAATGGGATCACCAGAAGACCGGGGTCTCAATGCAAAAAACATTTTACAGTTATTTTTGAAACTCAAAAATTTGGATCTGTCACCAAAGAATAAATCAGGAGTGGGAATCCTAGGTTCTAAGGCAGGAGTCTGAACAATATATTCTGAAATACCCTGTACCCTAGCAGCAAGCTGATCCACACGAGAAACTAACTCCTGAACACTCATGTTATTACTAGGTTCCGCAGCCACCCAGAGATAAAGAGGGAGGAACAGACCAAACAGGCTAAGGTAAAAAAATGGCACAAAATCTTCCCTCCCTTCTTCTGAGATGCAATTAACTCATTGTTGGCCAGTTGTACTGTTATGATCTGGTGGTCTTGGAGCAGCATGAGACGTACTCTGGAGAAGGTAGCACCTGTACTGACCGCAAACCCTGAACTAACAGCGCAACTAGAAGCAGCCGTGGGGGGTACCTAACGCTCCCTAGACCCCTCGACACAGCCTAAGAATTAACTACCCCTAAAGACAAACGGGAAACCTATCTTGCCTCAGAGAAAATCCCCAAAGGATAGAGAGCCCCCCACAAATATTGACTGTGAGAGGAGAGGGAAATAACATACGCAGACATGAAATCAGGATTTAGCATAGGAGGCCATACTAGCTAAAAAGAAAGGATAGGACAGAGTACTATGCGGTCAGTATAAAAACACTAGAAAATATCCACCACAGAAAAATACAAAACACCACATCTGACTAAAGACATGGAGGGTATATCTGCATCTCCAGAAAAATAGCTAGGCTGCAAAAAATCCTTTACAACAAAGCTGGACAAGACAAAACATGAAAAATGCACAGAACTATAAAGTCCACAGCAGGTGGACAGCAAAAACAAAGCCAGGACTTATCTTTGAAGAAAAGCACAGCGAAACAGGAGAGACCAGAAGGGATGTGAATCCTCCATAAACAATGGACAACTGGCACTGACTAAAGGATCAAGCAAGGCTATATAGCCCAGCCCAAATTGCAAAAAATAGATACACCTGATAAATGCTGTGATCCAACTACCGCAGCACTACCATTCATAACCACCGGAGGGAGCCCAAGAACAGAATTCACAACAGGCAAGGTAGTCAGTGATAACGGAAGGAATTTTATGGCTGCCATAGCCCTTTCACAACTGAAACACATTCCTTGCCTGGCTCACACCTTGAACCTGGTGGTGCAGTGCTTCCTGAAAAGTTATCCGGGGTTACCCGACCTGCTCCTGAAGGTGCGCAGACTTTGCTTGCACATCCGCCGTTCGCCCGTACACTCCAGCCGTATGCAGAACCATCAGTGATCTTTGAAGCTTCCCCAGCACCGCCTAATAATCGACATTGCAACAAGGTGGAACTCCACACTGCACATGCTTCAGAGGCTTTGCGAACAGAGGCGTGCTGTTATGTATTTGTGGGAGGATACACATACACGGGCAGGCAGTTGGATGGCAGACATGGAGTTGTCAGGTGTGCAGTGGTCGAAGCTACAAGACCTGTGTCAAGTCCTTCAGTGTTTTGAGGAATGCACACGCCTGGTTAGTGCAGACAACGCCATCATAAGCATGAGCATCCCCCTAATGCATCTGCTGATGCAAAGTTTGACGCACATAAAGGAGCAGGCATCTGCAGCCGAGGACGAGGGAAGCCTTGATGACAGTCAGCCATTGTCTGGTCAGGGAAGTCTACTGGACGAGGTGGCGGGTGAAGAGGAGGAGGATGATGGGGTTTAAATATTTTTTGGATGAGGAAGCTTCTCAGGGGGCAATAGAAACTGGTGGCGTTGCAAGGTCAGGTTCAGGGTTTTTGAGGGAGACAAGTGACGTTGATTTGCCAGAAAGTGCTCCTCAACCCAGCACAAGCAGTGAATTGACACCTGGAACATTGGCCCACATGGCGTTTTATGCCTTGCATATCCTAAAAAGGGACCCCCGCATTATTAAAATGATGACTGATGACGATTACTGGTTGGCCTGCCTCCTGGATCCACGATATAAAGGGAAATTGCAAAATGTCATGCCACATGAGAACCTTGAGCAAATATTGGCATCCAAACAAGCAACTCTTGTAGACCGTTTGATTCAGGCATTCCCAGCACACAGCGGCGGTGATTGTTCTCACACGAGCTACAGGGGGCAACATGGCAGAGGTGTTATAGGTGCACAAATCAGAAGTGGCGTTGGACAGAGGGGTTTTGTGACCAGGTTGTGGAGTGATTTCGCAATGACCGCAGACAGGACAGGCACTGCAGCATCAATTCAAAGTGACAGGAGACAACATTTGTCCAGTATAGTTACTGACTACTAGCTATTGAACCCGTTCTACGCCTGGGTGGCGAGCATTTATATTGGTATATGGTCTCCATCCTGGTATGTACTGCTCCATCCTGCGTCCCCATCCTGTCATGTGCTGCACCCATCCTGCACCCCCATTCTGACATGTGCTGCTCCCATCCTGCACCCCCATTCTGACATGTGCTGCTCCATCCTGCGTCCCCATTCTGTCATGTGCTGCATCCATCCTGCGCCCCCATCCTGCCATGTGTTGCATCCATCCTGCGCCCCCATCCTGCCATGTGTTGCACCCATCTTGCGCCCCCATTCTGTCATGTGTTGCACCCATCCTGCGCCCCCATTCTGTCATGTGCTGCTCCCATCCTGCGCCCCCATTGTGACATGTGCTGCTCCCATCCTGTGCCCCCATTGTGACATGTGCTGCTCCCATCCTGCGACTCCATTCTGACATGTTCTGCACACATCCTGCGCCTCCATTCTGACATGTTCTGCTCCCATCCTGCGCCCCCGTTCTGTCATGTGCTGCTCCCATCCTGCGCCACCATTCTTTAATTTGCTTCTCCCATCTATATGCCCCATACGCTGCTCCATTGTTTATGGCCCCCATAAGATGCTCCATAAAGGTTTATGGCCCCCATAAGATGCTACATAGTGTATGCCCCCGTACACTGCTCCATAAAGGTTTATGGCCCCCATAAGACGCTCCAGTGTGTATGCCCCCATACACTGCTCCATAAAGGTTTATGGCCCCCATAAGACGCTCCAGTGTGTATGCCCCCATACACTGCTCCATAAAGGTTTATGGCCCCCATAAGACGCTCCAGTGTGTATGCCCCGTACACTACTCCATAAAGGTTTATGGCCCCCATAAGACGCTCCAGTGTGTATGCCCCCCGTACACTGCTCCATAAAGGTTTATGGCCCCCATAAGACGCTCCAGTGTGCATGCCCCGTACACTGCTCCATAAAGGTTTATGGCCCCCATAAGACGCTCCAGTGTGTATGCCCCCCGTACACTGCTCCATTATGGTTTATGGCCCCCATAAGACGCTCCAGTGTGTATGCCCCCGTACACTGCTCATTATGGTTTATGGCCCCCATAAGATGCTCCATTGTATATGGCCCGTATGCTGCTGCGATATATATATAAAAAAATACCGTACTCACCTACGAGTGCACCGAGTGCTGGGGTGCCTGAGCAGGCAGGGACACCGGCACGCTGTGGGGGTCAGGTGCCGGTATCGCCGCTAGCTCAGGCCCCCGACCCTTGCTATAGTCACCTGTCCCCCGTTACAGCGCTGCGCGCCGCCATCTTCGGGCTCCTCTGGCTGTGACTGTTCAGTCAGAGGGCGGAACGCATTAAGCGCGTCATCGCGCATTGAGCGCGTCATCGCGCATTGAGCGCGTCATCGCGCCTTAAGCGCGTCATCGCGCCCTCTGAACTGTGAACGTCACAGCAGAGGACCCGGGAGACGGAGCCGCACGCAGCGCTGGAACGGGGGACAGGTGAATATACTCACCCTTCTGGTGTGTCCACGGTCCCTGCCTCTCCGGTGGAGATCGCGGTGTGCGTTCAGTGTTTACGCATACCGCGATCTCCTGGGAGCGTCACTCTGTGGGGGACAGACTGCGCTGGTGCTTGCGCTTGCACAGTCTATAAAGGCTTCGGACAGAGTGACGCTCCCAGCGTTATATTATAGATTTTTCCTCCCTTATCGATGTTCTCCCTCACCCGTCATTCCCATTTGATTACTGGGCATCCAAAATAGACACCTGGCCTGAATTGGTAGAATATGCATTGCAGGAGCTTGCTTGCCCAGCAGCTAGTGTGCTATCAGAAAGAGTATTCAGTGCTGCTGGTTCAATACTGACCGAAAAAAAGGACTCGTCTGGCTACCCAAAATGTTGATGATCTAACCTTCATTAAAATTAACCACTCATGGATTTCTAATTATTTTGCCCCACCTTTCCCGGCTGACACCTAGCTTTCCTGTAAAAAGGTCTTGCTTTTGGACTGGTCTTACTGACTGTTCCAATTTCTCCATTTGCAGCTGCTGTATGTCCAGCATACAACATTTTTACACCTCCCTAAATGGGCTGACTCCCCCCACGAGGCCATGTTCACCACTTGGCGCAAGCACCCGTGAGAGTGCCGTTTGAAGAGGTGGGTGTGCCCACTTTTGGGCGACGGCACTGGCACAGGGTCCCTCATAGTACAATGAAATGTCTCTGGCGGTGGTGGTGCGCACCCAACGTCAGACACACCGTTGTAACATGAGGGGCCCTGGGCCAGTACCGCCGGCCACGAGAGAGTGTTCCCCCCAAGCTCAAACGGTGCTCTACCACTTGCAAAATTATCTCTCACTTCTCCACCACTGTTTAGTCTATGCGGTTAAATTCTTCAATGGCACTGCCAAAACCAATTTGTTGACATATATGATGCTAGTAAAAATATTCAGGGGCCCTGTCCTACTTTTACACCAGCTAATACTTTGCGCCAAGTACCACTGTCTGCAAGTCAGCAGAGGAGCCCACCCCTGTACCTAGGTATGCCACCTGTTTATTTGTTAAATTTTTTTTGGCCAGACATTAACCTCAATTTATTATTTTAGCCTACTAACTGTGTTAGACACTCCTTCCAATTGTCCTCCGCTGACCACACCAATGCTGCCTGTGTACCCCTGGAACCTATTTAAAAGTGCATAGAGCCTACTTTTTTATTTTAGGCCTAGTAATTCTGTCTGCGGTCCCTCCTTCCAATTGTCCTCCACTGACCACACCAATGCTGCCTGTGTACCCCTGGAACCTATTTAAAAGTGCATAGAGCCTACTTTTTTATTTTAGTATATCAACTCAGAGAAAAACCAGTATAAAGTGCCAATATCAATAAACTTTTATTAAATAATTAATAAAGTTAAAATTAATACAAGGTAACTGCTAAGAAGCAGGGACATCCACTATAAGTGTATATATCAATTAGGATCCAACACAGTGCCTGCATAAATATTATAACAATAAGAACTAGTAAACACGATGCACATCAGCTACTCAGTGTAGGGGCAAAACGCCCTAAAGAATGAATGATGGCAGTGTGACAAGAGCAGTAATAAGCAGCACTTACATGGAGTCTGTCTGTGTGTGTGGCGTCCCTGCCGCCCCAACGCACGTTTCGCTTCTTCCTCAGGAGGCGTGTGTTGGGCAGGGGTGGAACTGGTTTTAAAGTGTGGCCGGCCAATCCGCTTGCAGTATTGCGGAGGTGTGTAACGATACAACAGCTGATGCGAGGCGGACAATAAGTAGGTTGGGGGATTGCTGCTGCGCATGCGCAGCCGACGCCGCTCGTCACTGAGACGCATAGACCTGCGGCCGTGGAGCGCAAGCTAACATGGGCCTTCAGAAAGACCTAGCATGCGCGAGTCTCCAAGTGGCCACTCGTATAGGCGTCAGAGAGCGGGGCAGCCGCGCGCGCGCTGAATCCAGGAACACAATCTCTGAAGAAAGAACGAACAACAGAAGCATCAGAGATAATAGGTAATAAAAGTGCATACGCTGTTTGGCCCAGAAAAGGACTCCTAACTATATACTATGTGTGCAATTAACCCCTTCATGACCCAGCCTATTTTGACCTTAAAGACCTTGCCGTTTTTTGCAATTCTGACCAGTGTCCCTTTATGAGGTAATAACTCAGGAACGCTTCAACGGATCCTAGCGGTTCTGAGATTGTTTTTTCGTGACATATTGGGCTTCATGTTAGTGGTAAATTTAGGTCAATAAATTCTGCGTTTATTTGTGATAAAAACGGAAATTTGGCGAAAATTTTGAAAATTTCGCAATTTTCACATTTTGATTTTTTATTCTGTTAAACCAGAGAGATATGTGACACAAAATAGTTAATAAATAACATTTCCCACATGTTTACTTTACATCAGCACAATTTTGGAAACAAAATTTTTTTTTGTTAGGAAGTTATAAGGGTTAAAATTTGACCAGCGATTTGTCATTTTTACAACGAAATTTACAAAACCATTTTTTTTAGGGACCACCTCACATTTGAAGTCAGTTTGAGGGGTCTATATGGCTGAAAATACCCAAAAGTGACACCATTCTAAAAACTGCACCCCTCAAGGTACTCCAAACCACATTCAAGAAGTTTATTAACCCTTCAGGTGCTTAACAGCAGCAGAAGCAACAAGGAAGGAAAAAATGAACATTTAACTTTTTAGTCACAAAAATTATCTTTTAGCGACAATTTTTTTATTTTCCCAATGGTAAAAGTAGAAACTGAACCACGAAAGTTGTTGTCCAATTTGTCCTGAGTACGCTGATACCTCATATGTGGGGGTAAACCACTGTTTGGGCGCACGGCAGGGCTTGGAAGGGAAGGAGCGCCATTTGACTTTTTGAATCAAAAATTGGCTCCACTCTTTAGCGGACACCATGTCACGTTTGGAGAGCACCCGTGTGCCTAAAAATTGGAGCTCCCCCACAAGTGACCCCATTTTGGAAACTAGACGCCCCAAGGAACTTATCTAGATGCATAGTGAGCACTTTGAACCCCCAGGTGCTTCACAAATTGATCCGTAAAAATGAAAAAGTACTTTTTTTTCACAAAAAAATTCTTTTAACCTCAATTTTTTCATTTTCACATGGGCAACAGGATAAAATGGATCCTAAAATGTGTTGGGCAATTTCTCCTGAGTACACCAATACCTCACATGTGGGGGTAAACCACTGTTTGGGCACATGGTAAGGCTCGGAAGGGAAGGAGCGCCATTTGACTTTTTGAATGAAAAATTATTTCCATCGTTAGCGGACACCATGTCGCGTTTGGATAGCTCCTGTGTGCCTAAACATTGGCGTTCCCCCACAAGTGACCCCATTTTGGAAACTAGACCCCCCAAGGAACTTATTTAGATGCCTAGTGAGCACTTTAAACCCTCAGATGCTTCACAAATTGATCTGTAAAAATGAAAAAGTACTTTTTTTTCACAAAAAAATTCTTTTCGCCTCAATTTTTTCATTTTCACATGGGCAGTAGGATAAAATGGATCATAAAATTTGTTGGGCAATTTCTCCCGAGTACGCCGATACCTCATATGTGGGGGT
The DNA here is from genome assembly GCF_032444005.1 of Ranitomeya imitator. Lineage (NCBI taxonomy): Eukaryota > Metazoa > Chordata > Amphibia > Anura > Dendrobatidae > Ranitomeya > Ranitomeya imitator. The sequence continues at coordinate 217,942,527 of NC_091283.1, forward strand.
AAACCACTGTTTGGGCACTCGGCAGGGCTCGGAAGGGAAGGCGCGCCATTTGACTTTTTGAATGGAAAATTAGCTCCAATTGTTAGCAGACACCATGTCGCGTTTGGAGAGCCCCTGTGTGCCTAAACATTGGAGCTCCCCCACAAGTGACCCCATTTTGGAAACTAGACCCCCCAAGGAACTTATCTAGATGCACATTGAGCACTTTAAACCCCCAGGTGCTTCACAGAAGTTTATAACGCAGAGCCATGAAAATAAAAAATAATTTTTCTTTCCTCAAAAATGATTTTTTAGCCTGGAATTTCCTATTTTGCCAAGGATAATAGGAGAAATTGGACCCCAAATATTGTTGTCCAGTTTGTCCTGAGTACGCTGATACCCCATATGTGGGGGTAAACCACTGTTTGGGCGCACGGCAGGGCTCGGAAGGGATGGCATGCCATTTGGCTTTTTAAATGGAAAATTAGCTCCAATCATTAGCGGACACCATGTCACGTTTGGAGAGCCCCTGTGTGCCTAAACATTGGAGATCCCCCAGAAATGACCCCATTTTGGAAACTAGACCCCCAAAGGAACTAATCTAGATGTGTGGTGAGGACTTTGAACCCCCAAGTGCTTCACAGAAGTTTATAACGCAGAGCCATGAAAAAAAAAAAAAAATTATTTTCTCAAAAATGATCTTTTAGCCTGCAATTTTTTATTTTCCCAAGGGTAACAGGAGAAATTTGACCCCAAAAGTTGTTGTCCAGTTTCTCCTGAGTACGCTGATACCCCATATGTGGGGGCAAATCACTGTTTGGGCACATGCCGGGGCTCGGAAGTGAAGTAGTGACGTTTTGAAATGCAGACTTTGATGGAATGCTCTGTGGGCGTCACGTTGCGTTTGCAGAGCCCCTGATGTGGCTTAACAGTAGAAACCCCCCACAAGTGACCCCATTTTGGAAACTAGACCCCCAAAGGAACTTATCTAGATGTGTGGTGAGCACTTTGAACCCCCAAGTGCTTCATAGAAGTTTATAATGCAGAGCCGTGAAAATAATAAATACGTTTTCTTTCCTCAAAAATAATTATTTAGCCCAGAATTTTTTATTTTCCCAAGGGTAACAGGAGAAATTGGACCCCAATAGTTGTTGTCCAGTTTCTCCTGAGTACGCTGATACCCCATGTGTGGGGGTAAACCACTGTTTGGGCACACGTCGGGGCTCAGAAGGGAAGTAGTGACTTTTGAAATGCAGACTTTGATGGAATGGTCTGCGGGCGTCACATTGCGTTTGCAGAGCCCCTGGTGTGCCTAAACAGTAGAAACCCCCCACAAGTGACCCCATTTTAGAAACTAGACCCCCCAAGGAACTTATCTAGATATGTGGTGAGCACTTTGAACCCCCAAGTGCTTCACAGACGTTTACAACGCAGAGCCGTGAAAATAAAAAATCATTTTTCTTTCCTCAAAAATGATGTTTTAGCAAGCATTTTTTTAGATTCACAAGGGTAACAGGAGAAATTGGACCCAGTAATTGTTGCGCAGTTTATCCTGAGTACACTGATACCCCATATGTGGGGGTAAACCACTGTTTGGGCACACTTCAGGGCTCGGAAGTGAGGGAGCACCATTTGACTTTTTGAATACGAGATTGGCTGGAATCAATGGTGGCGCCATGTTGCTTTTGGAGACCCCTGATGTGCCTAAACAGTGGTAACCCCTCAATTCTACCTCCAACACTAACCCCCCCACACCCCTAACCCTAATCCCAACTGTAGCCATAACCCTAATCACAACCCTAACCACAACCCTAATTCCAACCCTAACCCTAAGGCTATGTGCCCACGTTGCGGATTCGTGTGAGATATTTCCGCACCATTTTTGAAAAATCCGCGGGTCAAAGGCACTGCGTTTTACCTGCGGATTTTCCGCGGATTTCCAGTGTTTTTTGTGCGGATTTCACCTGCGGATTCCTATTGAGGAACAGGTGTAAAAAGCCGCGGAATCCGCACAAAGAATTGACATGCTGCGGAAAATACAACGCAGCGTTTCCGCGCGGTATTTTCTGCACCATGGGCACAGCGGATTTGGTTTTTCATATGTTTACATGGTACTGTAAACCTGATGGAATACTGCTGCGAATCCGCAGCGGCCAATCCGCAGCCAAATCCGCAGCGGCCAATCCGCAGCCAAATCCGCACCGTGTGAACATAGCCTAATTCTAAAGGTATGTGCACACGCTGCGGAAAACGCTGCAGATCCGCAGCAGTTTCCCATGAGTTTACAGTTCAATGTAAACCTACGGGAAACAAAAATCGCTGTACACATGCTGCGAAAAAACTGCACGGAAACGCAGCGGTTTACATTCCGCAGCATGTCACTTCTTTGTGCGGATTCCGCAGCGGTTTTACAACTGCTCAAATAGAAAATCGCAATTGTAAAACCGCAGTGAAATGCGCAGAAAAAAATGCGGTAAATCCGCCATAAATCCGCAGCGGTTTAGCACTGCGGATTTATCAAATCTGCAGCGGAAAAATCCGCAGAGGACCAGAATACGTGTGCACATACCGAAACCCTAACCCTAACCCTACCCCTAACCCTAGCCCTACCCCTAACCCTAGCCCTAACCCTAGCCCTAACCCTAGCCCTAACCCTAACCCTAACCCTAGCCCTACCCCTAGCCCTAACCCTAGCCCTAACCCTAGCCCTAACCCTACCCCTAACCCTAACCCTACCCCTAACCCTAACCCTACCCCTAACCCTAACCCTATTCTAACATTAGTGGAAAAAAAAATATTTCTTCATTTTTTTATTGTCCCTACCTATGGGGGTGACAAAGGGGGGGGGGGTCATGTATTATTTTTTTTATTTTGATCACTGAGATAGATTATATCTCAGTGATCAAAATGCACTTTGGAACGAATCTGCCGGCCGGCAGATTCGGCGGGCGCACTGCGCATGCGCCCGCCATTTTGGAAGATGGCGGCGCCCACGGAGAAGACGGACGGGACCCCGGCTGGATCGGTAAGTATGATGGGGTGGGGGGGACCACGGGGGGGGGGATCGGAGCACGGGGGGGGATCGGAGCACGGGGGGGGAATCGGAGCGCGGCAGGCGTGGAACGGAGCACGGGGGGCGTGGAACGGAGCACGGGGGGGCTGGAACGGAGCATGGGGGGGTGGAACGGAGCACGGGGGGGTGGATCTGAATGCAGGGGGGGTGATTGGAGCACGGGGGGGTGATTGGAGCACGGGGGGAGCGGACAAGAGCACTGGGGGGAGCGGAGCACTGGATAGAGGGGAGCCGGAGCAGTGTACCGGCCAGATCGGGGGGCTGGGGAGGCGATCGGTGGGGTGGGGTGGGGGCACACTAGTATTTCCAGCCATGGCCGATGATATTGCAGCATCGGCCATGGCTGGATTGTAATATTTCACCCGTTATAATGGGTGAAATATTACAAATCGCTCTGATTGGCAGTTTCACTTTCAACAGCCAATCAGAGCGATCGTAGCCACGAGGGGGTGAAGCCACCCCCCCTGGGCTAAACTACCACTCCCCCTGTCCCTGCAGATCGGGTGAAATGGGAGTTAACCCTTTCACCCGATCTGCAGGGACGCGATCTTTCTGTGACACAGCATATGCGTCACAGGTCGGATTGGCACCGACTTTCATGACGCATACGCTGTGTCACAGGTCGGGAAGGGGTTAAACCTACTTCATAATACTATATTATCAATATACTAAAGTGCAATGTGTATGATTTTGCTATAAAGGTTATATGCGCTGTGAATTATAATTTATGCAGATTCATAAAACATGAAAACAAAACAATGTAATAAAATAAAGTGCCAAAAATTGACATATCGTACACTTAAGCCATACTAAATTGTATGACAATATTGTACCCAATAAATAAACCATAATAATGTATAAAGTGCTAATTTTTCTTATACAAAAAAATGTATATATAGAACATAAGTGTGACTATACATATAGAAAACATTTGTAATGTGCAAGTCGTAGTACATAAACCCTTGTTAAACCAAACATAATATTAAAAACCTAAACATTATATGCTAGTTTCGTTATTTAAATGAAAGATGCCTGCTGTTCAAAAATCTCTAATGTCCATAATACATACTGTGCTACAAGTAGTATTCAACCCCCTGCAGATTTAGCAGGTTTACACATTTGGAATTAACTTGGCATTGTGACATTTGGACTGTAGATCAGCCTGGAAGTGTGAAATGCACTGCAGCAAAAAAGAATGTTATTTCTTTGTTTATTTTTTTTTTAAATTGTGAAAAGTCTTTTCAGAGGGTCATTTATTATTCAACCCCTCAACCCACCAGAATTCTGTTTGGTTCCCCTAAAGTATTAAGAAGTAGTTCAGGCACAAAGAACAATGAGCTTCACATGTTTGGATTAATTATCTCTTTTTCCAGCCTTTTCTGACTATTTAAGACCCTCCCCAAACTTGTGAACAGCACTCATACATGGTCAACATGGGAAAGACAAAGGAGCATTCCAAGGCCATCAGATACAAGATCATGGAGGGTCACAAGGCTGGCAAGGGGTACAAAACCCTTTCCAAGGAGTTGGGCCTACCTGTCTCCACTGTTGGGAGCATCATCCGGAAGTGGAAGGCTTATGGAACTACTGTTAGCCTTCCACGGCCTGGACAGCCTTTGAAAGTTTCCTCTCGTGCCGAGGCCAGGCTTGTCCGAAGAGTCAAGGCTAACCCAAGGACAAGGAAGGAGCTCCGGGAAGATCTCATGGCAGTGGGGACATTGGTTTCAGTCAATACCATAAATAACGTACTCCACCGCAATGGTCTCCGTTCCAGACGAGCCCGTAAGGTACCTTTACTTTCAAAGCGTCATGTCAAGGCTCGTCTACAGTTTGCTCATGATCACTTGGAGGACTCTGAGACTGACTGGTTCAAGGTTCTCTGGTCTGATGAGACCAAGATCGAGATCTTTGGTGCCAACCACACACGTGACGTTTGGAGACTGGATGGCACTGCATACGACCCCAAGAATACCATCCCTACAGTCAAGCATGGTGGTGGCAGCATCATGCTGTGGGGCTGTTTCTCAGCCAAGGGGCCTGGCCATCTGGTCCGCATCCATGGGAAGATGGATAGCACGGCCTACCTGGAGATTTTGGCCAAGAACCTCCGCTCCTCCATCAAGGATCTTAAGATGGGTCGTCATTTCATCTTCCAACAAGACAACGACCCATAGCACACAGCCAAGAAAACCAAGGCCTGGTTCAAGAGGCAAAAAATCATGGTGTTGCAGTGGCCTAGTCAGTCTCCTGACCTTAACCCAATTGAAAACTTGTGGAAGGAGCTCAAGATTAAAGTGCACATGAGACACCTAAAGAACCTAGATAACTTGGAGAAGATCTGCATGGAGGAGTGGGCCAAGATAACTCCAGAGACGTGTGCCGGCCTGATCAGGTCTTATAAAAGACGATTATTAGATGTAATTGCAAACAAAGGTTATTCCACAAAATATTAAACCTAGGGGTTGAATAATAATTGACCCACACTTTTATGTTTAAAATTTATAACAATTTAACTGAGCAACAAAACTTTTTGGTTTGTAAGATTTATGCATCTGTTAATAAATCCTGCTCTTGTTTGAAGTTTGAAGGCTCTAACTTATTTGCATCTTATTAAACCTGCTAAATCTGCATGGGGTTGAATACTACTTGTAGGCACTGTATGTCACTTGATAGTAGTATGGATGGCCATAGTATGCCGACTGGCAGTGATGACATTTCCAAAATTTCAAAGTAGACATTCTGACGCAGCCATTTGCTTACACCAGATAACAGTAGGAAATAGATAACTAAAAATGACTAAGATAAAATACATAGTTTAGTATCAAAACATACATCAATAAAAAACAAATATTGTTGTGAATTCTGTTGTCGGGCTCCCTCCTGTGGTCATGAATGGTACTTCGGCTGGTTCTGTCCATGGACTTCCTCTGGTGGGTGTTTCTGAGTTTTCTTCCACAGGTGATGAGGTTAATTCGTTAGCTGGCTGCTCTATTTAACTCCACTTAGATCTTTGCTCCATGCCACCTGTCAATGTTCCAGTATTGGTCTAGTTCACTCCTGGATCGTTCTTGTGGCCAGTCTTCCCAGCAGAAGCTAAGTTCCAGCTTGTATTTCTTTGGTTTGCTATTTTTCTGTCCATGTTGCTATTTTTATTGTTGTCTTGCTTGCTGGAAGCTCTGGGATGCAGAGGGAGCGCCTCCGCACCGTGAGTCGGTGCGGAGGGTCTTTTTGCGCCCTCTGCGTGTTTTTTTTGTAGGTTTTTGTGCTGACCGCAAAGTAACCTTTCCTATCCTCGGTCTGTTCAGTAAGTCGGGCCTTACTTTGCTAAATCTATTTCATCTCTGTGTTTGTATTTTCATCTTAACTCACAGTCATTATATGTGGGGGGCTGCCTTTTCCTTTGGGGAATTTCTCTGAGGCAAGGTAGGCTTTATTTTTCTATCTTCAGGGCTAGCTAGTTCCTTAGGCTGTGCCGAGTTGCATAGGGAGCGTTAGGCGCAATCCACGGCTATTTCTAGTGTGTTTGATAGGATTAGGGATTGCGGTCCCGGAACCCGTTGAAGCGCCAGAAGGGCGCGAAACGGCCGTCGTTCGCCAGCTGCTCTTGTTGTATACATCCCCGTGCCGTGAAGTTATGAAATAAAGAAACCTGTTTTGAAGACCGGTGAGTGCCGCCAAGTTTCTTCTTTGTTGCCTGCATCGCTGATGTCCGTTCCGGCTGAGCACCTCTGGTCTGCCGGCTGGCTGCAAGCTGTGAGTTCTCTACGCCTTGTTTGGAGTAGCGGTAGTGCGGTCAGCTGTTTTCTTTTTCGCAAGTAGTCTGATATTCATGTTATTGTTTAGATCATCCATCAAACATTTCAAGTCATCTGTGGAACCCTCCCAGATGAACCATATATCGTCAATATAACGAATCCAATGGTGTATTTTATCAATGTATCTGAGAGGGTTGCTTTGGAATATATCTCGTTTCCAAGCCCCAAGGAACAAGTTGGCATACGAGGGGGCACGAGTGGCCCCCATAGCGGTTCCTTGGAGCTGGAGATAAACATAGTTGTTTTATATTCAACAACCAAGTGTAAATATAAATTCCAACAAATTGATGAAATCAACCAAAGGTTTATCAAGATTACTCGATCTGAGAAACCAAGATGTTGCCCTTAATCCGTTGTCGTGTTTGATTGATGTATATAAGCTCTCTACATCGGCAATCACCATAATCATGTTTTCCTGCAACACTAAGCCGTCAAAATGGCCCAAAGCCGAGGTAGTATCTCTAATGTATGATGGTAGAGACGAGACAAGTGGTTTTAGGTAAAAGTCAATAACCTGACAGGCTACTTCACAGGAGCCCCCAATCCCTGACACTTTAGATCTCCCAGGGGGATCCGTACAGTTCTTGTGAACTTTAGAGATTAGGCTGGTTTCACATTTGCGTTTAAAAACGCAGCGTTTTAAACGCAAACGCATTTGGTGAAAAAACACATGTAAACGCGGTTAAACGCTGCGGTTTTTTGACGCATGCGTTTTTGCATGTTTTAATACAAACGCGGCGTTTTGACGCGTTTACATGCGTTTTTCATGCGTTTGCATGCGTTTTTTCATGCGTTTGCATGCGTTTTTTCATGCGTTTGCGTTTTTTAAACGCATGATGAGAAGTGTGTGACAGCTGCCAATCATCAAAATCAACAAGAAAACCCACTATAAACAGAAATAGCTAGGGTTAGGGTTTGGATCCCTAGTAACCCTAAGGGATCCTAACCCTAAGGGATCCTAAACCTACCCCTAACCATAACCCTAAGGGATCCTAACCCTACCCCTAAGGGATCCTAACCCTAGAGACCCTAACCCTTAGAGTTAGGGTTAGGATCCCTAGGGTTATGATCCCTTTAGGGTTAGGATCCCTAGGGTTAGGGTTAGGATCCGTTAGGGGTAGGGTTAGGATCCGTAGGGTTAGGGTTAGGATCCCTTTATCACCTTTATGGTGGGTGGCTTATCAGTGTGTTTTCTTGTTTTTTTCTATAAAAACGCATGCGTTTTTAACGCAATCAAACGCATGTGCTTAAAAACGCATGCGTTTACATAGACAGCAATACGTTTTTTTGCTGCAAAAAACGCATGTGTTTTTTGCCGCAAAAAAAGCCGCTAAAAATTACATGTTGCATTTCTGCAACACAACGCATGCATACAAGAGACGCATGCGGTGGCAAAACGCATGCAAAAAACGCATGCGTTTTTAGTGTTAAGTATAGGAAAAAAATGCATGCGTTTTTTCCGCTAAAACGCAGCGGCAAAAAACGCAAATGTGAAACCAGCCTTAGGTAGAAGGTAGGCATACGTGGTTTTATTGTTATAATTGCTTCCATCATTTTTTGGGGGATAAGGTTTTCTTCAAAAGCCCTGACCACAATGGCTGATAGTTCCTCATGGAATCTTTCCACAGGATTAAAAAATAATTTTCTGTAAAAATTTTTATCAGATAGTAATTTATATGCCTGCTTTTCATAAAGTGTGTTGGGCCAGATTACAAGGTTACCACCCTTATCAGCAGGTTTAAAGGACACATCTGTCCAGGTTTGCATATCCTTAATTGCTGCCATGGTTTGTTTATTGGAATGATCCCTGTTCGTTCTACCCAAATTCTCAATCTCAGTTGTAACTAATTTTACAAAAATCTCTACTGCTGGACAGGAATTGAGGGTTAGAAAATTTTTTGATTTAGCATATAGATGTGTAGGAAAATTACTCACCGTAGTTGGATGATCACCCTCAGCAAGGGATTCTAATATAGCCAAAACTTCTTGATCATCCATTTGAACATGGGGAGTTTGTGTGTCAGATTTTTCAAAAAACCGTTTCAATATCAACTTCCTCGCAAAAAGGTGTACATCTTTTATTGCTGTGAAAACATCTAGAGGAGCACCAGGAGAAAAGGTTAGCCCTTTTTCAAGAATACTTACTTGTAGGTCTGTAAGTACGTGAGTGGACAAATTTAATACCTTAGATTGATCATTCTTCTTATGATAGGGATGAAAAAAATTCCTATTATTTCTATTTCCACGAGACCTTGTTTTCATTGTCCTGTAGTTGGAAACTTCCATTCCAGAATTGGAGGACAAATTACTAGCCACTGAGGATAGTGATGAGCTAGAAGGGTTCCTAGATAGAGGTTTTTCATGTTGTACTGTCCTTCGTTGCCATCGAAAAATCTTTTTCGTCTCATAGTCATTAACATCCATCTGATATTTTTTCAATTTAGTCGCACTTATATCTCGTTCCCATTTTCCCAAATCACCATCAAGTTCTTTGAAGAAAGTTTCTAACACATCAGATTTGAAATTTTGATTCATATGTGTCTGAGATTGATTGATCTGTATATCGATTTCTTCCAGCAATCTGCTATTTTTTTCATTGATGATCTGCATAAATGATAAGGAACATGCTGTGGCTGTCTCCTCCTATTTTTGTATTAAATGCTCATCTTCCAAAGGAAAAGTGGGGTATAATTGAATCCACAGGCATCTGGGTATAATCTTCTGTTTAATATAATTATCTATAGATGTTCTAGTCCACCACAATCTGGTTTTCTTATGGACTAAGTTCTTATATTTATTTGTGGTTTCCTTAAAATCTGAATTGGTATCATTAAAATTCGAAGCAGCACCTTGTTTGAATAAATCAAAGGCTTTATTTTGCCATGACAGTTCTCTAGCCTTCAAATCCATAACAATTTTAAAGGGGTTAAATCTGCCTCTCATCAGCTGTTGTATCGTTACACACCTCCACAATACTGCAAGCGGATTGGCCGGCCACACTTTAAAACCAGTTCCACCCCTGCCCAACACACGCCTCCTGACGAATAAGCGAAACGTGCGTTGGGGCGGCAGGGACGCCACACAGACAGACTCCATGTAAGTGCTGCTTATTACTGCTCTTGTCACACTGCCATCATTAATTCTTTAGGGCGTTTTGCCCCTACACTGAGTAGCTGATGTGCATCGTGTTTACTAGTTCTTATTGTTATAATATTTATGCAGGCACTGTGTTGGATCCTAATTGATGTATACACTTCTAGTGGATGTCCCTGCTTCTTAGCAGTTACCTTGTATTAATTTTATCTTTATTAATTATTTAATAAAAGTTTATTGATATTGGCACTTTATACTGGTTTTTCTCTGAGTTGATATAGTAACATTCAGTTTTTTGTGCCTCTATGATATGGTTTGGGTTTAGTGTTGTAGTTATTTTTTTTTTATTTTAGGCCTAGTAAGTCTGTCTGCGGTCCCTCCTTCCAATTGTCCTCCGCTGACCACACCAATGCTGCCCGTGTACCCCTGTAACCTTTTTTAAACTGAGCCAACTTTTTGGTTTAAGGCCTACTACCTGTGTCTGTCTGTGCCACTCAATACAGCTGTCCTCCTCTTAAAAAAGCTGAGCTTCAATTGTCAGGTTTTCAGCCTATCGGAATTTGAAAACTGCATTGGGACTACTAGTTTGGTTGGGGCCTACTAACGGTGTCTGCCGCTCCTAGGTGTTCTCCTGGTTTACTTTCCCGAGCTTCAATCTTGAGGCTTTCGTTAAGTAGTTTTAATATTGAACTGCATTTGGCCTACTACTTTGGTTGGGGCCTACTAACGGTGTCTGCTGCTCCAAGGTTTTCTCCTAGTTTCCTTTCCAGGACTTTTATCTTCAGGCTTTCATTAAGTAGTTTTTAGATTACACTGCATTTGACCTACTAGTTTGGTTGGGGCCTACTAACGGTGTCTGCCGCTCCAAGGTTTTCTCCTGGTTTCCTTTCCTGAGCTTCTTTCTTCAGGCTTTCATTAAGTAGTTTTAATAATATAAAGCATGTGGCGTACTAGTTTGGTTGGGGCCTACTAACGGTGTCTGCCACTCCAAGGTTTTCTCCTGGTTTCCTTTCCTGAGCTTCTATCTTCAGGCTTTCATTAAGTAGTTTTTAGATTACACTGCATTTGGCCTACTAGTTTGGTTGGGGCCTACTGACGGTGTCTGCCGTTCCTTGCTGTTCTCCACTGAACAATGCAGTGCCACCTGTTTACTACTGTTACCAATTTTGAACTGCATTTAGCCTACTTACTGATTTCGGCCTACTCACTGTGTCAGCCTCTCATTACAGTTGTCCTCCACTGAACAAAGCAATGCCGCCTGGTTAGTCCTGTTACCAATTTTGAACTGCATTTAGCCCACTTTATTATTTGGGCCTATATCTGTGTTTCCTCCTCATCCTGCCCATTGCCCAGCCAGTGGTAGATGAGTCTGCTGGTACATTGACCCAGACCACTACATTCCCCTTGCACGCTACACAGCCAGAATCTGACCCTGCTGAAAGTGAGGTTCCCCTTCCCGCATACTATACCACCTTACACGGGGACAAAGAGGAAGGTGCAGATGAAAGTGCAGGTTCCTTCATCAGGTGGGGGGAATACTCGTTGGCGACGTCACTGGCACAGGGCTTCTCATAGTGCGCAAAAGTGTCGCTGCCGGTGGGAGGCGCCCCCGCCGTGCAAACACCGCCGTACAAACACCGCCGTACTTTGAGGGGCACTGTGCCAGTGCCAATGCGAACGAGTGGGCCCCCCTGCTTGCTCAGGCTCACAGCACTTGCAAAGTTGAAATACTTACCTCTCCCTGCTCCACTGCCGTGACGTGGTCCACGTTTCCTGGGCCCACTAAATACTTGAACCAGCCATACCCCCCACAACTTGAGCCAAATGACCCCCAATTTCCAAGGCCTAACTATTATTATAAGGTAAATTAAGATTGACAAGCTTCAGTAACAAGAATGGATGTTTTTGCCATTAAAATGGGCACTATAGGTGTTTTCCTGGCCTCCACTCACTGCCGACTATGCTTCCCCATTGACTTGCATTGGGTTTCGTGTTTCACTCGACTTTTGAGATAGTCGGGTTTCGTGAAACCCGACTCGATCCTAAAAAAGTAAGTCGCTCAACCCTAGTAACTTCACAATTTACCTCAGTACAAATCCTCTTTGTTTACCAATACAAAGGGATTACTACTGTAGTTTACTGCTTATTGCCTAGATTACTGACCACCTCTGCTGTCCATCAGCGGTGGCCAGTCTTCCTAGGGCAAGGAGCGTGTGACTGCAAGCCTTGCTCTGAAGATGGCCGAATCGCTGGATCCTCTTCTCTCCGCCAATGCTGCAGAATGGGGAACCCACAATTTAGACAAGCAGTATTTGACCATTCCATTGGTCTAAACTGTCCATCAGTAGCGCACAACCCATCGCTAAAGGACGCAGGGGTGCGGTGCGCTCCTGTATAGTAGATTTGAGAAACCCCCCCTTTTTAAAAGCCTTCCGAGTGCAGCTCGCCCATGTGTAACCCAATGATCGGCACATGTACGCTCAGACCAACTTAGCAGTCACTCACTTTTCTTTTGGGATTTCTCCTTTTTTTTGGAGGGAATAGGGCTGGTGGTCTCTTCTGCAACATCAGCTGCCATCAGCTTCTCCTCCTTCTTTGCTTTCTTAGCTTTTTTATCTTTTTCTTCACACAAACTGTCCTGAGACGCTCTTCCGCTTTTTGCTACTTTTCTTTGCAGACAACTGACCGAGTTCTGGGACATCGGGGGATTTTATAATAAAATCTTCGTCTTCCGAAGGGAATGAGGTGACATGTTGGGCAGACTTCTCTCAAGAACACTACTATCCTGGACGGTCACTGGCGCAGCTGCTACATCCCCGCTCTTTGAATTTTTCTTCAATCTTGCCTTTTTGGGGCTTCTTCCTTCCAAAAGGGCCAAAACCGTCTCTTCTTCAGAGTCCAGCAGACCTTTTAGAGAAAGAAAACAAGTAAAACCGATGCTAAACAAAACAATAAAAATTTTTTTTGGGGGGGGGGTGGGTAAAATTGGTTTAGACATCATGGAAACTTTTCCACAGCTTCTCTTTATGTTAAATTGAAATCCTTCCGAGATACAAAGGATCACAAAGATAGTGGTGATAGATGAGTTTTGCAAGTGAACAGTGCAAAGGTAACAATAGACGCCCGCCATCTCCAAATTAAACCACTTAAATAGGACCCGTTTGCGCAAAAAAAGTAATTAAATATTTGTAGGTACCGTATATACTCGAGTATTTGCCGAGATTTTCAGCCCATTTTTTTTGGCTGAAAGTCCCCCTCTCGGCTTATACTCGAGTCATACCCGGGGGTCAACAGGTGAGGGGAGCGGGGGCAGTGTAATTATACTTACCTGCTCCGGCGCGGTCCCTGCAGTCCCTGCTTCTTCCAGCGCTGCATCTTCTTCCTGTATTGAGCGCTCACCGTTACCGATCATTACAGAAATGAATATGCGGCGCCACCCCCATAGAGGTGGAGCCGCATATTCATTACTGTATATGAGCGGTGACGCTGCCCGCTCAATACAGCAAGAAGATGCAGCGCCGGGGAAGAAGCAGGGACAAAGCCCCAGGACCAGGTAAGTATACGGGCAGTGGGAGCGCATCGCTGCGCGATAGTCACCTGCTCCTCGGTCCGGGTGTCGCTCTGTCTTCAGCAGTGACGTTCAGGTGAGAGGGCGCGGTGACGTGGTTAGTGCGCGCCCTCTGCTGAACGTCAGTGCCGAAGACGGAGCCGCACGAGGAGCAGGTGACAGTGCCGGGGTCCTGAGCGAAGAGAGGTGAGTATGTGATTTTTTTTTTTTTTTTATGGTAACCACAGCATATGGGGCAAGTGACTGTGCAGAGCATCTTATGGGGCCATTTTTGTGCAGCACTATAAGGGGCAAGTAGCTGTGCAAAGCATCTTATGGGGCCATACTTGTGCAGCACTATATGGGGCAAGTGGCTGTGCAGAGCATCTTATGGGGCCATACTTGTGCAGCATTATATGGGGCAAGTAGCTGTGCAGAGCATCTTATGGGGCCATACTTGTGCAGCATTATATGGGGCAAGTAGCTGTGCAGAGCATCTTATGGGGCCATACTTGTGCAGCATTATATGGTATGGGGCAAGTAGCTGTGCAGAGCATCTTATGGGGCCATACTTGTGCAGCACTATATGGGGCAAGTGGCTGTGCAGAGCATCTTATGGGGCCATACTTGTGCAGCATTATATGGAGCAAGTAGCTGTGCAGAGCATCTTATGGGGCCATACTTGTGCAGCATTATAAGGGGCAAGTTGCTGTGCAAAGCATCTTATGGGGCCATACTTGTGCAGCATTATATGGGGCAAGTAGCTGTGCAGAGCATCTTATTGGGCCATACTTGTGCAGCATTATATGGGGCAAGTAGCTGTGCAGAGCATCTTATGGGGCCATACTTGTGCAGCATTATAAGGGGCAAGTGGCTGTGCAGAGCATCTTATGGGGCCATACTTGTGCAGCATTATAAGGGGCAAGTGGCTGTGCAGAGCATCTTATGGGGCCATACTTGTGCAGCACTATATGGAGCAAGTGGCTGTGCGGAGCATCTGTATGGGGCCATAACGCTTGTGCAGCACTATATGGGGCAAGTGGCTGTACGGAGCACTATAATGGGGCCATAACACTTGTGCAGCATTATATGGGGCAAGTAGCTGTGCGGAGCATCTGTATGGGGCCATAACACTTGTGCAGCACTATATGGGGCAAGTGACTGCCCTATATAGTGCTGCACAAGTGTTATGGCCCCATAAGATGCTCCGTACAAATATCTCTATGGAGCATCTTATGGGGCCCTTATTACCCTTTATGCAGCATTATATGGGACATATTTTAATATGGAGCATCTAATGGGGCCCATCAAACTTTATGGAGCATTATATGGGGCTCCTGATTCAATATGGATATTCAAAAACACTTAACCTACTGATGTCTCAATTAATTTTACTTTTATTGGTATCTATTTTTACTTTTGAAATGTACCGGTAACTGCTGCATTTTCCACCCTAGGCTTATACTCGAGTCATTAAGTTTTCCCAGTTTTTTGTGGCAAAATTAGGGGGGTCAGCTTATACTCGGGTCGGCTTATACTCGAGTATATACGGTATATCCATTAGGGACTCTAGTACCTTAGCCCTTTCCCCTTATGCTTTGTCCTTACATCATTTTATCTTATTTAGCTTCCCATGCTGTGCTTTCACTCAGCCCTCTATATAGCCCTCCTCTTTACTTCATACTGTTAGGTCTTACACACTGCAGCGCCCGGGGGCCACTACACAGCGCTCTTACAGCGCTATCGCTCTCCTCTTAGTTACCCTGATGACAGGATACACACAGGCTCCCACACCTGCGCAGTGTGGTCCTGCCAGACAGTGCCACGTCACTTCCGGTCCGGGACTTCCGGTTTCGGCGCTCCTCGCCGCATATAACTCAGTGTCATGGGGGCTGCAGGCACGCTGCTGTCCATAGCAAGGCGCGGGAGCGCCGCTTATATCCACAACTCTGCAGGTAACGTGCGCCTCCACACTATCTAGGACACATTAGCGCCAAGACGGCCTTTCACTCTTTACATATTGCTTTATTTGGCCTTTCCCCTTCCCCCCATAGGCTACAACATATCTTTCGGGCCAGCACCCTTGAGGACTCATTATCTATACCTCAGCTATAGGTACCCCATTCTCTCTGATCTCTATATCTCTATAACATAGTGAGCTAGACCTCTTTTCTAATTATGATGCCATTCTTTGCAGCTGTAATCTTGGCACTGAGGGATATCTACCCTTTCCGCTTCACTCCACTTCTTCTTGTGGATAAGGTAACCATATGTTTCCTCCTTATATATTTTACATTCGCCAGAACTAGTCTACCTATGAGCTTATTATTGTATATAATGTATGTATTATTCGTTGTCTTTTACTTCTAGGATTACGGGATTTTTCCAAAAGTACACCTTCATTATATTACTTTGTGTATTATTTATTAGTTTGTTATTTTGTCATTTGGTGATATATGATTTTTTTGTTCTTTCAGCGATTCAATGAATAAGGCTCTGGTTGAGCCGAAACGTTTGCTTTATATATCGCTTCCAGCACTATATTTCTGTTTCGCTCCCCTACCCAAATTTATTTTGTGACTAATAAATATTTAAACGTAAATCACACGTTGTCATTAGAGTGTGCGGTGTACACATATTTATTGGGAGAGTTAGGAGCATCCCACGGCTTCTTCTAGTGTTGTGTTGAGCTTAGGGACTGCGGTCAGTACAGTTACCACTTCCTTTAGAGCTCGTTCCATGTTGCTCCTAAACCACCAGATAATATCAGTACAAGTGGCCAAAAATGAATTAAATGCATCTCAAAAGAAGGAAAAAATTCTGAGCCATTTTTTTTTCTATGCACTCTTTTGTCTTTTTTTTCCTCTTGACATTTGGGTGGTGCAGGATTTGTGCTCTGGCATGGATATTCAGGGTTTGTTTTCTCGTGTGGATCAACTTGCTGCAAGAGTACAGAGTATCCAAGATTATGTTGTCCAGACTCCGGCTTTGGAGCCTAAAATTCCTACTCCTGATTTGTTTTTTGGAGACAGATCCAAGTTTTTGAACTTTAAAAATAACTGCAAATAGTTTTTTGCTTTGAAACCCCGTTCTTCTGGTGATCCCATTCAGCAAGTTAAAATCATCATATCCTTGCTGCGTGGTGACCCTCAGGACTGGGCATTCTCCCTTGAATCAGGGGATCCGGCATTGCTGAATGTAGACGCATTTTTTCAAGCGCTCGGATTATTGTATGATGAACCTAACTCTGTGGATCATGCAGAAAAAACCCTGTTGGCCTTGTGTCAGGGTCAGGAAGCGGCAGAATTATACTGCCAGAAATTTAGGAAATGGTCTGTGCTCACTAAATGGAATGAGGATGCTCTGGCTGCTATTTTCAGAAAGGGTCTTTCTGAAGCCCTTAAAGATGTTATGGTGGGCTTCCCTACGCCTACTGGTTTGAGCGAATCTATGTCTCTAGCCATTCAGATTGATCGGCGTTTGTGCGAGAGCAAAGCTGTGCACCATATGGCAGTGTCCTCTGAGCAGAGTCCTGAACCTATGCAATGTGATAGGATTTTGACTAAAACAGGACGGCAGGAATTCAGACGTCAGAATGGGCTGTGTTTTTACTGTGGTGATTCTGCTCATGTTATTTCTGATTGCCCTAAACGTACTAGGAGGGTCGCTAGGTCTGTTACCATTAGTACTGTACAGCCTAAATTTCTTTTATCTGTGACCCTGATTTGCTCATTGTCATCCTTTTCTGTCATGGCATTTGTGGATTCAGGCGCTGCCCTGAACTTAATGGACTTAGAATTCGCCAGGCGCTGTGGTTTTTCCTTGCAGCCCTTACAGAGCCCTATTCCTTTGAGGGGCATTGATGCTACTCCATTGGCCAAGGATAAACCTCAGTACTGGACGCAGATGACCATGTACATGGCTCCTGCACATCAGGAAAATTGCCGTTTTCTGGTGTTGCATAACGTGCATGATGTTGTTGTACTGGGTTTTCCATGGTTACAGGAACATAATCCGGTGATGGATTGGAAAACTATGTCTGTGACTAGTTGGGGTTGTCAAGGGGTACATAGTGACGTTCCTTTGATGTCAATTTCCTCTTCCCCCTCTTCTGAGGTCCCTGAGTTTTTGTCGGATTTCCAGGATGTATTTGATTAGCCCAAGTCCAGTTCCCTTCCTCCACATAGGGACTGTGATTGTGCTATTAAATTGATTCCAGGTTGTAAGTTCCCTCAGGGCCGACTTTTCAATCTGTCTGTGCCAGAGCATGCCACCATGCGGAGCTATGTTAAGGAATCTTTGGAGAAAGGGCATATTCTGCCGTCTTCGTCACCATTGGGAGCGGGTTTCTTTTTTGTTGCTAAGAAGGATGGCTCCTTGAGACCCTGTATAGATTATCGTCTTCTTAATAAGATCACGGTCAAATTCCAATACCCCTTGCCTTTGCTTTCTGATTTGTTTGCTCAGATTAAGGGGGCTAGTTGGTTTACTAAGATTGACCTCTGAGGGGCATATAATCTTGTTCGTATTAAAAAGGCCATTTTGAATACCTTGTGATGCCATTTGGGCTCTCTAATGCTCCATATGTGTTCCAATCCTTCATGCATGATATTTTCCGCAATTATCTTGATAAATTCATGGTTGTATATTTGGATGATATTTTGATTTTTTCCGATTGGGAGTCTCATGTGAGGCAGGTCATGATGGTGTTCCAGATCCTTCGTGATTATGCTTTGTTTGTGAAGGGGTCTAAGTGCCTATTTGGAGTTAAGAAGGTCTCTTTTTGGGGTTTTATTTTTTCTCCCTCGTCTAGAAATGGATCCTGTTAAGGTCCAAGCTATTCATGATTGGATTCAACCCACATCTGTGAAGGGCCTTCAAAAATTTTTGGGCTTTGCTAATTTCTATCGCCATTTCATTGCTAACTTTTCCAGTGTGGTTAAGCCCCTTACTGATTTGACGAAGAAAGGCGCTGATGTGACGAATTGGTCCTTTGCGGCTGTTGAGGCCTTTCAGGAGCTTAAACACTGATTTACTTCTGCCCCTGTGTTGCGTCAGCCGGATGTTTCTCTTCCTTTTCAGGTTGAGGTCGACGCTTCTGAGATTGGGGCAGGGGCCGTTTTGTCTCAGAGGGAATCTGATGGTTCTTTGATGAAACCATGCGCTTTTTTTTCCAGAAAGTTTTCGCCTGCGGAACGCAATTATGATGTCGGCAATCGGGAGTTGTTGGCTATGAAGTGGGCGTTTGAGGAGTGGCGACATTGGCTTGAGGGAGCTAAGCACCGCGCTGTGGTCCTGACTGATCATAAGAATCTGATTTACCTCGAGTCGGCCAAGCGGCTGAATCCCAGACAGGCTTGATGGTCCCTGTTTTTCTCCCGTTTTGATTTTGTGGTCTCGTATCTTCCAGGATCTAAGAATGTTAAGGCTGATGCCCTCTCTAGGAGTTTTTCGCCTGATTCTCCTGGAGTCCTTGAGCCGGCTGGCATTCTTAAGGAAGGGGTGATTCTTTCTGCTATCTCCCCTGATTTGCGACGGGTGCTTCAGGAATTTCAGGCTGATAGACCTGACCACTGTCCTGTGGGGAAGCTGTTTGTTCCTGATGGATGGACAAGTAAGGTGATTTCTGAGATTCATTGTTCAGTGTTGGCTGGTCATCCTGGGATTTTTGGTACCAGAGATTTGGTTGCTAGGTCCTTTTGGTGGCCTTCCTTGTCGAGCGAGGTCCATGGTTTTGTGCAGTCCTGTGGGACTTGTGCCCGAGCCAAGCCTTGCTGTTCCCGCGCCAGTGGGTTCCTTTTGCCTTTGCCGGTCCCTGAGAGGCCCTGGATGCATATTTCCATGGATTTTATTTTGGATCTTCCTGTTTCCCAGAAGATGTCTGTTATCTGGGTTGTTTGTGACCGATTCTCTAAAATGGTCCATCTGGTACCTTTGCCTAAGTTGCCTTCCTCCTCAGATCTAGTTCCGTTGTTTTTTCAGCATGTGGTTCGTTTGCATGGCATTCCGGAGAATATTGTGTCTGACAGAGGTTCTCAGTTTGTCTCTAGGTTTTGGCGGGCCTTTTGTGCTAGGATGGGCATTGATTTGTCTTTTTCTTCGGCGTTTCATCCTCAGACTAATGGCCAAACTGAGCGAACTAATCAGACCTTGGAGACCTATTTGAGATGCTTTGTGTCTGCTGATCAGGATGATTGGGTGTCTTTCTTGCCGTTGGCCGAGTTTGCCCTTAATAATCGGGCTAGTTCGGCTACTTTGGTTTCACCTTTCTTTTGTAATTTTGGTTTTCATCCTCGTTTTTCTTCTGGGCAGGTTGAGCCTTCTGATTGTCCTGGTGTTGATTCTGTGGTGGACAGGCTGCAGCAGATTTGGACTCATGTGGTAGACAATTTGACGTCTCAGGAAAGGGCTCAACGTTTTTCTAACCGCCGTCGGTGTGTTGGTCCCCGGCTTCGTGTGGGGGATTTGGTTTGGTTGTCTTCTCGTCATGTTCCTATAAAGGTTTCTTCCCCTAAGTTTAAGCCTCGGTTTATTGGTCCTTATAAAATTTCTGAAATTATTAATCCGGTGTCTTTTCGTTTGGCTCTTCCAGCCTCTTTTGCCATTCATAATGTTTTCCATAAATCTTTGTTGCGGAGATATGTGGTGCCCGTTGTTCCCTCGGTTGACCCTCCTGCCTCGGTGTTGGTTGAGGGAGAGTTGGAATATGAGGTTGAGAAGATTTTGGATTCTCGTTTTTCGAGGCGGAGGCTTCAGTATCTTGTCAAGTTGAAGGGTTATGGCCAGGAGGATGTGGAGGATCTGAACCGGACCCCCCAGATTTAAAGGCAGGATAGCGATGGGGCTATAAGCGCAAGGGGGGGCCCTTTGAGGGGTCACCCTGAGGCAGTATAGAGCTGGTGCCGCAGAGACAGGGGCGCAGGGGGCCCTTGTCTTTATTGTGCCATGCCAGCCTGCACTCCCCCCGGCCCCGACAGGAGCCCACAGCTGGGCTGGGGTCCCTGGATGCAGGCGCAGTGTGCTGGCCCATTGCTGGGAGCTGAAGAGTTCTGCCTGTACAGGCCCTACCTGAGGCGTCTCAACCTAATGCCCCCAGGGGGCTGTTGTCACCTTCAGGGGCCTTTATCCTCGCCTCGACCTCAACCCAGAAACCAAGAGAAATTGGGGAAGGAGGGGGGTTCTAGACTTCGAACCAGCACCCGAGGGACTGGGGAAGGAGCGACATAGGGAATAGCCATCTCTACTTCGACCGGGCACCCCATAATAGGGGGCCGAGGAAGGAACCATGCCGGGAGTCTCACAGGAGACCCACTTTTCTTCATCTGTAATCCGTCGGAAAAAGCGGAGGAAAAAAAAATCTTAGGTGTGCCTCCTATGCGACACTAAGCAAAAACTGGAGAAGGCTGACGCCGTCCAGGGGTGTATACTGCAGAGGAGGAGCCACGGTTAATCTTTTGGACAGCAGCATAACACCCATGGTCCTGTGTCCCCCAATGAGGCGACAGAGCAAAAGTATTTAGTCAGCCACCAATTGTGCAAGTTCTCCCACTTAAAAAGATGAGAGAGGCCTGTAATTGACATCATAGGTAGACCACAACTATGAGTCAAAATGAGAAAACAAATCCAGAAAATTATCTTGTCTGATTTGGCAAGATTTATTTTGCAAATTATGGTGGAAAATAAGTATTTGGTCAGTTTTTTTGCCTTCCTCTGGATAAACATGTTAGGGCATGTTAGGTTAGGCTGTGGACCGTTGAACTAGATGGACTTAGTCTTCCTTCAACCTTAATAACTATGTTACTATGTTACCTAAAAACATGCAAGATTTCTGGCTCTCACAAACCTGTAACTACTTCTTTAAGAGGCTCCTCTGTCCTCCACTCATTACATTTAGTAATGGCACCTGTTTGAACTTGTTATCAGTATAAAAGACACCTGTCCACAACCTCAAACAGTCACACTCCAAACTCCACTATGGTGAAGACCAAAGAGCTGTCGAAGGACACTAGAAACAAAATTGTAGCCCTGCACCAGGCTGGGAAGACTGAATCTGCAATAGGCAAGCAGCTTGGTGTGATGAAATCAACTGTGGGAGCAATAATAAGAAAATGGAAGACATACAAGACCACTGATAATCTCCATCGATCTGGGGCTCCACGCAAGATCTCATCCTGTGGGGTCAAAATGATCACAAGAACGGTGAGCAAAAATCCCAGAACCACACGGGGGACCTAGTGAATGACCTGCATAGAGCTGGGAGCACCGTAACAAAGGCTACCATTAGTAACACACTACGCTGCCAGGGACTCAGATCCTGCAGTGCCAGACGTGTCCCCCTGCTTAAGCCAGTACATGTCCGGGCCCATCTGAAGTTTGCTAGAGAGCATTTGGATTATCCAGAAGAGTATTGGGAGAATGTCATGGTCTGATGAAACCAAAGTGGAACTGTTTGAGAGAAGCAAAACTTGTCGTATTTGGAGGAGACAGAATGCGGAGTTGCATCCAAAGAACACCATACCTACTGTAAAGAATGCGGGTTGCAACATCATGCTTTTGGGGCTGTTTCTCTGCAAAGGGACCAGGACGACTGATCTGTGTACATAAAAGAATTAATGGGGCCATGTATAGAGAGATTTGGAGTGCAAACCTCCTTCCCCCAGCAAGGGCATTGAAGATGAAAGGTAGATGGGTCTTTCAACATGATAATGATCCCAATGACCCTGCCAGGGCAACGAAGGAGTGGCTTCGTAAGAAGCATATGAAGGTCCTGGAGTGGACTAACCATTCTCCAGATCTCAGCCCCATAGAAAACCTTTGGAGGGAGTTGAAAGTCCGTGTTGCCAGTGACAGGCCCAAAACATCACTGCTCTAGAGGAGATCTGCATCGAGGAATGGGACAACATGCCACCAACAGTGTGTGCCAACCTTGTGAAGACTTACAGAAAACATTTGACTTCTGTCATTGCCAACAAAGGATATATAACAAAATACTGAGATGAACTTTTGTTAATGACCAAATACTTATTTTCCATCATAATTTGCAAAATAAATTTTGCCAAATCAGGCAAGGTGATTTTCTGAATTTTTTTTCTCATTTTGACTCTCAGAGCTGTGGTCTACCTATGATGTTAATAAAAAGATGAAAGGCTTGTTAAGTGGGAGAACTTGCACAATTTGTCGCTGACTAAATACTTTTTTCCCCCCACTGCAATAGTAAAAAAAAAAAAAAAACACGCAAGAAGCCATTAAGGCAACAGTCGGGCATTTTTCATTTCAGGCCCGGAGTGGTATCACTAATGTCTGTTTCCTGTCTATAGCAGAATCCTTACCAGCCGCCGTCTTCTGTTCTCGGCACCGCTCTAGTCCTGTTGTGCGGTTTGTGACCTGCCAAATCGCTCCGGGCAGATCGGAAGTCACTCCTCAATGTAAGTCTATGAGAGGCAGAACGAGGCCAGAACGCGGCTCTCACAGACTTACACTGAGAGCTTGTGACAGTTCCCTCTGACTTCTGGTCAATCAGGAGCTGTGGTCGCTAGATGGCAGCGCAGGATCAGGGTTTTTCAGGATAAGAGCAGCACAGTATTTTACTACGGGCAGGAAATCGGCATTAATGATACCACTCCGGGGAGAAAAAAAAAAAAACAAAACTCCAGAGTGATGCTTTAATGTCAATAAGTTGACGCTAATCTATCAAATTCAACAATGATTCCCACATAATATTAGTCCCCTTCTTACCATCACCCTTGTCGCCAGAGGTTTCGGCACTGATGGGTTCTGCTGGCAGGTTTTCTTGCTCGATGCATCATTCTTTTCTCTTTTCTTTTTGTGTTTTCTGGAAATAAGAAAACAAATCACATTAATATTGTATTGTGGTTCACAGCCTCATAATAATCTGTCACATTTCGTTACACCCCCCTTACCAAACAAGAGTCCGTCTCCCACTCATTACAATAATGGCAGCTTCATTTCCGCTATGGAGAAATGCACGTGGCACAGACCCATCCCATCTTTAGAAGCCATCAGTTGCCTGAAGAATAGGTGATAACTTGCTGATCGGTGGGGGGTCTGACTGCTGCCCTCCCCGCATAAAGGTACCGTCACACTCAGCAACTTTGCAAAGAGAACGACAACAATCCGTGACGTTGCAGCGTCCTGGATAGCGATCTCGTTGTGTTTGACACGCAGCAGCGATCTGGATCCCGTTGTGCCATCGCTGGTCGGAGCTAGAAGTCCAGAACTTTATTTCGTCGCCAGGTCGGCGTGTATCGTCATGTTTGACATCAAAAGTAACGACGCCAGCAACGAGCATAGGGCCCCTAGATGTGTGTCGGATCGGTACACTCCGGCTGTTTGACATGGAGCTAACAACCAGCGAGAACGAGAAGTGAGTCACCGTTACGTCACTGGATCGCTCTTGCATCGTTCTAGAGTTGCTGTGTTTGACGTCTCTACAGCGACCTAAACAGCGACGCTCTAGCGATCTAGTTTAGGTCGGCTCGTTGTCTATATCGCTGCAGCGTCGCTGAGTGTGACGGTACCTTAAGTTTAGAGTAGATTGTCAGCATGATGAATAAGAGGGGCTCACCTGTTGTGAATTCCGCTATTGGGCTCCCTCCGGTGGTTGTAAGTGGCACTTTTGTGAGTTCTGCTCTTGGGCTCCCTCCGGTGGTTTTAAGTGGAATGGCTGCTCCTTGGATTTAGCTGTCAGCAGCTGCTTCCACTGATTGTCTATTCTGCTCGGCTATTTAGCCTGGCTCTTTCCTTCAGCTTGTGCCACTTGTCAATGGTTCCTGGTTGGATTCACATCTCTGGATTTCCCTGTTATCCTGACCAGTTCAGCAAAGCTAAGTCCTTGCTTGCTCTTTTCTGTCCACAGGTTGTGGACTTATCCGTTCTGTGCTTTTTATGTTTGTCCAGCCTGTCAGTATGAACTAATTCAGTGATGCTGGAAGCTCTGGGAAGCAGATTTACCCTCCACACCTTTAGTCAGGTGTGGAGATTTTTGTAAACTCTGTGTGGATTTTTTGTAGTGTTTTATACTGACCGCACAGTATTCCATCCTGTCCTATCTATCTAGCTAGACTGGCCTCCTGTGCTCATCCTGGTTTCCTTCTGTGTATGTCTTTTCCCTCTCCACTTACAGTCATTACTTGTGGGGGGCTATCTATCCTTTGGGGATTTTCTCTGAGGCAAGATAGTTTTCCTGTTTCTATCTTTAGGGGTAGTTAGTTCTCAGGCTGTGACGAGGTGCCTAGGGAGTGTTAGGAGCATCCCACGGCTACTTCTAGTGTTGTGTTGAGCTTAGGGTCTGCGGTCAGTACAGGTACCACTTCCTTCAGAGCTCGTCCCATGTTGCTCCTAAACCACCAGATCATAACAGTACAAGTGGCCAAAAATGAATTAAATGCATCTCAAAAGAAGGAAAAAATTCTGAGCCATTTTTTTTTCTGTGCTCTCTTTTGTCTTTTTTTTCCTCTTGATCTCTGGGTGGTTCAGGATTTATGCTCTGGCATGGATGTTCAGGGTTTGTTTTCTCGTGTGGATCAACTTGCTGCAAGAGTACAGAGTATCCAAGATTATGTTGTCCAGACTCCGGCTCTGGAGCCTAGAATTCCTACTCCTGATTTGTTTTTTGGAGACAGATCCAAGTTTTTGAACTTTAAAAATAACTGCAAATTGTTTTTTGCTTTGAAACCCCGTTCTTCTGGTGATCCCATTCAGCAAGTTAAAATCATCATATCCTTGCTGCGTGGTCACCCTCAGGACTGGGCATTCTCCCTTGAATCAGGGGATCCGGCATTGCTGAATGTAGATGCATTTTTTCAAGCGCTCGGATTATTGTATGACGAACCTAATTCTTTGGATCATGCAGAAAAAACCCTGTTGGCCTTGTGTCAAGGTCAGGAAGCGGCAGAATTATATTGCCAGAAATTTAGGAAATGGTCTGTGCTCACTAAATGGAATGAGGATGCTCTGGCTGCTATTTTCAGAAAAGGTCTTTCTGAAGCCCTTAAAGATGTTATGGTGGGCTTCCCTACGCCTACTGGTTTGAGCGAATCTATGTCTCTAGCCATTCAGATTGATCGGCGTTTGCGCAAGCGCAAAGCTATGCACCATATGGCAGTGTCCTCTGAGCAGAGTCCTGAACCTATGCAATGTGATAGGATTTTGACTAAAACAGGACGGCAGGAATTCAGATGTCAGAATAGGCTGTGTTTTTACTGTGGTGATTCTGCTCGTTATTTCTGATTGCCCTAAACGTACTTGGAGGGTCGCTAGGTTTGTTACCATTAGTACTGTACAGCCTAAATTTCTATTATCTGTGACCCTGATTTGCTCATTGTCGTCCTTTTCTGTCATGGCATTTGTGGATTCAGGCGCTGCCCTGAACTTAATGGACTTAGAATTCGCCAGGCGCTGTGGTTTTTCCTTGCAGCCTTTGCAGAGCCCTATTCCTTTGAGGGGCATTGATGCTACTCCATTGGCCAAGGATAAACCTCAGTACTGGACGCAGATGACCATGTTCATGGCTCCTGCATATCAGGAAAATTGCCGTTTTCTGGTGTTGCATAACCTGCATGTTGTTGTTGTACTGGGTTTTCCATGGTTACAGGAACATAATCCGGTGCTGGATTGGAAAACTATGTCTGTGACTAGTTGGGGTTGTCAAGGGGTACATAGTGACGTTCCTTTGATGTCAATTTCCTCTTCCCCCTCTTCTGAGGTCCCTGAGTTTTTGTCGGATTTCCAGGATGTATTTGATTAGCCCAAGTCCAGTTCCCTTCCTCCACATAGGGACTGTGATTGTGCTATTAGCTTGATTCCTGGTTGTAAGTTCCCTAACGGCCGACTTTTCAATCTGTCTGTGCCAGAGCATGCCGCCATGCGGAGCTATGTTAAGGAATCTTTGGAGAAAGGGCATATTCGGCCGTCTTGTTCACCATTGGGAGCGGGTTTCTTTTTTGTTGCTAAGAAGGATGGCTCCTTGAGACCCTGTATAGATTATCGTCTTCTTAATAAGATCACGGTCAAATTCCAATACCCCTTGCCTTTGCTTTCTGATTTGTTTGCTCAGATTAAGGGGGCTAGTTGGTTTACTAAGATTGACCTCTGAGGGGCATATAATCTTGTTCGTATTAAACAGGGTGACGAATGGAAAACTGCATTTAATACGCCCAAAGGCCATTTTGAATACCTTGTGATGCCATTCAGGCTCTCTAATGCTCCATCTGTGTTCCAATCCTTCATGCATGATATTTTCCGCAATTATCTTGATAAATTCATGGTTGTATATTTGGATGATATTTTGATTTTTTCCGATGATTGGGAGTCTCATGTGAAGCAGGTCAGGATGGTGTTCCAGATCCTTCGTGATAATGCTTTATTTGTGAAGGGGTCTAAGTGCCTATTCGCAGTTCAGAAGGTCTCTTTTTTGGGTTTTATTTTTTCTCCCTCGTCTATGGAAATGGATCCTGTTAAGGTCCAAGCTATTCATGACTGGATTCAACCCACATCTGTGAAGAGCCTTCAAAAATTTTTGGGCTTTGCTAATTTCTATCGCCGTTTCATTGCCAACTTTTCCAGTGTGGTTAAGCCCCTTGCTGATTTGACGAAGAAAGGCGCTGATGTGACGAATTGGTCCTCTGCGGCTGTTGAGGCCTTTTGGGAGCTTAAACGCCGATTTACTTCTGCCCCTGTGTTGCGTCAGCCGGATGTTTCTCTTCCTTTTCAGGTTGAGGTTGACGCTTCTGAGATTGGGGCAGGGGCCTTTTTGTCTCAGAGGGATTCTGATGGTTCTTTGATGAAACCGTGTGCTTTTTTTTCCAGAAAGTTTTCACCTGCGGAACGCAATTATGATGTCGGCAATCGGGAGTTGTTGGCTATGAAGTGGGCGTTTGAGGAGTGGCGACATTGGCTTGAGGGAGCTAAGCACCGCGCTGTGGTCCTGACTGATCATAAGAATCTGATTTACCTCGAGTCGGCCAAGCGGCTGAATCCCAGACAGGCTTGATGGTCCCTGTTTTTCTCCCGTTTTGATTTTGTGGTCTCGCATCTTCCGGGATCTAAGAATGTTAAGGCTGATGCCCTCTCTAGGAGTTTTTTGCCTGATTCTCCTGGAGTCCTTGAGCCGGTTGGCATTCTTAAGGAAGGGGTGATTCTTTCTGCCATCTCCCCTGATTTGCGGCGGGTGCTTCAGGAATTTCAGGCTGATAGGCCTGACCGCTGTTCAGTGGGGAAGCTGTTTGTTCCTGATGGATGGACAAGTAAGGTGATTTCTGAGGTTCATTGTTCAGTGTTGGCTGGTCATCCTGGGATTTTTGGTACCAGAGATTTGGTTGCTAGGTCCTTTTGGTGGCCTTCCTTGTCGCGCGATGTGCGTGCTTTTGTGCAGTCCTGTGGGACTTGCGCCTGAGCCAAGCCTTGCTGTTCCCGCGCTAGTGGGTTGCTTTTGCCTTTGCCGGTCCCTGAGAGGCCCTGGACGCATATTTCCATGGATTTTATTTCGGATCTTCCTGTTTCCCAGAAGATGTCTGTTATCTGGGTTGTTTGTGACCGGTTCTCTAAAATGGTCCATCTGGTACCTTTGCCTAAGTTGCCTTCCTCCTCAGATTTGGTTCCATTGTTTTTTCAGCATGTGGTTCGTTTGCATGGCATTCCGGAGAATATTTTGTCTGACAGAGGTTCTCAGTTTGTCTCTAAGTTTTGGCGGGCCTTTTGTGCTAGGATGGGCATTGATTTGTCTTTTTGTTCGGCGTTTCATCCTCAGACTAATGGCCAAACTGAGCGAACTAATCAGACCTTGGAGACCTATTTGAGATGCTTTGTGTCTGCTGATCAGGATGATTGGGTGGCTTTCTTGCCGTTGGCCGAGTTTGCCCTTAATAATCGGGCTAGTTCAGCTACTTTGGTTTCACCTTTCTTTTGTAATTTTGGTTTTCATCCTCGTTTTTCTTCTGGGCAGGTTGAGCCTTCTGATTGTCCTTATTTGGATAATGTAACATAGTAACATAGTAACATAGTTTGTAAGGCCGAAAAAAGACATTTGTCCATCCAGTTCAGCCTATATTCCATCATAATAAATCCCCAGATCTACGTCCTTCTACAGAACCTAATAATTGTATGATACAATATTGTTCTGCTCCAGGAAGACATCCAGGCCTCTCTTGAACCCCTCGACTGAGTTCGCCATCACCACCTCCTCAGGCAAGCAATTCCAGATTCTCACTGCCCTAACAGTAAAGAATCCTCTTCTATGTTGGTGGAAAAACCTTCTCTCCTCCAGACGCAAAGAATGCCCCCTTGTGCCCGTCACCTTCCTTGGTATAAACAGATCCTCAGCGAGATATTTGTATTGTCCCCTTATATACTTATACATGGTTATTAGATCGCCCCTCAGTCGTCTTTTTTCTAGACTAAATAATCCTAATTTTGCTAATCTATCTGGGTATTGTAGTTCTCCCATCCCCTTTATTAATTTTGTTGCCCTCCTTTGTACTCTCTCTAGTTCCATTATATCCTTCCTGAGCACCGGTGCCCAAAACTGGACACAGTACTCCATGTGCGGTCTAACTAGGGATTTGTACAGAGGCAGTATAATGCTCTCATCATGTGTATCCAGACCTCTTTTAATGCACCCCATGATCCGGTTTGCCTTGGCAGCTGCTGCCTGGCACTGGCTGCTCCAGGTAAGTTTATCATTAACTAGGATCCCCAAGTCCTTCTCCCTGTCAGATTTACCCAGTGGTTTCCCGTTTAGTGTGTAATGGTGATATTGATTCCTTCTTCCCATGTGTATAACCTTACATTTATCATTGTTAAACCTCATCTGCCACCTTTCAGCCCAAGTTTCCAACTTATCCAGATCCATCTGTAGCAGAATACTATCTTCTCTTGTATTAACTGCTTTACATAGTTTTGTATCATCTGCAAATATCGATATTTTACTGTGTAAACCTTCTACCAGATCATTAATGAATATGTTGAAGAGAACAGGTCCCAATACTGACCCCTGCGGTACCCCACTGGTCACAGCGACCCAGTTAGAGACTATACCATTTATAACCACCCTCTGCTTTCTATCACTTAGCCAGTTACTAACCCATTTACACACATTTTCCCCCAGACCAAGCATTCTCATTTTGTGTACCAACCT
This sequence comes from Ranitomeya imitator, assembly GCF_032444005.1. Classification (NCBI taxonomy): domain Eukaryota; kingdom Metazoa; phylum Chordata; class Amphibia; order Anura; family Dendrobatidae; genus Ranitomeya; species Ranitomeya imitator. Next base: position 217,972,187 of record NC_091283.1, read on the forward strand.
CTTGTGCGGCACGGTATCAAACGCTTTGGAAAAATCGAGATATACCACGTCCAATGACTCACCGTGGTCCAGCCTATAGCTTACCTCTTCATAAAAACTGATTAGATTGGTTTGACAGGACAATGACAATGTGGTGGACAATTTGACGTTGTCTCAGGAAAGGGCTCAACGTTTTGCTAACCGCCGTCGGTGTGTTGGTCCCCGGCTTCGTGTGGGGGATTTGGTTTGGTTGTCTTCTCGTCATGTTCCTATAAAGGTTTCTTCCCCTAAGTTTAAGCCTCGGTTTATTGGTCCTTATAACATTTCTGAAATTATTAATCCGGTGTCTTTTCGTTTGGCTCTTCCAGCCTCTTTTGCCATTCATAATGTTTTTCATAGATCTTTGTTGCGGAGATATGTGGTGCCCGTTGTTCCCTCAGTTGATCCTCCTGCCCCGGTCTTGGTTGAGGGAGAGTTGGAATATGAGGTTGAGAAAATTTTGGATTCTTGTTTTTTGAGGCGGAGGCTTCAGTATCTTGTCAAGTGGAAGGGTTATGGCCAGGAGGATAATTCTTGGGTTGTTGCCTCCGATGTCCATGCCACCGATTTGGTTCGTGCTTTTCACTTGGCTCGTCCTGATCGGCCTGGGGGCTCTGGTGAGGGTTCGGTGACCCCTCCTCAAGGGGGAGTACTGTTGTGAATTCCGCTCTTGGGCTCCCTCCGGTGGTTTTAAGTGGAATGGCTGCTCCTTGGATTTAGCTGTCAGCAGCTGCTTCCACTGATTGTCTATTCTGCTCGGCTACTTAGCCTGGCTCTTTCCTTCAGCTTGTGCCACTTGTCAATGGTTCCTGGTTGGATTCACATCTCTTTGGATTTCCCTGTTATCCTGACCAGTTCAGCAAAGCTAAGTCCTTGCTTACTCTTTTCTGTCCACAGGTTGTGGACTTATCCGTTCTGTGCTTTTTATGTTTGTCCAGCCTGTCAGTATGAATTAATTCAGTGATGCTGGAAGCTCTGGGAAGCAGATTTACCCTCCATACCTTTAGTCAGGTGTGGAGATTTTTGTAGTGTTTTATACTGACCGCACAGTATTCCATACTGTCCTATCTATCTAGCTAGACTGGCCTCCTGTGCTCATCCTGGTTTCCTTCTGTGTATGTCTTTTCCCTCTCCACTCACAGTCATTACTTGTGGGGGGCTATCTATCCTTTGGGGATTTTCTCTGAGGCAAGATAGTTTTCCTGTTTCTATCTTTAGGGGTAGTTAGTTCTCAGGCTGTGACGAGGTGCCTAGGGAGTGTTAGGAGCATCCCACGGCTACTTCTAGTGTTGTGTTGAGCTTAGGGGCTGTGGTCAGTACAGGTACCACTTCCTTCAGAGCTCGTCCCATGTTGCTCCTAAACCACCAGATCATAACACTCACCCATCCAGTAAGGGATAGAGACATTCTGGTCTGACCTCCATGGTACTCACATCCTTGCAAGTGTACAGTGCGGGCACTATGTTAGGTCGTGGTCTTTGGACCCCTCATATTTACAGAGTAGGATGATGACTTACTTATTCCAGTGCTTGAACATCTTTTCATCTTCTTGTGTGAATTAAAATGCTGTAGAGAGAAAGATTAAAAAAAGTAAGGTATTTCTCAAAGGATCCACGCTTATCACCTCGTCTTATGGCCGGACGCTACATTGCATGGAGATAAGTGAATGTGGATGTGTTGTGACCCAACAGTAAAATGTGGAATCTGCAGGAATTCTTATAACTTGTGTGCTGCAATCGGGCAAAGATCAGGTCGCAATGTAACAACATTGTAGTGTGATGTATGAGGGATTGTCCCCTAAATCTGGTGCATGCCATCAATGAAGATTTTAACCCTTAGTAATGAAATACAGGAATCAGCAGCAAATCACCGAACATGTAATATTTGAAATTCATTCACCGCTGAATTTCCAGCAATGGATTTTTTCCATGTCAATTGCGTGTGAACATACAGTGGCTTCCGAAAGTATTCACCCCCTCGGCTTTTTACCTATTGTGTTACATTACAACATGTGTTTAAATTTTTTTGGAATCCGATTTGTGTGATTCATCAGCTCTAAGTTAGTGAAGTGAGAAAAATAGACAAAACCACAGAGGCTGCAACACCATTAAGAAGAGGCACCACTCTATGCAAATCCACATTAAATTTTAACTTGCTGATATAAAAAAAAAAGAAGAGGCACCACTAACCAAACACCATGAAGACCAAGGAGATCTCCAAACAAGTCAGGAGCAAAGTTGTTGAGAAGAACAAGTCAGGGTTGGGTTATAAAAAAAAAATCCCAATCTCTGATGATCCCCTAGAGCACCATCAAATGGAAAGAACATGGTACCACAAAAAACCTGCCAAGAGAGGGCCAACAACCAAAACAGTCAGTCCGGGCAAGGAAGGCATTAATCAGAGAAGCAGCACAGAAGGAGTGCTGAAGGAGCTGCAGAGTTAGCAAGCAGAGACTGGAGTATCTGTCCATATGACCACAATAAGCCGTACAGTCCATAGAGGTGGTCTTTATGGAAGAGTGGACAGAAAAAAAGCCTTTATTACAACACAAAAACTGTAAAGCTTGTTTTGAGTTTACCAAAAGACATGTGGGGACCAAAATGTAACTTTTTGACCACATTGTGTCTGGCGCCACACCAACACAGCTCATCACCCCAAAAACACCATTCCCACAGTGAAACATGGTGGTGACAGCATCATGCTGTGGGGATGTTATTCGGCAACAGGGACAAGGAAAATAGCCCGAATCGAGGGGAAGATGGATGGTGCGAAATACAGGGATATTCTTATAATAATAATAATAATTTTATTTATATAGCGCCAACATATTCCGCAGCGCTTTACAAATTATAGAGGGGACTTGTACAGGCAATAGACATTACAGCATAACAGAAATCACAGTTCAAAATAGATACCAAGAGGAATGAGGGCCCTGCTCGCAAGGTTACAAACTATGAGGAAAAAGGGAGACACAACAAACAGCAAAACCTGTTTAAGTTTGTCAGTGATTGGAGGTTGGGATGGAGGTTCACCTTCCAACATGACAATGACCCAAAGCAGACTGCTAAAGCAACACTTGAGTGGTGTAAAGGCCCCGTCACACATAGCGAGATCGCTAGCGAGATCGCTGCTGAGTCACAAGTTTTGTGACGCAACAGCGACCTCAGTAGCGATCTCGCTATGTGTGACACGTACCAGCGATCAGGCCCCTGCTGTGAGATCGCTGGTCGTGTCGGAATGGCCTGGGCCATTTTTTGATCGTTGAGGTCCCGCTGACATCGCTGAATCGGCGTGTGTGACGCCGATTCAGCGATGTCTTCGCTGGTAACCAGGGTAAACATCGGGTAACTAAGCGCAGGGCCGCGCTTAGTAACCCGATATTTACACTGGTTACCATCGTTAAAGTAAAAAAAACAAACGCTACATACTTACCTACCACTGTCTGTCCTCGGCGCTCTGCTTCTCTGGTCTGGCTGTGAGCGCCGGTCAGCCGGAAAGCAGAGCGGTGACGTCACCGCTCTGCTTTCCGGCCGCTGTGCTCACAGCCAGACCAGAGAAGCAGAGCGCCAAGGACAGACAGCGATAGGTAAGTATGTAGTGGTTGTTTTTTTTACTTTAACGATGGTAACCAGGGTAAACATCGGGTTACTAAGCGCGGCCCTGCGCTTAGTTACCCGATGTTTACCCTGGTTACCGGGGACCTCGGGATCGTTGGTCGCTGGAGAGCTGTCTGTGTGACAGCTCTCCAGCGACCAAACAGCGACGCTGCAGCGATCCGGATCGTTGTCGGTATCGCTGCAGCGTCGCTATGTGTGACGGGGCCTTTAGAGGAAACTTGTAAACGTTCTGGAGTTGGCTAGTAAAAGCCCAGATCTGAGAATCTGTGATCAAACGTGAAGATTGCTGTTCACCAGAGGAAACGATTAACTTGAAGGAGCAGGAGCACTTTTGCCTAGAGGAATGGGCAGAAATCCCAGTGGAAAGCTCATAGACATATCAAAAGCGACTTGCAGCTGTATTTGCCACAAAAGGAGGCTCTACACAGTACTGACTCTAGGGGGTGAATAGTTTTGCACACTGCAGTTTTTAGTTATTTTGTCCTAATTGCTGTTTGTTACACAATAAAAAGACAAACTATTCACAGTTGTAGGAATGTTCATTACATGAACTGGCCCTTCCTTAACCCCTGCAATATAACAGACATCATCATACAACCTGGCGGCCATATAGTAATCTGATACTGGGGGGATGGATCAAATAAAATAATCTACTATATAAAGCTGAATGTGTGTGTGTGTATGTGTGTGTGTATGTCCGGGATTGGCATCTGCACCTTCGCAGCTACAGCCACAAAATTTTGCACAGTCACACGTCTGGACCCCGAGAGCGTCATAGGCTATATTGTGAGGCGAAATTTTAACCCCGCGTGTTCCAATTCACCAAACAATTTTGCCCCTATCTACATAATGGGGAAAAAAGTGAAAGGAAAAGTGTTGGAGGCGTCGCAGCTACAGAAACAAAATTTTGCACAGTCACACGTCGGGACCCTGAGAGCGTCATAGGCTTCGTTGTGAGGTGAAATTTTAACCCCGCGCTTTCCAATTCACCAAACAATTTTGCCCCTATCTACATAATGGGGAAAAAGTGAAAGGAAAAGTGTTGGAAGCGTCGCAGCTACAGCAACAAAATTTTGCACAGTCACACGTCTGGACCCCGAGAGCGTCATAGGCTATGTTGTGAGGTGAAATTTTAACCCCGCGCTTTCCAATTCACTAAACAATTTTGCCCCTATCTACATAATGGGAAAAAATGAAAGGAAAAGTGCAGGAGGCAAATTGACAGCTGCCAGATGTGAACAAGGGGGACTTAAAGAATGAGAGTGATGGCGCCAAAGAGTATATACCGTACAGTTGCTAAGGTGGGGCCTCGACATGGGATACTCACCACACACGGGGATATGAACACACACAAAATGCGCCACACACTACCACGTGCTTGAACACATATTACCCTCAGCACACATTTCACCACAAATACACCAACCTCGCCACATAAAAGTCAAAACACAAAAGTCGCCACTCAAAACTCGCCACGCGCAGAACTCACCACATGCAAAAACTAGGCTCTTGCAAAACTCGCCACAAGTGCAAAATTCTCCTCATGAAAAACTCGCCACACGCAAAACTTGCACACGCGGAAAAATTGCCACATGCACAAAAGTTGCAACACATGCAAAAGTTGCCTCACACAAAACTTGCACATACTCAAAAGGCACCACACATAATACTCGCAACGCGCAAAACTCGCCATGCGCAAAACTTGCTGCACACAACTTGCTACACTAACCTGTCACATGCAACTCGACACACAAAAAGTTGCTACACGCATGTTGCTACACAAAACTCATCTCACAAAAGTCGCTACATGCATGCGTTAGGAGTCGAGTTTCCTCTGCTGCACAGGGGGAATCTCGATCCGTCTCCGCTGCGGTCTCCCATTCTCCTCCAGCTGCAGTGGAGTCTGCTCAGCAGGGACGTCGATCCCAGCGTCTCGCTCAGTCTGACTCTGTGAGAAGAGTTACTGCTGCTTCTCCAGCTTCTGCCTGTAAAGCCTATACTGGTCAGCAGCGAGTGGACTTCTCTGGGACTAAGTCCTTGTCTGCGCACACTGAGCATGCCCAGGGCAAGATCTCCCGTTGGAGATCGAGGGTCATGTGCTCAGACTCTGCAGCGCATTCTATTGGTCCTCTTGGCAGGTCTTGGAAGGGCAAAGTTTCTGTGGCCGCTTCCTGTCCTGCAACTATATAAACTGCGCATGACCGCACGGCCATGCGCTAGTGTACAATTTAATACGTGTGTTTGTTGTGAGTGCAAGTCGTTCTTTAAATACCCCTACCCTATTGTATGATTGTTCGCGTATGGAGTATGGCTGCTATCTAGCGCCCGACTTATCACTCAACGTGTCACACACGTGTCAGCGTCTACTGCTGTTACCGCCAGTGCGGTGCCACGCGCCAGTGTGCGCTTCCTGACCCACGTCTGGGTGCTTAGTGGTGCCTGCCAGCATGGCACAGTTCGCACTTCGGTGCCTTAATTATATAATTCCTTTCACACCCAGTAGCGGTGTAGTGCCAGCAAGGGTCTAATCGGACTACAATCCCTGTTGGGGTTTAGTTCGCTGACCACTTGCTCGCGCTCTATGTGCGGTACCGCGGTCCTGTGACGCAACAGGATCGCTTTCTTCACGCTGGGTGAGGTTTAACCCACGCGTGTATACATTTGAATACCGCCATATTGTCTGTCATTTCCTAGCAGCAGGTTTCACCTGCACGGTGGACCCCGGACTGCGAACGCATCTATATCATCTCTCTTGGTGCGTTCCGCCAGTCCTAACATTACACTAGCGCCAGGGTCTGGCTAGTGATGACAGACAAACAGCAATCTCTGCGGCATATCCAGCAGCTGGAGGGTAGGTTGGCGGCTCTCGAGAGCGCGACCTCAGCTGTGGATGTTACTGCAGTAGCTGTACAGGCTGCCAGCGTGGCTGCAGCTACTATGTCCATTGCCACCCCTGTTCCGACATTATCTCGCCTCCCGCTGCCAGAAAAATTTTCTGGTGATAGCAAGTTTTGTAGGGGATTTGTGAGTCAGTGCTCTATTCACCTCGAGCTCCTGGCTACACGTTTTGCCACAGAGCGGGCTAAGGTGGGATTTATTCTGTCTCTATTGTCGGACAGGGCGTTGGAATGGGCTACGCCGCTGTGGGAGCGTGGCGATCATGTGGTGCAGAGTGCTGTTTCTGAGCGCTCTGAAACAGGTCTTTTTAGGACCTCAAGTCACCCATGATACTGCGCTCCAATTGCTGGCATTAACTCAGGGTGAGTCCTTGGTCAGTCATTTTGCCGTCCAATTCCGCACCTTAGCATCTGAGCTGGATTGGTCGGATAAAGCTCTTATCCCCATATTTTGGAGGGGCTTGGTTGACCACGTAAAGGACGCTCTGGCCACTAGGGAGATTCCTGCCACACTGGAGGAGTTAATAACTGTCTCCACTCGAATTGACCTCCATTTTAACGAGCGGAGGTTAGAGCGAGCCCAGTGTAAGCAGAGGTTTCGGCTGGCTCCTACTTTCACCAAACCTCTGGAATTTCCGGTCCTGGTTCCTGAGTCACATGAGGCCAGGGAAGTGTCACAAGCAGGATCTAAGTCCCGGACCGCTTGTGCACTCAGGGTCTGTCATGTTTGCCAGCAGTCAGGACATCTAGCCACCAGATGTCCTCAGCGGTCGAGGAAACGTCAGCGTCTAGTGGTAGTAGGTGGAGGTACACTAGACACGGCGACATTTGCCTCTAAGTTGTCCTTTAAGGGGACAATTACTATTGGCTCATTCTCCCACACGGTAGAGCTCTGCGTGGATTCTGGGGCGGAGGGCAATTTTATGTCTTCTGCCTTTGCCCAACGTCACGCAATACCCCTGGTTATGCTTGCTCAACCAGTAACGGTGCGAGTGGTGAATGGGTCGACATTGCCCTCACAGATAACACACCAGACCATCCCTTTTACTCTGTCCATGTCGCCATCTCATCAGGAGATAATATCTTTGCTCGTCATTCCGGAAGGAATTGATGAGGTCCTGTTGGGAATACCTTGGCTACGGTACCACTCTCCTCATATCGAGTGGTCCTCAGGCAGAATTCTGGGTTGGGGTGAATCTTGTGGAGGTAGGTGTCAGAGGGAGTGCGTTCAGGTTGCTACTACTGAGGTACCCGCAGATCTATCCTCTCTCCCCAAGCAGTATTGGTCTTATGCAGACGTGTTCTCCAAAAAGGCGGTGGAGGTCCTTCCGCCTCATCGCCCCTATGACTGTCCTATTGATCTCTTGCCTGGTGCTGAGCCTCCCCGGGGTCGAGTTTATCTGCTATCTCTCCCGGAGACGGAGGCAATGTCACAGTACATCCAGGAAAATCTGGCAAGAGGATTCATTAGGAAGTCAGTGTCACCTGCTGGGGCAGGGTTCTTCTTCGTGCAGAAGAAGAATGGGGAATTGCGCCCATGCATAGACTACAGGGGTCTTAACGCCATCACCGTTAAGAATAAGTATCCTTTGCCCTTGATATCTGAGTTATTCGATAGACTTCGGGGAGCAAGGGTATTTACTAAATTAGATTTGCGGGGTGCTTACAACCTGATTCGCATCCGTGAGGGGGACGAATGGAAGACGGCCTTTAACACCAGGGATGGGCACTATGAATATCTGGTGATGCCCTTCGGGCTCTGTAATGCCCCAGCCATTTTCCAAGACTTTGTGAACGATATCTTCCGGAATATGCTTTCCACCTCGGTCGTAGTCTATCTGGATGATATTCTTATCTACTCTCCAGATATTGACTCCCACCGGAGAGATGTTTGCAAAGTCTTCGACCTCCTACGGGCAAACTCCCTATATGCCAAATTGGAGAAGTGTATGTTTGAGCAGGAGTCTTTACCTTTCCTGGACTACATCATCTCTGCCCAGGGATTGGCTATGGATCCTGCCAAACTACAGGCAGTGATGGACTGGCAAGAACCCCATTCTCTGAAAGCGGTGCAGCGCTTTATGGGGTTCATAAATTACTATCGTCAGTTCATCCCCCACTTCTCAACCCTGGTAGCTCCCTTGGTATCCCTCACCAAGAAGGGAGCGAATCCTAAATCGTGGTCCGAAGAGGTCTCCAAGGCCTTCACTTCTATTAAGTCCCACTTTGCTAGCGCTCCCATCTTACATCGTCCCGATGTGGATAAGTCATTCCTAATGGAGGTGGATGCCTCTTCCGTTGGTGCAGGAGCAGTCCTCTATCAAAAGGATGCTCAAGGTCGGAAGCATCCATGCTTCTTCTTCTCAAAAACCTTCTCACCAGCGGAGAAAAATTACTCCATCGGGGATAGGGAGTTGCTGGCAATGAAGTTGGCCTTTTCGGAATGGAGACATCTCTTGGAGGGTGCTCGGTTCCCATTCCAAGTCTTCACGGACCACAAGAATTTGGTCTATTTACAGACAGCCCAGCGGCTGAATTCTCGTCAGGCCAGATGGTCCTTGTTTTTCTCCCGGTTCCACTTCACTCTACATTATCTCGCCGGGGAGAAGAACATTCGTGCTGACGCTCTCTCTCGCTCCCTGGTGTCAACTGTGGAGGAGGAGGACGAGCCTCGGCTCATTGTCCCTTCAGAGAGTCTGAGAACCGTAGCTCCGGTTTCGCTTGAGTCTGTGCCTTCGGGCAAGACTTTTGTCCCCATCAATTTGCGTCCGGAGGTTCTCTCGTGGGCTCATTCGTCCAGAGTGGGTGGACACTTTGGGGCAAAGAGGACATCTGAGTTGCTGGCGAGAATGTATTGGTGGCCACATATGGTTCGTGACGTTGGAGACTACGTTTGGGCATGTGTCTCTTGTGCCAAAAATAAGTCTCTCCGTCAACGGCCAGCTGGGTTGTTATACCCTCTGCCGGTGGCAGACAGGCCCTGGGAGATGGTCGGGATGGACTTTGTGGTGGGTTTGCCCAAGTCACGTGGCTGTACTGTCATTTGGGTTATCACCGACCATTTTTCTAAAATGGTGCATTTGGTGCCGCTTCCCCGGCTACCTTCTGCACGGGCCTTGGCAGCATTGTTTGTTAAACACATCTTCCGTCTTCACGGTATGCCAGACAAAATTGTCAGTGACCGGGGTCCCCAGTTTGCGTCTCGGTTCTGGAGAGAGCTTTGTCGCCTTCTCAGTATCGAGTTGAATCTCTCTTCGGCATATCATCCCGAGACGAATGGGTTGGTGGAGAGAGCCAACCAGACCTTGGTCACATATCTGCGACATTTTGTCTCTGCTAAACAAGATGACTGGGCATCTTTGCTACCGTGGGCGGAGTTTGCTCTTAACAATGCTGTAGCTGACTCCACTGGACAGACCCCATTCCTCCTTAACTATGGTCAGCATCCGCGGGTACCTGTGCCCATGCCCGTGTCTTCCGCCGATTCCAGGGTGGCAGACTGGGCTGTGGAGGCACGGGACATTTGGGATCGCACTCAGGATGCCATTCGGGCTTCCAAGGAGAGAATGAGGTCCTCCGCCGATGTTCATCGGCGCCCCGCTCCGACCTTTGCTCCTGGCGACTTGGTGTGGCTCTCCGCCCGTAACATCAGGCTGCGAATTGAGTCCACTAAGTTTGCGCCTCGCTACTTGGGTCCCTTCAAGGTTCTCGAACAGGTTAATCCTGTGGTCTACCGCCTGGCTCTTCCTCCACGCTTGGGTATCACCGACACCTTTCATGTGTCCCTCTTGAAACCCGTATACATGTCCCGGTTTTCCGAGTCATCTGCCGGGACATCGGGTTCGTCTACGGACGATTACGAGGTGAATGCTATTTTGGGGTGTAAGGTGGTACGCGGCAAAAAGTTCTATCTGGTGGATTGGAAGGGTTATGGTCCAGAGAACAGGTCATGGGAGCCTGCTGAAAACATTCGGGCCCCACAGCTCATTGCTGCCTTCGAACGTAGCGAGGCCCAAGGAGGGGGGGACCCTAGGGGGGGGGGGTAATGTTAGGAGTCGAGTTTTCTCTGCTGCACAGGGGGAATCTCGATCCGTCTCCGCTGCGGTCTCCCATTCTCCTCCAGCCGCACTGGAGTCTGCTCAGCAGGGACGTCGATCCCAGCGTCTCGCTCAGTCTGACTCTGTGAGAAGAGTTACTGCTGCTTCTCCAGCTTCTGCCTGTAAAGCCTATACTGGTCAGCAGCGAGTGGACTTCTCTGGGACTAAGTCCTTGTCTGCGCACACTGAGCATGCCCAGGGCAAGATCTCCCGTTGGAGATCGAGGGTCATGTGCTCAGACTCTGCAGCGCATTCTATTGGTCCTCTTGGCAGGTCTTGGAAGGGCAAAGTTTCTGTGGCCGCTTCCTGTCCTGCAACTATATAAACTGCGCATGACCGCACGGCCATGCGCTAGTGTACAATTTAATACGTGTGTTTGTTGTGAGTGCAAGTCGTTCTTTAAATACCCCTACCCTATTGTATGATTGTTCGTGTATGGAGTATGGCTGCTATCTAGCGCCCGACTTATCACTCAACGTGTCACACACGTGTCAGCGTCTACTGCTGTTACCGCCAGTGCGGTGCCACGCGCCAGTGTGCGCTTCCTGACCCACGTCTGGGTGCTTAGTGGTGCCTGCCAGCACGGCACAGTTCGCACTTCGGTGCCTTAATTATATAATTCCTTTCACACCCAGTAGCGGTGTAGTGCCAGCAAGGGTCTAATCGGACTACAATCCCTGTTGGGGTTTAGTTCGCTGACCACTTGCTCGCGCTCTATGTGCGGTACCGCGGTCCTGTGACGCAACAGGATCGCTTTCTTCATGCTGGGTGAGGTTTAACCCACGCGTGTATACTTTTGAATACCGCCATATTGTCTGTCATTTCCTAGCAGCAGGTTTCACCTGCACGGTGGACCCCGGACTGCGAACGCATCTATATCATCTCTCTTGGTGCGTTCCGCCAGTCCTAACAGCATGTCGCCACACGCAACTCAACACACACAACTTGACAAACGAAACTCACCCTAAAACACACACAAGTCTGGTATCCTTCAAAAATAAAAATCTGATTAATAAGCAGACAAACTATAAGAACAACAAATGTACCATATAGGAAATTCGGCAGCTGTCAGTCATATGACCTGTCTATTATGTGTATGTGTGAGCTAATATATACTGCCAGGGGGAGGGCTTCCTGTTGGCTGGGGATTTATCAGGCTGCCAATTTAGCTTACAAATACTGAGGTAAAAATACTGAGCAAATAACGTGTGAACGAGGTCTAATACAGGAGGAGATGACACACAGGTATATACGATATACAGGGGAGATGACACACAGATATATACTATATACAGGAGAGATGACACACAGGTATATACTATATAGAGGAGGAGATGACATACAGGTACATATATATACAGGAGGAGATGACATACAGGTATATACTATATACAAGAGGAGATGACACACAGGTATATACTATATACAGGAGCAGATGACCTACAGGTATATACTATATACAGGAGGAGATGACATACAGGTATGTGCTATATATAGAAGATGACATACAGGTATATACTATATACAGGAGGAGATGACACACATATATATACTATATACAGGGGAGATGACACACAGGTATATACTATATACAGGAGGAGATGACATACAGGTATATACTATACAGTGGGGCAAAAAAGTATTTAGTCAGTCAGCAATAGTGCAAGTTCCACCACTTAAAAAGATGAGAGGCATCTGTAATTTACATCATAGGTAGACCTCAACTATGGGAGACAAACTGAGAAAAAAAAATCCAGAAAATTACATTGTCTGTTTTTTTAACATTTTATTTGCATATTATGGTGGAAAATAAGTATTTGGTCAGAAACAAAATTTCATCTCAATACTTTGTAATATATCCTTTGTTGGCAATGACAGAGGTCAAACGTTTTCTGTAAGTCTTCACAAGGTTGCCACACACTGTTGTTGGTATGTTGGCCCATTCCTCCATGCAGATCTCCTCTAGAGTAGTGATGTTTTTGGCTTTTCGCTTGGCAACACGGACTTTCAACTCCCTCCAAAGGTTTTCTATAGGGTTGAGATCTGGAGACTGGCTAGGCCACTCCAGGACCTTGAAATGCTTCTTACGAAGCCACTCCTTCGTAGCCCTGGCGGTGTGCTTTGGATCATTGTCATGTTAAAAGACCCAGCCACGTTTCATCTTCAATGCCCTTGCTGATGGAAGGAGGTTTGCACTCAAAATCTCACGATACATGGCCCCATTCATTCTTTCATGTACCCGGATCAGTCGTCCTGGCCCCTTCGCAGAGAAACAGCCCCAAAGCATGATGTTTCCACCACCATGCTTTACAGTAGGTATGGTGTTTGATGGATGCAACTCAGTATTCTTTTTCCTCCAAACACGACAAGTTGTGTTTCTACCAAACAGTTCCAGTTTGGTTTCATCAGACCATAGGACATGCTCCCAAAACTCCTCTGGATCATCCAAATGCTCTCTAGCAAACTTCAGACGGGCCCGGACATGTACTGGCTTAAGCAGTGGGACACGTCTGGCACTGCAGAATCTGAGTCCATGGTGGTGTAGTGTGTTACTTATGTTAGGCCTTGTTACATTGGTCCCAGCTCTCTGCAGTTCATTCACTAGGTCCCCCCGCGTGGTTCTGGGATTTTTGCTCACCGTTCTTGTGATCATTCTGACCCCACGGGGTGGGATTTTGCGTGGAGCCCCAGATCGAGGGAGATTATCAGTGGTCTTGTATGTCTTCCATTTTCTAATTATTGCTCCCACTGTTGATTTCTTCACTCCAAGCTGGTTGGCTATTGCAGATTCAGTCTTCCCAGCATGGTGCAGGGCTACAATTTTGTTTCTGGTGTCCTTTGACAGCTCTTTGGTCTTCACCATAGTGGAGTTTGGAGTCAGACTGTTTGAGGGTGTGCACAGGTGTCTTTTTATACTGATAACAAGTTTAAACAGGCGCCATTACTACAGGTAATGAGTGGAGGAAAGAGGAGACTCTTAAAGAAGAAGTTACAGGTCTGCGAGAGCCAGAAATCTTGATTGTTTGTTTCTGACCAAATACTTATTTTCCACCATAATATGCAAATAAAATGTTAAAAAAACAGACAATGCGATTTTCTGGATTTTTTTTTCTCAGTTTGTCTCCCATAGTTGAGGTCTACCTATGATGTAAATTACAGACGCCTCTCATCTTTTTAAGTGGTGGAACTTGCACTATTGCTGACTGACTAAATACTTTTTTGCCCCACTGTATATAGAAGGAGATGACATACAGGTATATACTATATATAAGAGGAGATGACATACAGTATATATACTATATACAGGGGAGATGACACACAGCAGGTATATACTATATACAGGGGAGATGACATACAGGTATATACTATATACAGGAGATGACATACAGGTGTATAATATATATAAGGGAGATGACAAACATGTATATACTGAGGTGAAAATGAGAGGTGTGAGTACAAAATGAGAGGAGTGAGGGAAAATAGTGGAGTGATCAGAAAATGACAGATGTGAGGTCGAAATGACAAGTGTTAGGGGGGAATGAGAGGAGTGAGGGAGAAAATGAGAGGTGTGAGGGAGAAAATGAAAGATGTGAGGGGGAAAATGAAAGATGCGATTGGGAAAATGAGAGGCGTGATGGGAAAATAAGAGAAGTGAGGTGCTATAACTAACCACAGATATTTACTATGCCCAGGCAACGCCGGGCTCTTCAGCTAGTCTAATATATAAAGCTGAATGTGTGTGTGTGTATGTCCGGGATTGGAATTTGCACCGTCGCAGCTACTGACACAAAATTTTGCACAGTCACACGTCTGGACCCTGAGAGCGTCATAGGTTATGTTGTGAGGCGAAATTTTTACCCTGCGCGTTCCAATTCACCAAACAATTTTGCCCCTATCTACATAATGGGGAAAAAGTGAAAGGAAAAGTGTTGGAGGCAAATTGACAGCTGCCAGATGTGAACAAGGGGGACTTAAAGAGTGAGAGCGATGGCGCTAAAGAGTTTATACCGTACAGTTGCTAAGGTGGGGCCCCGACATGGGATACTCACCACACACGGGGATATGAACACACACAAAATGCGCCACACACTACCACGTGCCTGAACACATATCACCCTCAGCACACATTTCACCACACATACACCAACCTCACCACATAAAAGGCGAAACACAAAAGTCGCCGCTCAAAATCGCCACGCGCAAAACTCGCCACGCGCAAAACTCGCCACGTTCAAAACTCGCCCGTTCAAAACTCGCCACATGCAAATCTCGCCACACGTGCAAAACTCACCTCATGGAAAACTCGCCACACGCAAAACTTGCACACGTGGAAAAATTGCCACATGCACAATAGTTGCAACACATGCAAAAGTTGCCTCACACAAAACTTGCACATACTCAAAGCGCACCACACATAAAACTCTCCACGCGCAAAACTTGCTGCACACAACTTGCTACACAAACCTGTCACATGCAACTCGACCCAAAAAGTTGCTACACGCATGTCGCCACACAAAACTCATCTCACAAAAGTCGCTACATGCATGTCGCCACACGCAACTCAACACACACAACTTGACACATGAAACTCGCGCTAAAACACACACAAGTCTGGTTTTATCCTTCAAAAATAAAAATCTGATTAATAAGCAGACAAACTACAAGAGCAACAAATGTACCATATAGGAAATACGGCAGCTGTCAGTCACATGACCTGTCTATTATGTGTATGTGTGAGCTAATATATAGTGCCAGGGGGGAGAGCTTCCTGTTGGCTGGGGATTTATCAGGCTGCCAATTTAGCTTACAAATACTGAGGTAAAAATACTGTTGTGAATTCTGTGGCAGAGCTCCCTCCTGTGGTCACAAGTGATACTTCGGCTGATTCTCTCTGTGAGCTTCTGTTGGTGGAGGGAAGTGGTACTGCGGCTTCTGAGTTTCCTCCCTCAGGTGATCTGGTGAGGTCGTTAGGTGCTTCTCTACTTAACTCCACCTAATGCTTTGATCCTGGCTTCCTGTCAATGTTCCAGTGTTGGACTTGCTTTTCCCTGGATCATTCCTGTGGCCTGCTGCTCTGCATAGCTAAGTTCTTCTTTGCTATTTGTTTGCTATTTTTTCTGTCCAGCTTGTCTAATTTGTTGCTGGAACCTCTGGGACGCAAAGGGTGTACCTCCGTGCCGTTAGTTCGGTACGGAGGGTCTTTTTGCCCCCTTTGCGTGGTGTTCTTTGGGGTTTTGTGTAGACCGCAAAGTTACCTTTTCTATCCTCGATCTGTTAAGAAAGTCGGGCCTCACTTTGCTGAATCTGTTTCATCTCTACGTTTGTCTTTTCATCTTAACTCACAGTCATTATATGTGGGGGGCTGCCTTTTCCTTTGGGGTATTTCTCTGAGGCAAGGTAGGCTTATTTTCTATCTTCAGGCTAGTTAGTTTCTCAGGCTGTGCCGAGTTGCATAGGCAGAGTTAAGCGCAATCCACGGCTGCCTCTAGTGTTGTTTGGAGAGGATTAGGGATTGCGGTCTGCAGAGTTCCCACGTCTCAGAGCTCGTTCTATGATTTTCGGTTATTGTCAGATCACTGTATGTGCTCTGACCGCTATGTCCATTGTAGTACTGAATTGCCTTTCATAACAGTACAGGAAGCCAAAAATACTAATGATTCTCAATAGAGGGAAAAAAGAAGTTCTGAGACCATTTTTTTTTCTTTGCACTGTGTTTTGCCTTTTTTTTCCCTAGACATTTGGGTGGTTCAGTACACAGGTGTAGCGATGGACATTAGAAGTCTGTCTTCATTTGTGGATCAGCTCTCGGCAAGAGTACAAAAGATTCAAGACACTATTGATCAGAAAGCTATGTTGGAACCAAGAATTCCTATTCCTGATTTGTTTTTTGGAGATAGAACTAAGTTTCTGAGTTTCAAAAATAATTGTAAATTATTTCTGGCCTTGAAACCTCGCTCCTCTGGTGATCCAGTTCAACAGGTTTTGATTGTTGTTTCCTTTTTGCGCGGCGACCCTCAGGACTGGGCATTTTCTCTTGCGCCAGGAGATCCTGCATTGAGTAATATCGATGCGTTTTTCCTGGCGCTCGGATTGCTGTACGATGAACCTAATTCAGTGGATCAGGCAGAGAAAAATTTGCTGGCTCTTTGTCAGGGTCAGGATGAGATAGAGGTATATTGTCAGAAATTTAGAAAGTGGTCCGTGCTCACTCAATGGAATGAATCTGCGCTGGCAGCTATGTTCAGAAAGGGTCTCTCTGAAGCCCTTAAGGATGTCATGGTGGGATTTCCTATGCCTGCTGGTTTGAATGAGTCTATGTCTTTGGCCATTCAGATCGGTCGACGCTTGCGTGAGCGTAAATCTGTGCACCATTTGGCGGTATTACCTGAGCTTAAACCTGAGCCTATGCAGTGCGATAGGACTTTGACCAGAGTTAAACGGCAAGAACACAGACGTCTGAATGGGCTGTTTCTACTGTGGTGATTCCACTCATGCTATCTCTGATTGTCCTAAGCGCACTAAGCGGTTCGCTAGGTCTGCCACCATTGGTACGGTACAGTCAAAATTTCTTCTGTCCATTACCTTGATCTGCTCTTTGTCATCGTATTCTGTCATGGCATTTGTGGATTCAGGCGCTGCCCTGAATTTGATGGACTTGGAGTGTGCCAAGCGTTGTGGGTTTCTCTTAGAGCCCTTGCAGTGTCCTATTCCATTGAGAGGAATTGATGCCACGCCTTTGGCCAAGAATAAGCCTCAATACTGGACCATGTGCATGGCTCCTGCACATCAGGAGGTTATTCGCTTTCTGGTGTTGCATAATCTGCATGATGTGGTCGTGTTGGGGTTGCCATGGCTACAAGCCCATAATCCAGTATTAAATTGGAAATCCATGTCGGTGTCCAGCTGGGGTTGTCAGGGGGTACATGGTGATGTTCCATTTCTGTCAATTTCGTCATCCACCCCTTCTGAGGTTCCAGAGTTCTTGTCTGATTACCGGGATGTATTTGATGAGCCCAAGTCCGATGCCCTACCTCCGCATAGGGATTGTGATTGTGCTATCAATTTGATTCCTGGTAGTAAATTCCCAAAAGGTCGACTGTTTAATTTATCCGTGCCTGAGCACGCCGCTATGCACAGTTATGTGAAGGAATCCCTGGAGAAGGGGCATATTCGCCCGTCATCGTCACCATTAGGAGCAGGGTTCTTTTTTGTAGCCAAGGATGGTTCGCTGAGACCTTGTATTGATTACCGCCTTCTAAATAAGATCACGGTTAAATTTCAGTACCCCTTGCCATTGTTATCTGATTTGTTTGCTCGGATTAAGGGGGCTAGTTGGTTCACCAAGATAGATCTTCGTGGTGCGTATAATCTGGTGCGAATCAGGCGAGGAGATGAATGGAAAACTGCATTTAATACGCCCGAGGGTCATTTTGAGTATCTAGTGATGCCATTCGGACTTGCCAATGCTCCATCAGTGTTTCAGTCCTTTATGCATGACATCTTCCGAAAGTACCTGGATAAATTCCTGATTGTGTACTTGGATGACATTTTGATCTTCTCGGATGATTGGGAGTCTCATGTGAAGCAGGTCAGAACAGTTTTTCAGGTCCTGCGTGCTAATTCTTTGTTTGTGAAGGGATCAAAGTGTCTCTTTGGTGTGCAGAAGGTTTCATTTTTGGGGTTCATCTTTTCCCCTTCTACTATCGAGATGGATCCTGTTAAGGTCCAAGCCATCCAGGATTGGACTCAGCCGACATCTCTGAAAAGTCTGCAAAAGTTCCTGGGCTTTGCTAATTTTTATCGTCGCTTCATCTGCAATTTTTCTAGTATTGCCAAACCATTGACCGATTTGACCAAGAAGGGTGCTGATTTGGTCAATTGGTCTTCTGCTGCTGTGGAAGCTTTTCAAGACTTGAAGCGTCGTTTTTCTTCTGCCCCTGTGTTGTGTCAACCAGATGTTTCTCTTCCGTTCCAGGTCGAGGTTGATGCTTCTGAGATTGGAGCAGGAGCTGTTTTGTCGCAGAGAGGTTCTGATTGCTCAGTGATGAAACCATGCGCTTTTTTTTCCAGGAAGTTTTCGCCTGCTGAGCGAAATTATGATGTGGGCAACCGAGAGTTGCTGGCCATGAAGTGGGCGTTCGAGGAGTGGCGTCATTTGCTTGAAGGAGCTAAGCATCGCGTAGTGGTATTGACTGATCATAAGAACTTGACTTATCTTGAGTCTGCTAAGCGGTTGAATCCTAGACAGGCTTGTTGGTCGCTGTTTTTTGCCCGTTTTGACTTTGTGATTTCGTACCTTCCGGGCTCTAAAAATGTGAAGGCGGATGCTCTGTCTAGGAGTTTTGTGCCCGACTCTCTGGGTTTGTCTGAGCCGGCGGGTATCCTCAAGGAAGGAGTAATTGTGTCTGCCATCTCCCCTGATTTGCGGCAGGTGCTGCAAAAATTTCAGGCTAATAAACCTGATCGTTGTCCAGCGGAGAGACTGTTTGTCCCTGATAGGTGGACCAATAAAGTTATCTCTGAGGTTCATTGTTCGGTGTTGGCTGGTCATCCTGGAATCTTTGGTACCAGAGAGTTGGTGGCTAGATCCTTTTGGTGGCCGTCTCTGTCGCGGGATGTGCGTGTTTTTGTGCAGTCCTGTGGGATTTGTGCTCGGGCTAAGCCCTGCTGTTCTCGTGCCAGTGGGTTGCTTTTGCCCTTGCCGGTCCCGAAGAGGCCTTGGACACATATCTTTATGGATTTTATTTCTGATCTTCCCGTTTCTCAAAAGATGTCAGTCATTTGGGTGGTCTGTGATCGCTTTTCTAAGATGGTCCATCTGGTACCCTTGTCTAAATTGCCTTCCTCCTCTGATTTGGTGCCATTGTTCTTCCAGCATGTGGTTCGTTTACATGGCATTCCAGAGAATATCGTTTCTGACAGAGGTTCCCAGTTTGTTTCAAGGTTTTGGCGAGCATTTTGTGGTAGGATGGGCATTGACTTGTCTTTTTCCTCGGCTTTCCATCCTCAGACTAATGGCCAGACCGAACGGACCAATCAGACCTTGGAAACATATCTGAGATCCTTTGTTTCTGCCGATCAGGATGACTGGGTGTCCTTTCTGCCTTTGGCTGAGTTCGCCCTTAATAATCGGGCCAGCTCGGCTACCTTGGTTTCGCCATTTTTCTGCAATTCTGGGTTCCATCCTCGTTTCTCTTCAGGACAGGTTGAGTCTTCGGACTGTCCTGGTGTGGATACGGTGGTGGACAGGTTGCAGCAGATTTGGACTCATGTGGTGGACAATTTGACCTTGTCCCAGGAGAAGGCTCAACGTTTCGCTAATCGCAGACGCCGTGTGGGTCCCCGACTTCGTGTTGGGGATCTGGTTTGGTTATCTTCTCGTCATATTCCTATGAAGGTTTCCTCTCCTAAGTTTAAACCTCGTTTCATTGGTCCGTATAGGATTTCTGAGGTTCTTAATCCTGTGTCTTTTCGTCTGACCCTTCCAGATTCTTTTTCCATACATAACGTATTCCATAGGTCATTGTTGCGGAGATACGTGACACCTATGGTTCCATCTGTTGATCCTCCTGCCCCGGTTTTGGTGGAGGGGGAATTGGAGTATATTGTGGAGAAGATTTTGGATTCTCGTGTTTCTAGACGGAGACTCCAGTATCTGGTTAAATGGAAGGGTTATGCTCAGGAAGATAATTCCTGGGTTTTTGCCTCTGATGTCCATGCTCCCGATCTTGTTCGTGCCTTTCATGTGGCTCATCCTGGTCGGCCTGGGGGCTCTGGTGAGGGTTCGGTGACCCCTCCTCGGGGGGGGGGGGTACTGTTGTGAATTCTGTGGCAGAGCTCCCTCCTGTGGTCACAAGTGGTACTTCGGCTGATTCTCTCTGAGTTTCTGTTGGTGGAGGGAAGTGGTACTGCGGCTTCTGAGTTTCCTCCCTCAGGTGATCTGGTGAGGTCGTTAGGTGCTTCTCTACTTAACTCCACCTAATGCTTTGATCCTGGCTTCCTGTCAATGTTCCAGTGTTGGACTTGCTTTTCCCTGGATCATTCCTGTGGCCTGCTGCTCTGCATAGCTAAGTTCTTCTTTGCTATTTGTTTGCTATTTTTTCTGTCCAGCTTGTCTAATTTGTTGCTGGAAGCTCTGGGACGCAAAGGGTGTACCTCCGTGCCGTTAGTTCGGTACGGAGGGTCTTTTTGCCCCTTTTGCGTGGTGTTCTTTAGGGTTTTGTGTAGACCGCAAAGTTACCTTTTCTATCCTCGATCTGTTAAGAAAGTCGGGCCTCACTTTGCTGAATCTATTTAATCTCTACGTTTGTCTTTTCATCTTAACTCACAGTCATTATATGTGGGGGGCTGCCTTTTCCTTTGGGGTATTTCTCTTAGGCAAGGTAGGCTTATTTTCTATCTTCAGGCTAGTTAGTTTCTCAGGCTGTGCCGAGTTGCATAGGCAGAGTTAGGCGCAATCCACGGCTGCCTCTAGTGTTGTTTGGAGAGGATTAGGGATTGCGGTCTGCAGAGTTCCCACGTCTCAGAGCTCGTTCTATGATTTTCGGTTATTGTCAGATCACTGTATGTGCTCTGACCGCTATGTCCATTGTAGCACTGAATTGCCTTTCATAACAAATACTGACCAAATAACGTGTGAACGAGGCCTAATACAGGAGGAGATGACACACAGGTATATACTATATACAGGGGGAATGACACACAGATATATACTATATACAGGGGGAGATGACACACAGGTATATACTATATGCAGGGGAGATGACACACAAGTGTATACTATATACAGGGGAGATGACACAGAAAAAAAAATAAAAAAAATAAATTAAAATTAATTAATTAATTTTCTTCTGATGCCAAAGATACGTAAACTTCAAATTAAAAGAATTATCGTTCAAATCCCGCATGAAGGTGGATAGGCTGGCCTCGTCACCGTTCCAAATCATCATAATGATTTGAAGTTTACGTATCTTTGGCATCAGAAGAAAATTAATTTCCTTGACATTACGTTGTGTGTCACGGAGGATGGTTCCATTGAAACGGACCTATACCACAAAGAGATGTGGCACCCCTAGGGGTATTTGCCACAAAAATAGTTACTGACAGTAAGTACAAATACTAAAATAGCAAGACTGCACTACCACCTCCGGCCAGAAGGGGGAGCTCCAGAGACTCCCCTTGATCCATTCTGGTCTGAGAGAAGAAATGGCAGTTGGGCCAAGGAGTTGATAGTGAGAGGTCATACAGTTGAATCTCTAACAGCCCTGTGACTGTTACCAGGCCTAAATCACCGGCCTGAGGAGAAGAGGGACAGAGAAAAAGGACATTGTGAGAACCGGGTAGCATTAATCACTACCCAGAACAGGCGCAAAGACGGATACCGGATCCGTGGCTATATTCATTATATATAATACAGCAACCGGAAAAACGTGAGGTGATATCAGCTTCACTAGGGTCGGATGCAGCAACAGACACAGAGTTCAGCAGTACTCCCAGAGGGGGTAAACCGATAAAAGGACTCGGGTTGCCCGTCGAACCAGGACCCGGAGGGGACAGATTGGGCCGGCAGCCAGTTCACATACAGCAGCAGGGCCACACAGAAATTGCGCACAATATGAGGCGAAGACCCCGGCAGGGTCAAAGTAACTCAGAGTTCCCATACAGACTCCGGTGACAGGACTGGTTGTAAATCCTTTTATGTTAAAGTAAACTGGTTAAACGTTTCAGTGCCTCAGTCTTTCATTTGGACAATAGCCATCTATCCAGGATCAGGATCGTCACCGCTGGGAGAACCTGCTGCTGATCAAGTAAGTGCCTGTCCCCTCATGATACCCCTTACACTGTGCATTGCCTGAGGCCACAGCACCGGGTCAAGCCACCCGTGACATCCCCCTCAAGAGACAGACTCCATTGGTCCGGTGCTGGGTATCCCGGTCTCCTGGGCGTCACAATTGGCGTCACGAACAGGATCTAGCCAGCCCGTATACCGGGTATTGTGTGCCGTGATTGGAGCCCAAAACTGTGAAAACTGGGATGAAAAATCTTGAAAATTGACTTTATTAAAGAAAAATCCATTCCCCATTGAAAACTATTGAAAGTGACTTTTCCCCATTGGTTATAATGGAGTAAAGATGGCCGCCATCCCCTGAGGTAATCACTTCATAACCGTTAGGCACGAGACTGTTAATTGAGCTACGCCATCACCTGAGCCCCAGTCTAACTGAAAAACTTCAGAATCCGCCATTACAGAGCGCGGTGGGTGGGAGCAGCAGGGGGCGTGTCATTGTGGGCGGCACCAAGCTGAGCGCTCTGACATCAGAGCAAGGGGAAAATCGATCCTGCTGCACAGCGGAACGAATCTACACTATCCCGACGGAAGCGGAGGACCGGAAGGGTCCGGATTAACTAAGGGGGCACAGTATGTCGCAGCACGGAGACGCCGCAGCACTCGGCAACGCTAATGCAGCTGAAAGACAGAGTGTCAATAGAGAGTCCGGCAGCGCAGCGGTGCAAGGAGTGGCGCCCATCATGCCGGTGCTGATGCCATATACCCCGGGTGGCCCATGGCTTCCAATGTATGAAGGTGAGCCTAATACCCTTGACGATTTCAGAGAAAAGATGCTGGCCCATTTTGACATGTTCCCTGTGGGTGAAGTTCAGCGTGTTAGTCTCCTGATGATGCAGTTAAGTGGCCATGCTAAGCGAGAAGTCACAGCATGGGCAGCTGATCTAAAAGGCACTGTTGAACGCATATTTGCTGGATTAAAAGCTACATTTGAAACCACGGCCAGCAGCAAAGCTAAAATACGATTCTTTAGTTGCAAACAAAAAGCTAATGAGGGCGTGAGAGACTTTGCCTTAAACCTGCAGGAAGCCCTTAAATCACTTACACTGGCTGAACCCATTTTTAACACCGGAGCGGATAAACTGCTAAGAGATCAATTTATTGAGGGACTCTACACCCCTTCTCACCGGGGGCATGTGAGCATGCTTGTTTTTAAGAACCCTGAATTGACATTTGCCCAATTAAAGGAGAGCGCTATACGTCTCCAGCTGGCAGAGGCACCTCGGGATCAGGATCCTGCGCAACCCATGGCAGAGGCACCTCAACAACAGGGAGTGCCAGTGACATCAGCTATGTCTGGGGCCATTGCTAAGCCCCTGGGGCCCAGTACTAATGAGGCTCTTCAACAAAAGCTTGACTCTTTAGCTGATGTTGTTGCTTCAATGGCTAAAACCATGCAGGAGATGAGAGGACACAAGATGGAGTTGGCAAACTGTAGAGAGGATGTTCCATGGATGAGACCCCGGAGATACCCGACATGGAGAGGACGACCCCGCGACCGCTACCAACCGGATGGACAGCCCATTTGCCGCCGTTGCCAGCAGCCGGGCCACTTTGCACGAGATTGTGATTTAAACGGAAATCCCCTGGGAATGCGGGCCGCTTCGCAGGAATGAACTTTCAAGGCCCAACACCCTGGCACGACAGGTACATCGGAGGACGACCCATTATCCCTATCGTGCTGGACGGAATTCCCCTCAACGCTTTGCTGGACACAGGTTCCCAGATTTCATCTATGCCGTATATCCTTTATAAGAGGTACTGGGCTGATGCAGATATTGATAAAGGGCCCTCTGATGTTGAACTAGATATATGGGCCAGTAATGGTAAGTTGGTACCGAAACTAGGATTCAGGGAGATGACCATAAAGATTGGTAAAGTAGAACTGAAGAAACAGGGTATAATTGTTGTTGATGTTGACCGGCGGAACTGTGAACCAACTGTATTGATAGGAATGAATGTGTTAGAGAACTGCTTTTCCGAAGTCATTTCTGTCTTACAGCAAATTGCTGAAACTGCCCAATCCTGCCAGCAGAGAGTTCTCCGGAGGGAAATAAAAGTATTGATGTTAAGGCAACAGGTAGAAGTTGCAGGTGGAGAAATCGGCAGTGTGAGGGTAAGTGATCCAACGTCTATTGTAATCCCACCAAAAACAGAAATGCTGGTATGGTGTAGAGCAGCCATTGGTACTAAGGGACGAGATTATCAAGCCTTAATAGAACCAGTGTACACCGACAGCAGGCCCACTATACTCACAGCACGAGGGATAGTCGAGGTACACCGGGGACGAGTGCCGGTACGACTTTTGAACTGTGGAGAGGAAGAGGTCACTTTGCCAAGGTATGCTACAATGGCAAAGCTATATACTGTTGACAACAATGCCATCACAACCATTGAGCCCTTAGAACCAACCTGTCAGGTGGAAGGCAATGGCTCAGATGGAGAAATGGAGGATTGGTGCCAACAGCTACACGTGGGCATAAATTCAACACCTACCCATCAAAAACAAGGGGTGTATAGGCTAGTGACGGAATATGAACAAGTCTTCAGTAAACACCCATTGGACTTCGGACGGATAGAAGGGGTAGAACACACAATCCCCACAGGTGACCATCCCCCAATAAAAGAAAGATATAGACCCATACCGCCCGCTCACTATCAATGTGCAAAAGATATGCTGAGGGAAATGAAACAGGCCGGGGTAATAAGAGACAGCTGTAGCCCCTGGGCGGCCCCTCTAGTGATTGTCAAAAAAAAGGACGGAACCATGAGAATGTGCGTAGACTACCGGAAGATTAATAACATCACCCATAAAGACGCCTACCCCTTGCCTAGGATAGAAGAGTCCTTAACTGCTTTGAAATCTGCTAATTATTTTTCCACCTTAGACTTAACAAGCGGGTATTGGCAAGTCCCTGTGGCTGAGAGAGATAAGGAAAAGAGGGCATTCACCACACCAATGGGTCTATGTGAATTTAATCGCATGCCGTTCGGACTCTGCAACGCATCCGGTACCTTCCAGCGGCTGATGGAATGCTGCCTCGGACACAAGAACTTCGAGACCGTCCTCCTGTACCTAGATGATGTGATCGTCTACTCAAAGACTTACGAACAACACTTAATAGACCTGGCAGAAGTGTTCGAAGCCTTATCCAGGTATGGCATGAAAGTCAAGCCATCCAAATGTCACCTTCTCAAGCCAAAGGTACAGTACCTGGGACACATCGTGAGTTCGGAGGGAGTAGCACCAGATCCCGAGAAAATAAGCGCCATAAGGGATTGGCCAAGACCTACCAGCGCAAAAGAAGTGAGACAATTCCTGGGATTGGTGGGTTACTATCGCAGATTTATAAAAGGATTTACCAAGTTGGCAGCACCCTTGCAAGACACCTTGGTAGGGCAGACGAAGAAACCTTCAAACCGAAACCCTCCTTTTCAGTGGAACGACGAAAGGGAAGACTCCTTTGAACAACTAAAGAAGGCACTAACCGGAGAAGAGGTTCTGGCATACCCAGATTACCATAAACCTTTCATCCTCTACACCGATGCCAGTAATGTGGGACTAGGAGCGGTGCTGTCACAAAAGCAAGAAGGTCGGGAGAAAGTCATCGCCTTTGCAAGTAGAAAGCTCCGGCCTACTGACTGAAATTCAGAAAATTACAGCTCCTTCAAATTGGAACTACTGGCAGTAGTTTGGGCTGTGACGGAGCGTTTCAAACACTATCTGGCCGCTGCAGAATTTATTGTCTACACTGACAACAATCCGTTGACCCACCTGGACACAGCCAAATTAGGTGCGTTAGAACAGCGATGGATAGCCCGGTTATCTAATTACAACTTCATAATCAAGTATCGAGCAGGTCGCAAGAATGGAAATGCCGATGCCCTATCCCGGATGCCACACTTGAGAGATGTAGAAGAGGAAATGGGGGAGCTTGAAGAAATTGAACTACCAGCCTTCCATCGTCCCAAGGCAAAACATCATCAGTCAAGTACCTATCAGAAACAACAAGAGGTGAATTTTAATCCGTTAGCACACCATAGATGGGCTGACACCCAAGACAGCAATCCGGCTGTGAAGTTGGTGAAGGAACTGTTGACTGAGCAAAGTGCATATCCCTATGAGGATGCCCCAGAAGAGACGCATCAACTCTGGAAAGAGAGAGGCAAAATGTTCCTGTATCAAGGGAAGCTCTGTAGAAGATACACCAATCCGAAAACACATGAATTGGTTTGGCAGATTATTGTGCCTAAACAAGATGTGAAGATGGTCCTCGAAGCTTACCATAATGGTGCTGGTCACTTCGGTTGGAAAAAGTTAGAAGTACTTCTAAGAGAAAGATTTTATTGGGTCGGGATGAGAAAATCAATCGAACAGTGGTGCAGAAATTGTGGCCCGTGTAACCTCAGAAGAAACGATCAAAAGAACCAAAGAGCACCACTGCAGCCCATAATCACCAAACAACCACTTGAACTTGTAGCCATGGACCACGTGAAGTTGACACCAAGCCGGTCCGGCTATGTCTATGCCTTGACCATCGTGGACCATTATTCACGTTTCTTGGTAGTAGTACCCGTAAAAGATCTGACAGCAAAAACAGCAGCCAAAGCGTTCCAAACGTACTTTTGTAGACCCCATGGATATCCGGAACAGGTTCTCACCGACCAAGGTACAGCCTTTGAATCAGAGATCTTCAGAGAATTCTGTAATATGTATGGTTGCAAAAAGATCCGGACGACGGCCTATCATCCACAAACAAACGGCTTATGCGAGAAGATGAACCATATTGTAATAGACCTACTAAAGACTTTACCTGAGACAGAAAGGAATCAATGGCCAGAGAAATTGCCTGACTTGGTGGATCTGTATAATCATGTCCCGGTGAGCTCCACCAACTGCACCCCAGCTTACCTTATGCGTGCAAGACCCGGCCAATTACCAATCGATCTAGAAATGGGAATTCTGAAACCAGACGCAGAAGTTCAAGACTCCAATTGGGATATCATACGGCAAAAGCAGTATCGCCAAGTGCAAGAGAGTGTGGAAAGAAGCCTTCAGCAAACTAGAGAAAGACAAGAGCGAACTTTCAACCAGAATGCTCTAGCGACCCCATTAAGACCGGGTGACCAAGTGCTCAAGAGAAATCGTCGAACCAATAAACTCGACAATCAGTGGGAAGCCGTACCCTACACAGTTTTACCAACAAGAGTGGATAATCCTAAAATGTGTCTCATTAGCAAAAACGGAGGCTTAACATCTGTACTAGTGTCAAGAGACAATCTTAAATTATGTCCGGAAGCATTGAAAGAGCCAGACGTTGTCCAGCCAGAGCCAGAAGTTATTCAACCCATACAGGTTCAACCAGTAAAGGAAAAAGAAGAGGAAGTGTATCACACCTGTATAGGAGACTTTCCCAAAACCCTACTAACATACCATGGTGCAGTAGTGGTTCCCATGGTGGCCTTTTACCCAACACCGAACCCAATACCAGAAGTCCCAAGACAGGAAGAGGCTGACCCCGTACTACAGGAGGTTCCAGGCCAGGAAGAACAGATTCCTGGTCAGAGTAATCCCATTCACGGTGGACTTGCCAACTCCATAGTCGTGGAATTATCTTTAGCAGAGCGGGCAGATACTACATCCGCAGTAGACAGTAGTACACCACATGAAGAGACACCGCTATTACGTAGATCACAGCGTAGTACCCAGGGTCAATTACCGGCCAGGTATGCAGATTACCAACTATAAAGCTCATAATGTGAATTGTATATATGTTATGCCGTATATAGTTAAACAGAAAATGTAGTATAGTCATTGCTATCAGTCTGCAACGTTTAAGCCCAGTGCCTACATTGACTTGTCTGTATGAACTTATTGCATATTCTTGAACTTTTTATCAGCCCGGAGGCACTAAATCAAAGCTCCGGAAAGACTGCTTTTTGAACTTTGCTTTTTGCTCTTTTTGAACTTTCTTTAGACTTTATATTGATAACTCCGTTGGAAAAATGGAACTAAATTCCTGGACACTAAGTACAGTGCCGTTCCTAATACCTTCAAGGATAGAACTGTATTAATGGACGCTATTTGAAGTGACTTTTTACAGAACTCTATTTTTGTTTCCTTGAGTGGTTTTTGTAACTTTTCATTTTTAAGACTCTGTACATATTAATTGTTATTTCAAAATGTTATTGTCCCACAGTCCCGGAGTACTGTTCTTAACTAAGGGGGAATGTGGCACCCCTAGGGGTATTTGCCACAAAAATAGTTACTGACAGTAAGTACAAATACTAAAATAGCAAGACTGCACTACCACCTCCGGCCAGAAGGGGGAGCTCCAGAGACTCCCCTTGATCCATTCTGGTCTGAGAGAAGAAATGGCAGTTGGGCCAAGGAGTTGATAGTGAGAGGTCATACAGTTGAATCTCTAACAGCCCTGTGACTGTTACCAGGCCTAAATCACCGGCCTGAGGAGAAGAGGGATAGAGAAAAAGGACATTGTGAGAACCGGGTAGCATTAATCACTACCCAGAACAGGCGCAAAGACGGATACCGGATCCGTGGCTGTATTCATTATATATAATACAGCAACCGGAAAAACGTGAGGTGATATCAGCTTCACTAGGGTCGGATGCAGCAACAGACACAGAGTTCAGCGGTACTCCCAGAGGGGGTAAACCGATAAAAGGACTCGGGTTGCCCGTCGAACCAGGACCCGGAGGGGACAGATTGGGGCGGCAGCCAGTTCACATACAGCAGCAGGGCCACACAGAAATTGCGCACAATAAGAGGCGAAGACCCCGGCAGGGTCAAAGTAACTCAGAGTTCCCATACAGACTCCGGTGACAGGACTGGTTGTAAATCCTTTTATGTTAAAGTAAACTGGTTAAACGTTTCAGTGCCTCAGTCTTTCATTTGGACAATAGCCATCTATCCAGGATCAGGATCGTCACCGCTGGGAGAACCTGCTGCTGATCAAGTAAGTGCCTGTCCCCTCATGATACCCCTTACACTGTGCATTGCCTGAGGCCACAGCACCGGGTCAAGCCACCCGTGACATCCCCCTCAAGAGACAGACTCCATTGGTCCGGTGCTGGGTATCCCGGTCTCCTGGGCGTCACAGAGACATCTGTGAACTCATTGTTACTTGCCTCCTCGGCACACAACTATTCTGTCATTAAAGCCATCCCAGTTGGCAAATTCTTGAGGGGGGGCGGGTCTGTTCTCCTTTCATGGACGCGGTACATCAACGACATTTTATTGATCTGGCGGGGCTCAGAAAAGCAACTACACGACTTTGTCATCTCTCAATTCTAATGACCGCAATATTTTTGTAACCTATAAATACGATGAGGAAAAAATTGAGTTTTTAGACGTGACACTTAGACGCGATGGGCAGGGAGAAATACAAACCAATATTTTTTGTAAGCCCACCTCCACTAATTTACTTCTACACGCCTTCTCCTCCCATCCGGGTCACATGATCCAGTCGGTCCCCACCGGACAATTTTTGCGGCTTCGCAGATTATGCTCTATGGATGATGATTTTTTGGTACAGGCTGAGGACCTTAAGGACAGACTGAGGGAACGTGGTTATAGCAACCGTCAAATTAAGAAAGCGTATAATAGGGCTCGGTATACACCCAGGAGTTCTCTCCTGTATAGAACGAGGGTGAATAAGGACCAGGACATAGTCCGTTTTGTGACCAACTTCCACTCACATTTTCCCCACATGAGAAAGGCATTGGAAAGCTCCTGGCATATTTTAAGAGCCGATCCAATTGTTGCCAAGTTCCTGCCAGAAAAGGCATCTATTACAGCAAGACAAGCTAAAAACCTCTGTGATTATTTAGTTCACAGCCACTACGTGGGGGAGTCTAGAACCACTTTCTTAGATACTATGGTTAGGAGAAATGGATGTGCTCCCTGTGGTCGCTGCATTGCATGCCCCAACGTGGATTCCTGTAGTACATTTACAAATTCTAGTGGTTCCCGTCAATTTGAAATCAGGAAGATCTCCTGTTCTGATAAATATGTTATCTATTACGCAGTATACCCGTGTAAGAAAATCTACGTGGGCCTGACCACAAGACAATTTAAAATACGTATTAGGGAGAACGTTAGGGGTATCGAAGCGGCAGCGACCCAGGAAGATATATTCACTTTGAAGACTCTTCCAAGTCATTTTAGGGAATATCACAATTGTGATGGAAACCTCTTAAGGGTTCGTGCCATTGATATGTTGGAGGTTGGGATTCGGGGTGGAGAAGCGTCAAAAAGATTGGCACAAATGGAGTCCAGATGGATTTGGACCCTTGACACGGTCCATGCATCTGGACTCAATGAAAACTTTAGCTTCACCCCTTTCCTGTGATCGGTAACCCGCTACGAGCACTACTATACCTATATATCTATATGTCCTGGGTATTAGTATTGTTGTGATCAACATGTGAATGCTGTATTTTATATTACTAATTTGTTTTTGTTTTTATTATCTTTTTATTTATAGTGATATGTGAATATATTCTACTGTACGTTATGTCCTGCAGCCTTGAATATTAAGAGCTATATAGCCCCTTTTATGAAAAATCATCTGACATATGTGATGAAGTTGGAAACCAAAGATCATAGGACCTGCCGGAGAAATCACGCTTGTCTGGGACGCTGATATTTATATCCATGTTAATTGTGGTCTCATGTGTTTGGCGTTGGTCTATTCTATTTTGTTTTGTTTTCCACTTGTATCTGGGCGATTGCGCTACATGACTGTTTTTATATCAAATATGGTTTCCATATGGCCGCAATAATGTGGTACTCTACCTACTATTTAATCCATATACTATATGACCGTACGTGCCCCATACCTAGACGCGCATCTCCTCCTGCCTCCGTCACCCTGGGTGGCTCTCGGCATCTCTTTGTGATTAGCAATGTCCTTTCAGGACCTGCGGTCACATAACGCCGACGCCATCCGGCGTTGCGGTTGTCATGGGGAGGTGCGCGTCATCAGAGGTGTGGCGTGTCACTTCTGGTTCTCGCTAGGGCAATGACAGTTGCGGCGGCAATATAAAAGAGGCTTCTATGCAATGACACACAGGCCCCCCGAGGAAGGAAGGTCTGAAACACGCGTTGGGGCGGACGCGCTAGGTACCGGCTCATATCCACTACCCCGTACTTACCCGGTAAATATTATCTTTTACCGCCATTACCACGCAGTATGTTAATGTTGGGTTGCTAAGGCTGAGCTGCAAACACTGGTTTGCGCTGGTTTCTCTGCATACTATTTAGCATTTAGGCTAATTTATTGCTAGTGAGGACTTGGCATATTCTGTATCTATATAGCACCCACTCTTCTTGGTAATAAGATATTATGGTCATATTATGGTCAGACTGACACCTTTGTGGAGCATTGGCGGGTTGTACTAGGAGATGTTTGGTATAAGGGAAGGTGGAGGGGAGGGTGATTTACCTTGAAATTTGTTAATACTGTTGTCCCCTGTATATTGTACCAGGTCCTGGCGTGGCCAATTGTTTTTATTGCATTTCATGGTGTGATCATTTCTGTACATGTACTTTCCATATCCCCATACACTATATTTTATCAATAAAGTTTTTGTATTTTTCTATAATCAACAAATGACCCTGGTTTCATCTTTTGTGTAGTATACTGTATATATATCTGTTCTACCGATGCCCGCTTTGAGGAACAGTCCTTGGCCCTTGCCGATCGATTCAGGGCCAGAGGATATAGCCGTAGGTGTATCAAGGCAGGATATAGACGGGCTAGAGCCACCGTGAGAGAGGATCTATTGACACAGTCTAAGCAGAAAAGATCTACGGGCAAATCTAAAATTAGGTTTATATCCACTTCTAATTGCCATTGGGATCGGATGCGGGAGATTTTGTCAAGACACTGGTCGGTTTTACATACTGATAACACTCTTGCGACTCATCTACCACAAGTCCCACGCGTTACACAACGCAGGGGGAGGAATATCAGGGACAATCTTGTGCGAAGTCACTATGTGGCAGCACAGAAACCTTTTTTCATCACTGGTTGCCCTCGAGTTGGATGCTTCCCATGCGGTTCGTGTGTCGCGTGTCCTAATATACTTAGATGTGGGACCTTCAAAACTTCTGATGGGAGCAGCGAATACGAGATTCGAGAATATATTTCTTGTAATCCTACTCACGTGGTTTACTATGCCACCTGTCCCTGCTCCCTCATTTATGTCGGTCTCACATCTAGGGAACTTAAAATAAGGACACGCGAACACGTGCGCGACATTTTAGCCGGTAAAGATGCCTTGGATGTATCACTGCTAAAGACCATACCAAGGCACTTTAGGAAATGTCATGGCTCCGATCCCAGTGGCTTGAAAATTAGGGGCATTGATAAAATACATGGGGGTATCAGGGGTGGCAATCTGAGCCAATTACTGGCACAACGCGAGTGTAGGTGGATTGTCACCCTTGATACCATGGCCCCTAAGGGCTTAAATGAATCTATTAGTTTTGCTCCGTTTCTATAGGTGTTACCTTTAGTTTTGCTCCGTTTTTGTGGGTGGTATCTTTCTTATTAGGGTGTGCGCTGATTTCTCAAGGGTGCCAATTTTTTGGTGCTTTTTATTTTTTCAACGCACACCATATACAGTCATGGCCAAAAGTATTGACACCCCTGTAATTCTGTCAGATAATACTCAGTTTCTTCCTGAAAATGATTGCCAACACAAATTATTTGGTATTATCTTCATTTAATTTGTCTTAAATGAAAAAAACACAAAAAGAATTGTCCTAAAGCCAAATTGGATATAATTTCACACCAAACATAAAAAAGGGGGTGGACAAAAGTATTGGCACCCTTCGAAAAATCATGTGATGCTTCTCTAATTTGTGTAATTAACAGCACCTGTAACTTACCTGTGGCGCCTAACAGGTGTTGGCAATAACTAAATCACACTTGCAGCCAGTTGAAATGAATTAAAGTTGACTCAACCTCTGTCCTGTGTCTTTGTGTGTACCACATTGAGCATGGAGAAAAGAAAGAAGACTAAAGAACTGTCTGAGGACTTGATAAACCAAATTGTGAGGAAGCATGAGCAATCTCAAGGCTACAAGTCCATCTCCAAGGACCTGAATGTTCCTGTGTCTACCGTGCGCAGTGTCATCAAGAAGTTTAAAGCCCATGGCACTGTGGCTAACCTCCCTAGATGTGGACGGAAAAGAAAAATTGACAAGAGATTTCAATGCAAGATTGTGTGGATGGTGGATAAAGAACCTCGACTAACATCCAAACAAGTTCAAGCTGCCCTGCAGTCCGAGGGTACAACAGTGTCAACCCGTACTATCCGTCGGTGTCTGAATGAAAAGGGACTGGATGGTAGGAGACCCAGGAAGACCCCACTTCTTACCCCAAGACATAAAAAAGCCAGGCTGGAGTTTGCCAAAACTTACCTGAAAAAGCCTAAAACGTTTTGGAAGAATGTTCTCTGGTCAGATGAGACAAAAGTAGAGCTTTTTGGGCAAAGGCATCAACATAGAGTTTACAGGAGAAAAAAAGAGGCATTCAAAGAAAAGAACACGGTCCCTACAGTCAAACATGGCAGAGGTTCCCTGATGTTTTGGGGTTGCTTTGCTGCCTCTGTCACTGGACTGCTTGACCGTGTGCATGGCATTATGAAGTCTGAAGACTACCATCAAATTTTGCAGCATAATGTAGGGCCCAGTGTGAGACAGCTGGGTCTCCCTCAGAGGTCATGGGTCTTCCAGCAGGACAATGACCCAAAATAAACTTCAAAAAGCACTAGAAAATGGTTTGAGAGAAAGCACTGGAGACTTCTAAGGTGGCCAGCAACGAGTCCAGACCTGAATCCCATAGAACACCTGTGGAGAGATCTAAAATTGGCAGTTTGGAGAAGGCACCCTTCAAATATCAGGAACCTGGAGCAGTTTGCCAAAGAAGAATGGTCTAAAATTCCAGCAGAGCATTGTAAGAAACTCATTGATGGTTACTGGAAGCGGTTGGTCGCAGTTATTATGGCTAAAGGTTGTGCAACCAAGTATTAGGCTGAGGGTGCCAATACTTTTGTCTGGCTCATTTTTGGAGTTTTGTGTGAAATGATCAATGTTTTGCTTTTTGCTTCATTCTCTTTTTTTTGTTTTTTCATTTAAGACAAATTAAATGAAGATAATAATACCAAATAATTTGTGTTTGCAATCATTTTCAGGAAGAAAATGAGTATTATTTGACAGAATTGCAGGGGTGTCAATACTTTTGGCCATGACTGTATGTGATACTTATGCTATATGGGTCTGAGTCCTCCTCCTCTTCTGATTTGTGCGATCGCCTCCACTGTATTTTTATTTTTTATGTTTTTATATGTTTTTTTTTGCTTATTGTTCTTTTTTCCTTTTCCATTCAGTCTATTTATGCTGGTTGGCCTGACCTGTTTGAGATCGTTTTTCTTGTTGCTCTGGAATCGCCTTCTTCTTTGGAATCACTGGGATGAATTATGGAAGATACACTCTTCGTGCAATATTTTTATATGTGTCATTATGCTTATATTAGTAATCACTTATATATTAGGAATTTTTTTCTTCCTATTTATTATTCATTTTGTATTGCTTCACATGTAGTGACTATTTCTATTTATGTAAATTATCTATATATTTTTATTGTCCTTGTCTTTTTATATACGTTTTTCACATATGGTTTCACATTCACTGTATGTGTCACAGTATACCTTTAGTCTGTGTTAGTACTTTATTATTAATGCGGTTCCACGAATGTTTTGACAGCTCACCGCTGTGGCTGGGGATGGACGGCGCGTTTTAGTGCCAGTTACTTCCACTGCGGTATTCTTATAGATTATATGTGTCTCTTATTATATGGCCGCACCTTTGGTCTACAGCTTAATGGCCGCTCTGGGTGCGCAGGCGCAGCGTGGGCCCAGCTCTCTCCACTCCTGTGGCTATCTATACCCGTAATGTGCGCATGTCAGATGACGTCACGAGGCGGACTTCCGCCCTAATGCGCGCATGGCAGTGACAGCCACAGGTGTTGTGGAGCCTGGATTCACACGCGCAGGCGCCGGACTCCAGCGGCAGTTCCGGTCTCCGGACTATTTAAAGGTATCTGAACAGCTGATTGTTAACCCCTTTTGAAAAAGCTTGGTGGCGAAACGTGCGTCAAGGGGCTCCTGGTGTACAGTTGGTGAGCTGTCCAGCTATACTATGGGTAAGCACGCATAGGCTATTATTTATTTATTAGGCATGTTCCTCATGGGGTATTGTCTTTGACACCTGGGGACTTTGCAGGAACTTCCTTATTATGATAGGATTCTGTAATAGCCGCATCGCTAGCAGCATACTTACCCCCGGATATATTTAGTGTTCCCCATTCACACCAGTTTACCTAGAGTTTCTCTCTTATTTACTACCTGTTTTGGTGCATGATTTTAATTGGTCATATCTTCTTGCTATGTATTTTTGTATCAATAAAAATATCTTTTCTATTATGATCCTTGGGATTTCTATACTCCGTTTCTTTGCTGTAGTACATGATTGTTGGAGTTGTCCTGGTGAACCAGTGTGTCTGGATACTGTGTTTGGGAGAGCTGCACTATATTGCTCTCAGCCATATACTACGTTTATGCTTCATGATTCCTTGTTTAAACATTTGTGAAGAGTGGGCGGAGCTAGACCTGCTGATAATCTCTGAAGGAGCACGCGACTTTTGGAGTTTCTTGTGCCCGATTTCGCCTATCTGGATTCTCTGATGCCTCAGACCTTTCTGATATGGATGTGAAGAGCCTCCAGAGGCCCGAGATCAGCGGTGGCTCATATGTGAGCTTTGTCTGCGGTGGTATCGGGAGGGACGACTTTTAGAAAGGAATAGCTAAGGCCTATACAAGAACTAGCCTTGTCTGTACCCTCAGGAAAAATGCAAGAATAGCTATGGAGGATATCCACTAAGTTAAAACATAACCTTTAATAAATATGACTAAAAGCTCGGATCCTAACAAAACACATACATAAGCAAAACAAAAAAAGTGCTCAGGTGAACCAGTGCTCGAAATAAAAAATTGGATCAGTCTTACCAATTCAGACGGACATATGGAAAATATCCCTCAAAATCCATGAGGGTGGTGGTTCCAGATTGCTAAGGGCCAAGGGTAGGGAAAGATACACCGCCACTGTCTTCCCTGTGAACCCTTAGAAGGACTCCTGTCCTAACAAGGACAGGCCCTAATTGAGCCCTACTATGGGAATCCACCAACCAAAGTGTAGCCCTAAATGTCTCTCTTCTCCCTACGCGTTTCAACTCCGATGGGGGAGCATCATCAGGGGAGTTATCTGGTACCAGTGGGTCCCCTCAGTAGTCCTGAAAGGACAGTCCAAAAAAGTCCATACACGTCCGTATGCGTATAAGTCCGTATCAAATGGGTCCCGCAGTGGCTGGGAAATCCCAGGAAGTTTAAAGATTCTAGCTGTGTCTAGCTGTGTCTAAAGCTTAAGTAAGTCCTGACGACTTTTAGAAAGGTAACGGAAATGTTGGCGGGAATTGTTAGAGGAGGATTGGGAAGACTTGTGGCGTCTACGCTTGCATCCGCTGTGGCTATGGGTGTGTTGGGGTAATTTAATAGGCAGCTATGGGTGGGTTACTGACCATAACCGGTAGCGTTGTGCTGTTTAGCATGGGGGGTGTTATAGCGTTACCGTAATCAATATTATTGTTGGGATATGAAAGGTCGGGGGTTAATAGAAATTCATTATTAGCTATTTGGACTATAGGGAATGATGCAGGATGCCCCAAGATTGCCATAGAAACACAGTTGTGACCTAATAAAATAGTCTGTAGGAGGAAAAAGATCCACATTATTGCAGGTCTATTATTGTGGATATTTGTGTAAATACTTCTGGATTTTGATTTTTTAAAAAGATTTCGCAAGAAAACACAACGTTTACACAATTGATAGAGATCAAACAGCCAGTTACCTGTCATTAATGCCACAACAAGCTTCTCTCAAACTGTTTAATTAAAACTATAAATAACAAAACACTGACAAAGGCCAAAAAAGTTTGTACCAGAGTAACCTGTGATTTTAGTTACATATAAAAAACATCTATAGGTATATATTGCTGACATTTTTAAAATACAAAACATAACAAAAAAATGTTACATTACACAAAACATGTTGATCATAGTTACTGCCATTAGAATTAGGTCTATATGTAGTACACTAAGATGTCACGGATCATACATCATTTTTGTAGACCTGTATCCCACAATCAATGAAGCCCTTCTGAGATATGAAGACTTTCAGTTTATATTGCGCTCATGGTGTGCAGGAGTAAGAGGAGAAATCACATGGATTAGGTCACAGAAGGAGGCAGAATCTGCTTTCAATGTTTTTTCCACAAACAAAATACATTTTTCTCAATAAAATCTTGGGATAAGGCAGGCTTTCTTTCAGCTTTCCCTGCACATTATGATACTTTGCTCTGCCCTCAACAGTGCAGAGAGAAGTGGACAATGGAGGAGACTGTGTGTATGACATAGGATGCGTTATACAAATGAAGCAGATGAGGACGCCATTCACAAGATGGGAGGCATTGTGCGAAGATCAGCAAGGCCCATCAGAACAGACTGCCCATCCAGTGAGAATAAATACCGTTTTTGAAATTATGCAGATTGGCCTGGGGACTTGTACACAGCCTTATGGAATAAGGACAAGGTGGTGGCTGCAGCTTAAGTGAGAAAAAACCTAGTGACAAATTTACTTTAACCAAGAGGATAAAGGATGACCAATATGTGTTGATTTGTAAGTTCTCTTTGCTCCTTGGGTATCAACGAGGATATACGAAGTACTCATGCTTTTGTGAGAATGTGACAGCTGGGATAGGACTCATCACTGGAGCCCAAAAAAAGTTTGACCAACAAGAACATCTTTGCAACCTGGACTCAAGAAAATAGTTTCCAAAAGTTAACTTTATCCCACAAGAGTTCTCCTGCCCCCACATTACATTTTTTACATTCCCATTTGGACAACTTTCCTGAAAAAATTGGTGCTGTTAGCGAAGAGCAAGGAGAAAGATTTCATCAGGATATTAAGGAGATAGAACATAAAAATGATGGGGAACAACAACTGGAGGCTTCACAGAGGAAATCTGCAGCCTTCTATTAGAGAAAGATGGATGGTGAACATGATGGGTGATAACTGCTGGAGGCTTCACAGAGAAGATCGGCAGCCTTCTATAAGAGAAAGATGGTGAACATGATGGAGGACGACTGCTGGAGGCTTCACAGAAGATCGTCAGCCTTCTATAAGAGAAAGATGGTGAACATGATGGAGGACGACTGCTGGAGGCTTCACAGAGGAAATCTGCAGCCTTCTATTAGAGAAAGATGGATGGTGAACATGATGGGTGACAACTGCTGGAGGCTTCACAGAGAAGATCGTCAGCCTTCTATAAGAGAAAGATGGAAGGTGAAGGGGTACGCCTACTGGATGGTTCAGAGACGGTGCACAGCCTTGTATAAGACAAAAGGGAGCGAGAGAAGCTTTGAAGGGAATAGTAGCAAGAATTAATTTCCAATAATGTTGCTGAATGAATGTTGAACACATTTTTATATATAATAGTGTAAATTTTGGGGTACAATAAAGGGGTCTCTTGAACATCTAGCTTGTATGCAATTTTGTTTTTCCAATAAACTTTATTAACATTTTCAACCAAAACAAGACATAGAGAGAGCAAGGTTAACACAAATGCAATGCCATGAAACATAAAAGTAAAAATAGAATAAAACAAAATAACAAAACAATAAATACAGTAAATTCTTATGGAAATATTTCCAGCCAGCGAGACCATTTTTTCTAAAAGGAAGGAAAGCAGCCATTCAGTAACGCCAATTTTTGTTCATTTGTTCATAGGATTTATGCAAAGCCAGTTTGTCAATAATTTCTTGTGAAGAGGGTACTTTAGAAGATTTCCAAAAAAAGGCAATAGCATTCTTAGAAACTAAAAGCAGTTGTATAACCTAAAAGGTGGAGTCAATTGATCTGCATTCAATGAGAGCAGGGCCAACTGAGGAGACAGAGAAAAATCCGAATGTTTTAATATAATAAAAGTAAGAGAAGAGATTTCATCCCCAAAAGGTCTAATACGTGGACAAAACCAAAACAAATGGGAAAGGCTACCATAATGTCCACAATCCCTCCAGCAGAGAGGGGAATTGGAAGGATTAACCCCTTAGTGACAGAGCCAATTTGGTACTTAATGACCAGGCCAATTTTTGCAATTCTGACCACTGTCACTTTATGAGGTTACAACTCTGGAACGCTTCAACGGGTCCCGCTGATTCTGAGATTGTTTTTTCGTGACATATTGTACTTCATGTTAGTGGTAACATTTCTTCGATATTACTTGCGATTATTTATGAAAAAAACGGAAATATGGCGAAAATTTTTAAAATTTTGCAATTTTCAAACTTTGTATTTTTATGCCCTTAAATCAGAGAGATATGTCATAAAAAATAGTTAATAAATAACATTTCCCACATGTCTACTTTACATCAGCACAATTTTGGAAACAAAATTTTTTTTTGTTAGGGAGTTATAAGGGTTAAAAGTTGACCAGCAATTTCTCATTTTTACAACACCATTTTTTTTTAGGGACCACATCACATTTGAAGTCATTTTGAGGGGTCTATATGATAGAAAATAATGAAGTGTGACACCATTCTAAAAACTACACCCCTCAAGGTTCTCAAAACCACATTCAAGAAGTTTATTAACCCTTTACGTGCTTCACAGGAACTGAAACAATGTGGAAGGAAAAAATGAACATTTAACTTTTTTTTGCAAACATCTTAATTCAGAACCATTTTTTTCTGTAAAAACAGAAATGTAACCATAAATTTTGTTATGCAATTTCTCCTGAATACGCCAATACCCCATATGTGGGGGTAAACCACTGTTAGGGCGCACCGCAGAACTTAGAAGTGAAGGAGCGCCGTTTGACTTTTTCAATGCAGAATTGGCTGGAATTGAGATCGGACACCATGTCACATTTAGAGAGCCCCTGATGTACCTAAACAGTGGAAACTCCCCACAAGTGACACCATTTTGGAAACTAGACCCCTTAAGGAACTTATCTAGATGTGTGGTGAGCACTTTGAACCCCCAAGTGCTTCACAGAAGTTTATAACGTAGAGCCGTGAAAATAAAAAATCGCTTTTGTTTACACAAAAATGATATTTTTGCCCACAAATTCTTATTTTCACAAGGGTAACAGGAGAAATTAGACCACAAAAGTTGTTGTGCAATTTCTCCTGAGTACGCTGATACCCAATATGTGGGGGTAAACAACTGTTAGGGCGCACCGCAGAGCTTGGAAGAGAAGGAGTGCCGTTTTACTTTTTCAATGTAGAATTGGCTGGAATTGAGATTGGACGCCATGTCGCGTTTGGAGAGCCCCTGATGTGCCTAAACAGTGGAAACCCCCCACAAGTGACACCATTTTGGAAACTAGACCCCTTAAGGAACTTATCTAGATGTGTGGCGAGCACTTTGAACCCCCATGTGCTTCACAGAAGTTTATAACGTAGAGCCGTGAAAAAAAAAAATTTGCATTTTTTCTACAAAAATTATCTTTTTGCCCACAAATTTTTATTTTCACAAGGGTAACAGGAGAAATTAGACCACAAAAGTTGTTGTGCAATTTCTCCTGAGTACGTCGATACCCAATATGTGGGGGTAAACCACTGTTTGGGCGCACCGCAGAGCTTGGAAGAGAAAGAGTGCCGT
This sequence comes from Ranitomeya imitator, assembly GCF_032444005.1. Classification (NCBI taxonomy): domain Eukaryota; kingdom Metazoa; phylum Chordata; class Amphibia; order Anura; family Dendrobatidae; genus Ranitomeya; species Ranitomeya imitator. The sequence goes on from NC_091283.1 coordinate 218,013,468, forward strand.
TTTACTTTTTCAATGTAGAATTGGCTGGAATTGAGATCGGACGCCATGTCGCGTTTGGAGAGCCCCTGATGTGCCTAAACAGTAGAAATCCCCCACAAGTGACCCCATTTTGGAAACTAGACCCCCCATGGAACTTATCTAGATGTGTGGTGAGAACCTTGAATGCCCAAGTCCTTCACAGAAGTTTATAATGCAGAGCCGTGAAAATAAAAAATATTTTTTTTTTCCACAAAAAAGATTTTTTAGCCACCAAATTTTTATTTTCACAAGGGTAACAAGAGAAACTGGACCCCAAAAGTTGTTGTCCAATTTGTCCTGAGTATGCTGGTATCCCATATGTGGGGGTAAACCACTGTTTGGGCGCACGGCAGAGCTCGGAAGGGAAGGAGCGCCTTTTTGGAATGCAGACTTTGATAGAATGGTCTGTGGGCATTATGTTGCGATTGCAGAGCCCCTGATGTACCTAAACTGTAGTAACCCCCCACAAGTGACCCCATTTTGGAAACTAGACCCCCCAAGGAACTTATCTAGATGTGTGGTGAGAACTTTGAATGCCCAAGTGCTTCACAGAAGTTTAGAATGCAGAGTCGTGAAAATAAAAAAAAAATTTTTTTTCACAAAAAAGATTTTGTAGCCCCCAAGGTTTTATTTTCACAAGGGTAACAAGAGAAATTGGATCCCAGAAGTTGTTGTCCAATTTATCCCGAGTACGCTGATGCCCCATATGTGGGGGTAACCCACTGTTTGGGCGCACGGCAGAGCTCAGAAGGGAGGGAGCACCATTTGACTTTTTGAGCGCAAAATTGGCTGTCGTGTTTGGAGACCCCCTGATGTACCTAAACAGTGGAAACCCCCCAATTCTAGCTCCAACCCTAACCCCAACACACCCCTAACCCTAATCCCAACCTCATCCATAATCCTAATCACTAACCCTAACCATAATCACAACCCTTACCCCAAAACAACCCTAATGTCAACCCTAACCATAACCCTAATCAAAACCCTAAATCCAACACACCCCTAATCCTAATCTCAACCCTAACCTCAAACCTAACCCTAATCCCAATACACCCCTAATCACAACCCTAACCTTAACCCTAATCCCAAACCTAACCCTAATCCCAAGCGTAACCCTAATGCCAACCCTAACCCTAATACGAACCCTAATCCAAACCCTAACCCTAATCCCAGCTCTAACCCTAACTTTAGCCCCAACCCTAGCCCTAACTTTAGCCCCAACCCTAACCCTAGCCCTAGGGCTACTTTCACACTTGCGTCGTTTGGCATTCCGTCGCAATCCGTCGTTTTGGACAAGAAACGGATCCTGCAAATGTGCCCGCAGGATGCGTTTTTTGCCCATAGACTTGTATTGCCGAAGGATCGTGACGGATGGCCACACGTCGCGTCCGTCGTGCACTGGATCAGTTGTGTTTTGGCGGAGCGTCGGCACAAAAAAACGTTCAATGAAACTTTTTTTGTACGTCGCATCCGCCATTTCTGACCGCGCATGCGTGGCCGTAACTCCGCCCCCTCCTCCCCAGGACATAGATTGGGCAGCGGATGTGTTGAAAAACTACAGCTGCTGCCCACGTTGTGCACAATTTTCACAACGTGCGTCGGTATGTCGGGCCGACGCATTGCGATGGCCCCGTACCGACGTAAGTGTGAAAGAAGCCTAACCCTAAGTTTAGCCCCAACCCTAACCCTAAATTTAGCCCCAACCCTAACCCTAAATTTAGCCCCAACCCTAGCCCTACCCCTAACCTAACCCTACCCCTAACCTAACCCTACCCCTAACCCTAACCTAACCCTACCCCTAACCCTACCCCTAACCCTACCCCTAACCCTACCCCTAACCCTACCCCTAACCCTACCCCTAACCCTAACCTAACCCTACCCCTAACCCTACCCATAACCCTAACCCTACCCCTAACCCTACCCCTAACCTAACCCTAACCTAACCCTACCCCTAACCCTACCCCTAACCCTACCCCTAACCCTAACCCTACCCCTAATTTTAGCCCCAACTGCTGTTCTCCTGCCGGCCGGCAGATGGAGACAGATGGCGGGCGCACTGGGCATGCGTCTGCCATGTTCTGCTGCCGGCGGCCAGGAGGAGCAGCAAGAGGATCCAGGGACCTAGGTGAGTATGCTAGGGTCCCCGAATCCCCCTATTTCTCTGTCCTCTGATGTGCGATCACATCAGAGGACAGAGAATTACACTTTACTTTTTTTTTTTTTTTGCGGTCGCCGGTAAACAGTTAAATACCGGCGATCGCAAAACAGGGGTCGGTAATACCGACCCCGATCGTGCTCTTTGGGGTCTCGGCTACCCCCGGCAGCCGAGACCCCAAAGATTCTCCCGGTGCCAGCCGGCGGGCGCACTGCGCATGCGCCCTCCATTTTGAAGATGGCGGCGCCCACCGGGAGACACGAGGAGCATCGGGGGAGCTAGGTGAGTATTGGGGGGCCACCTGGGACCCCTTTTCTCTGTCCTCCGATGTGCGATCACATCGGAGGACAGAGAAATTAAAAAGAGATCGCTTTTTTTTTTTTTTTTTTGCGATCGCCGGTAAACGGTTAATTACCGGCGATCGCAAATGCGGGGTGGGTTAAAACCCCCCCGAATCATGTTCTCTGGGGTCTCGGCTACCCTCGGCAGCCGAGACCCCGGAGAAAATCGGCCTCTGGGGGGCGCTATGGACTTTTTCCACAGCGCCGTTAATTAACGGCGCTGTGGTTTAAGTACCCTTAGCGGCCGCCGTTAAAAGGCGTATCGGCGGTCGCTAAGGGGTTAATAAATGCTAAGCGACACGGGGAATAATACCACCTGGAGATAAGTTTAAAATAAGACTCATGAAGAGCCATGGACATGGTGGCAGAATAAGTCAAGGACATGGCCAGTTCCCAATCATCTAGAGCTACAGAAAGATCCAAAGTAGATTCCCATTTGCTCATATATGGGGATTTTATAATTTTGAAGTTATTATTAAACCACTGGTAGATACAGTATATTGAGTAGACCAAGCATGCTATGACCGGAGTTGCATAAAATGTTAATCGCCGGCTCTGAAAAAGGAGGATGACCAGTCACCAGTGGCCTCAAAAAATCCTTTAAAATAGTAAACTGCATAAAAGCCAATGAGGGAATTCCAAACCTATCTTTAAGGTGGGTAAATGAAACAAACTTGTTACCATCAAAGATGTTATGTAGTTTAGAGATTCCCCAGTCAGCCCAACTTGAAAGAAAATCAAACGAGAAAACAGTAGCCAAAAAAAGAGAGGGGAAGTCTCAGCATAAGCTCCATCTTATGGAAACCGCTTTTAATTTTGAGAAATTTCCACCATGCCACAAGAACGGCTTCAAGAATCAGATGATCAGACCGAAGCAAAGACTTAGAGGTGAATAAATTCATATTAATTGCACAAAAAGTCCAGGAAATGAATGGCACTAGGCAGTAATATATTTACAATTTCAGTTCATACTACAGGATTCTTCTTAAGACCCTTATTGCACATATGTTCCAAGCATTTTGCAGGTGGTGCTCAACATATCACAGAAACTGGAGAGACAATTGATGCTAAAGAAAGCAGACGTGGCACTCACCCGAGATATACTGCATTCAAAGTCCTTTATTCATCTTCATACAAGATCGAAAATTTCAGCGGAGAGGCGGCAAGCAGGAGAGGGGGTGCGGGGAGTGGAAGGAGGACGACGGCCGTTTCGTGCAAATGCGCTTCTACGGGTCCAGGTCTCCTGCTGGCTGCCTCCGTTGAAATGTTCGATCTTGTATGAAGATGAATAAAGGACTTTGAATGTAGCATATCTCGGGTGAGTGCCACGTCTGCTTTCTTTAGCATCAAATTCATAATAATATTACAAGGTGGAGAATTTCTATTAAAATATAATTCCAATTCCACCCATGAAGGTGTATGATCTGCAGACCATCAATATAGACTCTGTTTAATTAAATTAGAGAAATAATAGGCCGAAATATTAGGAAGACCCATGCCCCCACGCAATTTATGTTTATACAGTTGACTAGAGGCTATATGAGCTCGTTGCCCCAAACAGATTGAGGTGTGCCTGCAAACTGGTCAAATAGGAAGTAGAAACAAGTAAAGAAGGGACCTGAAGACATAGAGAACCTTGGGAAGAATTATTGATTTTACAATAAGGCACTTTCCCCAATACTTTATGATAATAAAGTATTATTATACTTTATATAATACTTATATAATACTTTATCATCATAAAATTTAAGCTCTTTAGAAATAGAAGCAATAAGAGAATCCAAATTGCTTGGAATCAAGGAGTTAAGGTTTCTAGAAAACCTCAAACCCAAATAAACAATAACCCTCTGCACCCAACCCCAGGGCAAAATATACTTTATACACTGGATTTGAGAATCAGTGCGGTTAAATTGAAAAATTTTTGACCTTAACTCGTTTATTTTAAAATACGAAAATTTTTAAGAAGGGTTTGCAAATATGGAATAGAACGACAATGATTGGTAAATTATTTTAAATTCCTTACGATCCATGCAAACTCCCTTTATGGAGGGATTATCTCTAATGAGCTGGGCTAATGGCAAGGGGAAAAAGCAATGGAGAAAGGGGGCAACCTTGCTGGGTACCATTAGAGATTGGAAAAGTGATTATTAATATAAATTTTTGCCTGAGGATCGGAATATAAAGCCATAATTTTATTTATAAAGTCCAAATAAAAGCCAAATTTTTGTAGAGAACATTTGAGAAAAGTCCAATTTAAGCGATCAAACGCTTTCTCTGCCTCAAGGGAAATTAAATTGGAGTTAATTTTTCGGGAACTAATTAATTCAATAATATCTATCAGCCTCCTGGTACCTTCAATGGATTGCCAGTGCTTGATAAATCCAATCTGGTCCGTGGAAATTAATTTGCGCAAAATAAGGTTAAGGCGGTTAGATAAGACTTTGGAACAAATTTTGAGATCAGTATTAATTATTGAAATGGGACAGTAATTAAATATTTGATCAGGACTAGTATAAGGCTTGGGAATAAGTATAATCGTGGCATCCAAATTTTCCCTAGGGAAAGAACCAACGGACGCAGCGGCATTGAAAATTTGAACTAAAATGGGGGACAAGAACTTTACAGAATGATTTATAATAATTATTGCTATAACCATCAGGACCAGGGGCCTTATAAGATTTCAGTTGTTTTATTGTGTCACTAATCTCTTCTGCAGTAAAAGGAGCAGCCAAAAAGTCTGCATCCATGGAATCAAGTTGTGGAAGATTGACAGAAAACAAAAGTCATCAATAGATCTCGCACCTGGAATGAGAAGAGAGGGATCAGATCGCAAATTATATAATTGATTGAAATATTGTGCAAATGCATTTGCAATGTTCTGTGGGTGGGTGAGAGAAATGCTCTTGGGAGAAATGATCTTGTCGATTCGGTTGCGTATTCTAACCTTTAAAACGAGTGGGCTTGTTAAGGGACATATAGTGATTGAGTTTTGATTGTTTGACTGCAGAGTCATAAAATGAAAAAATCGTGGCCCTCAATTCATTCCTAAGATGGGATAAATCAGTCAAAGTTTTGGAACAAGGGGTGGGGCTATTGGCCAATGCCAGCTCCAACTCCTTTTTAATCAAGGCTTGTAAACATTTAATCTTTTGGCGGTTAAAATTTTTAATACTGGAGGAAATATGAATTAGAGTGCCACGTAGGACCGCCTTGTGCGCGTTCCACTGGAGGAATGGCTTGGAAGGGTCATACACATTCTCAGAAAAATACAGGCTAAGAGATCTAGAAATTTCCTCATGGTATGTAGGATTTTGAAAAATAGAAGCATTACACTTCCACAACGGTTGATTATTGATAGAGTGACCTTCAATCAATTTGACAATGACAGGGGCATGATCCGAAATGGATTTATTACCAAAGGATATGGAGGAAAATCTAGGGAGGGAGAACACATCTGATAATATCAGATCAATGCGAGAAGCTGATAATTGGGAGTCAGAAAAATACATGTATTCCCTTGAAGTGGAGTTTAAACATCTAAAGATGTCATAAAGTTTGTGAGTAAAAAGCCAAGTATTTAAAGAGGGGAAGTTAAGCCTATTTGAGATGAGGCATCAAGTATATTATCAGGGATTATTATTATTATTATTATACATTTTTATAGCGCCATTTATTCCATGGCGCTTTACATGTGAATACGAGGCAAATATAGACAAATACATTAAACATGAGCAGATAACAGGCACACGGGTACATAAGGAGGGAGGACCCTGCCCGCGAGGGCTCACAGTCTGCAGGGGATGGGTGATGAAACACTAGGAGAGGGTAAGGCAGGATGCGCGGCGGTTCAGTAAATAGATCAAATTAAAGTCTCCTAAAAGTAAAAGAATGCCTTTTATAGTGGTTCAATTTTTTCAGCAACTTATCTAAAATTTAATTTGACCCTTATAAGGAGCATAAATATTTACAATAGTGTAAATTTGGGAATTTAACTTGCAAACAAGGACATGAAAATGACCACTCACATCTACCAATTCCTCCAATAGCTCAAACAACAAGGAGTCTCTGATCAGGGTCACAACGCCTGCCCCTTTAGAAGGACCCGAGGCTTCAAAAACATGTAGGTAATTTTTTAGGGCAAATGCAGGATGATTATGTATCGTAAATTTAGTCTCTTGCAGGCACACCACATCCGCAACTGATTTATTAATTTCCCTCTGAAAGGAAAAACGTCTAGTCGAGCTATTAACCCCTTTTACCCCCAAGGGTGGTTTGCACGTTAATGACCAGGCCAATTTTTACAATTCTGACCACTGTCCCTTTATGAGGTTATAACTCTGGAACGCTTCAACGGATCCCAGTGATTGTGACAATGTTTTATCGTGACATATTGTACTTCATGGTAGTGGTAACATTTCTTTGATATTACCTGCATTTATTTGTGAAAAAAACAAATTTGGCAAAAATTTCTCAATTTTCCAACTTTGAATTTTTATGCAATTAAATCACAGAGATATGTCACACAAAATACTTAATAAGTAACATTTCCCACATGTCTACTTTACATCAGCACAATTTTGGAACCAAAATTTTTTTTGTTAGGGAGTTATAAGGGTTAAAAGTTGACCAGCGATTTCTAATTTTTACAACACTTTTCAACCTGTCTGTGCCTGAACATACCGCCATGCGGAATTATATTAAGGAGTCTTTGGCGAAAGGGCATATTCGGCCATCTTCTTCACTGTTGGGAGCGGGATTCTTTTTTGTTGCTAAGAAGGATGGCTCCTTGAGACCCTGTATTGATTATCGCCTCTTGAATAAGATCACGGTCAAGTTTCAATACCCTTTACCTTTGCTTTCTGATTTGTTTGCTAGGATTAAGGGGGCTAGTTGGTTTACTAAGATTGACCTTCGGGGGGCATATAATCTTGTTCGTATTAAGCAGGGTGATGAATGGAAAACTGCGTTTAATACGCCCGAAGGTCATTTTGAATATCTTGTGATGCCATTCGGGCTCACTAATGCTCCATCTGTTTTTCAGTCCTTCATGCATGATATCTTCCGGACTTATCTTGATAAATTCTTGATTGTATATTTGGACGATATTTTGATTTTTTCCGATGATTGGGAGTCTCACGTGGAACAGGTCAGGATGGTATTTCAGATCCTTCGTGACAATGCTTTGTTTGTGAAGGGGTCTAAGTGTCTCTTTGGGGTGCAGAAGGTTTCTTTTTCTCCCTCATCTATGGAGATGGATCCGGTTAAGGTTCAGGCCATTCATGATTGGATTCAACCCACATCCGTGAAAAGCCTTCAGAAATTTTTGGGTTTTGCAAATTTTTATCGCCGTTTCATTGCTAACTTCTCTAGTGTGGTTAAACCCTTGACCGATTTGACGAAGAAAGGCGCTAATGTGGCGAATAGGTCCTCTGCGGCTGTCTCTGCTTTCAGGAGCTTAAACGCTGATTTACTTCTGCTCCGGTGTTGCGCCAACCGGATGTTTCTCGTCCGTTTCAGGTTGAGATTGACATTTCTGAGATTGGGGCAGGGGCCGTTTTGTCTGAGGGATTCTGTTGGTTCCTTGATGAAACTGTGAGCCTTCTTTTCCCATAAGTTTTCGCCTGCTGAACGCAATTATGATGTCGGCAATCGAGAGTTGCTGGCTATGAAGTGGGCGTTTGAGGAGTGGCGACATTGGCTTGAGGGAGCTAAGCACCGTATTGTGGTCTTGACCGATCATAAGAATCTGATTTACCTCGAGTCTGCCAAACGGCTGAATCCTAGACAGGCTCGATGGTCCTTGTTTTTTTCCCGTTTTGATTTCGTGGTTTCGTATCTTCCGGGTTCTAAGAATATTAAGGCTGATGCCCTCTAGGAGTTTTTTGCCTGATTCTCCTGAGGTCCTGGAACCGGTCGGCATTCTGAAAGAAAGGGTGGTCCTTTCTGCCATTTCCCCTGATTTACGACGGGTTCTTCAGGAATTTCAGGCTGACAGACCTGACCGCTGTCCTGTTGGGAAACTGTTTGTTCCTGACAGATGGACTAGTAGAGTGATTTCTGAGGTTCACTGTTCCGTGTTGGCTGGTCATCCTGGTATTTTTGGTACCAGATATTTGGTTGGTAGGTCCTTTTGGTGGCCTTTTTTGTCACGTGATGTGCGTTCTTTTGTGCAGTCCTGTGGGACTTGTGCGTGGGCCAAGCCTTGTTGTTCCCGTGCTAGTGGGTTGCTTTTGCCATTGTCAGTCCCTGAGAGGCCCTGGACGCATATTTCTATGGATTTTATTTCTGATCTTCCGGTTTCCCAGAAGATGTCTTATCTGGGTTGTTTGTGACCGGTTCTCTAAGATGGTTCATTTGGTGCCTTTGCCTAAATTGCCTTCCTCTTCAGATTTGGTTCCGTTGTTTTTTCAGCATGTGGTTCGTTTGCATGGTATTCCGGAGAATATTGTGTCCGACAGAGGTTCCCAGTTTGTTTCTAGGTTTTGGCGGGCCTTTTGTGCTAGGCTGGGCATTGATTTGTCTTTTTCTTCTGCATTTCATCCTCAGACAAATGGCCAGACTGAGCGAACTAATCAGACTTTGGAGACTTATTTGAGATGCTTTGTGTCTGCTGATCAGGATGATTGGGTGGCCTTCTTGCCATTGGCCGAGTTTGCCCTTAATAATCGGGCTAGTTCGGCTACTTTGGTTTTGCCTTTCTTTTGTAATTTTGGTTTTCATCCTCGTTTTTCTTCTGGGCAGGTTGAGCCTTCAGACTGTCCTGGTGTGGATTCTGTGGTTGACAGGTTGCAGCAGATTTGGGCTCATGTGGTGGACAATTTGGTGTTGTCTCAGGAGGAGGCTCAACGTTTTGCTAACTGTCGTCGGTGTGTTGGTTCCCGGCTTCGGGTTGGGGATCTGGTCTGGTTGTCTTCCTGTCATGTTCCTATGAAGGTTTCTTCCCCTAAGTTTAAGCCTCGGTTTATTGGTCCTTATAGGATTTCTGAGATTATTAATCCGGTGTCTTTTCGATTGGCGCTTCCGGCCTCTTTTGCTATCCATAATGTCTTCCATAGATCTTTATTGAGGAAATATGTGGTGCCCGTTGTTCCCTCTGTTGATCCTCCGGCCCCTGTGTTGGTTGATGGAGAGTTGGAGTATGTGGTTGAGAAGATTTTGGAATCTCGTTTTTCGAGGCGGAGGCTTCAGTACCTTGTCAAATGAAAGGGTTATGGCCAGGAGGATAATTCTTGGGTTTTTGCCTCTGATGTCCATGCTGCTGATTTGGTTCATGCCTTTCATCTGGCTCGTCCTGATCGTCCTGGGGCTCTAGTGAGGGTTCGGTGACCCCTCCTCAAGGGGGGGTACTGTTGTGAATTCTGCTTTTGGGTTCCCTCCAGTGGTTGTAGGTGGTAATGCAGTTGTCCCTGAGTAGCAGTCATGGTCAGGTGTATCTGCTGATTGCAGTTCTGAATGGGGTATTTAGGTGTGCAGGATTCATTAGTCCTTGCCAGTTGTCCATGGTTCAGGGAGGTTTTGGATCTATGTCTGGTTCCTCCTGCCTTGCTTCCAATTCAGTAAAGATAAGTGTTTTTTTTTCTGTGGCACATATGCTGTGTGCTTAATAATTCTGTGCTATTCATTTGTTTTCTCTTGTCCAGCTTAGATTGTGTCAGTGTTTTCTCAGTCTTGTTGGATTCTCAGGAGTTGCAGATATACGCTCCACAGCTTTAGTTCGATGGTGGAAGTTTTTGTATCATCTGCTGTGGATATTTTTTGGAAGGGTTTTAATACTGACCGCTTAGTATTCTGTCCTATCCTTTCCTATTTAGCTAGAAGTGGCCTCTTTTGCTAAATCCTGTTTCCTGCCTGCGTGTGTCTTTCCTCTACTATTCACAGTCAATATTTGTGGGGGGCTGCCTATCCTTTGGGATTTTGCTCTGAGGCAAGGTAGAATTCTTACTTCTATAGGGGTATTTTGTCCTCCGGCTGTGTCGAGGTGTCTAGGATTTGTTAGGCACACCCCACGGCTACTTCTAGTTGCAGTGTTAAGTTCAGGATTTGCGGTCAGTACAGTTTCCACCAACTCCAGTGAAAGTTCCATGCGGCTCCAAGGCCACCAGATCATAACAGTGTTCCAACAATCTTGAAGGAGTTCCCAGAGTTGCTTAGCACTTGTTGGCCCTTTTGCCTTCACTCTGCGGTCCAGCTCACCCCAAACCATCTCGATTGGGTTCAGGTCTGGTGACTGTGGAGGCCAGGTCATCTTGCGCAGCACCCCATCACTCTCCTTCTTGGTCAAATAGTCCTTACACATCCTGAAGGTTTGTTTGGGGGCATTGTCTTGTTGAAAAATAAATGATGGTCCAACTAAATGCAAACCGGATGGAATAGCATGCCGCTGCAAGATGCTGTGGTAGCCATGCTGATTCAGTATGCCTTCAATTTTGACTAAATCCCCAACAGTGTCACCAGCAAAGCACCCCCACACCATCACACCTCCTTCTCCATGCTTCACGGTGGGAACCAGGCATGTAGAGTCCATCCGTTCACCTTTTCTGCATCGCACAAAGACACGGTGGTTGGAACCAAAGATCTCAAATTTGGACGCATCAGTCCAAAGCACAGATTTCTACTGGTCTAATGTCCATTCCTTGTGTTCTTTAGCCCAAACAAGTCTCTTCTGCTTGTTGCCTGTCCTTAGCAGTGGTTTCCTAGCAGCTATTTTACCATGAAGGCCTGCTGCACAAAGTCTCCTCTTAACAGTTGTTGTAGAGATGTGTCTGCTGCTAGAACTCTGTGTGGCATTGACCTGGTCTCTAATCTGAGCTGCTGTTATCCTGTGATTTCTGAGGCTGGTGACTCGGATAAACTTATCCTCAGAAGCAGAGGTGACTCTTGGTCTTCCTTTCCTGGGGCGGTCTCATGTGAGCCAGTTTCTTTGTAGCGCTTGATGATTTTTGCCACTGCACTTGGGGACACTTTCAAAGTTTTCCCAATTTTTTGGACTGATTGACCTTCATTTCTTAAAGTAATGATGGCCACTCGTTTTTCTTTACTTCAGTCAGGGCCTCTTACATACTGACCGGCGAAGCGCTGGTATAGCACAAAACGGCCGTCAACACCTGTTGACTGGGGCTCCTGTTCTCACTCTCCCGGCCATGAATTTTTAATGAAGTTTCAATAAAGCAAGAAAATTTTTAGATCGGTGAGTGTTAGGTCTCGAGTTCTCGCTTCTGCACAGGGGGAATCTCGAGCCATCTCCGCTGCGGTCTCCCATTCTTATCCAGCCGCAGTGGAGTCTGCTCAGCAGGGACATCAGTCCCAGCGTCTTGCTCAGTCTCACTCTGTACAGAGAGTTACTGCTGCTTCTTCAGCTTCTGCCATTAAAGCCAGTGCTGGTCAGCAGCGAGCGGACTTCTCAGGGACTAAGTCCTTGTCTGCACACACTGAGCATGCCCAGGGCAAGATCTCCCGTTGGAGATCGAGGGTCATGTGCTAATGCTCTGCAGCACATTCCATTGGTCCTCTTAGCAGGTCTTGGAAGGGCAAAGTTTCTGTGGCCACTTCCTGTGCTGCAACTATATAAACTGCGCAAGACCGCACGGCCATGCGCTAGTGTACATTTGCTTACGTGTGTTTGTTGTGAGTGCAAGTCGTCCTTGGATACCCCTTCCCTATTGAATGTCTGTTTGCGGAAGGTGTATGGTTGCTATCTAGCGCCCGACTTATCCTACAGCACGAATCACACATTACAGCGTCCAGTTGCTGTGACTGCCAGTACGGCGCCGTGCACTTCCTCTGTGCTTTCCTTACCCAAGCCTGGGTGGTTAGTGGCGTTCGTCAGTGCGGCACCGCATGCACTCTTGTGCCCTAATATTGTGATTTAGCTTCCTTACACACCCAGTTGCGGTGTTGTGCCAGCAAGGGTCTAATCGGACTTCAATCCTAGTTGGGGTTGAGTTCGCTGACTACTTGCTCGCGCTCTATGCGCGGTACCGCGATCCTGTGACACAACAGGATCGCTTCCTTCACGCTGGGTGAAGTTTAACCCACGTGTGTATACTTATGAGTACCGCCATATAGTCCGTCATTACTTGGCAGCAGGTTCCATCTCTGCACGGTGGACCCCGGGCTGCGAATGCACCATACTCTATCTGTCTTGTTATTTGGTGCGTTCCGCTAGCCCTAGCATTACACTAGCGCCAGGGTCTGGCTAGTAATGATGGACAAACAGCAATCCTTGCAGTATATCCAGCAGCTGGAGGGTAGGTTGGCGGCTCTTGAGAGCGCAACCTCAGCTGTGGATGTTACCACAGTTGCTGTACAGGCTGCTAGCGTGGCTGCAGCAACCCTGTCCATTGCCACCCCTGCTCCGACATTTTCTCGCCTCCCGCTGCCAGAAAAATTTTCTGGTGATAGCAAATTTTATAGGGGATTTGTGAGTCAGTGCTCTATTCACCTCGAGCTCCTGGCTGCACGTTTTCCCACAGAGCGGGCTAAGGTGGGATTTATAGTGTCTCTCTTGTCGGACAGGGCGTTGGAATGGGCTACGCCGCTGTGGGAGCGTGGCGATCATGTGGTGCAGAGTGCTCCGCTGTTTCTGAGCACTCTGAAACAGGTATTTTTAGGACCTCAAGTCACCCATGATACTGCGCTCCAACTGCTGGCATTAACTCAGGGTGAGTCCTTGGTCAGTCATTTTGCCGTCCAATTCCGCACTTTAGCTTCTGAGCTGGATTGGTTGGATAAAGCTCTTATCCCCATATTTTGGAGGGGCCTGGCTGACCACGTTAAGGACGCTCTGGCCACTTGGGAGATTCCTGCCACACTGGAGAAGTTAATAACTGTCTCCACTCGAATTGACCTCCGTTTTAACGAGCGGAGGTTAGAGCGAGCCCAGTGTAGGCAGAGGTTTCGGCTGGCTCCTACCTTCGCCAAACCTCTGGAATCTCCGGTCCTGGTTCCTGAGTCACATGAGGCCAGGGAAGTGTCACAAGCGGGATCTAAGTCCCGGACCGCCTGTGCACTCAAAATCTGTCATGTTTGCCAGCAGTCAGGACATCTAGCCACCAGATGTTCTCAGCGGTCGAGGAAACGTCAGCGTCTAGTGGTAGTAGGTGGAGGTACTCTAGACACGGCGACGTTTGCCTCTAAATTGTCCTTTAAGGGGACAATTACTATAGGCTCATTCTCCCACTCGGTAGAGCTCTGCGTGGATTCTGGGGCGGAGGGCAATTTTATGTCTTCTGCCTTCGCCCAACGTCACGCAATACCCCTGGTTATGCTAGCTCAACCAGTAACGGTACGAGTGGTGAATGGGTCGACACTGCCCTCACAGATAACACACCAGACTATCCCTTTTACTCTGTCCATGTCGCCATCTCATCAGGAGATTATATCTCTGCTCGTCATTCCTGAGGGAATTGATGAGGTCCTGTTGGGAATACCTTGGCTACGGTACCACTCTCCTCATATCAAGTGGTCCTCTGGGGCGAATCTTGTGGGGGTAGGTGTCAGAGGGAGTGCGTTCAGGTTGCTACTACAGAGGTACCCGCAGATCTTTCCTCTCTCCCCAAGCAGTATTGGTCTTATGCAGACGTGTTCTCCAAAAAGGCGGCGGAGATCCTTCCGCCCCATCGCCCCTATGACTGTCCTATTGATCTCTTGCCTGGTGCTGAGCCTCCCCGGGGTCGGGTCTATCCGCTATCTCTCACGGAGACGGAGGCAATGTCACAGTACATCCAGGAAAATCTGGCAAGAGGATTCATTAGGAAGTCAGTGTCACCTGCTGGGGCAGGGTTCTTCTTCGTGCAGAAGAAGAATGGGGAATTGCGTCCATGCATAGACTACAGGGGTCTTAATGCCATCACCGTTAAAAATAAGTATCCTTTGCCCTTGGTATCTGAGCTCTTCGATAGGCTTCGTGGAGCAAGGGTATTTACTAAACTAGATCTGCGGGGTGCTTACAACCTGATTCGCATCCGTGAGGGGGACGAATGGAAGACGGCTTTTAACACCAGGGATGGGCACCATGAATATCTGGTGATGCCCTTCGGGCTCTGTAATGCCCCAGCCGTTTTCCAAGACTTTGTGAACGATATCTTCCGGGATATGCTTTCCACCTCGGTCGTAGTCTATCTGGATGATATTCTCATCTACTCTCCAGATATTGACTCCCACCGGAGAGATGTTTGCAAAGTCTTCGACCTCCTACGGGCAAACTCCCTCTATGCCAAGTTGGAGAAGTGTATGTTTGAGCAGGAGTCCTTACCTTTCCTAGGCTACATCATCTCTGCCCAGGGATTGGCTATGGATCCTGCCAAACTACAGGCTGTGATGGACTGGCAGGAACCCCATTCTCTTAAAGCGGTGCAGCGCTTTATGGGGTTCATTAATTATTATCGCCAGTTCATTCCGCATTTCTCAACTTTGGTAGCTCCCTTGGTTGCCCTCACCAAGAAGGGGGCGAATCCCAAATTGTGGTCTGAGGAGGTCTCCAAGGCCTTTAACTCTATAAAGTCACACTTCGCTAGCGCTCCCATCCTACATCGCCCCGATGTTGATAAGCCATTTATCATGGAGGTGGATGCCTCTTCTGTTGGTGCTGGAGCAGTCCTCTTCCAAAAGGATGCTCAAGGTCGGAAGCATCCTTGCTTCTTTTTCTCCAAGACCTTCTCACCAGCAGAGAGGAATTATTCCATCGGGGACAGGGAGTTGCTAGCCATGAAGTTGGCTTTCTCGGAGTGGAGACATCTCTTGGAGGGAGCACGTTTTCCCTTCCAAGTCTTCACAGACCATAAAAATTTGGTGTACCTGCAGACAGCCCAGCGGTTGAATTCTCGCCAGGCCAGATGGTCCTTATTCTTCTCCCGGTTTCATTTCACCCTCCATTTTCTTTCTGGGGAGAAAAACATTCGGGCCGACGCTCTCTCTCGCTCCGTTGTGTCATCTGCGGAGGAGGAGGAGGAGCCTCGGCTTATTGTCCCCACCGAAAGCTTGAGAACTGTGGCCCCGGTTTCGCTAGAGTCTGTGCCTCCGGGCAAGACTTTTGTACCATCCAGTTTGCGACCGGAGGTTCTCTCTTGGGCACACTCGTCCAGGGTGGGTGGACATTTTGGTACCAAAAGGACATCTGAGTTACTGGCGAGGACATACTGGTGGCCGCATATGGCTCGTGATGTCGCAGAGTATGTTCGGGCGTGTGTCTCTTGCGCCAAGAACAAGACTCCTCGGCAACGGCCAGCTGGTTTGCTTTATCCTCTGCCGGTGGCGGACAGGCCCTGGGAGATGGTCGGGATGGACTTTGTGGTGGGCTTACCCAAGTCTCGTAACTGCACCATTATCTGGGTGATCACCGACCATTTTTCCAAAATGGTGCATTTGGTGCCTCTTCCACGGCTACCTTCTGCACGGGCGTTGGCTGTCTTGTTCGTCAAGCATATCTTTCGCCTACACGGTATGCCAGACAAAATTGTTAGTGACCGGGGTCCCCAGTTTGCGTCTCGATTCTGGAGAGAGCTTTGTCGTCTACTCAGTATTGAGTTGAATCTCTCTTCGGCATATCATCCCGAGACGAATGGGTTGGTAGAAAGGGCCAACCAGACCTTGGTCACATATTTACGACATTTTGTTTCTGCCAGGCAGGATGACTGGGCATCCTTGCTACCGTGGGCAGAGTTTGCACTTAACAATGCCGTAGCCGACTCCACCGGTCAGACTCCATTCCTTCTAAATTATGGCCAGCATCCGCGTGTTCCTGTGCCCATGCCTGTGTCTTCTGCTGACTCCAGGGTGGCAGACTGGGCTGTGGAGGCACGGGACATTTGGGACCGCACACAGGATGCCATTCGGGCCTCCAAGGAGAGAATGAGGTCCTCTGCCGATGTTCATCGGCGCCCCGCTCCGACCTTTGCTCCTGGCGACTTGGTGTGGCTCTCCGCCCGTAACATCAGGCTGCGAGTTGAGTCCACTAAGTTTGCTCCTCGCTACTTGGGTCCCTTCAAGGTTCTCGAACGGGTTAATCCTGTGGTCTACCGTTTGGCTCTTCCTCCACGCTTGGGTATCACCGACACCTTTCATGTGTCCCTCTTGAAACCCGTATACATGTCCCGGTTTTCCGAGTCATCTGCCGGGACATCGGGTTCATCTACGGACGATTACGAGGTGAACGCTATTTTGGGGTGCAAGGTGGTACGCGGCAAAAAGTTCTATCTGGTGGATTGGGAGGGTTATGGCCCAGAGGACAGGTCATGGGAGCCTGCTGAAAACATTCGGGCCCCACAGCTCATTGCTGCCTTCGAGCGTAGCGAGGCCCAAGGAGGGGGGCCCTAGGAGGGGGGTAATGTTAGGTCTCGAGTTCCCGCTTCTGCACAGGGGGAATCTCGAGCCATCTCCGCTGCGGTCTCCCATTCTTATCCAGCCGCAGTGGAGTCTGCTCAGCAGGGACGTCAGTCCCAGCGTCTTGCTCAGTCTCAATCTGTACAGAGAGTTACTGCTGCTTCTTCAGCTTCTGCCATTAAAGCCAGTGCTGGTCAGCAGCAAGCGGACTTCTCAGGGACTAAGTCCTTGTCTGCACACACTGAGCATGCCCAGGGCAAGATCTCCCGTTGGAGATCGAGGGTCATGTGCTCAGGCTCTGCAGCACATTCCATTGGTCCTCTTGGCAGGTCTTGGAAGGGCAAAGTTTCTGTGGCCACTTCCTGTGCTGCAACTATATAAACTGCGCATGACCGCACGGCCATGCGCTAGTGTACATTTGCTTACGTGTGTTTGTTGTGAGTGCAAGTCGTCCTTGGATACCCCTTCCCTATTGAATGTCTGTTTGCGGAAGGTGTATGGTTGCTATCTAGCGCCCGACTTATCCTACAGCACGAATCACACATTACAGCGTCCAGTTGCTGTGACCGCCAGTACGGCGCCATGCACTTCCTCTGTGCTTTCCTTACCCAAGCCTGGGTGGTTAGTGGCGTTCGTCAGTGCGGCACCGCATGCACTCTTGTGCCCTAATATTGTGATTTAGCTTCCTTACACACCCAGTTGCGGTGTTGTGCCAGCAAGGGTCTAATCGGACTTCAATCCTAGTTGGGGTTGAGTTCGCTGACTACTTGCTCGCGCTCTATGTATGTGCGGTACCGCGATCCTGTGACACAACAGGATCGCTTCCTTCACGCTGGGTGAAGTTTAACCCACGTGTGTATACTTATGAGTACCGCCATATAGTCCGTCATTACTTGGCTGCAGGTTCCATCTCTGCACGGTGGACCCCGGGCTGCGAACGCACCATACTCTATCTGTCTTGTTATTTCGTGCGTTCCGCTAGCCCTAACAGGTGAGTGCCTTCCTCTTTTTTCTTATTCAAGTGGATTTACCTGTGGTTTCTAAGAAGAGCACCCATGATCTTTTGGTATAGCACACAACCGTGCAGGTTGGTTGTATCACCCGTGGACTGTATTGGCTCATGGTCACACACGTGCAGCAGTGTCGTCTATTTTTTTCTTTCTTTTTTTTGCATATGTACAACAGACTTCTGCTCAACACAACTGATGGTCCCAACCCCATTCATAAGGCAAGAAATCCCACTTATTAAACCTGACAGGGCACACCTGTGAAGGGAAAACCATTTCCAGTGACTACCTCTTGAAGCTCATCAAGAGAATGCCAAGAGTGTGCGAAGCAGTCATCAACGCAAAAGGTGGCTACTTTGAAGAACCTAGAATATAAGACATAATTTCAGTTGTTTCACACTTTTTAGTTAAGTATATAATTCCACATGTGTTAATTCATAGTTTTGATGCTTTCAGTGTGAATTTACCATTTTCATACTCATGAAAATACAGACAAACCTTTAAATGAGAAGGTGTGTCCAAACTTTTGGTCTGTACTCTTATCTCTATCTATAGCTATCTATATATATATACACAGTAAATATATATGTATATGTATCTATGAGTATATATATGTACATGTATATAATACATCTTTTTAAAAACACCGAATCCTACCTAAAGTTAATTTTTGTTTTTATTCTCTAGGCACATGGGACAATAAAAGCGTTTTATTGTTGTAACAAGTTTTTCATCTTTTTTATATTTACAAATGCTAAGTGAAACCATGATTTGCACAAGGAACATTCCACCACATGTTCATGTGCTTTGTACATGTGGCCAAGGCAATAAGTTGTAAGAGTGAACCGTTTTTTATATATTTTCTGACAAAGCTTGGCTTCATAAGGAAATAATTCCAAATGACCCTTTACTAGGCATAAAATTAGATGATTGCTCATCTCAGCCTGGTTAAACTCTACACTCTTTAAATCTACACCTTCGGCAGTAGCAATTGCAAAAAGCCCACAATCATTTGCTCCATTTTGTTTCTGGCAACATGTAATTGTAACATCCAGAATTTTATTACTGCCATGGAAAAGTGGTTTGTACATTTTTGTTTCTGCAGTGTGTCAGAAATGGAAGAGGAGTGCAATGAGTTAAATACAGTGACCAAATTGTTGTTACTTGCTGAAACTAGCCAACGTGCATCAACATGGTGGATCTGGATGATATGGCTGCCAGTAACCAAAGGAATGTCAGAATGGGCCAACAGTAGTAGGTTAGTTAATTGATTTATTATTAGAAAAGTTAGTAGTTTTCCTCCATTGCATGAGGCTTCTGTATCAGACCAGGAAGGTGTGTAAGATTCAGGCCAACAATATAAGATTTGGATTATTAGATTTGTATTATAATACGCAATAATATTTGGAAAATTGGCTCCTCCATGCCTTTTCCTTTTGTATAAAATATCGGTGGCTATTCTGGCCCTTTTTTTCCTCCAAATAAAAGATTTTAAAAGAGATTGAATGTTGGTTAGATGTGTTATAAATGCGAGTAGTGTATCATTCAGATTATTCGTCAAACTCAATTTGACAGGTGGACACGCCCCTATCAAAGTGTGTAACCCCTCTCCTCCCCTTGTCTGACAGCTGGTAGCCAGCTGTCCCTCCTTGGTTGATTTCCCCTTTTGATATAGATTCTTTTTATATTAGATTTTCTTAATTTGTTTATTTTATATCCTATTAAATTTTTCATATTATATGTAAGTTGCTGTAGCTGCTATGAGTAGGAATGAGTCTGATACTATAACTGCTAGCATCTGCTAAAATGTGTCTCTACTAACCATTAACTAAATGATGGTCATCTCATTTACGCAGAGTATCCGGCTACTCCTTACATAACTACAACCAGATTTAGTTGTTTGCATGAACACAATGCAATCAATCCACCAAAAGAGACGGCTCATAAACTACAGCCAGAGTTTCACATGTTATTCAACATCATACATGACAGCCGATAAAATTGGGAACTAGACATTCAGAATTTCTGCAGACGTCAAACAGTTCCACACAAACAAAGGGGCAATACACAAGCGTGACCGAAGCAACAAAAAACAGATGTGGAAGCACACAGAGTGGGTTAAAATATTTATTGTCACATTCCACAACTACAGGAAAAACACATTATAAGATAGCTTTAACTAATTGCTAGCAGATGCTAGCTAACAATGGGGGTTATGTCCTGGTCAGACATTTAGATCAACGAAGGTGGCAAAGGCAAGTACATTTTTTCTTAATCTGAGAGCCAAATAGCTACTTTCAAATCCGAAAATACGCCACTGATGTGATTTAATATAGCACAACAAACAAATGTATAACTTTTAGCTCCGCCACAACCACATATATTATTCCAGCTTTCTTTAATTCTACATTATTTTATCACATATTAATTTTTCAGCGGGCTGCGCTATCTATAATTCTGCTTATACCTTAGTCATGTATTTACGCGGCACTGTAATTCGCACTTTTACACACTATATGTGGATTACACAAATGTACAACTTTTTAGCGCGGCCACAACCACATATATTATTCCAGCTTTCTATATGCAATAATGGCCGCATACACGGCTATACAAATTTCACACTTTTACTTGAGGTTGGCCGCACTCAGCAAAAATAGCCACAAGCATATGTGCAGGAAGATAAAAATACATGATAGCTTAGTTAGCTAACAGCATAATGCTGACAACAGCATCTTTGCGGAATCTGATAACGACGGTGTGAACAAAGGGTTAAGCCTGAAAATCTTGATGTCACAAAATCTGAAACGATTCGATCATTATTCTGTAAGTCAGGCGTGAAATGTTGTAAAACCTTAAATGGAAAGTCTCGCGCTAAATGGTATAATACATATATGCAATAATGACCGCATACACGGCTATACAAATCCTGAATTTGCGCGCTCTCATAACAATAAGAATAACAATTCTTGTTCAGGAATGTCACAAAATCGCGTGGAAAGATAATATTGTCCGCGCGGAAGCCGTAACTATCAAAAAATATGCCCGTCTTATCATCGCAGAGTACGATTAATATCCAGTGGTGTCCAGCTTGATTCGCCGGGACTGTATTCACAATATATGCCGCGGGTCTCTGAGTCACTCTTTCTTCCGGCAGCAAATCACACGGAAACACACCGGCGAATATGCGGTCTGTATAATTATCGGCCCGCGCTACAACTGTAAGCTGCAGACTGTCCATCGTTGCTTAATTAAAATCGTACAAGATCTCTCGCCTGTTGTTAATTTCCAGAATGGTGTGGTTGACTGCAAAGACAATCATATTTATCGTGTGGGGTGTCGCTAGCGCAAAGCGGACTTCAGCACGCAGGTTACCTGTTTTAATGAGCGAGAAATGGCCTCCAGGCTCTTGATCAGGCGATAAATCAAAAGCAAATAGCGTGAATCCAGCCATAAATTCTTCACGATCTATCGCCATGGCACAATCAGCCTTTTGCTTGCCCGATATATGGGCAAGCGCCATATACTCTCTGATGGCTAAATCATCATTAAAATTAGGATTATAAGGTCTCACGGGTATCTGCTGACCATCCAGATATAATGCCGCGTGGTTGACGTGGTAGTGGTGAAAGTCCAGCGGGTTTTTTGTATAAGAACCGCTGAAGGCCTCATTATCTACAAACCCCAATATAACAGTTTTTGGTATCTGTCCTAGGAAGAGGTTCTCGTGGTTCGTGATCCGTGTCCCTGCGGCGATGCTGTACACTTTCAGGCATGTTCGGTCAGCAGCGTACTTGGCTGTTGCGGATAGGAGGGCCTGACTGTGGCCGATTCGGACAGCCGGAGATACCTGCACTCTTTTCAGATAGAGAGCCGCCTGCGAGATTTGCACCTTCAGCGGCTCGGCTTCTGCGGACATGAGGCAGAAAGTATCCTTATTTCTTGACAGCTTAACCTTAAGTTCAAGGCCATTCAATATTAACTTTGGCTGGTTAAATATATCCCCAAAAATGGGCCCCAAAAGGTCGATGGGTTTTGAGCGAGAAGCGACACTGGCTCTTTTGATAAATCCCGCATTTGCGCCATCCAGGAGCCTGTCATTATGATGCCCCGCAGTGTCTTTATAGAACAAACCGGCTGTAAATTGTGATGCCAGCGTCTGTGAACTGTAATTTAAAAGGGTCTCTATGTACGCTCTATAGCTGTAGAGATTGTCCGATTGTGAGATAAGTCGGTCTCCCAGAGTAATATCGACCTGGTTAAAAAGAGTGGCTAGAGGGTAGTTTATGAGCGCCACACGCGCACCATCGGCGATGGCCGTATTATCCTGCTTCACGATGCGACAGCTTATGTACAGCAGCGTGTTGTTCAGTTCATAATAATAATCGCCGCTACCAGATATGTAAAATTCCAACGGGCCATTGTCTGACAGAGCCGCAACCGGCTGTACTTCTACAAATAGAGATTTCTCTATACTTGTTTGCGTCGGTAATACGGCAAAAATATCCAGTTCAGATTTTGCGCACTCTACAGAAGCGTCATGCAGGAAAGCCATGATAACTGATTAGAAGATGTCGTCCGCAGAGCATCTTATTCATTTCTGACGGGGGCTTCTCTTGGATGTAGTTTTATTCATGAGCATCGGCGGTAAAGGCGGGCAAATGCGCCTCTTTCTTTTTTGGGCTTTTTTAGCGACATAGATTATCCCAGAGCCGTCTTGCTGGGTTGGTGTATTTATCCTTTTCATAAGGGCCATCGATGCTGATGTGACGGCATCTGCCGCGATGTTCCGGGCAGCCTTCCGAACGTGTGGTTTTACCAATTCTAAGCCTTTTCTGAAAAGCGGCACGGCGCGGCGAAATAAGCCTTTAAATATCCCGGCCAGGCCAGAACCATACATGTACTTGCTCCCGCGGAACCCCTCTAGCCCGTGCCCCGACTGGGCAGTATAGTAGCGGGCATAAACAGCAGGATCTCCATACACCCTTTGAGACACCATTTTATCGTGTCAATGCTGGCGAGGTCTAAAATGTAATCGCACTATACACTTGCCGTATATGAATTTAACCGGCGTGCCCTGGTCCGACATGACTGTAATGTTTATGGAGTCAAAGTGTTGCTTGCACAGCGGTATGTAATCGGGCCGTGAGTAGCGCACCGTGACAATATCATTATCATCGACGCTAACTTCTACGGTTCGTAACAGTTGAACGTAACTGTCCCCTACAAGCTGATGTTGAATTATATCTGTATACAAAAAGCGAATAAAAACCAGCCTTTGAATCGGGGTAAAAGCGGCGATTCCACGGCATTAAAGCAACGGGGGAGTCATCGACGGTCTGCAGGCCGAAAATAAATTTTAGCTTAGTACCCAGAGCAAACTGTATAGGGGATGGGTTGGGCAGGATCACCTCTCGGCGTAGCTCATCATACCGTATTCTGTAGGCAGGCGTGGATAAATACAGCGCTTCTAGTCGGGCATTGACCGCGCCAACTAGCTTAGGAATGGTGGAGTAAAATCCTGATTTTATGTGATACTGTACTAACGGCTCGTCGTGTTTAGCCGCGTAGAAGCTCCCTTCAAAAGCATCAAACGTGTTCCACGTATGGGGGTACTGTATTTCCGTTAACGCCACCTCATAATCTGCTGAAAGATGAACGGCCCTCGCTAACTTGGTATTGTAGTCCGATATGGTGTTTTCGGGGTAGATTTTAATTGAAGAATTACTGGGTAATGTGACGAAAAACGAACCTGCTTCCATGGTTATATATCTGTCAACTCCGAGGCCGGGATCCAACTATTGAATTTTTTGGGGTAGCCCAGCCATTTGACAAAGCAGTGACTCACAGCCCTGACACGTTTTTTTCTCAAAATCTTTTCTACTCTGTAGACACGATTCTCATCCATAGGTATTTTTTTGCAGCTCTTCTTTATAAAATGACCCCTCTACAGCCTCTCTGGCTAAATCACTGATTTTATAAAGGGGCTTATGAAATTTATTGGAGACGGCGGTAATTAAAAAAATCTCTTCGCTGTACGTTTTCTCATAGCCCTTACAGAAGGGCCCCTTATAGCGCGATATTCTGACATGAGACCCAACCTTTAAAGACGGTTTAATCGGTTTATTAGTAATAGTAGAACTGTAAATATTGCGCCAGATTTGCATCACGTTTCTCTCTGACACAGACGCGAGACTACAGCGGATCGTTGAGTGGTACGTATGGTTGTAGCTATGCAGCAAATCCGGTAAAATATCAATATACCTGAAGCTATTATGCTGCGTAAGATAGCGCCACATACGGGTTTTTAATGTGCGATTAAAACGCTCGACCATAGCGGCTTTTACATCATTGTTTGTAAAAAAGTGATGAATATTATGCATATTACATAGTTGCTTGAGTGGTGAATTTATAAATTCTTTGCCGCGATCCGTCTGCAGTTTCTTCGGTATGCGCTTATCATTTTGAAATATTAATTCGAACGATCTGGCGACACTAGCGCCGGTCTTGTTTGACAAGGCCACGCACCATGCGTATCTCGATAGACCATCAATCACCGTCAGGATGTATTTGACATTATCATTTTCCCTTGAATAGTCAATTAAACTTACGAGATCCGCCTGCCACTGCGCATCAATGTCCGAGACGTAAATTTTATTTGTCAAAAAGCGTTTTCTAGCAGGCTTGTGTAGTGTGTAGGCGTCTTGCTTATTCAGCCAAGCAGTCACATCAGATTTCTTTATTCCGCGCTCTAAATAATTTGTAAATTC
Organism: Ranitomeya imitator; assembly: GCF_032444005.1. Classification (NCBI taxonomy): domain Eukaryota; kingdom Metazoa; phylum Chordata; class Amphibia; order Anura; family Dendrobatidae; genus Ranitomeya; species Ranitomeya imitator. Next base: position 218,038,078 of record NC_091283.1, read on the forward strand.
CGTAGAATGATCCGGGAGCCTTGGTTGTAAAATATTGTTTTTCTAATATGCCATCATACGATTTAGATGTTATGATTGATTAAAATGATTGTGTCTCGTTAATCAACAGCCTGCTTCTTTCAGAAATTCAGCTGTATAAAATTTCCGGTTTTAATCCGGCTATATCATGCGTGAGTTAATACATGCAATAATTGCATGTATGGGCGTGTTCTGGGTGTTAACAGAAGGCATGTGGTGGGGCGTAACTGGGTGTGTTTCTGGGTGTTAACAGCTGGCTTGTTTTCTGACACTCGGGATAAATACAGCTGGCTGTACCACTACAGTACAGCAGACATCCACCAGAAGACAGACTGGACTAAAAGCAGTGCTATTCTAAATGTAAGTATATAAGACAGTTGTCTTATTATTCGCAAATGCTTAATTATATTTATCTGTGCATCTCTAAAACCATAATTAAGGATGTTATTTGTTTAATAAGTTAGTGTTATACTGGAAGCTAGCCGCATATTTAGTTGCGCTGTATAATATAGTTTTACTGCATAAACCATATTTGTGGTACATAATTAATATAGAAAGACTTATCCGTATTACCCATGATTTGCTTAGTATAAACATATTTATACACGGGGCGCAGTTTTATTTGTTGGAGTATATAAATGAGTTTGACGAGTGGTGGTGTGTGGTTAATATAGATTGCACAAAAAATTTACACAGATAATTTATTTTAGATGGAATCCCAAAATTTTTCGACTTTTTCCAGCCAAGTTGAGGATTCGGTATTAGGTATGTTTCAAGATTTATATAAATGTATCTGTTAGTGTCCCATTCTAAGTAAGGCCTGTTTTGTATATCATCTTTATATTGTTTATTCTTTCTTGTTTAAGATGAATTTATCAGGGACATCCCCGATAATGTAGATGAATTTATCAGGAACACCTCCGATGATGTAGATGAATTTATCAGGAAGATCAGCGATGATTTTTTAAACAGCTTCAGCGTGCCTGCTCTGGAGTGTGATACAGCTGGTGCTGAGTATCGTAACACTAATGAAGGTGACGCTGCTGTGTGGGATTTGACTCAGGACATCATAGGTGCGTTGTGTGTCTGCGTGTGTGTGTGTGTGTGTATATAGCTTTTAAGTATTTAGACGTGTATATATATATATACAGTTAGGGCCAGAAATATTTGGACAGTGACACAAGTTTTGTTATTTTAGCTGTTTACAAAAACATGTTCAGAAATACAATTATATGTATAATATGGGCTGAAAGTGCACACTCCCAGCTGCAATATGATAGTTTCCACATCCAAATCGGAGAAAGGGTTTAGGAATCATAGCTCTGTAATGCATAGCGTCCTCTTTTTCAAGGGACCAAAAGTAATTGGACAATGGACTCTAAGGGCTGCAATTAACTCTGAAGGCGTCTCCCTCGTTAACCTGTAATCAATGAAGTAGTTAAAAGGTCAGGGGTGGATTCCAGGTGTGTGGTTTTGCATTTGGAAGCTGTTGCTGTGAGCAGACAACATGCGGTCAAAGGAACTCTCAATTGAGGTGAAGCAGAACATCCTGAGGCTGAAAAAAAAGAAAAAATCCATCAGAGAGATAGCAGACATGCTTGGAGTAGCAAAATCAACAGTTGGGTACATTCTGAGAAAAAAGGAATTGACTGGTGAGCTTGGGAACTCAAAATGGCCTGGGCGTCCACGGATGACAACAGTGGTGGATGATCGTCGCATACTTAATTTGGTGAAGAAGAACCCGTTCACAACATCAACTGAAGTCCAGAACACTCTCAGTGAAGTAGGTGTATCTGTCTCTAAGTCAACAGTAAAGAGAAGACTCCATGACAGTAAATACAAAGGGTTCACATCTAGATGCAAACCATTCATCAATACCAAAAATAGACAGGCCAGAGTTAAATTTGCAGAAAAACACCTCAAGAAGCCAGCTCAGTTCTGGAAAAGTATTCTATGGACAGATGAGACAAAGATCAACCTGTACCAGAATGATGGGAAGAAAAAAGTTTGGAGAAGAAAGGGAACGGCACATGATCCAAGGCACACCACATCCTCTGTAAAACATGGTGGAGGCAACGTGATGGCATGGGCATGCATGGCTTTCAATGGCACTGGGTCACTTGTGTTTATTGATGACATAAGAGCAGACAAGAGTAGCCGGATGAATTCTGAAGTGTACCGGGATATACTTTCAGCCCAGATTCAGCCAAATGCTGCAAAGTTGATTGGACGGCGCTTCATAGTACAGATGGACAATGACCCCAAGCATACAGCCAAAGCTACCCAGGAGTTCATGAGTGCCAAAAAGTGGAACATTCTGCAATGGCCAAGTCAATCTCCAGATCTAAACCCAATTGAGCATGCATTTCACTTGCTCAAATCCAGACTTAAGACGGAAAGACCCACAAACAAGCAAGACCTGAAGGCTGCGGCTGTAAAGGTCTGGCAAAGCATTAAGAAGGAGGAAACCCAGCGTTTGGTGATGTCCATGGGTTCCAGACTTAAGGCAGTGATTGCCTCCAAAGGATTTGCAACAAAATATTGAAAATAAAAATATTTTGTTTGGGTTATGTTTATTTGTCCAATTACTTTTGACCTCCTAAAAAGTGGAGTGTTTGTAAAGAAATGTGTACAATTCCTACATTTTCTATCAGATATTTTTGTTCAACCCTTCAAATTAAACGTTACAATCTGCACTTGAATTCTGTTGTAGAGGTTTCATTTCAAATCCAATGTGGTGGCATGCAGAGCCCAACTCGCGAAAATTGTGTCACTGTCCAAATATTTCTGGCCCTAACTGTATATATATATATTAATTCTTTACAGATGTCGACATGTTTCCAGAACCAATCACCTCGGAACACAATCAGATGGCTGTTGAGGAACTGATGTACCAGACCCCCACACCGAGAAACAGCCCTGTTTCTAGAGCCCCTAAAAAACAGCGCGGACCGGGGAGCCGGAAAGGAAAAGGTGACAATCATATGAAAATGTGTTTTTTTGCACAACCGCTCTGAGAAAATCCACCACGCCTCTACTAAGTCCTATATCTTTATTTATAGCGTGTAAACTGAAGCCTAGAAGAATTTTCACAAAAGAGAATATACCTCAGCTAATGGAGAGCCTCACATAAGCTCCAGAAGACGCCACGGCAATCATTCAGCACACACCGCTAGCCCGTAAGTGTATATTTTGATATACATGCACAGTCTCTGTACAATCAATGATACACGTGCTTCACCAATGAGATCCAGGGCCCACACATATCTGACACATGTATAATCTCTCCTGCAACTAAGCGCGGCAACCTGCGGTGGTCTCACACATATCTGACACATGTATAATCTTTCCTGCAGCTAAACGCAAAGTCATGAGAAAAACACCTCCAGCACCTCTACAGCCGCTACAGCTCTCCGAGAATGGCGCAGTACCAGTGTGGACGGCAATACAGACGGCTAATGGAGCTGTTAGAACATCTCCGCTATCACCGATCTGTGTGGTGCAGGGCGCAGGAAACCCTGTACCGTCGGACCATCGTGAAATACTCCATTCAAGTACCGGACAGCCATCGACCATCCGTGTGAATGACCCCGCGCTACTAAATCCAGAAGTGGTTGAGGCACCCCGAAAACATAAGCAAAAAACAAAGCATATTACAGAGCCACCAACCACATCCTGCGCCGTGGGTGCCACAGCCACGATGACTCGTGAAGAGCTTGATCGCGAGATTGATCAGCTCGCTGATGGTAAGCAATCATCCGTAGAACCGCTCATTATACGTATGCCCCACACTATGCAACCGGCAGCGACATGTCTAACTGTACCTGCTAATTCCTCTGGGGCCGGTCCCTCAGGAGCCTCTAATTTGGGCGGCCCATCTCATGTCTGTGTATCTAACTCTGTTAATGTTAAGAAACGGTCAAAGAGGTCTTTACCAGCGGATGTTAATGTGTGTAAAGAGCTTAAGGTGTGTAAAAAGCCACGGATTCAGGCGGCATCTACAAATCTGCCGCATGATTCCCGCAGCTGGGGCCCAGCTGAAATGCTTGTGTTTCAGGAACACTTCGCCCGCTACTTATGCTACAAACTCTGGGCCCCCAAAAATAATGTTTTTTTGTGATACTTTTGAAAAATTATTATCAACACAAATCCCAACACATGCTAATAAGGTCGAACTATACGCACTCCGGAACCTGCAACTGGATGGCGAGATAACAACTACAGCGACCCCATTATGACTGAATATGGTCGGCTACGGCATGCATAAACCACCTAAACTAACACTACCCAGGTATAATAGGGCTAGAGTTATAAAGAGGGCTCTAAAATTGTTGGTCAGCGCTAGACGGGCGCTATGCGCTAGGAGGCGGCGTGGTGGCATGTGTCCTGCAGTACCTCTACAGACACCCCTGCCGTCGTCACAAGAGTCAGAACAGCATTCACATAGCCCAGACAGCTCTGCAGATGCCACGCATGCATCTACACAAAATTCACAAGCCTCAGACGCGGGCGCTGCTGGTAATGTGCGGAGCCCCGATCATACAGTATTTTTGCAACACATCCATCATCATGAAAGGGCCCTCCGCAATTTCAACGGCCATATACATACAGATCATTTTAGATTTGTAAATTTGGAGCGTGTACAATCATTTGAAGAGGGCTTGAATATTGTTCATGAAGGTATTCAGGCATTACTGGATAGAATCATCAGGGACATTGAACCTGGCGACTTTGTACAGTTAAGGTTTGATGCCGGCGAAACTTTAGACCCTATTTTCACTACAAAACAAACCCGTGAAGATTTTAATTCTGAATCTTTTTTAAATGCTGTTGTCAGCGCACTTCAAAGTAACAATGAATGCATATCATCCAATTCGCTAAAGCTAGTCGTCACCATCATTAAAAACCGCCTCGGTGGTGTAAAAAGGCGCTTGAAATCTATAGCGAGCAGTCAGATCATTAAACAAAAGTGGCAATGGCTGTATGATTTTTAACAATTACACAACAAATCTGTGTTTGGCTGCTAGTGTGTGCGCCCTGATGGACGACACGGATGTCACTGATGCTGTTTTACTGAGCCACTCTAAAAACATACACACAGCACTGGGCATCCCTGATGGGCAATTAGTGAGTTTTAGCGACATCCCGCATTTGAAAAATATTTGGGGGTCACCATTAAAGTACTGTACTATAGTCAGGGTGATTGGCGCTACTTTCAGAGCGGCAATACAGCTAATGGTAAAACCGTATTCATATTGTTCCATGATAATCACTACTACAGTATCAAAAATATGAAGGGTTTTATCGGTGCTAATTACTTTTGTGAGCTCTGCAATTCAGTGTTTCACCACAAAAACAACCACTCCTGCCAGTATTTTTGTAAAACCTGTCAGAGAGAGAATTGTGAAGAAAGCAGTGCCGACCAGCAGCCCAGGTGTCCTGTTTGCAGAGTTTATTGCCGCTCGAGCGAGTGCTTAGATTATCACAAACAATTGGGTGTAGGCGACCCAGCATTCTGCAGACTTAAAACATTTTGTGATAAATGCAACCGTTTTGTTCCCAGAAATAGTGAAACAGAGCATAAATGTAGTGGTTTGCGTTGCCCTGTATGTCGCAGACATATAAATAAATTCGATGCCCATCTTTGTTACATGCGGAAGTATGTAGCACAGGATGAGTCAGATTGTTATATCTTTTATGATTTTGAATGTATGCAGGAGACAGTCACGCACATCCCGAATTACATTTATGCTACAACGCTGTATGGCCACCCCTCCTGGGAGTTTGAGGGTGATACCTGCACACATGACTTTGTACAGTTCTTTACAAGCGGCAAATTTTCAGATCATACATTTATTGCCCACAATGGTGGAAGATACGAAGCATACTTTATTGTTAAGGAACTGATTTCTGAAAAACTACAAGTACAGTTGATAACCCAAGGTGGACGTCTCTTGTGTGTGTCGCTACCCGATTTGTCTATAAGGTTCATAGACTCTCTAAATTTTATCCCCATGAAACTCAGTAAATTACCACAGGCCATGGGCTTTTCAGGCGGCAAAGGACATTTTCCACACTTTTTCAATACCCGAGAAAACCAAAATTATGTAGGCCCCATACCTGATGTAAAATATTATGGGGTGGAGTACATGTCACCTGGTGAGAAGGTAGAGTTCCTGGAGTGGTATGAGACACAGGTAAATACAACTTTTGTATAAATCAGGTTTATTGAAGCAAATAAACAATACAAACAATAGTACAATGCTGAAACAATTGTTAAACTCAGCGGGTTACAGCCCGTAGGTCGTACAAAAAGAGAGAGTCTCAGCAGGTGTTAAATGTAGTTGGCCACTGCCAACGATAACACTTTCAAATTAGTAATGATATTCTTCACAGTTGAAACTAATAAGCAACATCAAAGACAATCAAACATTACTAGCTATATTAATCCTTTGTATTAGTGTATAATGTCACTAGATATAAAAAGTAAGCAGAAGTAGAAAGAATTAAAGAAGCGGAAAGATAAGGAAAGAAAGAAGAAGAGAAAAAAAAAAAAAAAGGGGGGGGGGAGGAGGGGAAAGGAAAGCGGGTGAGAGGGTACACTCCTCCCGGACAGATCCCAGGCCCCACTTAGAGGAGAGAAGAACATTGAGTCATCAACATTTGCTCCAGGCCACAACAGCAAGTCAGAGGATATGGGTCACTACCGTTACACGAGCACTCCCAGATCGGCTCCAGTTATGAATTAGGACCTGGACAACCATGCATCCAATTCCGGGGTCTCCCTGAATACAATCCATGAAGCCCAAGTGTTAAAAAATTTCATCGAGTCCCCCATGGATTCACTTATCAATTGTTCCATTCTGAAAATATTGTTAAGCTCCGCAACAAAGTCGGAGCCTGAGGGGTAACGATCTTGCTTCCAGTATCTAGGAATTAAATTCCTAGCAGCCGTAAGAAAATGTCTGAGAAGACTCCTCCTCTTAAAACCAGATATCGACACGTCGCACAGAGACAAGAGGGCTAGTTCCACTGTGGGTTGTATTTTGCGAAAGGATAATTTGTTATGGAGATCGAAAACCAGCATCCAGAATTTCTTTATGGGTGGACATTCCCACCAGATATGGACATAAGTCCCTTTTTCTGATGAGCATCTCCAACAAATATCCGGTATCACCGGGAACATGGTGTGAACCTGGCAGGGGCATCTATACCACCTCGACAGAACCTTGTAACTCCTCTCCTGTGATACGGCCGACAGCAAAGTCCTAAAGGTGAACAGCAAAATCTTATCCCTTTCCTCTTGGGATAATGAAATCCCCAAGTCACTCTCCCATCTTGAGAAAAATGTTGGGAAGTCATGTGTTGGAGTTTGACTCTCCTGGAAAAGATTATATAAGAGGGACACCTTACGAGACGGGGGCTCCTCCGCGAGACAAATTTTCTCGAAAGGGGTCAACACCCCCATGGACTTGTTGAGTTTAAATGATGTGCCTATGAAGCTCTTTAGTTGTTCGTAAAAGAACCAAGAGCCCTCAGGAGGTTCCCCCCCCCTGGTAAACTTCGTATAGGGACTTAATACCTGTCTAATTTATGAAGTCAAATATAATGGGTTTTGAAGCTCTGTTTTTACTCAGGAAATTTTCCCTACGAAGACCTGCGGGGAAGTGAGGATTGTCATAGATTGGGGTTAGTGGACCCGGGGCTGTAGAAGTTATAGTATTTCTGCCACTCTGTCGAACAAGTAGAAGCATGTTTCTAGTCATGAATGGAAGGTTCGGCCTCACCCCCCCTGTGTTCCACAATATCGTCTGAGGATCCCCGCCAACGAGATCGCCCTCCAAGCCCACCCATTTCTTGTTGTTACTGCTATGATATAGGTCTAATATGCAAGTACCTATTGAGGCACGACTATATACTAGGAAGTCTGGTAGGCCAATTCCCCCCCTGCTCCTAGACCTGCTTAATACAAAGTGAGATATTCTTGATCTAGCATGTGACCAGACCAATCAAATGACCGCTTTCTTGAGTCGTGAGAAAAAGGACGCGGGAAGATATAATGGGATTGTCTGGAAATAATATAAAAGGCGAGGCAACAAGTCCATTTTAATTACATTAACTCTACCAAACCAGGACAGTTGTAATTTATGCCACTTCTCTAAGTCCAGCTCCGCTTTTTGCAACGCCTTTTTAAAGTTTGCATCGTACAAACCAGATGTTTTGGCTGTTATTCTAATCCCCAGATATGGAAGTGAATCAAAACGCCAACCAAACGGGAAAGAGGCTCAAAGCCTACTCACCTCAGATGGTGATAGGGATATATTTAATGCCATGGATTTATGGGAATTTTAAAATTGCTTAGGTGACCGAATTTCGATAATTCTAGTATAATATTGGGCAAGCTAGTTATGGGGGAGGTAACATATAAGAGGATATCATCGGCAAAAAGTGCCAACTTGTGTTCCTCCGATCTTAATTTAACTCCTCTTATGGAGGGGTTATTGCGTATGGCGGTGGCCAGGTATTCCATTGACAGGATATACAGGAGAGGGGAAAGCGGGCACCCCTGCCTCGTACCATTTCGTATCTCGAACGCGTCCGAAAGGGTGCCATTCACCTTCACCTGGGCGTTGGGGGAGGTATACAAGGCCTTTATTCTGTGCATCATATTTTCTCCCAGACCAATCCCCGCCAGGGCCCGGAACAAAAACTCCCAGTGCACCCTGTCGAAGGCCTTCTCAGCATCGATCGACAGGATACACATGGGATCGCCCCCCTCCCGTCCCGCCCTGTCTATTAAAGAGATGGTCCTAATGGTATTGTCGCGCGCCTCTCTACCCGGGACGAAACCCACTTGGTCTTGGTTTATCACGTGTGGAAGGAGAGGGCTCAATCTATTTGCAATCATCTTCGCGTAGATTTTAATGTCTAAATTTATAAGAGATATCGGACGGTAATTATTACATAACGAGGGGTCTTTATCTGGTTTTGGTATGACCGTGATATGAGCGGCCAAAGCCTGAGGGGGAAAGGAACCACCCGAGGAGACCGAGTTACACACTTCAAGAAAAATCGGGCTCAATAATGAGGAGAATGATTTATAAAAACCAGCTGAGTACCCGTCTGGACCTGGACTTTTCCCTTGTTTCAGACCTTTAATAGTTTCCAAGACCTCCTCCAGTGTGAATTCCTCCTCTAGGCCCTGAATCCTGTCCTCCGGTAGAAGGGGTATATTGTTTTGATGTAAATACGTATTGATTTTGTTATGAAGAGTGGATATGGACAGATCTTTGTAGTGGCCATCTATGTTGTATAAGTCTTTGTAGTAGTCACTGAAGCTCGAGATGATATCTCTGGTACTATGTAACTTTTCCCCTTTCCCATTTTTAATGAAGGGGATAAATGTATTTGGGCCCCGTGGGTAATGTATCTAGCCAAGATCTTGCCACTTTTGTTTCCATATTGGTAAAAGCGATTTCGGAGCCTTTCTCTTAGGTAGTGTGATTTTTGGTCCAGTAAGGCGAGCATCTTTTGCCTGGTTGTGGACAAGTGTACGAATGTAACCTCGTTAAGATCCTTTTTATGTTGTGTTTCTAATTTGTGAATTTGGTCTGAGAGTTTAATTATTTCTGCGACCCTCTCCCTCTTCAAACGTGCACCATGTGAAATAAGAACTCCCCGTATCACGCTTTTCAGGGCCTCCCATTTCATAGGAGAAGATGTGGTGTCGTCCCCATGGTCTGCTACGAAATTGGATATCGTCTTTTCTACATCGGTCTTGCATTGTGCGTCCTGGAGCAAGTTCTCGTTCAGGCACCACGAAAAGCCCGATTTTGTATTAGAATGGAACAGAATTGAAAAAAATATCGGGGCATGGTCCGACCACAAGATCGAACCCACCTCTGCTTCCACTGGGAGATCCAGCAGGTTGTGTGATATAAAAAAGTAGTCAATTCTGCTGTAGGTGTTATGCACTTGTGAGAAAAAACTGTAGTCCTTTGTATCCGGGTGAAGTATCCTCCATATGTCAACTAATCTCATGTCGCGCATTTGTTTCCTAATCCGAGCAATTGAAGAAAGCGAGTATGAAGTCTTACCCGAAGAGACGTCTACCACCGGATTCATGGGAATGTTGAAATCGCCCCCCAGTATCACAGGAGAGGAGCCAGCAAATTCCCCGAGTCGCCTCCCACACTCCGCACTGAAGCTCTGCTGACCTTGATTTGGAAAATAGACATTAGCTAAGACCAATTGACGTGTATCACAGGAAATCTTTAAAAACACGTATCTACCATCTGGGTCTATAGAGGAACTCAGCACTTCAGGCACAAAGTTTTTATGAAAAGCTATCGAGACCCCCTTAGATTTGGCATGCGGATTGGAACTATGGTACCATTTAGGGTAATATTTTGAAACGCAGGGGGGGATAGCCCCGGTTTTAAAATGCGTCTCCTGGAGCATCAGGACCGAAACCTGCTGTTTATGGCTTGTGTATTGGACCTGTCTCCTTTTTTCTGGAATATTTAGCCCCTTTACATTAAAGGAGCAAAACTTTAATTTACCCATAATCTGGATGCGCTGCTGTGCGGCATATTTTTATTGATCTGCCCGGAAGGAGTACCCGCATGGAGAGGAAGTATTTAGAAAGGGGAAGAAAAGGAACGGGAGTAGAGAAAAAAAGGAGAAAAGAAACATAGAAAAAAGAAAACATTTCTATAAATGCTCTAAAGCCAGAGCTTTGTAGCTCCAACTACAGTAAGACAAATTTTGGTAGTATATTACCTGAGAACCCAACCAAGGGGAAGGAAGCCCAAGGAGGAACCATTACCCCCCACCCCCCCACCCAAGAAAATATAAGAAATATCTGTAGGACACATGTCAAAACATCAAGTTAAATATGTCATATAAGGTAACAAGGCAATTGATTGTCAGTTCATGGACCCAAGTGAGAAGTCAAGTCTAAATATAAATCGTGGAAAATGTAAGCACAGGCCCATTTGTGCAGGCAAATCCCCCAAATAGGAAGGAAAAATAGGTGAGGGATAAGAAGAGAGGGTGGGAGAGGTAGGGAAAAAGGGTGGTAAGTGGAGGGAGGAAAGGTGGAAGAAGGGAAGGGAAAGGGATGTCTAGGAGAGGAGGAAGGGAAGGGTCTGGAGGGAGAGCTCCTGCATCAGGCCTATGACTTCTTGTAATCTGCAACACCTGTACCTAGAACACTGAGAACATGAAAATAAAGTGCCAACATAATAAAACCAAGCAGTAAATGCCAGACTATCATAACTGACATAATAAAAATACAAAAAATACAAACAAGAGAAAAACCAGACTATAAAAGCCTTCAAACGAAACCCCCTCCATCAGTAGGCCGAGCTCGCCTTTCTTTACTACCAAACCAGTATGTTAAGTTCTCAAGGCGGATCAGATGGAGCCCGCTTGTTGTCTCGTTTCTTGGTTTGTTGAACCTTGAGCCATTTTGGTGGAGCTTCAGGGAGTGTTGGGCTCACGGGCCACTCAGGAAGATTTACCATAGGAAGTTCGAAGGTGCCCAGGAAAGTAGTTAGGTCACAAAGCCTTCAAAAAGAAGCCGACTTGCCTCCCTTAGAGGCCGTTAATTGGAACGGGAACCCCCATCTATATGGGATGTCTCTTCTCTTAAGTTCGGCCAGTAATGGTTTTAATGCTCTGCGCAGTAATAAAGTACATCTAGATAGATCAGAAAGGATTAAGATTGGATGATCCTCGAATCTGATGGCTTCTTTCTTCCTGGCAGCCGCCATTATGGCTTCTTTGATTCTGTAGTAATGGATTCTGCAAATAACATCGCGTGGTCGGGAATCGGAAGTAGGTTTGGGACCCAAAGCGCGATGAATCCTATCGAACTCGATAGAGCCACCATCTTTGTCGTCCAGCAGGTCTAAGAAGATATTTTGTACTGTACGGTCCAGATCAGAAAAACCGACCGATTCTGGGAGGCCTCGTATGCGAATGTTATTCCGTCTATTGCGGTTTTCGAGGTCCTCCATTCCAGTTGAGATATCTTCTAGTTTGAGAGTATGGTCCATTAAGAGATCCCTATGGGCCTGCAATTCTCGAAAGATGTTCTCGTGTGTTTTTTCTACGTCCTCTATTCGTGTGGTAAATTCTTTCTGCAAGTTGTGGATTTCTTGCTTATACGTATTTTCGAGCCTGCAAGCGAATCCTTCAAGGTCTTTTTTGGTAGGTAGAGCTTTGATGTACTTGCTCAATTCTGCGATGTTCATTTCCTCTGAATCCACGGTGTCCTCCTCAAAGCCGTCAGCAGACCAGCTACGTGCGCCCACTGAGTCCCCGGACGGGGAGTTGTCACGGTTAGTAGTGGAAGTCATTGCAGACCTTGTATTTCTAGTCTGGGGAGTTGAATTTAGATAACGTTTCATGTCTTCAGAAGTAATTTCCCCGACCAATTTTGTTTTCGGTTCAGGAATCTTTCTGGTTTTTCCCATAGATGGCTATGGTAAGCACAGTGTGTCCAAGGTAGTGGTGGGATATGGGGGGTGGGGCGGTCACTCCATAGAGCCTAGCACCCCATCAGCAAGCCCACCCCGGGCGGTAAATACAACTTTTGACTTCAAGGCCGAGCTAAAATCTTATTGCAAACAAGATGTTGAAATTTTGAGACACGCCTGCGAGATCTATAGAGAGCGTATTATGCAGATGACGCAGAAAAATGTTAAAAAATACTGTAAGCGTCAAAAGCAAAGGATTGTAGTGAGCAGATGTGTTCATCCTTTTCAGCTCATCACCCTGGCCTCGGTGTGTATGACAATGTACCGGTTTAAATTTCTTCCAAAAAAGACAATCGCCATTTTACCTGGTGATAATTATCACAAGGCAAAAAAGCGCTACTCGACACCCGCTATACAGTGGCTCATGTATGTAGCCCACTCAGAGAACATCGACATACAGCACGCTTTGAGAGGCGGTGAAAAACAGGTCGGGAAGTATTTTCTAGATGGTTATGCCTATGTTAGCGGCCAGCACATAGCCTTTGAATTTCAGGGGTGTTTTTACCACGGATGTCCCGTGTGCTATAATGAAAATGACACAAATAAGGTCACAAGTACGTCCTACGGTCAGTTATATTACACCTTTTTAGCTAAAAAGCGTTACTTACAGTGCTGTGGGTACACAGTAAGACTGATCTGGGAGCATGAGTGGAATGAAATGGTTGAAAATGATTCTAACCTTCAAGCATTTCTCCGCCAGATGGAATTCCCCGTTCCTTTAGACCCCCGTGATGCGCTTTATGGGGGCCGAACTAATGCCATTAAGCTCTATCACCATCTGGAAGAAGGGGAGACTTTACATTACTACGATTTCACCAGTCTGTACCCCTTTGTAAACAAAATTAAAACATACCCTGTAGGCCATCCAGACATCATCTATGACAATTTTGGATTCATTAAAAAATACTTTGGCATTGCTAGAGTCAAGGTCTACCCGCCGAGAGATTTATTTTTTCCAGTTCTACTGGTAAAACTCAACAAAAAATTAATGTTTCCCCTTTGCTACACATGCGCTGCAAATTCCCAGGCAGATATTTGTGCTCATAGTGATGAAGAACGAGCGCTGACAGGGACCTGGTGCACTATAGAGCTCGAGATGGCTATAGAAAAAGGGTATCGGATCGCGCACATCTATGAAATATGGCATTTTCCTAAAACCACTGATGAACTGTTTGCTCCCTACATTAAATTACATCTTGGGGATAAGCAGGAAGCCTCTGGTTATCCTAGCTGGTGCACTGATGACGCCAAGAAGCGCCAGTACATTGACTCTTTTCTTGAAAAAGAAGGTGTCCAATTACGGCCTGAAAATATAGCTGTCAATCCTGCTAAGAGACAGATCTCCAAGCTTTTCTTAAATTCTTTATGGGGAAAGTTTTCTCAGAGATCTAATCTATCATGTACCAGCATTGTTAGGGATCCAGATGAACTTTTTAAGTATTGTTCCTGCCTTACTATGACATTTCGATGTTACATTTCCTTGATGATGACACCGCAACCGTTAACTGGAAATATGCAAAAGGCCACCACACACTCAACAAAAACACAAACATTTTTATAGCGTGTTTTACAACAGCGTATGCTCGGCTAGAGCTCTATTCGCTGCTGGACCGGCTGCAGGAGCAGTGCCTTTATCACGACACAGATTCAGTTATTTTTGTACAGAGAGATGGTGAGTGGCAACCGCCTTTAGGCGATTACCTGGGGGAACTGACCAGTGAAATACCCGATGGTACACACATCACAGAATTTGTATCCACGGGCCCCAAAACTTACGGATACAAACTCAACACCGGTAAAACTGTCTTAAAAGTTAAGGGAATAACACTAAATGTCGGTAACTCTCAATCTATTAATTTCAACAGTCTAAAAGATCTAGTTCTGGACTACCCGCGCAATTCTGCCGCAGAAACTCAGAAACGTATTGTCGTACAGCAGGCGTCCATTGTGAGAAATAAAAAGTACTGGGATATTGAAACAAGGCCATTACGCAAAACACAAAAGTGCGTTTATACAAAGTGGCGACTATTAGACGATTTCACAACATTACCTTTTGGGTATTAGTCGAGTATTGTGATGGATACGCGTCTGCAGCACCCATTCTCATGCATTCTAGCAGGACCGTCTAATTCTGGAAAGAGCTATTTTGTAAAACAGTTGCTATATAATATTGAAGCTAATTTTTCTCAGAAACCTGATAATATTGTATGGTTTTATTCGTGTTGGCAAAAACTATATGATGAAATCTCTCTCTCTTTTCCCCACGCCAGATTTGTGGAGGGTCTGCCGAATACATTCGTAGATGACGAATTATTCCCACCGGAGAAGGTGAATTTGGCGATTGTTGATGATCTCATGGAGAGTGCTAGTGAAAATTGTGAGATAGAAAAAACCTTTACCAAGTATGTGCACCACAGAAATCTCAGCATTTTCTACCTGGTGCAAAACATATTTTGTCAGGGTAAGAAAAGCCGTACGATAAATTTAAACACAAAGTACATGGTGCTTTTTAATAACCCCCGAGATAAATTACAAATTTTAACTCTAGCTCATCAGACGTATCCCGGAAAAACACGTTTTTTCCTAGAAGCTTTTGAGGATGCCACGCGGGACCCTTACGGGTATTTGCTTGTAGATTTGAGAGCTAATACTCCTGAGGATCTGCGCTTAAGGACTGGGTTGTTTCCACCCGCGTTGCCCGCTGTCTATGTTCAAAAGAAAAACACTTCTAAAAAGTGAATTTTACCCGGTATCAGACATTCTACGCTGTGTGCGTTGTGATGTAAAGATGTCTGAGAGGCTCCGGCGTAACTGGGCTCTCTTAAAAACTCTGGTGAAAGCAACCCCTGCTGTCAGAAAGTCTATTTTGCGCAATGCAAGCAATGATTTAATTACAGCCAGAGGCGACATTGCTTTAAATATCTTAAAAGGCAGGATTCCGCTGAAAGAGCGTCAAAAAGGTATATTAAAGAAGTGGCGTAAAGCTATAAGAACCCTGAGCGACAGATCTCAGCCCATAAAGAAAAAGAAGCGACTACTAAAGCAGGCCGGCGGGTTTATCGGCCCTCTTTTAGCTTTTGCAATTCCAATAATAACAAGCCTGCTCGCCGGAAGATAATGGAGCATGCAGAGAAAATGTATCTAGTGCCCAAACAGGAGCTAGACAAACTAAGACCCGATGCTGCAGATAACATACGCGACAGTGTTATTCGACGCCTTGATGGTGAAATTAGCGACATTTTACAGCGTTGTGACATTCCCGATGATGTGAAAATTAAAATGTATAGCTCTGTGCTACAACGCTACTTGGTACATACGAGGCACAGCTCAAAAGAAGTAGCGGCTTTAAATCTCGTTAGCACTCCTGATCCTGGTCAGCAACAATTGCCAAATACCGACTCTGATAAAAATCAAGAGATCGCTGAAATTGTCAGCCATATAAACCAAAGATATAAAAAGAATGCTGAATTTTTACTAAACAGGTTGCTGCAGAATAAAAATGTCACAGCCTGGAATAATAAAGCTGAATTTATTTTCAAAGGATCCGTAATACCAGGGTCTAACTTACTGGATTTGGTACGTAGTACAACACAGAGTCATGCTCTGACCAGCAGAAATTTACCGCCGGGTTGGGATTCATTTCTGCAGGCTATGGCCGAGCTAAATATGCCGTCTACAGTTGTGGGTAAAAATCAAGCTGGACGCCACTGGATATTAATCGTACTCTGCGATGATAAGACGGGCATATTTTTTGATAGTTACGGCTTCCGCGCGAACAATATTATCTTTCCATGCGATTTTGTGACATTCCTGAACAAGAATTGTTATTCTTATTGTTATCAGAGCGCGCAAATTCAGGATTTGTATAGCCATGTATGCGGTCATTATTGCATATATGTATTATACCATTTAGCGCGAGGCTTTCCATTTAAGAAGGTTTTACAACATTTCACGCCTAACTTACAGAATAATGATCGAATCGTTTCAGATTTTGTGACATCAAGATTTGTTCACACCGTCGTTATCAGATTCCGCAAAGATGCCGTTGTCAGCATTATGCTGTTAGCTAACTAAGCTATCATGTATTTTTATCTTCCTGCACATATGCTTGTGGCTATTTTTGTTGAGTGCGGCCAACCTCAAGTAAAAGTGTGAAATTTGTATAGCCGTGTATGCGGCCATTATTGCATATAGAAAGCTGGAATAATATATGTGGTTGTGGCCGCGCTAAAAAGTTGTACATTTGTGTAATCCACATATAGTGTGTAAAAGTGCGAATTACAGTGCCGCGTAAATACACGACTAAGGTATAAGCAGAATTATAGCTAGCGCAGCCCGCTGCGAAATTAATATGTGATAAAATAATGTAGAATTAAAGAAAGCTGTAATAATATATGTGGTTGTGGCCGAGCTAAAAGTTATACATTTGTTTGTTGTGCTATATTAAATCACATCAGTGGCGTATTTTCGGATTTGAAAGTAGCTATTTGGCTCTCAGATTAAGAAAAAATGTACTTGCCTTTGCCACCTTCGTTGATCTAAATGTCTGACCAGGACATAACCCCCATTATTAGCTAGCATCTGCTAGCAATTAGTTAAAGCTATCTTATAATGTGTTTTTCCTGTAGTTGTGGAATGTGACAATAAATATTTTAACCCACTCTGTGTGCTTCCACATCTGTTTTTTGTTGCTTCGGTCACGCTTGTGTATTGCCCCTTTGTTTGTGTGGAACTGTTTGACGTCTGCAGAAATTCTGAATGTCTAGTTCCCAATTTTATCGGCTGTCATGTATGATGTTGAATAACATGTGAAACTCTGGCTGTAGTTTATGAGCCGTCTCTTTTGGTGGATTGATTGCATTGTGTTCATGCAAAAAACTACATCTGGTTGTAGTTATGTAAGGAGTAGCCGGATACTCTGCGTAAATGAGATGACCATCATTTAGTTAATGGTTAGTAGAGACACATTTTAGCAGATGCTAGCAGTTATAGTATCAGACTCATTCCTACTCATAGCAGCTACAGCAACTTACATATAATATGAAAAATTTAATAGGATATAAAATAAACAAATTAAGAAAATCTAATATAAAAAGAATCTATATCAAAAGGGGAAATCAACCAAGGAGGGACAGCTGGCTACCAGCTGTCAGACAAGGGGAGGGGAGGGGTTACACACTTTGATACACTTTGATAGGGGCGTGTCCACCTGTCAAATTGAGTTTGACGAATAATCTGAATGATACACTACTAATGCGTAAGGGAAGAGACCTAAAAACATAAAGTATCTTGGGTAGTATAATTGATTTAACTATCATGGTTCTCGCCCACCAAGTCAAATCTCTTTCATCATAAAAATGTAGTTCTTTGGAAATGGAATTTATATGAATTTTTATATTATTATGTAGTAAAGAATCAATGTTTTTAGTAAAACTTAATCCTAAATAAGTAAATTCTCTTTCTACCCAACTCCATGGAGTTACAAATTATTTAATCCAACAGTGAGATGTTTCACGAAGTCTTGATTGTCCAAAAGATATACTGAGTCTATGAATCTTTTTAATACTTTGACACAATGGCAAATAGGTCAGTTGATTTCTTTTCCTAGTGGGCAATTCTTGCAGTGTTGGATCTAAACTGACACCATTTTGTGGTCTCCACTTATGTACTTGTAAATCATTGTCACGATGCCTAGTGTTTGTGTTCACAAAAGAATCACTATCCAGGGGGGGTTTCAGAGTAAGCTGGATTAATGTCATGCCGCTGCCATTTGCAACATGCAAAATTAGACACATGTGTTTACATGGTAGCAGAAATTTCTGCTAGTCTTTACATGTGCAAGTGGGCCCCTCCAATCCAACACAAACGGTATGCAGTTTTCCTAAATCAATTGCAGACTCACTTTTCACTTCAAAAAGTCCCTTATCAGAGTCCACTCTCCATAAGGAGAAAAGTTACCCCTTAGACCCTAGCCCAGAGCCTCTCACCTAGCCAAATTAGTTCTCATGCTTCGCACTGATGAGGGCCAACAGCCCGAAACACCGTGTCTGCGAATTGAGATATTGATGTGGCTTTTATCATACCGTATATACTCGAGTATAAGCCGAGATTTTCAGCCCAAATTTTTGGGCTGAAAGTGCCCCTCTCGGCTTATACTCGAGTCACGGTCTGTGGCAGGGTCGGCGGGTGAGGGGGAGAGGGCGCTGAGGCATACTTACCTAGTCCCGGCGATCCTGGCGCTCCCCCTGCCCGTCACACTGTCTTCGGGTGCCGCAGCTCTTCCCCTGTACAGCGGTCACGTGGGACCGCTCATTAAACTTATGAATGTGGACTCCACTCCCATAGGGGTGGAGCCGCATATTCATTTCTCTAATCAGCGGTGCCGGTGACCGCTGATAGAGGAAGAGGCTGCGGCACCCGGAGACCAGCTGTCCGGGAGAAGGAGCGGGACGCCGGGAGCAGGTAAGTATGTAATATTTACCTGTCCACGATCCACACGCCGGGCGCCGCTCCATCTTTCCGGAGTCTCTCAGCACTGACTGTGCAGGTCACAGGGCGCAATGACGCATATAGTGTGCGCGCCACCCTCTGCCTGATCAGTCAGTGCGGAGAGACGCCGGGACCGGATGCTGGGGAGCTGTAAGCAAGAAAGGTGAGTATGTGTTTTTTTTCTTTTTATTGCAGCAGCAGCGTTATATATGGCACAGATTTATGTGGAGCATCTATGGGGCCAAACTGAACGCTGCAGAGCATTCCATATGGGGCAGCTTTATAATGAGCATCTATGGGGCCAAACTGAACGGTGCAGAGCATATATGGCACAGCTTTATAATGAGCATCTATGGGGCCAAACTGAACGGTGCAGAGCATATATGGCACAGCTTTATAATGAGCATCTATGGGGCCAAACTGAACGGTGCAGAGCATTATATATGGCACAGCTTTATAATGAGCATCTATGGGGCCAAACTGAACAGTGCAGAGCATATAGGGCACAGCTTTATAAGGAGCATCTATGGGGCCAAACTGAACGGTGCAGAGCATATATGGCACAGCTTTATATGGAGCATCTATATGGCCATAATGAACGGTGCAGAGCATTATATATGGCACAGCTTTATAAGGAGCATCTATGGGGCCATAATGAACGGTGCAGAGCATATATGGCACAGCTTTATAAGGAGCATCTATAGGGCCATAATGGACGGTGCAGAGCATTGTATATGGAGCACAGCTTTATATGGAGCATCTATGGGGCCATAATGAACGGTGCAGAGCATTCTATATGGCACAGCTATATATGGATAATATATGGGGCAATAATCAATGGTATGGAGCATTATATATGGCACAGCTTTATATGGAGCATCTATGGGGCAATAATGTATAGTATGGAGCATCTATTTTTATTTTTGAAATTCACCGGTAGCTGCTGCATTTTCCACCCTAGGCTTATACTTGAGTCAATAAGTTTTCCCAGTTTTTTGTGGCAAAATTAGGGGGGTCGGCTTATACTCAAGTATATACGGTAAGTCATATTCCACGACTCGTTACAGCGTTGATTGTGACTTGTAGGATCGCTACTTCCAACAGGTGGCGCTATGGAGTTTAAGTCCTCTTTTTCTCAGAATAGGCAATTTGCATACTTATCAGAGTCCAAACATTTAAGGTGTGACAAATCAAGTCCACTGTAGTAACGCTGCATTAAATGGTCAATGAATTCACGAGGCCAATTTTTTTAAAAATGATGAGACTTTTAAGACCTATTTTCGGTAATAGTCAGAATTCGTTAAATTCATCTGTACGTATCTGTGAAAATAAAACAAGTCAGAATAGATATGTAAAATAAAAGAAAACCACTTTAAAAAGGTAACATTAAAAAAATGCTGTTAACCTAAAGATATAGGGTGAATTGTCAGGTTAATAGAGTTCGGAAGCCGTGTGGCTGCCGCACTGCAAGCCCTGCTGCCGTGAGTAGAGATGGGCGCACTGTTCGGTTTTACCCAGGTTCGTGAACGGGGTTGCTCTGTTGAATCAAGCAAGCGGTTCATAACCATACTGATTATACTTACCGGGTCCGCGTTATCCCTTCCAGCTCTGCCGCGTCACTTCCGGGGGGAATTGCCATGGGACTGGCAACAGCCAATCACATACACCCAGAAGATAAGGGGTGGCGCGGAAGTGACTCAGCGACGCGTCACAGCAGGAAGAGAGAACGCATGCAAGATACTCGCACGAGTCTCGCATGCCTCACCTGGCACGAGTCTCGCATGCCTCAGCTGGCACGGGTCTCGCATGCCTCACCTGGCACAAGTCTGGCATGCCTCACCTGGCACGAGTCTGGCATGCCTCACCTGGCACGAGTCTGGCATGCCTCACCTGGCACGACCACCAGCTTTCTGGACAGGAGTGTATCAGGTGCATGTGTTTCTGTAAAGCTGACACGATCCTGTCCAGAGTGTTGGTGGTGGTCGTGCCAGGTGAGGCATTCGAGACACGTCCAAGTATCTCACATGCATTTTGCCCAGTGTGTCTCTGGCGTTAAAGCAACACTCCAGGGTATTTTTTATTTATTGCACCACTGGAATGGTGCTTTCAATTTAATTCCCCTGCCTCCTGCTTTATACTTACCCTCCCGTGGCTTCATCCTTTAACCCCTTCATGACTCAGCCTATTTTGACCTTAATGACCTGGCCATTTTTTGCAATTCTGACCAGTGTCCCTTTATGAGGTAATAACTCAGGAACGCTTCAACGGATCCTATCGGTTCTGAGATTGTTTTTTCGTGACATATTGGGCTTCATGTTAGTGGTAAATTTAGGCCGATAATTTTTGCGTTTATTTCTAAAAAAAATCAGAAATTTGGCGAAAATTTTGAAAATTTCGCAATTTTCAAATTTTTAATTTTTATTCTGTAAAATCAGAGAGCTATGTGACACAAAATAGTTAATAAATAACATTTCCCACATGTCTACTTTACATCAGCACAATTTTGGAACCAAATTTTTTTTTGCTAGGAAGTTATAAGGGTTAAAATTTGACCAACGATTTCTCATTTTTACAACAAAATTTACAAAACCATTTTTTTAGGGACCACCTCACATTTGAAGTCACTTTGAGGGGTCTATATGAGAGAAAATACCCAAAAGTGACACCATTCTAAAAACTGCACCCCTCAAGGTACTCAAAACCACATTCAAGTAGTTTATTATCCCTTCAGGTGTTTCACAGCAGCAGAAGCAACATGGAAGGAAAAAATGAACATTTAACTTTTTAGTCACAAAAATAATTTTTTTTATTTTCCCAAAAGTAAAAGGAGAAACTGAACCCGAAAAGTTGTCCAATTTGTCCTGAGTACGCTGAAACCTCATATGTGGGGGGGAACCACTGTTTGGGCGCACGGCAGGGTTCGGAAGGGAAGGAGCGCCATTTGACTTTTTGAATGAAAAATTAGCTCCCATCTTTAGCGGACACCATGTCGCATTTGGAGAGCCCCTGTGCGCCTAAACATTGGATCTCCCACACATGTGACCCCATTTTGGAAACTAGACCACCCAAGGAACTTATCTAGATGCATATTGAGCACTTTGAACCCCCAAGTGCTTCACAAATTGATCCATAAATATGAAAAAGTACTTTTTTTTCACGAAAAAATTTATTTTAGCCTCAATTTTTTCCATTTTCACATGGGCATCAGGATAAAATGGATGCTAAAATTTGTTGGGCAATTTCTCCTGAGTACACCGATATCTTACATGTGGGGGTAAACCACTGTTTGGGCGCACGGCAAGGCTCGGAAGGGAAGGAGCGCCATTTGACTTTTTGAATGAAAAATTAGCTCCAATCTTTAGCGGACACCATGTCGCGTTTGGAGAGCCCCTGTGTGCCTAAACATTGGAGCTTCCCCACATATGACCCCATTTTGGAAGCTAGACCACCCAAGGAACTTATCTAGATGCATATTGAGCACTTTGAACCCCCAGGTGCTTCACAAATTGATCCATAAAAATGAAAAAGTACTTTTTGTCACAAAAATTTTATTTTAGCCTCAATTTTTTTCATTTTCACATGAGCATCAGGATAAAATGGATGCTAAAATTTGTTGGGCAATTTCTCCTGAGTACACCGATACCTCATATGTGGGGCTAAACCACTGTTTGGGCGCACGGCAAGGCTCAGAAGGGAAGGAGCGCCATTTCACTTTTTGAATGGAAAATTTGCTCCAATCATTAGCGGACACCATGTTGCGTATGGAAGGTATGTAGTGTATGTCAGGTTGGTGTGTGTGGTGTAGTATTCACCACACACACCAACCTGACGTACACTATACCAAACTACACACCAACCTGACGTACACGCCATACACACCAACCTGACACACTACGTCAGGTTGGAGTGTGTGGTGTAGTGTACGTCAGGTTGGTGTGTGGTGTAGTGTACGTCAGGTTGGTGTGTGTGGTGTAGTATACACCATACACACACACACCAACCTGACGTACACTATACCACACCACACACCAACCTGACCTACACTACGCCATACACACCAACCTGCCACACTACGTCAGGTTGGAATGTGTGGTGTAGTGTACGTCAGGTTGGTGTGTGGTGTAGTGTACGTCAGGTTGGTGTGTGGTGTAGTGTACACCATACATACACACACACCAACCTGACGTACACTATACCACACCACACACCAACCTGACGTACACTACGCCATACACACCAACCTGACACACTACGTCAGGTTGGAGTGTGTGGTGTAGTGTACGTCAGGTTGGTGTGTGGTGTAGTGTACGTCAGGTTGGTGTGTGGTGTAGTGTACACCATACATACACACCAACCTGACGTACACTATACCACACCACACACCAACCTGACGTACACTACGCCATACACATCAACCTGACACACTACGTCAGGTTGGAGTGTGTGGTGTAGTGTACGTCAGGTTGGGGTGTGGTGTAGTGTACGTCAGGTTGGTGTGTGTAGTGTTGTGTATATCCGCCTGGTGTGGGTGAGTTCTGTAGGAAATGTCAGGATGTGTTTAGTCCACGGACGTGTGATGAATTCTGAAGCATTCATTCAAACACAGTCAAGGTTTGTCGGGACACGTTTCACATTGGAAACGAGTTTCCCTTCTTATCCCCCTTTTATAGCACACCCGGCACCTTTTTTTGCTCTCCCCTCACAAGGAAAATGTTGCCCTGGTACCATACGGGAAACTTGAGTTCCAGGGGTGCTGGGGCCCGCTCCTTCCTCGCCTCCAAACATTAGGGCCTTTATCACCGCCTCCTGGAACTGAAGGAAGGTGTTGTTGGTCTGGCCTCCACATCATGATAGCACGTATGCGTTATACAGTGCCATTTGTACGATGTGCACAGCCAGTTTTTTATACCACACCTTCGTCTTTCGCATGGCACTATAGGGCTGGAGGACTTGATCAGAAAGATCAACTCCCCCCATGTGTTTGTTGTACCCCAGGGCACAGTCCGGTTTGTGGACCTACGCTGGGGTACCTCGAATGGTGGTGGCCGTGGTGCCGGGACCATGGATTGTGGTCAAGAGAGACGTCCCTTTTGTCTTTGAACTTGACCACAAGCATGTAACCGCTACATTGGGCCTGGCTCTCACCCTTTGGGAGAGCCTGCTCAATTAGCGGCAAAGGGAGACCCCTCTTGTTTCTGCGCACGGTACCGCAAGCGACGGTAGCTCTGGCAGAGAGGGATTGAAAGAGTGGGATGCTTGTATAAAAGTTATCAACGTACAGATGGTAACCTTTATCAAGCAGTGGGTGGACCAAATCCCACACTATTTTCCCACTCACCCCCAGAGCAGGTGGGCATTCTGGGGGCTGGATACTGCTGTCCTTTCCTTGATGAACCCTAAAGCTGAGAGTGTACCTTGAGGTACTCTCGCAGATCTTATAGAGCTTAATCCCGTACCTCGCCCTCTTGCTGGGCAGGTACTGACGGAACTGAAGCCTTCCTTTGAAGTGGATGAGGGATTCATCCACACAAATTTCCCTTTGGGGAATGTACACTTCAGAAAACTTGTTGCTGAAGTGTTCGATGACCGGCCGAATTTTGAACAGTCTATCAAAATTCGGGTCATCGCGAGGAAGGATGTCCGTGTTGTCCCTAAAGTGGAGAAATTTATGAATCGCCTCAAAACGTTTGCAATTCATAACCATGCCATATATTGCAGTTTGATATAAAATATCAGTACTCCAGTATTGGCGAATTTCTGGTTTCTTCACAATCCCCATGTGAAGGACCAGTCCCCAATATTTCATCATTTCTACGGAGTCAACGGGATTCCAAGTAGTAAATGATGAACTTGGGTTTTCGGCAAAAAATTGCAGGGCGTACAAATTTGTGTGCTCTACCATAAGACTGACGATTAACTCAGAGAAAAAGACTTTGAAAAAGTCTATTTCCCTGAGGTTGGCAGTCTCAAATTGGATTCCTGATTGGGGAATGAAATCAGGAATCCGTGGAGCAAAATTTTCAGGGACGGGGGTCCAGACGTGGGCACTAGTGCTAGCTTGGGCGTGACTAGCACTAGGTTGGGGGTTACTTACACTTGGCTGTGTGTCTTCTCCCCTGGGCTCCGGCTCTCTTCCCCTGGGCTGCGAACGATTTCTCGTCCTGCGACATCTTGGGGGTGGCGAGTCAGTGTCACTAGAGGAAGAAGAGTGGGAGGAATACAGGAAAGTGGGGTCCTCTCCTTCACTATCAGCTTCGGAGGCAAGAAAGGAATGTGCCTCCTCAGCTGAGTACAGCCTTTGTGACTGGGATGAGCGGGACATTGTGTGTGTGGTGTCTGTAAAAAACAAAACTTTATTATAGTGTGTGTATGTGCGAGTGTTTGGTGAAACTTTCTACTGCAGGAGGGGGCTGTCAGGCGCGGATTGCCAGGCGCGGGGGCGGCTGTCAGGTGCGGGGGGCAGAGGCGATGCAGTAGCAGATGGAATCGGCAGCAGCAGCAGGGGGTGATCGGGGGACGGGGGGGGGTGATCAGGGGGACGGGGGGGTGATCAGGGGGACGGGGGGTGATCACCAGGGGACAGGAGGGAGCTGTCAGGCGTGGGGGGGCAGAGACGATGCAGTAGCAGATGGAATCGGCGGCAGCAGCGGGTGATCAGGGGGACGGGGGGTGATCAG
This sequence comes from Ranitomeya imitator, assembly GCF_032444005.1. Classification (NCBI taxonomy): domain Eukaryota; kingdom Metazoa; phylum Chordata; class Amphibia; order Anura; family Dendrobatidae; genus Ranitomeya; species Ranitomeya imitator. The sequence goes on from NC_091283.1 coordinate 218,063,807, forward strand.
GGGGGCAGGGGGTGATCACCGGGGGACAGGAGGGGGCTATCAGGCGCGGGGGAAGAGGTGATGCGACAGCAGCAGATGGAATCGGCAGCAGCAGCAGGGTGGGTGATCAGGGGGGTGATCAGGGGGGCAGGGGGTGATCAGGGGGGCAGGGGGTGATCAGGGGGCAGGGGTGATCAGGGGGTGCTCAAGTGGGCAGGGGGTGATCACCAGGGGGCAGACGGGGGCTTTCAGGAGCTGGGAGAGCTGAGGTGATTGAGCTCGCAGCAGCAGCGGGGGGGGGGGGGGGGTGAAAAGGGGGGCAGGGGGTAAGATCGGGGGGGAGGGTGATCGGGGGGCAGAGCGCAGAGGTGGATGGCAGTCCCTGGCGGCAGCGGCAGGAGCAGCGGCAGAGCAGCAGCGGCGGCGATTGGGGGCAGGTATGAACGCAGGGTCCTCGTTCTCCAGCTTCCAGCAACGGGATGAGTCTGGAGAACGAGGACAGACATATTTTACTCCGCCCCTCCAGATCTGATTGGAGAGCTAGCGTCACATGGACGCTAGCTCCAATCAGAGCTGGAGGGGGTTAAATAAAGGTCACCCGGAGCGATCGTACACCCGGGGGGGCAAAGCCACTTCCCCTGGGGTGAAGTACAGGTCCCCCTGCACCTGCGGGTACGGTGACATTTGAATAACCCCGGTCACCGGACCCGCAGGGAAGCATTCCCGACATGACGCCACGTAGGCGTCACAGGTCGGATTGGCACCGACTTTCATGACGCCTACGTGGCGTCAAAGGTCGGGAAGGGGTTAAGTGCCGCTCCGCTCTTATGGCAACATCTTTTGTATATAAGTCCGAAGTAACCTCACAAGTGTTCAATTCAGTATGAGAGGCAGAACTAGGGTCTTGTAAAGATGTATTGATTTGTGACCTACAGCACCCCCATAAAAAACTGGAGCTGCTGGCAAATCCCAAATCTCCACTAACTGTAGTAACGCTGGAAACAGATGAAAACTGAGGCAGATGAGTATAAAGACGAAAGGAGAGAGAGACCCCAGAATGGAAAATGCATGATTTTGTTAAAAAAACGAAATCCGGCTCCGGATTCCACCATTTGACGTCATGTTTCATCCGTTTTCCTCCGGATCCGTCGCTGTGCGTTTTTTTTGACGAACACAAAAAATGTTCCTATGTCCGTTTTCTCCGGCCGCCGGAAAACAATTTTTCGACGGATCCAGCAAAAAATTGATGAAATGTGAGGCCATCCGTCTCAATCCGACGCTAATACAAGTCTATGAGAAAAAATGGATCCGGTGGCAACTTTTGCTGGATCCGTTTTTTTCTAAATTCGCCAGATTGTGCCTGACGACAAAACCCTGATGTGTGAAAGTAGTCTTAGATGACAAGAGCATGGAGCACGTCTGTCCACAAAAGCTTTTGCACATCACACTTCCAAAACGGATAGGGAGAGACCTGTCAGTCATGCAGAGCAGGGCGAGGAGAATAATTTGGGGAAGGACCTGTTGTTTGCACTTGTAATCTGAGACACATGTTTCCCAGCCTGCTTTTCAGAGTTACTATGAAATGCTGCAACATTTTTGAGTAATATAACACATCTGCAATGTAATGTAGCCAGTATCTCATTTATGCTGCCTGCAGTTCAGGCATCATGCATCTGATGACAGGATCCCTTTAAAAGTAATATTTAAAGATTGATAGATTTTTTATTTAGTAAATCATTGTGAAAAAAGAAGGGAGAAGAAAACAGCTACAAAATAAAAAAATCTTTAACACTATTGGTAAGGTTGTTAAGTTCATGGTATGTATGATTACAGTCATACACTATAAAGTACTGAAAAGGACTTACCGTATATACTCGAGTATAAGCCGACCCGAGTATAAGCCGACCCCCCTAATTTTGCCACAAAAAACTGGGAAAACTTATTGACTCGAGTATAAGCCTAGGGTGGAAATGCAGCATTTACCGGTGAATTTCAAAAATAAAAATAGATCATTATTTCCCCATAGCTGTGCCATATAGTGCTCTGCACCGTTCATATTTCCCCATAGCTGTGCCCCGTATAGTGCTCTGCACCGTTCATTTTGTCCCATAGCTCTGCCCCATACAGTGCTCTGCACCGTTCATTTTGTCCCATAGCTGTGCCCCATATACAATGCTCTGCACCGTTCATTTTGTCCCATAGCTCTGCCCCATACTGTGCTCGGCACCGTTCATTATTGCCCCATATCTGTGCCCCATATACAATGCTCTGCACCGTTCATTTTATCCCATAGCTGTGCCCCATATATGCTCTGCACCGTTCATTTTGTTCCATAGCTGTGCCCCATACTGTGCTCGGCACCGTTCATTGTGCCCCATATCTGTGCCCCATATAGTGCTCTGCACCGTTCATTGTGCCCCATAGCTGTGCCCCATATACAGTGCTCTGCACCGTTCATTGTGCCCCATAGCTGTGCCCCATATACAGTGCTCTGCACCGTTCATTGTGCCCCATAGCTGTGCCCCATATAGTGCTCTGCACCGTTCATTGTGCCCCATAGCTGTGCCCCATATAGTGCTCTGCACCATTCATTGTGCCCCATAGATACTCCACATAAATCTGTGCCATGGCCGCTGCTGCTGCAATGAAAAAACAAACAAACACATACTCACCTCTCTTGCTTGCAGCTCCCAGCGTCCGGTCCCGGCGCCTCCATCTTCCCGGCGTCTCTGCTCTGACTGATCAGGCAGAGGGCGCCGCGCACACTATATGCGTCATCGCGCCCTCTGACCTGAACAGTCAGAGCGCAGAGACGCCGGGAAGATGGAGGCGCCGGGAAGAGGGAGCGACGCCCGGCGGCTGGAACGCGGACAGGTGAATATTACATACTTACCTGGTCCCAGCGATCCTGACGCTCCCTCTGCCTGGTCTTCGGTGCCGCAGCCTCTTTCTCTATCAGCGGTCACCGGCACCGCTGATTAGAGAAATTAATACGCGGCTCCACCCCTATGGGAGGTGGAGCCGCCTATTCATTTTTTTAATCAGCGGTCCCACGTGACCGCTGAAGAGGGGAAGACGCTGCAGCACAGAAGACCGTGGGACGGCAAGGGGAGTGTCAGGATCGCCAGGACTAGGTAAGTATACCTCAGCGCCCTCTCCCCCTCACCCGTCGACCCTGCCACCCACCTTGACTCGAGTATAAGCCGAGAGGGGCACTTTCAGCCCAAAAATTTGGGCTGAAAATCTCGGCTTATACTCGAGTATATACGGTACTTTTGATACCTATCTGAAAAAATCAAAATGCAGAACACGGAGCAACTGGCTTAAATTACAGTTTTTCAGACTTGATAGATAAGAATGCTTCAAAGTCTTTCTAGACCATTGTTGGTATTGATTCCAAATTGTTGTGTCCCAGTACGATACACGTGCCCATTTCTTGTAATTAAAAAAACATGTTGGAGCATACTTTAGATGGTTGCTTTGCCATATCTGTAACAGTTAAAAATAGAAAAAATAAAAAAAATTGTGTTTCTGAAGACAGATTTTACTTACAACATATATAACATACTGCTTGTTGTGCCAAAAAAGCCTTTAACCCTGCTCTACATATGTTAAAAACTATGGTTTTTCGTACATGATGCAAAAAATAAATGTTTTGAGTAAAAATTGACTTGCCTGTCATAAGATAGTATTTTCTTTTCCAATGATTTTTATTTTGGTTTTAATTTAATAATCATATTTAATAATCATCTTTGCATATATGCAGATTTGTGTGCCAGAGCAAATGATATCTCATATGACCTATGAAGAGAAATCTATTAAGTCAGAAAAGGAAGGGGGAGTCAGATTCTTCCAATTAAAAGCTATATTGTGTTTGACCACAAGCAGTGTGTATAATCATGTTTCTTTTGTCCGGACTAAGGCCCTCAAGGCCAAAAGATAGTAAACCCATTTGTTGAATCAAGTCTAATGTTTTGCCCGAAATTTTATCTATAAGCATCACCAAACCAGGGATTCAAGCTTCAGGAGGCTAATTTGCATATTCCAGGTGCCTTCTGGGAGAAGCGAAGTCTCCCTAAGCTAGAAGATCGTTGGGTACAGCCGGGACCAGCTGCTTCGAAAGCATCACCAAACCAGGGATTCAAGCTTCAGGAGGCTAATTTGCATATTCCAGGTGCCTTCTGGGAGAAGCGAAGTCTCCCTAAGCTAGAAGATCGTTGGGTACAGCCGGGACCAGCTGCTTCGAAAGCATCACCAAACCAGGGATTCAAGCTTCAGGAGGCTAATTTGCATATTCCAGGTGCCTTCTGGGAGAAGCGAAGTCTCCCTAAGCTAGAAGATCGTTGGGTACAGCCGGGACCAGCTGCTTCGAAAGCATCACCAAACCAGGGATTCAAGCTTCAGGAGGCTAATTTGCATATTCCAGGTGCCTTCTGGGAGAAGCGAAGTCTCCCTTCGCCTTTGCCTGTAGGACATTATTGCAAGAGAGCTTGGCTGAGTAGATTACACAAGAAGGAAAACACACAGCAAGTCAGCAGGATCTAGGAGCAACATGGCAGATGTGACAACCTACATGGTGAGCTGCAGCATGTGCTACATGTTCACAGATCGACCAGAAGAAGAATCCAATTTCACCTGTCAGAAGTGTAGACTAGTGGCCCTTTTAGAAGAAAAGGTGCGGGGTCTGGAAGAAAGAATAGCAACTTTGAAACTCATCAAAGAGAATGAAGACTTTCTAGACAGAACAGAAGCATCTCTACTGGTCACAGAAGGTGCAAAAAGTGTCAGAGAACCTCCAAAAGCAGATGAGTGGAAGCATGTGACCAAAAGAAGCAAGAAGACCATGGAGAAATCACCAACCACACAACTGAAGAACCGATATCAAATCTTTGTAGAGGATGAAGATGGCACACCTAAGGATGAAACAATACCAGCAAGCAAAAAAGAAAAGGGCACACAGCAACAAGTGACAGCAAAAAGTACAGCCAAGAAGCAACAAAGAGTGGTGGTGGTGGGAGACTCACTACTGAGAGGCACAGAAGCAGCCATCTGCAGACCGGACATAACTGCAAGAGAAGTATGCTGCCTTCCAGGTGCGATGATCAAAGATGTGACCGATAGGATACCAAAGCTCTTCAGCTCCAAGGACGTCCACCCATTTCTTCTGATACATGTTGGCACCAATGACACGGCAAGGAAGGACCTACCGACAATCTGCAAAGACTTTGAAGAGTTGGGGAAGAAAGTAAAGGAACTGGATGCACAGGTAGTTTTTTCTTCTATCCTTCCAGTAGACGGGCATGGCACCAGGAGATGGAACAGGATCCTTGATGCAAACAACTGGCTAAGACGATGGTGCAGACAACAAGGATTTGGATTCCTGGACCACGGTGTGAATTACTGGTATGATGGACTCCTCGCCAGAGACGGACTACACCTCAACAAACCTGGGAAACACACATTCGCCAGAAGACTCGCTACACTCATCAGGAGGGCGTTAAACTAGAAGAAGAGGGGACGGGAAGAAAAACATTAGACTCGAACAAAGACGACCCAGGAAAACATACTCAGAAGGGAGGTAAGAACATTTCTAAAACAATCCACAGTGAGGAGATTGGAACAAAACAAAATCCTCTAAACTGCATGCTCGCAAACGCCAGAAGCCTGACAAACAAGATGGAAGAACTAGAAGCAGAAATATCTACAGGTAACTTTGACATAGTGGGAATAACCGAGACATGGTTAGATGAAAGCTATGACTGGGCAGTTAACTTACAGGGTTACAGTCTGTTTAGAAAGGATCGTAAAAATCGGAGAGGAGGAGGGGTTTGTCTCTATGTAAAGTCTTGTCTAAAGTCCACTTTAAGGGAGGATATTAGCGAAGGGAATGAGGATGTCGAGTCCATATGGGTCGAAATTCATGGAGGGAAAAATGGTAACAAAATTCTCATTGGGGTCTGTTACAAACCCCCAAATATAACAGAAACCATGGAAAGTCTACTTCTAAAGCAGATAGATGAAGCTGCAACCCATAATGAGGTCCTGGTTATGGGGGACTTTAACTACCCGGATATTAACTGGGAAACAGAAACCTGTGAAACCCATAAAGGCAACAGGTTTCTGCTAATAACCAAGAAAAATTATCTTTCACAATTGGTGCAGAATCCAACCAGAGGAGCAGCACTTTTAGACCTAATACTATCTAATAGACCTGACAGAATAACAAATCTGCAGGTGGTTGGGCATTTAGGAAATAGCGACCACAATATTGTGCAGTTTCACCTGTCTTTCACTAGGGGGACTTGTCAGGGAGTCACAAAAACATTGAACTTTAGGAAGGCAAAGTTTGAACAGCTTAGAGATGCCCTTAATCTGGTAGACTGGGACAATATCCTCAGAAATGAGAATACAGATAATAAATGGGAAATGTTTAAGAACATCCTAAATAGGCAGTGTAAGCGGTTTATACCTTGTGGGAATAAAAGGACTAGAAATAGGAAAAACCCAATGTGGCTAAACAAAGAAGTAAGACAGGCAATTAACAGTAAAAAGAAAGCATTTGCACTACTAAAGCAGGATGGCACCATTGAAGCTCTAAAAAACTATAGGGAGAAAAATACTTTATCTAAAAAACTAATTAAAGCTGCCAAAAAGGAAACAGAGAAGCACATTGCTAAGGAGAGTAAAACTAATCCCAAACTGTTCTTCAACTATATCAATAGTAAAAGAATAAAAACTGAAAATGTAAGCCCCTTAAAAAATAGTGAGGAAAGAATGGTTGTAGATGACGAGGAAAAAGCTAACATATTAAACACCTTCTTCTCCACGGTATTCACGGTGGAAAATGAAATGCTAGGTGAAATCCCAAGAAACAATGAAAACCCTATATTAAGGGTCACCAATCTAACCCAAGAAGAGGTGCGAAACCGGCTAAATAAGATTAAAATAGATAAATCTCCGGGTCCGGATGGCATACACCCACGAGTACTAAGAGAACTAAGTAATGTAATAGATAAACCATTATTTCTTATTTTTAGTGACTCTATAGCGACAGGGTCTGTTCCGCAGGACTGGCGCATAGCAAATGTGGTGCCAATATTCAAAAAGGGCTCTAAAAGTGAACCTGGAAATTATAGGCCAGTAAGTCTAACCTCTATTGTTGGTAAAATATTTGAAGGGTTTCTGAGGGATGTTATTCTGGATTATCTCAATGAGAATAACTGTTTAACTCCATATCAGCATGGGTTTATGAGAAATCGCTCCTGTCAAACCAATCTAATCAGTTTTTATGAAGAGGTAAGCTATAGACTGGACCACGGTGAGTCATTGGACGTGGTATATCTCGATTTTTCCAAAGCGTTTGATACCGTGCCGCACAAGAGGTTGGTACACAAAATGAGAATGCTTGGTCTGGGGGAAAATGTGTGTAAATGGGTTAGTAACTGGCTTAGTGATAGAAAGCAGAGGGTGGTTATAAATGGTATAGTCTCTAACTGGGTCGCTGTGACCAGTGGGGTACCGCAGGGGTCAGTATTGGGACCTGTTCTCTTCAACATATTCATTAATGATCTGGTAGAAGGTTTACACAGTAAAATATCGATATTTGCAGATGATACAAAACTATGTAAAGCAGTTAATACAAGAGAAGATAGTATTCTGCTACAGATGGATCTGGATAAGTTGGAAACTTGGGCTGAAAGGTGGCAGATGAGGTTTAACAATGATAAATGTAAGGTTATACACATGGGAAGAGGGAATCAATATCACCATTACACACTGAACGGGAAACCACTGGGTAAATCTGACAGGGAGAAGGACTTGGGGATCCTAGTTAATGATAAACTTACCTGGAGCAGCCAGTGCCAGGCAGCAGCTGCCAAGGCAAACAGGATCATGGGGTGCATTAAAAGAGGTCTGGATACACATGATGAGAGCATTATACTGCCTCTGTACAAATCCCTAGTTAGACCGCACATGGAGTACTGTGTCCAGTTTTGGGCACCGGTGCTCAGGAAGGATATAATGGAACTAGAGAGAGTACAAAGGAGGGCAACAAAATTAATAAAGGGGATGGGAGAACTACAATACCCAGATAGATTAGCGAAATTAGGATTATTTAGTCTAGAAAAAAGACGACTGAGGGGCGATCTAATAACCATGTATAAGTATATAAGGGGACAATACAAATATCTCGCTGAGGATCTGTTTATACCAAGGAAGGTGACGGGCACAAGGGGGCATTCTTTGCGTCTGGAGGAGAGAAGGTTTTTCCACCAACATAGAAGAGGATTCTTTACTGTTAGGGCAGTGAGAATCTGGAATTGCTTGCCTGAGGAGGTGGTGATGGCGAACTCAGTCGAGGGGTTCAAGAGAGGCCTGGATGTCTTCCTGGAGCAGGACAATATTGTATCATACAATTATTAGGTTCTGTAGAAGGACGTAGATCTGGGTATTTATTATGATGGAATATAGGCTGAACTGGATGGACAAATGTCTTTTTTCGGCCTTACTAACTATGTTACTATGTTACTATGTATAAGGGCAGATCTCTGTGACCAAAGAGATTTTAATTTGGGGCAGTGCCAAAACATGTGTAGAAGGTCGCCTTTGAGGCGACAGTTCCTCCAGCATGTAGCTGATCTATCTTGATTAAAATGTGCCAACCTTGCTGGAGTGTGGTACCAGCGTGTATTTATTTTGAAATGGCATTCTTGCAGTGACATGGATAGGGTGGAAGCATAAGTGGAGGATAAGGCGTCCTCCCATTCCTCTCGGCTGAAGGTTGTGTGTAACTCTATCTCTCATTTACACATGTAGGGGTTTTTAGGCATTTTCCAGTCATCATGGTTAAACCAGTCATAAATGTATTTGACACCAGAAGATCCCGTGTTCCGTGTTGCTTATTAAATTTAAAGATGTTTTGGAAAATTTGGGATTCTTCTGGAGGAAAGACATGACTTGGTCTTTTAAGATTACAAACTGTAGAAACATTGCCGACGGAAGTCTGTGTTTGTCTCTTGTTGCTGAATTTTAAAAATGAACTACCATTGTAGATGTCTCCCAGCTTCGTGATACCCTTTTCTTCCCAGATAGTAGGTAAAGTTATGTTGCTGAATGTATAAATGATGAAAATGAGGATTTTTCAAGAAGATAAACTTTTTAGATGTTCCTTTCCTAGGCTTAGATAGCTTCCCCCAAGCGTACGCAGTGGCCTGGAAGGTCAGGCGTGTGAAGGAGTCAAACTGATGACCAGTTAATGTTCTTATAAGCAAGTCTTTGGGGGTTAATTCTTGTTATGGAAGGATTCCATTTCTAACCACTCGGGGGATTTAGATGATGTTAGCCAATGTTGACTTTGTTTTATCAGGGTAGTGAGGTGATGGGCGGTTATGTTAGGGATTCCCAAACCGCCATACTTTTTTTTTATAGGTGATACTTAAAGAAGTCCTGGGTTTTTTATTGTTCCAGATAAATTTGTTGATGGAAGATTGAAGAGAGGTGAGATACGAGACTGAAATAGGAAGAGGAATGGAACTCAAAACATATATCTTTGGTAACGTGAAAATCTTGACTGTGAAGACCTTGCCCCACCAGGAGAGGTCTTTGTCGCCGAAGATGTTGATATCATTATTTATCGTCTTTATTAGGGAATTAATATTGTTTGTTACTAGATTATTTAGGTTATTAGTAATCTTGATACCTAAATATGTGAGTTCTTTATTAACCCAGTTCGTGGGAGAGGATTCTTTGATTTTTTTAAATTTGTTCTTTATCTAAGTTTAAAGGGAGGATTTTAGATTTTTTTAAGTTGATTTTGAATTGGGAGAGACTTGAGAATAAGTCTAAAATTTTATGTAGTTCCTTAATGGAATTGACAGGGTCTGTTAGGGTGAGGATGATGTCATCGGCAAACATAATAATTTTCTAGTGGCAGTGGGGGATTTCCAATCTTTTAATTATGCTGTTTTGTCTAATAATTTGTGCGAGGGGTTCTATGGACATAATAAAAAGAAATGGGGAAAGGGGGTACCCCTGCCTTGTGGCATTTGATATAGTGAAAGAAGGTGACACATGATTTGTTAGTGACAATTTTTTGCTCTAGGTTTAGAGTAAAGAGCCATTATTGTGGAAATTAGAGATTCATTGAATCTGAATTGGATCAGGGTTTGTCTTGGAAGTCCCAATCCAGATGGTCAAAAGCTTTCTCTGCATCTAGTGAGACAATGAGAGTGATTTGTTTAGTATAGTTGGCTAGTTTGATTGAACTAATGATTCTCCTAGTACCGTCTGAAGAGAGGCGACCTGTTAAGGACCGGCGGAACGCACCAAGTATAGATGATATGACACTAGGTGCGTTCGCAGTCCGAGGTCCACCGTGCAGGTAAAAGACCCTGCTGCTAGTAAGACGGACTATATGGCGGTACTAAGAATACACACATGGGTTAACTTCACCCTGCGTGAAGGAAGCGATCCTGTTGCGTCACAGGAGCGCAGTACCGCACATAGAGCGCGAGCAAGAAGTCAGCGAACTCAACCCCTACACAGGATTGAAGTCCGATTAGACACTTGCTGGCACAACACCGCAACTGGGTGTGTAAGGAAACTTATAAAATAGAATCAATAGGCACGAGAGTGCGTGCGGTGCCGCACTGACGGACGCCACTAACCACCCAGGCTTGGGTAAGGAAAGCGCAGAGGAAGCGCACGGCGCCGTACTGGCGGACACAGCAACAGGACGCTGTGATGTGTGTTACGTGCAGATGGTTAGTCGGGCGCTAGATAGCTACCATCATCCGCGAGCAGTCAACAACTCTAGGGAGGGATACTTAGGAGCTTTCATCCATCGACATACATCCATCTACACACACACATAATATCAAGACAATACTAGCGCATGGCCGTGCGGTCATGCGCAGTTCATATAGTTGCAGCACAGGAAGCTGCTACTGAAGTTTTTGCCCTTTCAGGACCTTCCAGAAGGACCAATGGAAAGTGCTGCAGTACCTGAGCATGTTTTGCCCTTTCAGGACCTTCCAGAAGGACCAATGGAATGTACTGCAGCACCTGAGCATGTGACCGAACATGTGGCCCTCGACCTCCAATGGGAGACCCTGCCCTGGGCATGCTCAGACAGAGAAAAGCAGGACTTAGATCCAGAAACGTCCACTCGCCGCTGCCCAGCACTGGCTTCAATGGCAGAAGCAGGAGAAGCAGCAGTAACTCTTCGCACAGAGTCAGACTGAGCGAGACGCTGGGATCGACGTCCCTGCTGAGCAGACTCCACTGCGGCTGGAGAAGAATGGGAGACCGCAGCGGAGACGGATCGAGATTCCCCCTGTGCAGCAGAGGAAACTCGACTCCTAACATTACCCCCCTCCTAGAGCCCCCCCCCCTCCTTGGGCCTGGCTACGTTCGAAGGCAGCAATGAGCTGCGGGGCCCGAAGGTGCTCAACAGGCTCCCAGGACCTGTCCTCGGGGCCATAACCCTTCCAGTCCACCAAATAAAATTTTTTGCCACATACCACCTTGAACCCCAAAATAGCGTTCACCTCATAATCGTCCGTAGACGAACCCGATGTCCCAGCAGATGACTCGGAAAACCGGGACATATACACGGGTTTCAAGAGGGACACATGAAAGGTGTCGGTGATACCCAGGCGTGGTGGAAGGGCCAGATGGTAGACCACAGGATTAACCTGTTTGAGGACCTTGAAGGGACCCAAGTAGCGAGGTGCAAACTTAGTGGACTCTACACGCAGCCTGATGTTACGGGCGGAGAGCCACACTAAATCGCCAGGAGCAAAGGTCGGGGCAGGGCGCCGATGTGCATCAGCGGAGGACCTCACTCTCTCCTTCGAGGCCCGAATGGCATCCTGAGTGCGGTCCCAAATGTCCCGTGCCTCCACTGCCCAGTCTGCCACCCTGGAGTCAGCAAAGGACACGGGCATAGGCACAGGAACCCGCGGATGCTGGTCGTAATTAAGGAGGAAAGGAGTCTGACCGGTGGAGTCAGCTACAGCGTTATTAAGGGCGAACTCTGCCCATGGTAATAAAGATGCCCAGTCATCCTGCCTGGCAGAAACAAAATGTCGCAGATATGTGACCAGAGTCTGATTGGCCCTCTCCACCAACCCATTCGTCTCGGGATGATATGCGGAAGAGAGATTTAACTCAATGCTGAGAAGACGACAAAGCTCTCTCCAAAACCGAGACGCAAACTGGGGACCCCGGTCACTGACAATTTTGTCTGGCATGCCGTGTAGGCGGAAGACGTGTCTTATGAACAACGCTGCCAAGGCCCGTGCAGAAGGTAACCGTGGGAGCGGCACCAAATGCACCATTTTCGAGAAATGATCGGTAATGACCCAAATGACAGTACAGCCGCGAGACTTGGGCAAACCCACCACAAAGTCCATCCCGACCATCTCCCAGGGCCTGTCTGCGACCGGCAAGGGATAGAGTAACCCAGACGGCCGTTGTCGAGGAGACTTATTTTTGGTGCATGAGACACATGCCAGAACGTAATCTCTGACATCTCGGAGCATATGCGGCCACCAGTACGTCCTCGCCAGCAGCTCAGATGTCCTTTTTGTCCCAAAGTGTCCACCGACCCTGGAGGAATGAGCCCAAGAGAGAACCTCCGGTCGCAAATTTATGGGCACAAAAGTCTTGCCCGGAGGCACAGACTCAAGCGACACCGGAGCCACGGTTCTCAAGCTCTCAGAAGGAACAATAAGCCGAGGCTCTCCCTCCTCCTCAGATGACACAACAGAGCGAGAAAGAGCATCAGCTCGAATGTTCTTCTCCCCAGCGAGATAATGGAGGGTGAAGTGGAATCGGGAGAAGAATAAGGACCATCTGGCCTGGCGAGAATTTAGCCGCTGGGCTGTTTGCAAATATAGCAAATTTTTGTGGTCTGTGAAAACTTGAAAGGGAAAACGAGCCCCCTCCAAGAGATGTCTCCACTCTGAGAAAGCCAATTTCATCGCTAGCAACTCCCTGTCCCCGATGGAATAATTCCTCTCCGCTGGTGTGAAGGTCTTGGAGAAGAAGAAGCACGGATGCTTCCGACCTTGAGCATCCTTTTGGAAGAGGACTGCTCCAGCACCAACGGAAGAGGCATCCACCTCCATTATAAACGGCTTATCGACATCGGGGCGATGTAGGATGGGAGCGCTTGCAAAATGAGACTTAGTCGAAGAAAAGGCCCTGGAGACCTCTTCAGACCACACTTTGGGATTTGCTCCCTTCTTGGTGAGGGCTACCAAGGGAGCTACCAAAGTTGAGAAATGGGGAATGAACTGGCGGTAATAATTAATGAACCCCATAAAGCGCTGCACCGCTTTAAGTGAATGGGGTTCTTGCCAGTCCATCACAGCCTGTAGTTTGGCAGGATCCATAGCCAATCCCTGGGCAGAGATGATATAGCCCAGGAAAGGTAAAGACTCCTGCTCAAACACACACTTCTCCAACTTTGCGTAAAGAGAGTTTGCCCGTAAGAGGTCGAAGACTCTGCCAACATCTCTCCGGTGGGAGTCAATATCTGGAGAGAAGATGAGAATATCATCCAGATAGACTACAACCGAGGTGGAAAGCATATCCCGGAAGATGTCGTTGACAAAGTCTTGGAAAACGGCTGGGGCATTACAGAGCCCGAAGGGCATCACCAGATACTCATAGTGCCCATCTCTGGTGTTAAACGCCGTCTTCCATTCGTCCCCCTCACGGATGCGAATCAGGTTATAAGCTCCCCGCAGGTCTAATTTGGTAAATACCTTAGCTCCCCGTAGCCTATCAAAAAAGCTCAGAAATCAGGGGCAGCGGGTACTTATTCTTAACGGTGATGGCGTTAAGACCCCTGTAGTCTATGCAAGGACGCAATTCACCATTCTTCTTCTGTACGAAGAAGAACCCTGCCCCTGCTGGTGACACTGACTTCCTAATAAACCCTCTTGCCAAATTCTCCTGGATGTATTGGGACATAGCCTCCGTCTCCAGGAGAGAGAGGGGATAGACACGTCCCCGAGGAGGTTCTGCTCCAGGCAAGAGATCTATAGGACAGTCATAGGGACGGTGAGGCGGAAGGGTCTCCGCGGCCTTTTTGGAAAAGACGTCTGCATAGGACCAATAGTATTTGGGGAGAGTAGAGAGATCTGCGGGTATCTCAGTGGTGGAGACCTGAACGCACTCTTTCACACATCTGCCCTTACAGGATTCACTCCAACCCAATATCCTCCCAGAGGTCCACTCAATATGTGGGGAGTGGAAACGGAGCCAGGGTATTCCCAGCAGAATCTCATCCATTCCCTCGGGAAGGACAAGAAGGGAAATAATCTCCTGGTGGGATGGGCACATGGCTAACGTGAAAGGGACAGTCTGATGTGTGATCTGTAACGGAAGTGTCGACCCATTCACCACTCTAACGGTTACTGGTTTGGCAAGCATAACCAGAGGTATTGCGTGGCGCAGAGCAAAAGCAGAAGACATAAAATTTCCCTCTGCTCCTGAATCCACACAAAGCTCTACTGTAAGAGTGGATGTGCCTAACAGGATTGTCCCTTTAAAGGACAATATGGAGGAAAATGCCGCTGTGTCCAGTGAACCTCCTCCAATGGACACTGGACGCGACCGTTTTCCCGACCGCCATGGACATTTATTAGCGTAATGTCCCGGTTGCTGACAATTTTTACACACCACAGGTACTTGAGCGGTCTGAGACCTAGGTCCCGCTCGAGAAACCTCCATGGCCTCATGGGAGTCGGACGCCATTACAGGAGATTCTAGAGGTTTGGCAAAGGTAGGAGCCAGCCGAAACCTCTGCCTACACTGGGTCCGCTCCAACCTCCGTTCGTTAAAACGGAGATCGATGCGGGTAGCAATAATAATAAGCTCCTCCAGTGTGGCGGGAATCTCCCTGGTGGCCAAGGCGTCCTTTACATGATCTGCCAGTCCTCTCCAGAACACCGGAATAAGAACTTTATCCGGCCATTCCAGCTCAGAAGCTAGAGTCCGGAATAGGATGGCGAACTGGCTGACCATGGACGAAGCCTGAGTAATTGCCAACAATTGGAGCGCGGTATCGTGGGTGACACGGGGTCCCAAAAAGACCTGCCTCAGAGCGTCCAGGAAGATAGAAGCACTCTGTACCACACGATCACCACGTTCCCAAAGCGGCGTTGCCCACTCCAACGCCCTTCCCGACAAAAGAGATAAAATGAATCCCACTTTCGCCCGTTCCATAGGAAAACGTGCAGCCAGCAGCTCGAGATGTATGGAGCACTGGCTCACGAATCCCCGACATAGCTTACTGTCACCAGCAAACTTGTCTGGAAGCGGGAGACGGGATAAGGTCGGAGCAGGGGTGGCAGTGGACAAACTGGCTGCAGCTGCACTAGCAGCCTGAACAGCGACAGCAGTAACGTCCACAGCTGAGGTTGCACGCTCTAGAGCCGCCAACCTACCCTCCAACTGCTGGATGTACCGCTGTAGACGCTGACCGTCCGCCATTTACTAGCCAGACCTTGGCGCTAGTATTATGTTAAAGAACGCACCAAGTATAGATGATATGACACTAGGTGCGTTCGCAGTCCGAGGTCCACCGTGCAGGTAAAAGACCCTGCTGCTAGTAAGACGGACTATATGGCGGTACTAAGAATACACACATGGGTTAACTTCACCCTGCGTGAAGGAAGCGATCCTGTTGCGTCACAGGAGCGCAGTACCGCACATAGAGCGCGAGCAAGAAGTCAGCGAACTCAACCCCTACACAGGATTGAAGTCCGATTAGACACTTGCTGGCACAACACCGCAACTGGGTGTGTAAGGAAACTTATAAAATAGAATCAATAGGCACGAGAGTGCGTGCGGTGCCGCACTGACGGACGCCACTAACCACCCAGGCTTGGGTAAGGAAAGCGCAGAGGAAGCGCACGGCGCCGTACTGGCGGACACAGCAACAGGACGCTGTGATGTGTGTTACGTGCAGATGGTTAGTCGGGCGCTAGATAGCTACCATCATCCGCGAGCAGTCAACAACTCTAGGGAGGGATACTTAGGAGCTTTCATCCATCGACATACATCCATCTACACACACACATAATATCAAGACAATACTAGCGCATGGCCGTGCGGTCATGCGCAGTTTATATAGTTGCAGCACAGGAAGCTGCTACTGAAGTTTTTGCCCTTTCAGGACCTTCCAGAAGGACCAATGGAAAGTGCTGCAGTACCTGAGCATGTTTTGCCCTTTCAGGACCTTCCAGAAGGACCAATGGAATGTACTGCAGCACCTGAGCATGTGACCGAACATGTGGCCCTCGACCTCCAATGGGAGACCCTGCCCTGGGCATGCTCAGACAGAGAAAAGCAGGACTTAGATCCAGAAACGTCCACTCGTCGCTGCCCAGCACTGGCTTCAATGGCAGAAGCAGGAGAAGCAGTAGTAACTCTTCGCACAGAGTCAGACTGAGCGAGACGCTGGGATCGACGTCCCTGCTGAGCAGACTCCACTGCGGCTGGAGAAGAATGGGAGACCGCAGCGGAGACGGATCGAGATTCCCACTGTGCAGCAGAGGAATCTGGACTCCTAACACGACCCTTGACAAACCTGATCTGGTGATGACTGATTGGAAGGCAATATAAGGCCAAGCGTATTTGCAAAAATTTTAGCATATATTTTGATATCAAAATTAATCAGGGATATGGGTCTAAAGTTAGTAATGTCTTTGTGGTTGTCTTTGGGTTTTGGGATTAATACAATGTATGCCTCGAGCATGTCAGCAGGGAAGGCACCAGAAGTTGAGGCCATGTTGAAGGATTGCAGGAGATGAGAGATAATTTTGTAGAAGAATTTCTTTGACAGATAGGAGGAAATGGCATCTTCGTGAATTTGAGAAGAATTTCTTTGATGGTTAATATTGTAAAGTTTGTTGTAGATCTTTGCGAATTCATTGGCAATATCTTGGGGGTGGGATAGTAGTGTTCCTTTTGTGTATTTTATTCTATTGGTTCTATTTTGAATTCTCCTTTTTTTTTTTATACGATTGGACAGGAATTTGGTAGGTTTGTTTAATGAGGTGTACATTTTGTATTTAGAATTTTTTACTGCCGCCTCATATGGAGAGAATATTAATAGTTTTAGATCCTGTCTCAGTTTTGAGATTTCTGTCTATTAACTAGGAGAGGGGGACAGGAGTGTAATTTGGTTATGAATTTTATTTTTTAAAAGAGATTGGATTCTTTCTATTTTCGCCCTTTTTTCTCCCGGGAAGAGATTAGGATTTATAAACCTCTGATCACTGCCTTATGGGCACACCATCTGGTGGTGGGGCTGAAAATCTGAATGATTTTCTTCAAACTAAAGTTTAATTGAAGATTCTATAAAGTATTTGTGTATAGCGTTGTTAATGATATTTGAATTACATTTCCAGAGATTCCTATTGTTTATTGGAGGTCCCAGAACAAGCTCTCCAAGTACTGGAGAATGGTCTGATACTGTTTTATCCTTGATGATGATTTCTTAGAACCTAGGCAAAGCAAATACATCGGTGACAATCAAGTCTATTCTTGATGCTGATGCTGAGGCCTCTGAAAAAAAGAAATATTCGATGGAAGAAGCATTTACCGTATTTTCCAGCGTATAAGACGACTGGGCATATAAGACGACCCCCAACTTTTCCAGTTAAAATATAGAGTTTGGGATATACTCGCCGTATAAGACTACCCCTCTTCCAACGCACATACGGAAGTAAAAAAACAAACATCAGATTTGATTTCAATATTGTTAGGGCTAGCGGAACGCATCGAGTAAATAGAGATGTTTATTATAAATGGTATGTTCGCAGCCCGGGGTCCACCGCGCAGGAGGAACCTGCTGCTAGCGAATGGTGGCACTGTTTAACAGTATAGACTAGCTCTGTTACTTCACAGAGTAGCCGTGAAAGGAAAGCACTGCGCCCTGTTAGCCTCACAGGAGCACAAGCTTACTGCCAAGCTGATAGCAGTCAGTGGTTATGCAACACGCAATCTCCTCACCGGAGAAGGCGGTATTCTAGGGGCTTATTTCAGCCGGGTCCCTGAACACACTCATACAATCTCCTCACCGGAGGTCCCGGTATTCTAGGGGCTTATTTCAGCCGGGTCCCTGAATACATTTTCACATAACCACACTGGTGCAAAGCACATAACTTAGATTTGATACTAGCGCATGGCCGTGCGGCAGTGCAAACCTTATATAGCTGCAGCACGTACAGGACCTTCCTAGAAGGACCAATGAGAGACTGCCACAGAGCCTGAGGAACTTCAGGACCTTCCTGGAGAACCAATGTGTCTTGCTGCAGTATCTAAGCATGTGACCCTCGATCTCCAATGAGAGATCTTACCCTGGGCATGCTCAGAAGGGGAAAAGCAGGACTTAGTCCCAAAAGCGTCTGCTCGCCCCTGCCCAACACAGACTTCAATGGCAGAAGCAGAAAAAGCAGCAGTAACCCTTTGCACAGAGTCAGACTGAGCGAGACGCTGGGACCGACGTCTCCGCTGAGCAGGCTCCATTGCGGCAGGAGAAGAATGAGAGACCGCAGCGGAGATGGCCCGAGATTCCTCCTGTGCAGAGGCGGGAACTCGACCCCTAACAAATATGGTAATTTTAATTCAAATGCTTATGACATGCAGGTACTCAGGTACTTAGCAGGAAAACTGTCACTTATAAACATAAGGCTGTTTATAAACAAACATGTACGGTATATTAAAACAGTGCAAGTGGATTAAACTTTTCCTAATTCACTCTAAAGCTGCCATGCTGTTTGTTTTCTAAGCCGTCAACCAAACTGGAACTGATAAGAGGAAGATAACAAACAATAGAGAGAGAGCAAGTGCCGGGCAAATCCCTGTTAGCAATGCCCATGATAACTGCAAGCTATGGTATTTTTACAGGTTTTGCTGTAAACAGTTTCCCTTAGGGTACCGTCACACAGTGCAATTTTGATCGCTACGACGGCACGATTCGTGACGTTCGAGCGATATAGTTACGATATCGCAGTGTCTGACACGCTCCTGCGATCAGGGACCCCGCTGAGAATCGTACGTCGTAGCAGATCGTTTGAAACTTTCTTTCGTCGTCTAGTGTCCCGCTGTGGCGGCATGATCGCATGGTGTAACAGATATCGTATACGATGTGCGCATAGTAACCAACGGCTTCTACATCGCACATACGTCATGAAATTATCGCTCCAGCGTCGTACATTGCAAAGTGTGACAGCAGTCTACGACGCTGGAGCGATATTGTTACGATGATGGAGCGTCACGGATCGTGCCGTCGTAGCGATCAAAATGCCACTGTGTGACGGTACCCTTAAAAGCCTTCAAAATCCTCCTGTTCGTCATCTGATTTCATAAATACATCAATGAAATCTTGTGAGGCAGTCATCGTATGGAGCGAATTCCGTATCAGATGGTGTGGGCTCAGCTTCAGCTTCCTCTTTATCTTGCCCTAAGTAGTCGTCCTCCATACCATCTAATGAATTTGATATGCCACACTCCTTGAAAGACTTGATTACTGTTTCTGCATCAATATCATTCCAGGCTTTTATGACAAACTTGCACAAAACATCCAACTGTGGAGCACGCATGTTTCCTCCTTTTGTGAATGACTTTTCGCCGATAACCATCCATTCATTCCACTGTTCTCGAATGCGATCTTTAAATGGCTTGTTTAGGCACACATCCAGTGGCTGTACCAACAATGCCCATCCTGCAGGAATGACTGACACATGAGTGTTTAGTCTTGCAAGCCTTTGCTTGGTGCTGGGAGTTAAATGAGCCCTGAACATATCCCACACCAGTAGACTACATTTGTTAGTAAGTCCACCTGGTCGCCTGCTCCATACATTATCAAGCCATAGCTTTACCCCTTCTTCATCCATCCAGCCTTTTTCATTCACATGTACAAAACAACCAACAAGGAACTTGAGTTTTGGCATTGTTTTTCTTTTAAAAATAACCATTGGTCTCAGTTTGCCGCCATCAGCTGTGCATCCTATTACCACTGTAAAACTGGACTTCTCATGCCCCATTGTTTTAATTAAAATTGTTTTTTCACCTTTTTGATGGACAGTTTTTTTCCAACCATATCAAAATTCATTGGAGTTTCATCCATATTTCCAATACTACTTAACGGATAGCCATGTTTAGTGCGCTGTTGTATTACATATCGATGAAAACTATTCACTTTGCTATCAAGATCTGCAGGTAATTTTCGGGCAATTTTCGTCTTTTGCCTCAGTACCATATTATGCCTTGCCATGAATCTAGTACACCAGATCTGGGTTAGATTTGGCCCACTGAAGTGCAAACAAACGTATTTGATTTCGTGTCACTACATAATCGCTTTGGCGGTGCTCATTCACCATGTCTGCTACATGGTTTTCAAGTTCTGGCCAATGTGGGGTGCCTCTTCTTAATGCACACTTACCCCTTGGCATACTCTTTAATGCTTTTTCATTTGCTTTCCAGTCCTGAACCATCTTTTCTGTTACACCAAATTGTCTTGCAGCAGCGCAGTTATTATGTTCCATGGCAAAATTTACAACTTTAAGTTTAAAACTGGCTTCATATTTTTTCTTGCTGGTGGAGCCATGATGGGGTTTTGACTGCTGGCCATTTGTAATGTACTGTATGTACTGGTAAACAGGTACAGATACTGGTGATGTACTGGTATCCAGTATACAACAACAACCATCCTATGTACCTTGCGATTGGCTGGTTGTTGTATGCAAGCCCTGCTTGGATTGGTCCCTGCATGCCCTGCCCTCCCTGTCCCTAAGAGTATCAGAGTGCATCCCTCTGGCCCGCCCTTGTACCTATTACTGTTACCTCCAGAAAGCGCTGGGCCCAGAAAAACAAGCGGAAAACAAGCTGCATGCGTCCCAAGGTATGGAAAACAGCGAGAATGGCGCTGTGCCCAGAGGACACACTTCTTTCACCTCTCTGGCCCGCCCTTGTATCTCTGCCTCTCGCCTCTCTCACTCCGGAGGATCCCGCACCTG
The DNA here is from genome assembly GCF_032444005.1 of Ranitomeya imitator. Lineage (NCBI taxonomy): Eukaryota > Metazoa > Chordata > Amphibia > Anura > Dendrobatidae > Ranitomeya > Ranitomeya imitator. The sequence continues at coordinate 218,084,827 of NC_091283.1, forward strand.
TGCCGCACTGCAGTGCTCCAGAGCAAGAGGCAGAGATACAAGGACGGGCCAGACAGGTGAAAGAGGCGGGTCTTCTGGGCACAGCGCCACTCTCCCTCTGATCTCCGGGACGCCTGCAGCTTGCTTCACCTTCCGGTAAGGTGCCCACCTCTTCATCAAGACCACTTTCCCCCACTATATGCGCCGCCGCCGTATAAGGCGACAGTCGACCGCAGCATGCTCCACAACCGCCATATAAGGCGACACCGGCGTATAAGACGACCCCCAACTTTTCTGAAGTTTTTCAGGAGTTAAAAAGTCATCTTATACGACGTAAAATATGGTACTCACCTAAATACATTAAAGAGCTCGTTCTGGGACAGCCATGGGTTGAGGTTTCCGGTTGATGGTCTTTCTTGGAAGATGTGTCTTGGAGGTGATCTGGAACAGAATTGAAATCCCCCAGTAAAAGAGATATGCCTTTTTTACATTGTTAAAATTTCTTTATGAATTTGTTTAAGAATTTTATTTGATTGTTGTTAGGGGCGTAGAGGTTGGCAATTGTACAAATTTCGCTTTTGATGCGACAGGATGGATATCTGCCACTGTTATCTTTGAATTCTTCAATAAATGGGATTGATCTTTTTACAATTGTCATTAATTGTCTTCATAGGGCTATTAAGTCCTTTTATATGGTAGGTCATGATTTTTAAGCTCATGTTGAGATATCCAGAGTAGAGGAGTAGGAAATGGCGAATAAGAGTCTCACTGATCACCTAGGGATTGTACCTTTTAACAATAACAGAAATTAGAGGAAGGGGTGTATGGGATACACCAACAAATGAATTAACTATGTATCAAACAGTGCTAAAACTTGTCAGGTACCCACTTAAAATGGGGTAATCCTTTTTTTTCGGGAAGGAACTATAACAGGAACAGAGGATAAAGGAAACCTCTGGTAGAGGAAAACAAACCATATGTACTATTATTTATAATATGATAATAACGATAGCAAAAGTCAAGGCCTTAACTTAGTTAATTTAACGTTTTCCCCTGTATGAGGGGTTGTCTTTCAGAGAGGCGATACTTTTTTTACCTTCCTCAGGATTGAATATTGGGGTAGTTTTCCCATTCATGAAAACCAAAAGTTTGAGGGGAAAACTCCATCTGTAGGGGATATTGTTATCTCTGAGAAAGAAGGTGGTGCTGTTGAATGCCCTTCTGGAGTCTAGGGTCTCCTTTGACAGGTCGGTGAAGATTTTAAGGTTGTGGAAGGCTTCTGGAAAGGCCCTTTCGTTTTTTAAGTATTGTAAGATTTTTTTTCTTTAGTATTATAATAGTGGACTCTATGAATCGCATACCTGGGGAAATTTTGGGGGGTCTTGGAAGCCTGTGAATTTGGTCAATTGTTAAGTCTGAATTCGAGAGAGATGGTATAGCTTTTTTAAAGATAGAGATCCGAGAGGTTATCTCTACCCTCCCTAATTAAGCGGAGCAAAAGCCATAAAACCTGTGGTCCACTGCCAGGACCATAAACAGCTCTTCCCCACCGGGCACACAGAGAATATTTAAGAAATCTCTACCCTCCGGAGAACACCAGCAACCGTGAAGGGATTAGAGGAGTACAGCGGCTGACAACAGAGACAACAACGCTCTTGTTCTCACCAGTGTCTCATTCCTACAGCCCCAGCTGCCCGCTTAGTAAGTGGTGAGAAGTAACCACCGGATCTCCGGAGACAAAACCAATATCATCCCTGCACGCGATCGCTGCCTTGAGGGTGGCTGACATCAGCGGTGAGCTAGGCAATAGCGCGGACGTCCGGACGGCTCCAATTCATAAGCGCTGCCTGGAAGCTGGGCCTCAAAATCATCAGGCGACACGACGACTGACTCCGGTAAGCTGCACCAGTGACAGCTATCCAAGGGACTTACCGCTTGCTGTCCGGGTCTCCTGCTTCAGCGAAAGTCCTACGCAGTCTCGGTGGCTGCTACCAGTGAGCTGACAGGACAATAGCCACTGCAGCGGCGGCGTCTCTCGGGAGGCGGGAAACAACGAGGGTCCAGATATCGCTACCAGCTCCGACTGCCTCCAGGACCAAAGGGCCCTCTGCAGCGCCAGGACCCCGCAGACTAAGGGACGTGGTGTATCTCCAGGAGGATTTCCCGCCGATCGCCCATCCGCTGCAGTCTCTGCAAGATACCAGCGCACCACCTCGCCACCTCTCCAGGGTCCGGACAGCACAAAGGTCAAAGACAGCAGAAGAGGATTCTCGCCCATCATCCGGACCATACAAGAACCTACAGCGGTAACAGATCTCCACAACTCCTGCTACCCTGAGCCCCAGCTACAAAACCCTACTAACAACACACTGGCTGATCCCAGTGAGTACCCCAGGTAATAGCGCTCTTTGGTCCTGCCGCTTAGTCCAGTGACCAGAGCTATCAGCGGGGTGTTGCAGTCTGCACATAGAACCGGTTCAGCTCCCTCCCCTTCTAAACTTAAACAAAAGGGTGCCCGGCTTGACTGATGCAGGGCTATAAAAGGGATGTACTTACTACTGTACCCTGCTACCAGTATTCTTATTGCCCATAAATACTAGGCCACATATTCATCTACAAAACTTCCTCATTATGCATAAGAGTTGTATAAGAGGACCTTTTCTCAAAATAACTGACATATTCACAAGTGGAATTTCAGTCACTGCTAGTGACCCACCTGGCACCGGGTCTTAAGGGGATCTTCTAGAGAGATCTTCCAGTCTTGTTCGTTTTATTTTGTTTTTATATCAATATAATTTTACCATTTATTGTTTTCTTTCTACTAAGTTGTTTTTACTAAGTTTCTACCAAGCTGCATGTCATACAAACTCCAATATCGCTAATTCTGATCTTAAAGGGATCCTGTTAAAGATGAGAAAAACTAAATTTTTTCGGTTTGGTTTCACTCTGTTTCTTTATTACTACTCTCCCAAACCTCTTTTTACTGAGTTGTTCATTCTGTATGCTTCATTAAACCCAGCAGAAGGACTCCGCTAACCATATCTTTACCACGTCTTATTATTTACCATATCTTTAAGTGTACACGTCAGACACTTAAGCGCCTTCTTGCACTATCTGCAATATGATGCCCATTAGGATTTGAATTAGCAACAGCTTGCTACACTGTTGGATCCATGGTACAAGAGTAAATTTAGACAGATGCTTCCTGCCCTGGACAGGGACACGCGCATGCTGGGGTATCCCAAATAAAATGCTGCTTGTATACAATCTTAGGACTGGTTTTCCCTAACTCAGTACTAAGGGACACATTACGCATGACAGATCTACACTAACAACCCGGGGGGATGTCGAGTCATCACCATGCAAAATGTTTGGTTTCAGGGCCCCGGCTGAAATAAGCCACTAAAATACCGGCTCCTCCGGTGAGGAGATTGTATGTTTGCCTCCTGAACTGTGTGACCACAAGCTGCTATCTGCTCAGCAGTTACTGTGTATTCCTGTGGAGTTTAACAGGACACAGTCCTTTCTTTATAGCGACTCTGTGAAGCAGCAGAGTTCGCTTCTACCGCCAGTATGATTCACTCAGCTTTCTTGCTCTGTCTATATGAAGTGCATATAATTCCCACCTGGTATGATTCACTTAGCTTTCCTGCTCTGTCTGTCTATATGAAGTGCATATAATTCCCACCTGGTATGATTCACTCAGCTTTCCTGCTCTGTCTGTCTATATGAAGTGCATATAATTCCCACCTGGTATGATTCACTCAGCTTTCCTGCTCTGTCTGTCTATATGAAGTGCATATAATTCCCACCTGGTATGATTCACTCAGCTTTCCTGCTCTGTCTGTCTATATGAAGTGCATGTAATTGCCACATGGCATTCTTTGCTTACCCATTATTTTCTATCCATTCGTACTTCACTCCTCTCTTGTGTCTTCCTTGCATACCTGAGTGGCCATCTACCCCACCCCCTCTTTATGACCTGGCTTAACTGTGAACATGTGCTCTGGACACACACGCCCACATCCTCCCTCTCAGCTGTGAGCCCTTAGGCGCACATAAATTCATAGCCATGAGTCTGACCAGACGTGTCTGACCATCTTAGAAATTGCATCTTTTAAATTGCAATTGGAATTGACTGGAAGGTAAAGGAATAGAAAACCACTATAATGTTTCGGTTTCTTTTAACATTCACCCCCATACTACTTTATTTCTTCCTATCTCCTGTAATCCCTCCACCCAGTAAGGAACTAGTCATTTCTTCCTCCATCCTCCCCAGCCACCTCACCTCCTCCACAGAACTATTCCTCCACATACAATCCTTTCTCTCCAGGCACACACAGCCACATCATGACCTATCCAGCTCACACCTTCTAACGCTCAGTCTGCTGCTCCTCATTGCTGGCGACATATCCCCAAATCCTGGCCCTGCTCAACACATCCCCACACTCATTTCTAATCCCCTGCCACGATCCTCTACACGTCCTCGCAACCACAGTAACCTCATACCCATTCATCCAGCCCCCACTCCCCCAATTTCCCTATCTGGAGCACTATGGAACGCACGCTCTGTCTGCAATAAACTTTCATTTATCCATGACCTCTTTATCAATAACAAACTCTCCTTCCTCGGCATCACTGAAACCTGGCTCACCCCCTCTGACACAGCCTCCCCTGCGGCACTCTCTTACGGTGGCTTCCACCTTTCTCACACACCCCGCCCCAGCAGCAAGCATGGGGGAGGAGTTGGTTTTCTCCTGTCAGATAACTGCTCCTTCACCCCAATCCCACTGCCACCCTCTGTTACCCTCCCTTCCTTTGAGGTGCACTCTGTGCGCATCTACTCCCCCTCCAACCTCCAACTGGCTGTCATCTACCGTCCCCCAGGGCCAGCCACCACCTTCTTTGACCACTTCACCACCTGGCTACTCCATTTCCTCGCCGCTGACATCCCCACTATCATCATGGGCGACTTCAACATCCCCACTATCATCATGGGCGACTTCAACATCCCCATTGACACTTCCCTCTCAGCTGCCACTAAACTTCTATCCCTCACTTCCTCCTTTGGCCTCACTCAATGGTCTTCTACAGCCACCCACAAAGATGGACCTCATTTTCACCCGCCTCTGCTCCCTATCTAACCTCTCAAACTCACCTCTTCCTCTTTCTGACCACAACCTACTCACATTCTCTTCCCTTTCCACTCCTTGTCTACAACCCCCACCCCACAAACTCACACCCTCGCAGAAATCTTAAACACCTTGATCTTCACTCACTCTCTGAATCCCTCCTCCCTCTCACAGACATAAGCTCCCTACACAATGCGGATGATGCTGCCGCTCTATATAACACCACAATAGCTGCAGCTTGGGAATCTCTTGCCCCTCTCACACATACCAAAGCTCGCAAAATCAACAGACAACCCTGGCACACCAGCATGACCAAAGAACTGAGGCAAGCTTCCAGAGCTGCTGAGCGCAGATGGAAAAGATCCCACTCCATCGAGCACTTCATCGCATTCAAACAGTCCCTCACTACTTTCAAAACCACACTCGCCACAGCAAAACAAACCTACTTCTCATCTCTCATATCCTCCCTGTCTCACAACCCCAAACAGTTATTCAACACCTTCAACTCTCTCCTCCGTCCTCCAGCACCTCCTCCCTCCCCACTCATCTCAGCTGAAGACTTTGCCTCATTTTCCAAGCAGAAAACTGAGAACATCAGAGACAGTTTTAGTAAACAACCCCCAGAACCCTTCCTCCCAACTACCCAGCCCTCCACCTCCAAAACCAACTTCTCCACCATTACAGAAGACGGACTCTCCACTCTACTCTCAAGATCGCATCTCACCACCTGTGCACTTGACCCACTCCCATCCCACTTCATCCCAAACCTCACCACAGTCTTCATCCCAACCCTAACCCATCTCTTCAACCTATCACTAACAACTGGCATTTTCCCCTCAAGCTTTAAACATGCCTCAATCACACCTATCCTCAAAAAGCCCTCTCTTGACCCATCCTCTGTATCTAGCTATCGCCCTATATCACTTCTCCCTTTTGCCTCAAAACTACTGGAACAACATGTCCATCTTGAACTGTCCTCCCATCTATCTTCCTGCTCCTTCTTCGACCGCTTTCAATCAGGCTTCCGGTCACACCACTCCACTGAATCTGCCCTAACTAAGGTCACCAATGACCTATAAAACCGCCAAGAGCAAGCGACACTACTCTGCCCTCCTCCTCCTGGACCTGTCCTCTGCCTTTGACACAGTGGACCATTCCCTGCTGCTGCAGACCCTCTCATCCCTTGGAATCACAGAATTGGCTCTATCCTGGATCTCATCATACCTAATTGACCGTACATTCAGCGTCTCCCACTCACACACCACCTCCTCACCTCGCCCCCTATCTGTCGGAGTCCCGCAAGGTTCAGTTCTAGGACCCCTGCTCTTCTCCATTTACACCTTTGGCCTGGGACAGCTCATAGAATCTGACGGCTTTCAGTATCATCTCTATGCTGACGACACACAGATCTACATCTCTGGACCAGATATCACCTCCCTACTAACCAGAATCCCTCAATGTCTGTCTGCTATTTCATCCCTCTTCTCCACTACATTTCTAAAACTTAACATGGACAAAACAGAATTCATCATCTTTCCCCCATCTCACACGACCTCCCCAACGAACCTATCCATTACAGTAAACAGATGCCCACTCTCCCCAGTCCCACAAGCCCGCTGTCTTGGGGTAATCCTTGACACTGATCTCTCCTTTAAACCACATATCCAAACCCTTTCCACTTCCTGCCGCCTCCAACTCAAAAATATTTCACGGATCCGCACATTCCTAAACCAAGAATCTGCAAAGACCCTAGTCCATTCCCTCATCATCTCCCGCCTTGACTACTGTAGCCTCCTGCTCTGTGGCCTCCCCTCTAACACTCTTGCACCCCTCCAATCTATTCTAAACTCTGCTGCCCGACTAATCCACCTGGCCCCCCGCTATTCCCCGGCCTCTCCCCTCTGTCAATCCCTGCACTGGCTCCCCATCACCCAGAGACTCCAGTACAAAAGCCTAACCATGACATACAAAGCCATCCACAACCTGTCTCCTCCATACATCTGTGACCTTGTCTCCCGGTACTTTCCTGCACGCAACCTCCGATCCTCACAAGATCTCCTTCTCTACTCCCCTATTCTCTCCTCTTCCCACAATCGCATACAAGATTTCTCTAGTGCATCCCCCCTACTCTTGAATTCTCTACCACAACATATCAGACTCTCGCCTACCATCGAAACCTTCAAAAAGAACCTGAAGACCTACCTCTTCCGACAAGCCTACAACCTGCAGTAACCACCGATTGACCAAACCGCTGCATGACCAGCTCTATCCTCACCTACTGTATCCTCACCCATCCCTTGTAGATTGTGAGCCCTTGCGGGCAGGGTCTTCTCTCCTCCTGTACCAGTTGTGACTTGTATTGTTCAAGATTATTGTACTTGTTTTATTATGTATACCCCTCCTCACATGTAAAGCGCCATGGAATAAATGGCGCTATAATAATAAATAATAATAATAATAATAATAATATTGTACCGCCGTTTGCCAGAAGCAGGTTCTTATCCTGCACGGTGGACCCAAATAACATCTCTATATTTACTCGGTGCGTTCCGCCAGCCCTAACACAATGTAAGTGTTAGAAGCAATTCCTTGAACAATTTTTTTCAACCAGCCTATCTGGAGCGCCCCCAGACACAGGGCCACGAGTTCTCGGTACCGGGCCTCTCTGGTTCGGTTCTGAGGCTGTCACGGTGGCTAGACCCTGTCCGTGACCCTGTTAAGGGGCGTCCAGTAAAGGGATTTGTACAGTTTGTCAAGGGTTCGTGACGCCACCTGTGGTGTTCGGTCAGGGTGACCGACGCTGCTGTGGGGTCCACTGGGGTGATGGAATGGCAGCTGGATGGTGTAACTTCCCACAGGTGAAGTATGTCCCCAGGGCTTCCCAGTAAGGTGGATGTGATGGTGTGAGGCGCATGCAATAACGAGGACACAGGGTTGCAGTCTCTTTACCTTTTTACTGAAGGCTTCAATACACTCAGTCCAGAGCACGTTCAACCGAGCTATCAGAGACCGGCCGGTCCGATGGGCACATCCAGAGTTTCCCTCGCAGATGTAAATCGTTGCCTACCAATAGCGCCTGTGTGTTGTAGTCCTACCCTGCTGAGCATTCGGAATAGTCCTCACAACTGCTGTTCTCCTTCGTTCGTTCTCTACAGCTTTCTCTCTCTCTCTCGTTCTTTGGTTCCAGATGTTACTAGTTTCTAACGTCCCCCAGGTATGTTATGGCTAGGACGCCACCCGTTTGACGGGAAGGCTTGGAGGTCTTCCGGGACCCTAGAGACGCCCCTCTCTCAATGTTGCCCCCTATGTCTTCGTAGGTGTAAAAGGTAGACAGCCAACCTATAATCAACTGTCCAGCGGAATTTGAAGTAAGGCCTGAAGTCAGTTACTCCTACGGTGATCCGGCCACCGACTACGCTCCTCGGTAAGATGTTGCCTTCCTCTCTCGGCACGACTCTTACTGGCTCTCCTTTGTGCTGATCTCGTTTACACTGTTCCACAATATTCTTCCCTTCTTGTCTCTCTCTTAGGATACCGCCGCAAGGTAGTGCAGGCGCGGTTCCGTTATGTTCTGTTCTGTTCGCTAGGCACCTGCCAGGTTCCCACGCCTGACAGGGACCCCCCTGTGCCTTCTCCTGCAACACCCCCTGCCACGAGATGTTGCCTGGTTCCAACCCAGTCAGCTTCTGACTAACTTCCTCCCCAGCCCCTAGTTTTACCAGTGTGAGGAGTGGCCCAATAAATTAAGCCTTTTGCTCCCCCTAGTGGCCGGAGTGTGAAGCGTAATGTGTTCTGGTGATACCTGGTCAGGAGAACTCTTTAGTGCCATCAGACGTACCGCTGCTCCCCTTAGCGGCAGAGCGCTATACTGCAACGACCAGGTCTCTGGGGCGCTGCATATCCACCAGTAGAAATGAGTACTATTCTGACACATAGTGAATGATTGGAGAGGATGGTGCAGGAGTATCTAGAGGTCAATATCCATGCCATCGGGGTAAGGGTGGGGTTGGACTTTTTTGCATTATGGGCTTCCAAAAAAAAAATGGAGGAATGGCCTGAGCTTGCCAGTCATGCCTTGGAGGTTTTGTCATGTCCGGCAGCAAGCATTTTTTCAGAACATGTCTTCAACGCTGCTGGTGGTGTCCTGACGGATAACCACATCTGACTGTCCCCTGAAAGTGTAGACCGCCTAACTTTCATCAAGATGAACAAGTCAGAGATCTCCAAGGACTTTTCCACCCCACTAGCAGACTGATCCGAGTAGGCAATTTACTTTTCAGTATGCTGCATTGATATTGACATTTTCCAATTTTTATTGTGGGCTACTTGATGCCATTTTGGTGTTATCTGGCCCTGATTTTTGGGAATGTGGAGACTCGTTTTAGTTGCAAAGACTAAGAACTATTGTTCGAAATGTGTCTGCCTACATTACATTCCCATATGGAGGTTGTGATTTTTTAAGATATGTAACTTTTTTATGAAAGATTTTTTCTCATAAAGATTTTTTTTTAAATTTTTAACGGACCTATCTGAGCTGGATTATACCTTCATGATTAACTTGTTTCTGCCACACTGCAGCTTCTGTGCGTGGACACTGGAACCGATAGATGGGTCAGCTGGCTTTTTTCTTACTCGTTTTGGGGCTCTCCTTGTCTGTTTCCTGTATTTAGCTAGGCTGAGCACCAAGCCTACACCTGAAGCTTGAAATACTGGGCCAGGCCTTGTCCCATGCCTTCATAATGCACAATTATGAAAATGTTATCTCTGAGAAATAGATGACACTTTTCCTGGTGTCTGTCCCAAATTTGAGCTGTGTTTGGCAGCTTTTGTGCCCCTTTTAACGTGTTTTGTAGGCCCTTGATTTTGCCTCCTTGTGTTTTCAATGGGATTCTGAAGTTCGGCAAACTGTTTGTCGAATGGTGCAAGTTCGACAAACCGAATTAGAGTGTCATGCATGGAGCGGATGAGGGAAAGGAAGCAGGAAGGTATAACAGGCAAGAAAACCTGGGTAGTTAGTCTGGCCTTGGACTGGGGTCCTTGACTAGCCCTATACCAAGAGGTACCGCAGATAGCGAGGAGATCTGGGCCACCACCCTTGCTCTCCTCTTCAAGCAGCCCTGTGCTACTCCCTCTCACCTACCACCATGGACAGGGGTAAACAGCAATTTCCAAAAGGAAAGGTGCAAAGAATCTTCAGCAGTGAAGAGACGTCTACAGCTTACTCTATCAAAGGCAGAGAAAATATCAACACGTTGTCCGAAGGAAGGGAAGGCTATTTAAAGGCTAGGGGCATGGTCACCTGATGGCCTAAACCTTCACCTGCAAAGCCGCACAGCACACACAGCAACAGTAGCTCCAGCATTAACCCCGAATGAACCAATAGTGTCTTATCTGAGAAGGTTAAAAGGTTAATCCACAGGATCGCACTCACCAGATGTAGCTGAGGTAGCCGAGTTGAAGCATTGAAAGGATTTGCTGCAGCAGATCCACAAGTCCTGGAAGGACTAGCCGTTAGATACAGATTGGGATAATTGTGGTAATTTTCTGTGCTGCTCAATCACTAGAATTCCAGAATTATTAGTACATGTGGCTTTATTATTCTACGTGTTTCAGAGTTCAAGACTCCTTCATCAGGAAACACCACAGGAGCAATGTTGTTGTTGTTGTTGTTCCTGTGGTGTGTCCTGATGAAGGCGTCTTGAACTCTGAAACACGTAGAATTATAAAGCCACATGTACTAATAATTCTGGAATTCAAGTGATTCAGCAACGCAGAAATTTATCACAATTATTCCAATCTGTAACTATAAACATCCTGTGATAAAAGTTTGAGGGGAGTGATAGAACCTGTGGACCAGTGCTGATGTCAATGACTTGTATGTCTGGTTACTGAAGAAGTAACGTTTCACAGTTAGAAGCTATAAAACAAAAAGATGGCACAGTACTCACCTCTATAATAGAAAGGAAAAGAGGCATACTAAATCCAGGGACCACCACTGATTAAACTGAATTACAAATTTTGAGTCCAAAAGAACACACATATAAAACCATTTAAAAACCAAAAAAATCACCCCATGAGGGGGTAGGCCCCCCTGGACATGAACATAAATTGTGAAGGTAGATAATAGTTATGGAAAAATACAAGCAATATAATGATGCAATGATTCAATAACTCTGGTCACACTACAGGTGTTAAGAGATAAAGATAGACAAAGGCAAGACAATATTGTATACACTGCAGGATATGCTGCATATAGGGTTAAATGCAAAAACCTGCAACATAGAGATTGTGGATATCACAAAACCCAGTAGTGAAAGAACCTCAAATGTTAACAATAGACACACAATTAATTTACAGCATGTAGCAAGTAGTAAATAGAGCTGTTAATATCAGGTATGTAATTGCACATCCCTAAGGCCTAATGAAGAAATGTATCCCTATTATCAGAGCTACACCAACTGGGTAGTACAGCAGCACAATCCTGGAGGGTAACTATCTCACGTGTCAGTACACTCAATAACATGCCAATGGATGGAACACCATCATGTGGGGCAAAAGCAGCAGAATTAAAGTGGCAAAGTGCGCCAAAATGTGAAATGAGGTAGCTAAATCCTATAGCCAAATGAGAGTAGACACAAGCCTAAAGAGCATGACCAGTAAGGTGCAAACCATAGTCGAAGGGGCGTCAGAACCCAACGCGTGTTGCCATTAGAATGGCTTCATCAGGGGTAGAGGTAGTGAGGATTGGACTCCCTATACATATATATATATATATCATACCTAAGTAGCAGAATCACTTTCAGCTGGAAAAATGCAGCGACGACATGGAGAATCACCTGCAACAAATACCTCACCGGAAGTTCCTTCAGGTGCATGGAGTAGAGTCTGGGTGCACCAAGATGGCCAGGCCGAATACATACGGCGCATGCGCAAGTACCGAAAACACAGCGCAAGTAATATACAATATAATTGAGCTAACGGATACCGGAGTGGTTGACCGCTGTATAGGTAAGATGGCGGCATAGGTATAAACCTGAGAAAACTCGGCACCGAAAGTCCATTTTGGTACAGGAAATAACGTCTGGATGCAGCAAGATGGCTGAACCTGACACAGACAACGCATGCGCGAGTGCCAAACAGGAAGCGTTAGTTATATATAAAGAAATGACGGATACCAACATGATTAAACCCAGAGTATAGCGCATGCACAAGTGGTAATTGTCGGCCGGTACTCATATGAGTAATCTGACACTGATAGTCCAAATAATGATAAAAGACGAGCGCATACATAAATGGTATCTAGCAAAGTATAATAGGCGGGCATATATATTAGTAATGGTTAGTGTCCACCATAGAATTGATCGCGGATGGGTGCCATACTCAAATATACGGGCACTCCAAATCACATTTAGCAAAGAGTGCGAGCAATGCAAACTCAGGCGCAAATGCTGATCTATTATATTGAAAACATGCATTAACAAATGAATACCTGATATATAACATAACTGGACTTATGAGCAATATATACGCAGAAGTCGTTCACACGGCATATGTGCAGACAGATGGCACAATCCACATGTAGCGTAAAGCTAGCTGCACAACGGCTATTCAAGCACAAGTATGGAAAATGCACCAATAAACAGAGCTACGTTTATGCAGATGTGCAACTACATAGGAGCTAATAGGCTCAGTGCCCTTAAATAGTGAAGGCGCATTTGGAATTAATTTAAACTGCACATAAACAGAGGTTCACGTGCAGTCATGAGCTACAAAGAGCAGTAAGTGAACCAGGTTATAATTTAAGAAGTTCCAGATATGGGGGAATACCCCACAATAAACCCCCAAACCCAGTGATCTGAAATGGTAATAACCCAAAAGATACAAGAAGGTAACTGGGAGAGCTAAAGGAAGCAAAGCACAAAAAATAAATTATAAATTGCAAAATCCACACAAAAACCACCCAGAAAAGCTCAGGAACAAGAGTCTTACAAGTTGATGGAACTTTTAATATGGTAGTTGCCCTACAATTGTTTATAGTAACCTGTGAAGAGAAATTCTTCATTGAGGCCTTTGGGTGCACAACTCTGTAGATTATAAATCCACTTCGTTTCACAACTAAGCAAGCAACTATGGATATTACCCCTCCTAATGTTCATCTGGATACTCTCAGGTCCCATAACTTTAAAGCTGGAGATCCTGCCACGATGTTGGTCCAAAATTGAGTGGCAACTGATGAAAGTGTCTTCTTCTTTTCCTGGTCCTTTTGTGCTGTCGAGATGTTTGATAAATGTTGTTGCATCCTTCTCCTTATTTCTTGTGTGGTCTGTCCAACATAAATCTTCGTGCAATCACAGAAAATAGCGTAGACCAAATTGCGGGATCTGCAGTTGAAAAATTCTTTTTGCCGAATCTGAAAAGGTAAACACGAGACTGAGTAGCCATCCTGAGCAATCATGTATTGGCAGATATTACAATTTCCACAAGGGTATGACCCAAAGGTCTTCACACCACGATTCAGTCTCAAAGTCGGTCGTAGATAATGGCTTCGACAAAGGTTGTCCCTCAAATTTCTAGCCCTGCTAGCTACCAAACACGGGGAGTGAAAGACAAATGGAATTGTTCTCTGATCACTTAAAAGAATGTCCCAGTTTTTATTCAAAACTTCCCGGATCTCCGACCACTAGAGTTGAGCGACCTTGACCTTTTTAGAGTCGAGCCGGGTTTCGCGAAACCCGACTATCTCAAAAGTCGGGTCGAGTGAAATCGGCCGATTATGACGTAAAGTCAGGATCGACCGAAACCCGAAACCCAATGCAAGTCAATGGGGCAGCATAGTCGGCAGTGAGTGGGGGCCAGGAAAACACCTAGAGTGCCCATTTTAATGTCAAAACCATCCATTCTTCTTAATGAAGCTTGTCAAGCGTAATTTACCTTATAATAATTGGAAGGCATTTGAAATTGGGGGTCATTTGGCTAAAGTTGTGGTGGGTAGGGCTGGTTCAAGTAATTAGTGGGCCCAGGAAATCTGGACCACGTCACGGCAGTGGAGCAGGGAGAGGTAAGTATTTCAACTTTGCAAGTGCTGTGAACCTGAGCAAGCAGGGGGGGGCCACTCGTTGGCATTGGCACTGGCACAGGGCCCCTCAAAGTACAGCGGTGTGTTTGCACGGCGGGGGCGCCTCCCACCGGCAGCAACACTTTTGCGTACTATGAGAGGCCCTGTGCCAGTGACGTCGCCAACTAGTATTCCTCCCCCCACCTGATGAAGGAACCTGCACTTTCATCTGCACCTTCCTCTTTGTCCCCGTGTAAGGTGGTATGGTATGCGGGAAGAGCAACCTGACTTTCAGCAGGGTCACAATGTTGTTGTGTAGCGTGCACGGGGAATGTTGCGTTATGGGTCAATGTACCAGCAGACTCATCTATCACTGGCTGGGCAATGGGCAGGATGAGGAGGAAACACAGATATAGGCCCAAAGAATAAAGTTGGCTAAATGCAGTTCAAAATTGGTAACACAGGAATAACCAGGGGGCATTGCAGTGGAGGACAACTGGAATGAGAGGCTGACACAGAGAGTAGGCCCAAATCAGTAAGTAGTCGAAATGCAGTTCAAATTGGCAACCGTAGTAAACAGGCGGCACAGCTTTGTTCAGTGGAGGAGAACAGCAAGGAGTGGCAGACACCGATAGTAGGCCCCAACTCAACTAGTAGGCCAAATGCAGTCTAACATTAACAACTACTTAACGAGCGCCTGAAAACGGAATTTCAGGACAGGAAACCAGGAGAACAGCAAAGAGTGGCAGACACCGATAGTAGGCCCCAAACCAACTAGTACGCCAAATGCAGTTGTTCCGTTTAACCACAATTTAATGAGAGCCTGAAGATAGAAGTTCAGGAAAGGCAACCTGGAGAACACCTTGGAGTGGAACACACCATCTCTCTACACCCCATACCCAATTTGTAGGCCTAATGCAGTGTAGTTTCCAAAAACTACTAAACGAGAGCCGGAAGATCGAAGCTCAGGAAAGGCAACCTGGAGAACACCTTGGAGTGGAACACACCATCTCTCTAAACCCCATACCCAATTTGTAGGCCTAATGCAGTGTAGTTTCCAAGAACTACTAAACGAGAGCCGGAAGATCGAAGCTCAGGAAAGGCAACCTGGAGAACACCTTGGAGTGGAACACACCATCTCTCTACACCCCATACCCAATTTGTAGGCCTAATGCAGTGTAGTTTCCAACAACTACTAAACGAGAGCATGAAGATCGAAGCATTGGCGAGGAAACCTGGGGAACACCTTGGAGTGGAACACACCATCTCTCTACACCCCATACCCAATTTGTAGGCCTAATGCAGCGTAGTTTCCAACAACTACTAAACGAGAGCCGGAAGATCGAAGCTCAGGAAAGGCAACCTGGAGAACACCTTGGAGTGGAACACACCATCTCTCTACACCCCATACCCAATTTGTAGGCCTAATGCAGTGTAGTTTCCAAGAACTACTAAACGAGAGCCGGAAGATCGAAGCTCAGGAAAGGCAACCTGGAGAACACCTTGGAGTGGAACACACCATCTCTCTACACCCCATACCCAATTTGTAGGCCTAATGCAGCGTAGTTTCCAACAACTACTAAACGAGAGCATGAAGATCGAAGCATTGGCGAGGAAACCTGGGGAACACCTTGGAGTGGAACACACCATCTCTCTACACCCCATACCCAATTTGTAGGCCTAATGCAGTGTAGTTTCCAACAACTACTAAACGAGAGCCGGAAGATCGAAGCTCAGGAAAGGCAACCTGGAGAACACCTTGGAGTGGAACACACCATCTCTCTACACCCCATACCCAATTTGTAGGCCTAATGCAGCGTAGTTTCCAACAACTACTAAACGAGAGCATGAAGATCGAAGCATTGGCGAGGAAACCTGGGGAACACCTTGGAGTGGAACACACCATCTCTCTACACCCCATACCCAATTTGTAGGCCTAATGCAGCGTAGTTTCCAACAACTACTAAACGAGAGCCGGAAGATCGAAGCTCAGGAAAGGCAACCTGGAGAACACCTTGGAGTGGAACACACCATCTCTCTACACCCCATACCCAATTTGTAGGCCTAATGCAGTGTAGTTTCCAAGAACTACTAAACGAGAGCCGGAAGATCGAAGCTCAGGAAAGGCAACCTGGAGAACACCTTGGAGTGGAACACACCATCTCTCTACACCCCATAGCCAATTTGTAGGCCTAATGCAGCGTAGTTTCCAACAACTACTAAACGAGAGCATGAAGATCGAAGCATTGGCGAGGAAACCTGGGGAACACCTTGGAGTGGAACACACCATCTCTCTACACCCCATACCCAATTTGTAGGCCTAATGCAGCGTAGTTTCCAACAATAACTAAACGAGAGCCGGAAGATCGAAGCTCAGGAAAGGCAACCTGGAGAACACCTTGGAGTGGAACACACCATCTCTCTACACCCCATACCCAATTTGTAGACCTAATGCAGTGTAGCTTCCAAGAACTACTAAACGAGAGCCGGAAGATCGAAGCTCAGGAAAGGCAACCTGGAGAACACCTTGGAGTGGAACACACCATCTCTCTACACCCCATACCCAATTTGTAGGCCTAATGCAGTGTAGTTTCCAACAACTACTAAACGAGAGCCGGAAGATCGAAGCTCAGGAAAGGCAACCTGGGGAACACCTTGGAGTGTAACACACCATCTCTCTCCACCCGATACCCATTTTGTAGGCCTAATGCAGTGTAGTTTTCTACAACTACTAAACAAGAGTCGGAAGACCGAAGCAATGGCAAGGAAACCTGGGGAACACCTTGGAGTGTAACACACCATCTCTCTCCACCCCATACCCAATTTGTAGGCCTAATGCAGCCTACTTTCCGACAACTACTAAACGAGAGCATGAAGATCGAAGCTCAGGAAAGGCAACCTGGGGAACACCTTGGAGTGTAACAAACCCTCTCTCTACACCACGGAAGGGCTGATTCTTAGGAAGGAAGGCTGTCGGAAAGAAGCAGGGCGCGTCCGAGGGTGATTATATTCTTATTAGGTATATACTCACCCTCGGACGCGCCCTGCTTCTTTATTTGTAATGAATGTTTATTTGCAATGTGGTTTTGACTTACTCTATTTTTTTGGTAAATAATGATTTTATTATTTTCATTGTTTTGCATCTTCTTGGCAATAATATAAAGAAGACGCGACAGGACAACACTCGGTGGATGCCATATCTGTGTTTTAAATTGAAAAAAACTTTCAGTTAACTACTTGCAGCAGAAAGTTATTGTAGCTGGTGGCCATTTTTAGTACTGTACCAGATTTTTGTTGTATGTGTTTGTTTTTAATGTTAAAATGTCTGCATTTGATATCTCTCCAGTATTTTCTTTTTTATAAGCAAAATACTTATTTTTATATTTTCTGATGTTGGTTCCAGGGGTACACGGGCAGCAGTGGTGTGGTCAGTGGAGGCCTAGTGGAAGGAGTGACCGCAGACAGGCATCGAAGGCCTAAAGTAAAAAAATTGGGCTGGCTGTAGGCAATTTTAAATTGGTTCCAGGGGTACACGGGCAGCAGTGGTGTGGTCAGTGGAGGCCTAGTGGAAGGAGTGACCGCAGACAGGCATCGAAGGCCTAAAATAATAACACATGGCTGTAGGCAATTTTAAATTGGTTCCAGGGGTACACGGGCAGCAGTGGCCTGGTCAGTGTAGTAGTAGTAGAAAGAATGGACCGCAGACAGGCATCGAAGGCCTAAAATAAAGAAATTGGGCTGGCTGTAGGCAATTTTAAATTGGTTCCAGGGGTACACGGGCAGCAGTGGTGTGGTCAGTGGAGGCATATTGTAAGGAGTGACCGCAGACAGGCATCGAAGGCCTAAAATAATAACACATGGCTGTAGGCAATTTTAAATTGGTTCCAGGGGTACACGGGCAGCAGTGGTGTGGTCAGTGGAGGCCTAGTGGAAGGAGTGACCGCAGACAGGCATTGAAGGCCTAAAGTAAAAAAATTGGGCTGGCTGTAGGCAATTTTAAATTGGTTCCAGGGGTACACGGGCAGCAGTGGTGTGGTCAGTGGAGGCCTAGTGGAAGGAGTGACCGCAGACAGGCATCGAAGGCCTAAAATAATAACACATGGCTGTGGGCAATTTTAAATTGGTTCCAGGGGTACACGGGCAGCAGTGGCCTGGTCAGTGTAGTAGTAGTAGAAAGAACGGACCGCAGACAGGCATCGAAGGCCTAAAATAAAAAAATTGGGCTGGCTGTAGGCAATTTTAAATTGGTTCCAGGGGTACACGGGCAGCAGTGGTGTGGTCAGTGGAGGCATATTGTAAGGAGTGACCGCAGACAGGCATCGAAGGCCTAAAATAATAACACATGGCTGTAGGCAATTTTAAATTGGTTCCAGGGGTACACGGGCAGCAGTGGCCTGGTCAGTGTAGTAGTAGTAGAAAGAACGGACCGCAGACAGGCATCGAAGGCCTAAAATAAAAAAATTGGGCTGGCTGTAGGCAATTTTAAATTGGTTCCAGGGGTACACGGGCAGCAGTGGTGTGGTCAGTGGAGGCATATTGTAAGGAGTGACCGCAGACAGGCATCGAAGGCCTAAAATAATAACACATGGCTGTAGGCAATTTTAAATTGGTTCCAGGGGTACACGGGCAGCAGTGGTGTGGTCAGTGGAGGCATAGTGGAAGGAGTGACCGCAGACAGGCTTCGAAGGCCTAACATAACAAAAATGTCAATACAATGGTATTGTCAGTGGCAGGCATTGAAGGATGTCAGCGCATAGACTAAACATTGGTGGAGCTGTGAGATAATTTTGCAAGTGGTAGAGCACTGTTTGATCTGGGGGGGGGGAACTGTCTTGTGGCCGGCGGTACAGGCCCAGGGCCCCTCATATTACAACGGTGTGTCTGACGTTGGGTGCGCACCACCACCGCCAGAGACACTTTATTGTACTAGGAGGGACCCAGTGGCAGTGCCATCGACCAAAAGCGGGCACACCCACCTCTTCAGACAAACAGCACTTTCACGGGTGCTGTCGCCCAGTGTCTATACCACGGCCCCGTGTGGGGAGTTTGGCCATTTAGTGAGGTGTAAACATGTCGTATGCTGGACAATCAGGTGCAGAAAATTACGAGATTGGAAAAGGCATTCAGAATAGTCCACAGGCAAGACCCTTTCATAGGAAAGCTAGGTGTCGGCCGGGCAAGGTGGGGCAAAAGATTTCGAAATCCAGTTGTGGTTCATTTTAATGAAGGTTAGATCATCTACATTTTGGGTAGCCAGACGAGCCCTTTTTTCTGTTAGTATTGAACCTGCAGCACTGAATACTCTTTCTGATAGGACACTAGCTGCCGGGCAAGCAAGCTCCTGCAATGCATATTCTGCCAATTCTGGCCAGGTGTCTAATTTTGATGCCCAGTAATCAAATGGGAATGACGGTTGAGGGAGAACATCGATAAGGGATGTAAAATAGTTTGTAACCATACTGGACAAATGTTGTCTCCTGTCACTTTGAATTGATGCTGCAGTACCTGTCCTGTCTGCGGTCATAGCAAAATCACTCCACAACCTGGTCAGAAAACCCCTCTGGCCAACGCCACTTCTGATTTCTGCCCCTCTAACTCCTCTGGTCTGCTGGCCCCTGCAGCTCGTGTGAGAACGATCACGGGCGCTGTGTGCAGGGAATGCCAGAAGCAAACGGTCAACAAGAGTTGATTGTTTGGTTGCTAATATTAGTTCCAAGTTCTCATGTGGCATTATATTTTGCAATTTGCCTTTATAGCGAGGATCAAGGAGGCAGGCCAACCAGTAATCGTCATCGTTCATCATTTTAGTTATGCGTGTGTCCCTTTTGAGGATACGTAAGGCATAATCTGCCATGTGGGCCAAAGTTCCAGTTCTCAAATCTGCGGTTGTGCTTGGTTGAGGGGCAGTTTCAGGCAAATCCACGTCACTTGTGTCCCTCCAAAAACCAGAACCCGGCCTTGCCGCGCCACCAATTTCCAGTGGCCCCGGAAAAGCTTCCTCATTAAAAATATAATCATCCCCATCATCCTCCTCGTCCTCCTCCTCCTCTTCGCCCGCTAACTCGTCCTGTACACTGCCCTGGCCAGACAATGGCTGACTGTCATCAAGGCTTTCCTCTTCCTCAGCTGCAGACGCCTGATCCTTTATGTGCGTCAAACTTTGCATCAGCAGACGCATTAGGGGGATGCTCATGCTTATTATGGCGTTGTCTGCACTAACCAGCCGTGTGCATTCCTCAAAACACTGAAGGACTTGACACATGTCTTGAATCTTCGACCACTGCACACCTGACAACTCCATGTCTGCCATCCTACTGCCTGCCCGTGTATGTGTATCCTCCCACAAAAACATAACAGCCCGCCTCTGTTCGCACAGTCTCTGAAGCATGTGCAGTGTTGAGTTCCACCTTGTTGCAACGTCTATGATTAGGCGATGCTGGGGAAGGTTCAAAGAACGCTGATAGGTCTGCATACGGCTGGAGTGTACGGGCGAACGGCGGATATGTGAGCAAAGTCCACGCACTTTGAGGAGCAGGTCAGATAACCCCGGATAACTTTTCAGGAAGCACTGCACCACCAGGTTTAAGGTGTGAGCCAGGCAAGGAATGTGTTTCAGTTGGGAAAGGGAGATGGCAGCCATGAAATTCCTTCCGTTATCACTCACTACCTTGCCTGCCTCAAGATCTACAGTGCCCAGCCACGACTGCGTTTCTTTCTGCAAGAACTCGGACAGAACTTCCGCGGTGTGTCTGTTGTCGCCCAAACACTTCATAGCCAATACAGCCTGCTGACGTTTGCCAGTAGCTGCCCCATAATGGGAGACCTGGTGTGCAACAGTGGCAGCTGCGGATGGAGTGGTTGTGCGACTGCGGTCTGTGGACGAGCTCTCGCTTCTGCAGGAGGACGAAGAGGAGGAGGAGGGGGTGCGAACGGCTACAGCCAACTGTTTCCTAGACCGTGGGCTAGGCAGAACTGTCCCAAACTTGCTGTCCCCTGTGGACCCTGCATCCACCACATTTACCCAGTGTGCCGTGATGGACACGTAACGTCCCTGGCCATGCCTACTGGTCCATGCATCTGTTGTCACGTGCACCTTTGTGCTCACAGATTGCCTGAGTGCATGGACGATGCGCTCTTTAACATGCTGGTGGAGGGCTGGGATGGCTTTTCTGGAAAAAAAGTGTCGACTGGGTAGCTCGTAGCGTGGTACAGCGTAGTCCATCAGGGCTTTGAAAGCTTCGCTTTCAACTAACCGGTAGGGCATCATCTCTAACGAGATTAGTCTAGCTATGTGGGCGTTCAAACCCTGTGTACGCGGATGCGAGGCTAAGTACTTCCTTTTTCTAACCATAGTCTCATGTAGGGTGAGCTGGACTGGAGAGCTGGAGATCGTGGAACTAGCGGGGGTGCCGGTGGACATGGCAGACTGAGAGACGGTGGGAGATGGTATTGTTGCCGCCGGTGCCCTAGATGTAGTGTTTCCTACTACGAAACTGGTGATTCCCTGACCCTGACTGCTTTGGCCTGGCAAAGAAACCTGCACAGATACTGCAGGTGGTGCGGAAAATGGTGGCCCTACACTGCCGGAAGGGATGTTGCGTTGCTGACTAGCTTCATTGGCCGAGGGTGCTACAACCTTAAGGGACGTTTGGTAGTTAGTCCAGGCTTGCAAATGCATGGTGGTTAAATGTCTATGCATGCAACTTGTATTGAGACTTTTCAGATTCTGTCCTCTGCTTAAGGTAGTTGAACATTTTTGACAGATGACTTTGCGCTGATCAATTGGATGTTGTTTAAAAAAATGCCAGACTGCACTCTTTCTAGCATCGGATACCTTTTCAGGCATTGCAGACTGAGCTTTAACCGGATGGCCACGCTGTCCTCCAACAGGTTTTGGCTTTGCCACGCGTTTTGGGCAAGATACGGGCCCGGCAGATGGAACCTGTTGCGATGTTGATGCCTGCTGCGGCCCTTCCTCCTCCGCTTCAGAACTGCTGCCGCCTGCACCCTGTTCCCCCAATGGCTGCCAATCGGGGTCAATAACTGGGTCATCTATTACCTCTTCTTGTAGCTCGTGTGCAACTTCGTCTGTGTCACCGTGTCGGTCGGTGGTATAGCGTTCGTGATGGGGCAACATAGTCTCATCAGGGTCTGATTCTTGATCATTACCCTGCGAGGGCAATGTTGTGGTCTGAGTCAAAGGACCAGCATAGTAGTCTGGCTGTGGCTGTGCATCAGTGCACTCCATGTCAGATTCAACTTGTAATGGGCATGGACTGTTAACTGCTTCACTTTCTAAGCCAGGGACGGTATGTGTAAAGAGCTCCATGGAGTAACCCGTTGTGTCGCCTGCTGCATTCTTCTCTGTTGTTGTTTTTGCTGAAGAGGACAAGGAAGCGACTTGTCCCTGACCGTGAACATCCACTAACGACGCGCTGCTTTGACATTTACCAGTTTCACAAGAGGAGGCAAAAGAGCTAGAGGCTGAGTCAGCAAGATAAGCCAAAACTTGCTCTTGCTGCTCCGGCTTTGAAAGCGGTTTTCCTACTCCCAGAAAAGGGAGCGTTCGAGGCCTTGTGTAGCCAGACGACGAACCTGGCTCCACAGCTCCAGACTTAGGTGCAATATTTTTTTTCCCACGACCAGCTGATGCTCTACCACTACCACTACCCTCATTACCAGCTGACAATGAACGCCCCCGGCCACGACCTCTTCCACCAGACTTCCTCATTGTTTTAAAAACGTAAACAAACTAACGGTATTTGTTGCTGTCACACAAATTACACGGTGAGCTATAACTTCAGTATGATTTAGCTACCCCTTTACAGGTGAGTGAGACCACAACGAAAATCAGGCACAATGTTACACACTCTGTTGTTGGTGGCAACAAATGAGAGAGATGCCACACACGCAGGACTGTCACTGAAGCACAAATGTAAATATTAATCTCCCACTGATTTGATTTTTTTTTTTTTTTCAGGGAGACTTTAGGAAAAAAAAATAATAGAATAAAATGATTTTTTCAGGAAGAATTTAGAAACCAAATAAAATAAAATGATTTTTTCAGGGAGAATTTAGAAAACAAATAAAACAAAAAAAGGCTTTCTATGGCCCACTGAGTGAGAGATGACGCACACAGGAGTCAGGAGTGGCACACAAGCCCAGAGGCCAATATTTATCTCCCACTGATTGATGTAGTGATTTTTTCAGGTAGATTTTGGAACCCAAATCAAGCTAAAAAAATAATAGGCTTTCTATGGCCCACAATTGGAGAGAGAGAGAGAGATGGCACACCCAGGAGTCAAGACTGGCACACAAGCAGAAAGGGCAATATTAATCTCCCACTAATTTTTTTTTTTTTTTTTTTCAGGGAGACTTTAGGAAAAAAAAATAATAGAATAAAATGATTTTTTCAGGAAGAATTTAGAAACCAAATAAAATAAAATGATTTTTTCAGGGAGAATTTAGAAAACAAATAAAACAAAAAAAGGCTTTCTATGGCCCACTGAGTGAGAGATGACGCACACAGGAGTCAGGAGTGGCACACAAGCCCAGAGGCCAATATTTATCTCCCACTGATTGATGTAGTGATTTTTTCAGGTAGATTTTGGAACCCAAATCAAGCTAAAAAAATAATAGGCTTTCTATGGCCCACAATTGGAGAGAGAGAGAGAGATGGCACACCCAGGAGTCAAGACTGGCACACAAGCAGAAAGGGCAATATTAATCTCCCACTGATTTGTTTTTTTTTTTTTTTTCAGGGAGACTTTAGGAAAAAAAAATAATAGAATAAAATGATTTTTTCAGGAAGAATTTAGAAACCAAATAAAATAAAATGATTTTTTCAGGGAGAATTTAGAAAACAAATAAAACAAAAAAAGGCTTTCTATGGCCCACTGAGTGAGAGATGACGCACACAGGAGTCAGGAGTGGCACACAAGCCCAGAGGCCAATATTTATCTCCCACTGATTGATGTAGTGATTTTTTCAGGTAGATTTTGGAACCCAAATCAAGCTAAAAAAATAATAGGCTTTCTATGGCCCACAATTGGAGAGAGAGAGAGAGATGGCACACCCAGGAGTCAAGACTGGCACACAAGCAGAAAGGGCAATATTAATCTCCCACTGATTTGTTTTTTTTTGTTTTTTCAGGGAGACTTTAGGAAAAAAAATAATAGAATAAAATGATTTTTTCAGGAAGAATTTAGAAACCAAATAAAATAAAATGATTTTTTCAGGGAAAATTTAGAAAACAAATAAAACAAAAAAAGGCTTTCTATGGCCCACTGAGTGAGAGATGACGCACACAGGAGTCAGGAGTGGCACACAAGCCCTGAGGCCAATATTTTTCTCCCACTGATTGATGTAGTGATTTTTTCAGGTACATTTTAGAACCCAAATCAAGCAAAAAAATAAATAGGCTTTCTATGGCCCACTATTTGTGAGAGAGATGGCACGCTCAGGACTGGCACACAAGCCCAGAGGCCAATATTAATCTCCCACTTTTTTTTTTTTTGTTCCAGGGAAAATTTATAAACCCAATAAAAAAAATAATAAATAGGCTTTCTATGGCCCACTATCTGAGAGAGAGAGATGGCACGCTTAGGACTGGAACACAAGCCCAAAGGCCAATATTAATCTCCCACTGATTGATTTATTGATTTTTTCAGGTAGAATTTAGAACCCAAATAAAGCAAAAAAAAAAAAAATGGGCTTTCTATGGCCCACTGAGTGAGTGATGATGCACACAGGAGTCAGGAGTGGCACACAAGCCCTAAGGCAAATATTTTTCTCCCACTGATTGATGTAGTGATTTTTTCAGGTACATTTTAGAACCCAAATCAAGCAAAAAAATAAATAGGCTTTCTATGGCCCACTATTTGTGAGAGAGATGGCACGCTCAGGACTGGCACACAAGCCCAGAGGCCAATATTAATCTCCCACTTTTTTTTTTTTTGTTCCAGGGAAAATTTATAAACCTAATAAAAAAAATAATAAATAGGCTTTCTATGGCCCACTATCTGAGAGAGAGAGATGGCACGCTTAGGACTGGCACACAAGCCCAAAGGCCAATATTAATCTCCCACTGATTGATTTATTGATTTTTTCAGGTAGAATTTAGAACCCAAATAAAGCAAAAAAAAAAATGGGCTTTCTATGGCCCACTGAGTGAGTGATGATGCACACAGGAGTCAGGAGTGGCACACAAGCCCTGAGGCCAATATTTTTCTCTCACTGATTGATGTAGTGATTTTTTCAGGTAGATTTTAGAACCAAAATCAAGCAAAAAAATAAATAGGCTTTCTATGGCCCACTGACTGAGAGATGGCACACACAGGAGTCAAGAGTGGCACACAAGCCCTGAGGCCAATATTTTTCTCCCACTGATTGATGTAGTGATTTTTTCAGGTAGATTTTGTAACCCAAATCAAGCAAAAAAATAAATAGGCTTTCTATGGCCCACTGAGTGAGAGATGGCACACACAGGGATGGCACTCTAGCAGAAATGTCAATCTTAATCTCCCACAAAAAAAAAAAAAACAGGGAGTGTCCTTCAATTACTATCTCCCTGCAGTAATCTCAGCCAGGTATGGCAGGCAGCAATAAGGAGTGGACTGATGCACAAATTAAATAAAAAGTGTGTACAAACAAAAAAGATAGCTGTGCAGAAAGGAAGGAACAAGAGGATTTGTGCTTTGAAAAAAGCAGTTGGTTTGCACAGCGGCGTACACACAGCAATGCAGCTATCAGGGAGCCTTCTAGGGCATCCCAATGAGCTACAGCGCTGAGGGGAAAAAAAAAAAAATGTAGCTTCCACTGTCCCTGCACACCGAAGGTGGTGTTGGGCAGTGGAAATCGCTACAGCACAAGCGGTTTGGTGGTTAATGGACCCTGCCTAACGCTATCCCTGCTTCTGACGAAGCGGCAGCAACCTCTCCCTAAGCTCAGATCAGCAGCAGTAACATGGCGGTCGGCGGGAACGCCCCTTTATAGCCCCTGTGACGCCGCAGACAGCAAGCCAATCACTGCAATGCCCTTCTCTAAGATGGTGGGGACCAGGACCTATGTCATCACGCTGCCCACACTCTGCGTTTACCTTCATTGGCTGAGAAATGGCGCTTTTCGCGTCATTGAAACGCGACTTTGGCGCGAAAGTCGCGTACCGCATGGCCGACCCCGCACAGGGGTCGGATCGGGTTTCATGAAACCCGACTTTGCCAAAAGTCGGCGACTTTTGAAAATGAACGACCCGTTTCGCTCAACCCTACCGACCACTGGTTGTTGAATGTAGTGATAAGGGAAAGGGGTCGAGAAGATTCACGTACCTTTTCGATAAACAAGTTATTCCTCCCTTGTTGTAGTGCATGTTGAAAAGCCTCTGAGATAATTTCCTGGGGGTAACCCCTCTTAAACCGATCTGAAAGATCTCTTGCTTGTCTTAAATATTCCATATCTGTGCTACAATTTCTTCTCAACCGGAGGAATTGTCCCTTCGGGATCCCAGTTTTGAGATGAGGGTGGAAGCTCGTATAGTGGAGGAGACTATTAGTCGCTGTTGCTTTGCGGAATAAAGAACACACAAGCTCGGAGTTTTCAATGGAAAATTTGAGATCCAAGAAATCAATGGAAGAATCTGAAATAAAAGATGTGAGTTTGATATTAAAATAGTTATGATTAAGATCTTCAATGAATAGATTGCAGTCTTCCAGGGAGCCAGTCCACAGTGGCAGAATGTCATCAATGTAGCGTTGCCAGATTAAGACATTTGAGTCAACAGCCTGATGTATGTATACAATAGTCTTCTCCCACCACCCAAGAAACAGGTTTGCGTATGAGGGCACGCATCGTGCCCCCATAGCTGTGCCAGCTGTCTGTCTATAAAACTTCCTGTCAAAGACAAAATAGTTCTTGTCCAGTACGAAATAAAGCAGTTTTAAGATGAAATTATCCAGTTCTTTAGATTGCTCAGAAGTTTTATTAAAAAAATATTTGACTCCCTGCATACCTGATTGGTGTGAAATACTCGTATAGAGGTATTCAACATCCATTCTGACAAGAAGAGTCCCAGCTGGTATCTGCAGATCCTCCACAAGCTGCATCAGATGAGCGGAGTCCCTAGTATAAGATTTTAAAGAGATAACCAACAGCTGGAGAAAATGATCTACAAAAATACACGGCCGCTCAAATATGCTACCTATGCCTGAGACTATTGGTCTACCGGGTGGTTCAGTATTAGTCTTGTGAACCTTCGGTAGTGCATAAAATGTGTTGACCACGGGGCAAAGTGTAAAAAAATCTGCCTCTTAGTCAAGACGCTATCACATAAGGCCCTATGAATAAGACCATCAATCTGATCTTAAAAGAAATTTGTGGAGTCAGAAGGTAACAAAGTATAACAATCCCCACCATGTAGTTGGCGTATAATTTCCTTCTGATATTGGTCATGTGGCCATACGATAACGTTCCCACCCTTGTCAGCTTCACATATAATAAAATCTCTATTATTCCTCAAATTGTGCAATGCTGCCCTCTCCTTCTTACCAAGATTTTTTTTTTGAAGGGGTCCAACTTGAGTTTGTTAATATCTCTGCATGCTTTGTCAAAAAAAATCTGTGCCACTGGGAATAAGGAGAAGGATGGAGTTGCTTTAGATGGGAGTCGCCTAGTAAATCTCCCTTTGGACTCCGGAGATGCGTATAATTGCAATAATTCCAGAAGATCACAGATCACAGAACACTTGACTTTCGTTATCTGGGTGGGTATCTATAAGAGACGGTTGGTGATATAAAAGTTTAAACGTCAGTTGGCTACAGAAAAAGTACAGATCCTTAACTAGAATGAACTTGTTATGGAGGTTCATGAGAGAGAACGGAAGACCTCTAGAAAGCACTTGTCATTCCACATCAGATAGTACATATGTAGAAAGATTAATAATCTGTAGATTACCTTCCATGGCTGTTCCGCTTGGTGTAGCATTCAACGCCTCTTGTATCTCGTTTCTCTCCTGTATGTCGAGGACCAATTTCTGTAACCTCTGGCCTTCTTTCTGTTGAGATCCAGTTTTTCGGTGACCCCTCCTATGGCGCCTTTTGCGTCACTGGGGTCTGAAGATAAAAAAGTCAATGGAGGCTATTTCTTGTCTAGGTGCTTGTTCGTCCAAGCTTTTGTACCCCTCCATAAGGGGGTGTCGGTTACCACGATGTACCCATTTATATGCTGTGCCATTATTGAAGTCAAGTCTATCCCTATGAAACTTGTTTCTCTTACGAGAAAAGACTTCTTTCTCAAATGAATCAATCAAATTCTTAAATTTTAACTTGAAGGGATTCACTAGAGACTTTCTATAAAAATCAGTGAGCTTTGCTCTCACACACCTTAATTTCCTCCTTAGTTTGGTTCAATAAAATCTGGTCATGTTCAATAAGTATGTCAATCAGTATTGTAGAGCTCTTGGCTAGTCCCATTTCCCAGGTTTTTTGAAACTCGGGGGTTGCCTCCCATGCTGGCAAAATCTGTATGGGTAACCCCCGGGGAACAAAACCCATTTTTTTATATTCATCAAGGCTACTTATGTTCCACCAAATTTTAAATGAAAATAAATTTGCATTTAATTTGAGGCCAAAGTCCAAGCTGCTTGAGGTCTACTGTGAAGTTTCCACAATCAGTGATGGTTTGGAGAGCCATGTCATCTGCTGGTGTAGGTCTGAGTCGCCCACCAGGGCAATGGGGATACTCGGTACTGGGTCCGGTCACTCATAAAGGGGATGTCATGGTGGCTGCGACCTGGTCCATGGCCCTGGGCGCTCACTTAAAAGGAATAGGTCTTTAAAGGGATTTGTAAAGTCTATATTCGTGATGCCTACCTGGTCAGTAGGACCGATTCTGCTTAAAGGGGTCCTCTGGGGTGATGTTGTTGCAGCAAAATGGTGACACTTCCCACAGGTGAAGCGGGTCCCCAGGGCTCCCAAGGTGTATGGCAAGGATCGTGTAAACTGGTAAAAAAATGGAGGACACAGAGTTGTTAAATCTCTACCTGGTTTACTGGTAGGAGCACTCCACAGCCCAGGATACCAGGCACAGGTGGTGATGTGGTCCGGCCGGCTTGGAGGCAAAGGTGAGGTCCGTAAGCCATTCCTACTTGCGCTGATGTGCAAGGTCCCTGCTGCCTGAAGCTTACTGGAAAATTACCCCTTCCTCCTTCTGTCCTGGGACAGGTACCTGTATGGCGGGCAGCTTGAGCCATTTTACAGGGTCTCTATCATGACCCAGGCTCTTCAGGTGCTGCTTCATCTTCAGGTGTGGTGTTGGCAAATCACATACACTTCTAAGCCCTCCGATTCTGCTAAGTGTCCTAGAGTCCCACTAAAGCCTCGGACTCCTGGTGCCTGATTTCTGCGCTTCGGCTTTGAGGGTGACCAGTCACAGTTCCCCTCTGAGCCCTTTTCAACTCCTTTGCTCCTTCCCTCAATGGCTCCACTACATACAACAATCCCTTGATTTCTCATCCTTCCCTGAAGCTGCTGCTCAGTCCTGGCTGCATGGCTCCATAGTCTGCACTCAGCTCCAGACTTCCTTTCTCCTCAGTGTCTCTCTCCAACTAAACTCACTCCTCCTCCAGGCCAGAACACTTAAAGCTGAGGGAAGCTCCCCTGAATCCGGGTCCTGAGCTCCCCCTTCTGGCCTGGATTCAGAATGTGTTGTGTATAGGTGCTTACATGGTAAAGAGAATACTTCTTGCCTCCAAGCATGATATCGCCTTCCCCGAAAGGAAGGCAACATCACTGTAACAACCGGTTACCTGGGGTGTTACAGGTCCACTATGTTTTATCAAGACCAAATTCAGAGCAGCCGACTACCAGGAAATTTTAAAGCACTTCATGCTTCCCTCTGCCAACAAGCTTTTTGGAGTTGGAAATTTCATTCTCCAGCAGGACTTGGCACCTGTCCACACTGCCAAAAGTATCAATACCTGGTTTACAAACAACAGTATCACTGTGCTTGAATTGACAGGAAACTCGTCTGCACTTAACCACATAGAGAGTCTATGGGGTATTGTCAAGAGTAAGATGAGAGTCACCAGACCCAACAATGCAGACGAGCTGAAGGCTGCTATCAAAGCAACCTGGGCTTCCATAACCCCTCAGCAGTGCCACACGCTGATCGCCTCCATGCCACGCCGCATTGATGCAAAAGAAGCCCCGATCAAGTATTGAGTGCATTTACTGAACATACATTTCAGTAGGACAACATTTTGGATGTTAAAATCATTTTTCAAGTTGGTTTCATAAAGTACAGGAACAGGTGACTTACGGGAGAACGTGGAATGACGGACATTCCATGTTCTCCCGTAAGTCACCTGTTCCTGTTCATGTTCTGAATAAAGGATGTTAATTTAGCAGGACCGGTGAGTGCACTTTTTTTCATTTTTTCTTGTTGGATTTAAACATGTGAAATAGATCACTCTGGGGCAGAGTATCTGCAGTCAGTCCTGTGCCAGGCAAATATCAGGAAATCCACCAGTATCGCAGAGGTCAATGATGTCTATAATAAGGTCGCTGTGCATGTACGATGCCATCCTCACAGGGGCACGCACCCATTCACACACAAGGGGGAGTGACATGCTGCTCAGTGCTCAGCAACATCACTACTGGCAGATAAAGCACTTGGGAGATAAAGCTCGAAATACTCAGCACAGAATTGTGTCCTTAGGCTTCACCACAGGAGATAATACAGGTATAGTTTCTTCTATGATCTTTAGGATATTACAAGGACGTTACTTTATCCAGATGATTCGTGTCTCCTAACGACTGATTGTAATTAAATAGACGTGTTTGATGTCTGTCATGTGTTCTATGATGGTCTTTGAGCAGACACTTCCTCAGGTTAGCCCTATATTGTCACACATAGGAATTGCAAGAAGTAGTTTAGGATAAATATTTAGATATTTTCTGATATTACAGAATTAGACTTTTCTTTAGATTATTTCTTACATCAGTCGGACAGCTTGTGCACTGTAATGTCGAGTCACATATACACTTCCTCATGTAATAGTCCCATTATTGAAGCTCGACATTTACAGATTAGAGAAGTAAATGTACTTTAATGTTTCTGATGTAAATAATGACTATATAACGTTTCCCGCTAATGGCTTTTTTCCCAGTATTTTTGGTACCTGCACTCCTTGTGCATTTCTGATCCTCTTCGGCATCTTTGACTATTTTTAGTATTTGTTCGACCATCACCGGGGATTAAAAGGAAAGCAATTCTGCTAATCTCAACAGTTGACAGTTTAAGCCGTAGCTCCTAATTCTGTCTTATTTGTGTGGTGGACAGTATTACAGGCCATTTTGGCCGGATAAAGTCATGTATACTGTTATGTAGGAGAAACAATTCTAAGTGCGCGACATTTGTCATAAATAATATGTTCCCACAAAGTGCCACTAACTGCATCTGGAAAAGGGAACGGAGAGCTGGGAGCGGTGGAGAGATATCAGCCTTACGTGTGAAGGTCAATGTGGACGTTCAATATAAGAATTGCAGATCCCAAGATATAACCACATTACTGCTACTGAGTTCACGGTGTGTTCGGACCTCTACTCCATGACTGCACATGGCTCTCCCGACCCGAACTCAACTCTCTTATATTGGCTGTCCAGGAAATCGCAGTCCGTACATGGATTGTGAAACTCCGGCATCCACCGTGTTCGGTACTGATTGCATCAATGGCAGTTGTGCTCTTGTAATGAGATTACATGGGGTGAGACACCTAGTGATTAGCTGCAGGCGGAGGGAGTGGGCATGCCCCGCTATCAGTCAGCAGCCGGTGGGCATCACTGTGTGCAAGGTGCCGGAGTACGTGAGCAATAAAGGAGGTTGTCCAGGATTAACAAAAAATGTCTCCTGACTTCTAAAGGTACTGACACCGCTGTCTGTACGTTGTGTTTCGTGTTGCATCTCGGCACCATTTTTTATTGTTTGCGCTGATAAGCAATACCAGATGCAGACTTATAGACAGGGGGCACTAATTTTGGAAGAAGGGAATTCTTTCTTTAATGATAACATATATGAGATCTCAAAATGACAATATGATAGGTCAGACTCTAAGGGTATGTGCACACGTTCAGGAAACGCTGCATTTTTGATGCTGCGTTGAGCCGCAGCGTCAAAAACGCAGCGTCCAGATGTTACAGCATAGTGGAGGGGATTTAATGAAATACTGTCTCCACTATGCATTAAAAGACGCATGCGGCATAACCGCGGAATCGGACATGCGGCGTGTCTTTCCAGAACGCAGCATGTCCTTACATTGCAGAAACAACGCAAGGACAGCGCAGGTGACCTGCCAGTGACCTCAGGTGCAGTTTGGTCAGGATTTTACCTGCATAAAATCCTGACCAAATCCTGATGTAATCCTAAACGTGGACACATACCCTTAGGCTATGTGCACACGTTACGGATTAGCTTTAGAAATTTCTTCCCTCTCTTGTCAGAAAACGCAGGTGCGGTTTTGTTGCGTTTTTGCTGCATTTTTTTGTGTGTTGTTTCCATGCGGATTTGTATGTGTTTTTGAAAGCTAAATAATAAAGATTTATTATTGACAAAAAAAAAGATCCTCTTTTACATTTGTCCAACCCACACTCCATTACACACAGATAGGCTATGTTCACACGCTGCGGATTTTGCTGCGGGTCTGCAGCAGTTTCCCATGCATTTACAGTACAATGTAAACCTATGGGAAATGCAATCCGCACACTAGCGAGTCACACTAGCGAGTTTTACGGACGTATGAGAGGCGCAAAAACAACGCATTGTACACGGAACAATGATTCTCTATGGGGCAGCTCCTATCTGCTGTATATTTCGCAGCCGCATTTTACGGGCGTAGAAAATTGCAGCACACTGCGTTTGTCAGCGTATTGCGCAAAAATTCCACCAATGAAAGTCTTGCCAACGGATTACATACAGAACACTGTTTTGGGAACATTTCTGCGCATTGCGCCCGTAAAAACGGACCGTATTTTCCTACGCCAAGTGTGACGCCGGCCTGAGATAGATAGATAGATACTGTAGATAGATAGATAGATAGATAGAGGGAATGAGATGGATAGATGTAGATAGATATATGGATAGTTAGGCTACTTTCACATCAGTTTGTTTCCGTCAGGCAGGATCCGACAAATTTTTGAAAACACGGATCCGTTGCAAATAGTGAAAAACTGATGCAACTGATCCGTTGGTTTTTTTTTTTAAAAAGAGAGAGCGAACGGAAAATGTGCATGATTTTAATGGAAACATGCATGAAAAAAAACAATTCGGAGACCGGATTCATCATTTCACATCTCAGTTTCATACGTTTTTCGCTGGATCCGTCGCTGTGTGTTTTTTCACCGGACAGAAAAACCGTTCCTCTGTATGTGTTTTCTGTCCGGCGGAAACAGCTTTTTTGACGGATCCGGCAAAAAAACAGATTAAACGTGTGGCCATCAGGCGCAATCCGGCGCTAATACAACTCTATGAGAAAAAAACGGATCCAGCAGAAAAAAAAAACGGCAAAATCCTGATGTGTGAAATTAGCCAGATAGATCTATGGATAGAAACATCTATGTATCTATAGATATATCTATAGATAGATATATCTCTTACTGTAAAAGTCAGAAGGACGGTAAAACCTAGGATTTACCAGTCAATCTGGACATTCACCGAGGCCGTCGGTAAAAGCTCAAAATGAAAAGTAAAATTGGACTTTTACCGGTGAAGTCTTGGTAAATGTTAACATTTCTCAACAGCGTTGGTAAAAGTCAGAAATATCTGGTGTGAAGATGGAACATCTGACTTTAACCAAGCGCTGTTGGTAAATGTAGCTGAGAAGGGTGTAATAAAAAGTGTAAGCCACTGTGGGCGAGGAAATGGAGGACACAGTGTTCAAAGTTTTTATAAATGTAATAAGAGTAAATGTGGAAAATATGGTAATAACAATAAACAAAATCTGCTACCCTGTAAGGTATCTGCTACCCTGTAACGTATGTACGTTCTATATATACAGATGTCAATCCTCACTATCCTATGATTATTGTTCCGATCATACAAAAAGTGCCCACTTCCCGTTAACATACAACCACTAACCCCACACTACAATATGCAAAAGAGAACGTCCTATGAATCTTTAAGTATCAGTGTTCCGCAGCACCCTCTCATAAAAAGTTACAAGAAGTACACACGCTGCCGGTGTAGTAGTGTATAAATTGTCCTGTACTTAGCTTCCTGTAGAGCACAGAGTCCAAAGTCTTTCCAAGGGCCCCTTGCAAGGTGGACGCTAACACCGCTCACACGATTTACCGTTGCCGCGCCAATATGGTAGAACCAGAAGATATGCAGATAAGCTCTGACCCGGAGTTGCTGGGTGCCATGAAGGGTCTATTTCACCCGAGCACCGATCAGGGGAATCGGAAGACAGCGCATTCCGAGAAAAGGCTGGAAGGTAACAGCGCAACAGCCCTGTCTGGGCTCAGTCTAGTCAGCACAGCACCAGTCCTCTCACTCTCCCTAAAATAGCTCCTGCCTCAAGTCCTAGTTTCCTGGGGTTCTCTTCTTAGATTGCTGCCCAATCGCTGCCTGAAGAAAATCACTAACTCATCAATGGCAGTGTTGGACCAGTAGATGCTGAGTAACCCTATTACAAAAGAACATGGGATTCTTGCCAAGCAGTGTGGGTAAATGGGCGTACTTCCTGTTTGTGTCCTCATGCTGGACGACTGCCTGAGTGTTTTGCAAGCTGCACATACTACTCAAAGCTGCATAGCCGACTGCCTGTCAAAGCTGCACAGGCACTAGCTGATTGTCAGATCATGAGTGAGGAAATGAAAGATAGTTTTTTGGAGCTCTTGAATGAAGTGGTGGAGAAAAAGCGAGATAATAATTTTTATCTCACGGACGATAAATACGAGAATATATTGAAAGAAGTGAAGGAGGCTAAGGTGGCGGTACCTAAACAGAGTATTCACTACAGGCGTTTGAAGAGGTACGACATCATGACCATCGGAAATGATGAAAAGTTGATTGCACCAATCTCGTGTGAAAAAGAGAACGTGTTGCATTACGTTCGGTGTGCAGAACTCTGTAGTGTCATTCATAATGCGCACATCAGTACCGGCCACGGGGGGCGGACCAGGATCCTAAAGGAGGTGAACCGTAAGTTAAAAAATGTCACAACGGAGTCAATAGTTATTTATCTGCGACTCTGCCAGCCATGCCAGAGAAAAACAGAAGATTACCAAAAAGGCCTTGTTGTGAAACCCATCCTACACAGTGAAATGAATTATCGTGCTCAAGTCGATCTCATTGACATGCAATCCAATTGTGATAATGATTTCAATTTCATATTCGTCTATCAAGACCACGTCACTAAATTTGTTCTTCTATGTGCTTTATGCACTAAAACAGCAGAAGAGGTTGCGTACCACCTCCTTGACATTTTTTCCACTTTTGGTGCTCCGTGTATTCTGCATTCTGATAATGGGAGGGAATTTTGTAACAAGAGTTTGTGCGCAATGTGGCCTGATATGAAAATAGTGCATGGTAAACTAGGACACAGCCAGTCCCAAGGCTCCGTGGAAAGAACAAATCAAGACATTGAAAACATGTTATCAACGTGGATGGAAACAAATAAGACACCCAAGTGGTCTGAGGGCCTTCGTTTTGTACAAGCAATGAAAAATAGAGCATACCATGAGGGAATAAAATGCTCGCCCTATGAAGCTATGTTCGGAGTACCAATGCAGATGGGTGTAGCTACCTCCAAAATTCCTAGTGATGGGATCAGAAATCTGTCTTCAGAAGAAGATCTTGAAAAAAATGTTTGTTGGTTTGCAAGAGGAACCTCGTGATCCGACATCACCAACAGAAGCCGAAGGGTCAGATGAATCTAACTTTCATCACTCGTCAGCACCGATAGCAGCAGAAGCTTCGGATGAATCCAACTGTCATCAGCTGTTCACAATGGAAGGAGAAGGTTTGGACTTATTCAACTGTCCGCACGCCTTAACAGCATATGAAACTCTACCAATTTTGTCATCCAAGAATAATGAAGGCCTAAAAGATGAAAAGTGTCGAGTCAAAGCCTTCTAAGAAAGATGGAGAACTTCATGATGATCAGCAACCTGACGTTTTGATTTTGCATACAATCAATAGAAGAATTGGTGCGGTCAGAA
Organism: Ranitomeya imitator; assembly: GCF_032444005.1. Taxonomy (NCBI): domain Eukaryota; kingdom Metazoa; phylum Chordata; class Amphibia; order Anura; family Dendrobatidae; genus Ranitomeya; species Ranitomeya imitator. The sequence goes on from NC_091283.1 coordinate 218,121,201, forward strand.
GAGTTTGAAAAGCTGCAAGAGAAGGACTTGAAACACAGGCCAAGAAAATGTTGAAATATTCTAGTCAAAAATTACCCGAACCTAACATTCGACAGAACATCAGAATCAGAATTCCAGACGTCGACCGTTCAAAAATGGACCCTAAGTCGATCATTGCGATTATTATAGAAAAAGAAGATGACTTCTACCAAGTGAGGACTACCGCTGGGATCCTAAATGCATTATATTATCGCAATCAGTTCACCATCTGTCAGGAAAATTTCATAGGATTGCAGGATGTGAAAAAAGTTAAGATCAGCCTTCGCACGGCGGTTTCCCAACAATCATTGGTGGGAGGTCAGGGATTGAAGAAATGCAACTGTTTAAAGAAGTGCCTAAACAAGAAATGTGTTTGTAGGCTGGCAAAAATGAAGTGCCGTGTTGCAACAAATAGTTCCTCTTTTGTGTTTGTTGTATGTGCAATTTAACAGGTTACAATTAGAGTTGAGTGGATAGCTGGATATCCGTCTATCCGTACAGATAAGACCAAGATCCGAGTGGATCCAGATTCTATCCGTGTCCCATATAAGTCTAGGGGACAGCTATCCATGTGCAGGGACATCCTCCTGCATCACCAGTGATGCGGGGGAGACTCCCTGCACGCCGGTGGGCATCCCTGCCGTCACCAGTGATGCTGGGGACTCGGCCGGGGCATACCTGAGCGAGGAGATCCTCGCTGCATCACTGCAGTAGGAACTCCCCGCCCACTAGGGTCATCCCGCACTCTGGCCGGATCCCCCTTCTCCGCCACTTAAAGAGCACTACTTACCGGAGGCTACCAGAGGCTTCCCAGGCCTCGTCGGCCGGCCGTATCCTCCTCCTTCCGGGTCACATGACTGCATACGTCACCACGAAAGTGACAGGTGCATAAGTCATGTGACACGAGTTGTGTCACATGACTTACGCATGCGTCACTTGCGTGGTGACGTATGCAGTCATGTGACCCGGAAGGAGAACGTGGACGGCGCGACCTGGGAAACCTCCGGTAAGTTGCAATTTAGCTTTATACCTGTCTACCCTGCACACTCGCAACATCCATGCCTTCCGATGATGCATGAAACATGCATTATCGGAAGGCATGGATATATCCGACAGATATCGGGATTATCCATATCCGTACAGCCCGTTATCCGCTCGGATAATGGGTCTGGACGGATCTATCCGCTTATTTCTAGTCACAATTACAGAATTACATAGTTTTGAAGTTGCGTTATTCTTGTATTTGCGTTAATTTATCTTTTTTGAGAAGTATTTTGCAACATAAATGTTTTCTATTTGCATTTTCCTATTTGTCTTTGTTCATTTGCATTTGCATTTTGAAGAATAAAAATATTTCTAACGATTAAGGCCTTCATCAGAGTCGGAAATTGCGTTTAGTTAACTTTTACCATCATCATCTGCTGGTCAGAGTCAGAATTATGTGACACAAAGTTACTTTTACCAACACATGCTGGTAAATGTAAAGATTTACTAATTCGCCTAGGTAAAAGTCCAAAATCGTTCGTTTATATGGAATACATCTGACTTTTACCAACGCTGTTGAGAAATGTTAACAGCTGCGGGCTGATATTGCCCCTCCCCCTCCCCCCCCGCTACAAATACCAGTTCGTAGCCGCCCCAGAAATGGCGCATCTGTAAGATGTGCCAATTCAGGCACGTAGCCCCTCTCTTCCCACTCCCGTGTAGCGGTGGGATATGGGGTAATAAGGGGTTAATGTCACCTTGCTATTGTAAGGTGACATTAAGCCGGGTTAATAATGGAGAGGCGTCAATAAGACAGCCTGCCGCAGACCCCCGACAGCCCGCTGCAGACCCCTCACAGCCCGCTGCAGACCCCCGACAGCAGAGCAGAGACCCTCCACAGCCCGCCTCAGACCCCCAGCAGCCCCACACAGACCCCCGGCAGCCCCCCGCAGACCCCCGACAGCCCACCGCAGACCCCCGACAGCCGCGCACAGACCCCCCACAGCCTGCCGCAGACCCCCGACAGCCCGCTGCAGACCCCCCACAGCCCTCTGCAGACCCCCGATAGCCACGCACAGACCCCCCACAGCCCGCCGCAGACCCCCGACAGCTCTGCGATCGCCGCAGACACACAAACACCCACACACAGACACGCACATCTTCCCCGAACACACACAGTCTCCACCCACACACAGTCTCTGCCCCACTCCGCCCACACACTCTTCCCCCCTCCTGATCTGCAGCGTTTCTCATGGCAAAACCGCAGATCTTTTTTAGATTTAGGGGCTCAAGTCCAAATTTTCAGACAAAGCCCCAATGAAGTCGCAAACAAAGGTTCAGAGGGTGGTCTGAGCCCGTTCTTACTGAGCCATTCAGAAGAACAAATATTATTTAGTGACCAGTGTCCAAACTATAATTATTCAAAATAGTCATTTTAATATGATCTGACCTCATAATAATGCTGAGATTTGTGTACATGAAGGATTATTATGTGGGAAAAATAGGTATAATCCTCACCCATGGGTGAAGGTATTGTCATACACATGCAGGTGTTCTTCTGTATGGCTCGCTCACAACAGATTATTTGCAGTATAACCAGGCCCATTCTCATCCAGGAGCGCGGGATGATTTATTCTCACTTGTCATCCATGTACAGTCTGTTTTTACTCAGCATCAATTATTCATTTAGAGTTTCCCATCTTACAGATTAGTATCATATCCATAAAAATTGGATGTCACTCTGATGGTCCATACACTGGAGGTCCGTATACTGATGATCCGTATACTGATGGTCTGCATACTGATGGTCCTTATAATGGTGGTCCTTATACTGGTGGTCCATATACTGATGGTCTGTATACTGGTAGCCTGTATACTGATAGTCCTTATACTGGTGGTCTGTATGCTGATGTCCATATACTGGTCCAAGATTCGCTGCATTGAGGCCTCCTGGTGTCGTGACGGGGAATCCCGGTCCACAGGACTTATTTACAAAATGCTCAAATAGAGAATGAAGAGAGCGCCTCAATCGTTGGTAAAAAAGCGCAGTTCCTTTATTTTGCCCTCTGTCAGCCGCCATGCATCCCATGTCAGACTTGGAGAGGCACCTATTCATGCCCCTCCAGGTTCTCCTCGAACCACCACCCAGTTTGTTTCAAACGCCAATTTTGTGCAGGTGTCTTTGAACAGTAGAACAATGAACCACAACTACAGAGTCTGCTTAATCTTTCTGAAGGTCTTTTGCAGTCATGCAGGGGGTTCTGTTTTGCCTCTTTACTTAGCCATCCTACAGCAGCTATCAATGAAATTTTGCTTTGTCTTCCAGGCCTTATCTTGACCTCCATTATTGCTGGTTAATTTCATTTGGAACTGAGGAAACGGAAACTTGAAAATGCTTTGCTATCTTCTTATCGCCTTCTCCTACCTTGTGGGCCTCCACCATTTCCATTTTCAGAGTGCTAGTCAGCTGTTTAGAAGACCCCATGGCTGCTGTTTATGGCACAAGGTTGGAGGAGGCTGGGTTTTTATAAAGCAGGGAAATTTGCATCGCCAGGCCTTTCCTAACAATGATAGTGAACAAGCCATAACCTTAACAGGCTCAATTAAGGTCTGAAACCTTGCTCAAAGTTATCTGAGCACACAGATCTACAAACTTTTGCATCAGCCAATTTTCCTTTTTGTAATTTTTAAAATGTAACAAAATGACTATATATATTGCCTAAAATACAAAGGAAATGTGTCATCTTTAACTTTAGGCCTTTGGGGATACTTTTATATGCCACAACAGGGCATATAAAAAATACGACAATTATGACAAGTGCCTATGAAGGAGTGGAATTATTACAGAAGCATCTCCTGAGGAAAAGCTTGGGGGCCGATTCATTAAGACTGGCTTTGTTCATTTCAGACTTAAAGCTGGAGTACGATGCAACTAACTCTTGAAAGTGGCATAACTTTTTTTAAGTTTGAAGACCGGACGCCACCACACCGTGTCCCGCCTATGTCTCATCCACTTTGGTGGAGCTGGCCATGACTGGCATGATAACAAAGTTGTAAAACTTTTGCACAACTTTTTATTCCATGCCAGAGAACAAATTGATAAATTGATCCCTTTCTATTTCAAGTCAAGTTCTCAGTGAAGTTTGTTGAGTTTGACATATTGCTATATGATCAGTATTTCATTCCACTGGTAGTGAGTAATGAGTTGAAGTATAGTTTTCTATATAAAAAAAAGGGTTTTGCTCTTTTAAAACTTTGATGACCATTTTTGCATACACAAGTATCCTCTGGCCTTAGTCTTAGAGAACACTTTCTTGTAATAGGACATTAGTGTGGTGAATACATGATCAGGACGGTGTTTTATCCACTGCATACAAAGAACTTTAATTTATTATGATTTTATGATTACCTGTTTGGTTGAATGCTTTGACATCTGCTGTACAAATCAATAACACTTTTCTTTTTCTGACCATGTTTCCCAACATAGGTTACATGAAAGATACATGGCTTTTCCAGAAAATACAAGTTGTATAAAGCAAACAGATGAAAATACTAAATTTCCCGACATAATAGAATTAAATGTTGGCGGACAAGTCTATATAACACATTACCTTACTTTAGTTACCATTCCTGGATCGCGTCTATGGGAAATGTTCTCACAGAAGACTGTCCAGGCCTTAGCCAGAGATAGCAAAGGTCGCTTCTTCTTGGATCGCGATGGATTCCTTTTCCGATATGTGTTAGACTATTTGAGAGACCAACAGTTGGTTCTTCCTGATCATTTTCCTGAAAAAATGCGACTTCAGAGAGAAGCTGAATACTTTAAACTTCCAGAGTTAGTAAAAGTCCTTGTACAAAAAGTCAACAACCAGAACTCTATCAGCAATAAAACGTTTCAAAACGGTTCTGAAGAACAGTTGCCTAATGTTGAAGTTACCAGGAATCTGGCATTTGTTAATGAACATGCATTATTTGCAGGGAATCAGTCAACACTTCCAGATCTGGAGAGGTCTGGTTTTATCACCATTGGCTACTGTGGCTCCTATACATTGAGTCACACAGATTCCAAATTCAGGAGAGTGGCAAGAGTTATGGTTTGTGGTAAGACCTCGCTGGCTAAAGAAGTTTTTGGTGAAACACTCAATGAAAGTAGAGATCCAGATCTACCTCTTGAAAGATATACCTCAAGGTATTACCTGAAATGTGACTTTTTGGAACAAGTATTTGACAGATTGGCAGACTCTGGGTTTCATATGGTGGCCTGTAACTCAACTGGAACATGTGCCACTGCTCATGATCAAGCAGACGACAAGTTGTGGACATCCTATAATGAATACATTTTCTACCGTGAGTGATCCAACGAAATGAGAAAAAGCTCCAAAACTTTACCTTCTACCTTTCCTTTCTTGTTCCCCATTTACCAAATAGAAGAAACCTTTTATAAACAATACCATTGTCCAAAACTCAACCAAATCTTCTCCTGTAGACGTTCATATTCCTCAGTGTTCCTGATTTAGATATAGATTTATACAGAAAAAAAAGTTCCTAAGCTGATCATCTTACCTTGCCTCTCCTTCCTCCTGTTCACATTTCCCTATACTGTTTTTAATTGTTAATTTAAAATGTTTGTTTTGAAGAAAAATTGCAGCAGCCAAAGGTGATCTTTAAGGGGTTTTCCAATGAACAAAGTTAATTTTAACCCATGTTTTAATTCATTGATCTTGGAATAATAATTTCCACAACTGGATGTGATAAATAAATTGTTCCTGTGCTGAGATAATCTTATAAATGTGCCCCTGCTGTAGTGTGTAATGGTCGTCTCTGACCATACAGTGACATGGTCTGATCATACCACAGCTCCTGGGCAGGGGAGGAAGCACAAGAGAGTATACAGACAGGACAGCACTGGGATCACAGCTGATTCTTTCTGTGAGGTAAAACATTGCTTAAAAACAGGGAGGGAAATGTTTTACCTCACAGAAAGGATCAGTTGTGATCCATTGCTGCAATTTCTATATCCTCTATTGCTTCTCCCTGCCCATGAGCTGTCGTATGCTCAGAGCATGTTCCTGTATGGTCAAACATGGCCATTACACAGTACAGCAGCAGGGGAACATTTATAAGATTATCTCAGCACAGGAACATTTTATTTTATCACATCCAATTGTGGAAATTATTATTATTTCAAGATCTATTCATTAAAATGTACTTTGTGGGAAACTCCTTTTAGGGCTCATTCACAAGTAGCGTTTTTGCCTCGTTTTTTTTTTTTACTGCAGAAAGAATGCAGTGTTTTACATTCGCAGCAAGAGATTTGAGAGTTCTAAAATCTCATTCACACAGTGTCTTTTTTCCCTTGAGGTTTTTTTTTGGAGCTGCAGTGCATTTTTTTATTAAAGCTGTAGCTTGTTAATTTTTTCAGAGCTTTTGCTTTTTAACCCATTTAATCGATGGCATAAAAATATGCAACAAAATCCAGCATTAAAAAAATTCATATAAGACTGGCTTCATGTAGGCAGCATTTTTCCTGCCAAGTGTCTGCAAGAAAGCGTGGCAAAAAAGCTCTGTGTGAACATACCCCAATGCTATTATTTTCACTATGGTATTTTAACGATTCTTACTCTTAATACTCAGCTCAGGAAGCATATTACTGTAGACAATGATATATTTATATTATTTCATAATATATGATATGAAATGCTGTAGTGGGTTCATTGTAGAACTTTTACTAATGTCCTGCATATGTCTATTGGTTTGGGTTTTATCACATATTTACATGAAAAGTTATTGTAAAGTGTGCCCACAAGCCTTCAGCAAATAATGATTATTATTATTATTATTATCTAGATGACACAGGTCATTTGAGACCATTTTTCAGATCTGGCATGTTTCATTTTCTAGAGCAATGCATTTGGTTTGCTTTTCGTATCACAGTGGTTCCGAGATTGCTCTTTTCGCAGCCTGTTGTATTTTACATTTATAGTTAATACGTTTTTAACCTTTGTACAAAAGCCCTGAAAGTTACAAAAAAGTTTGAAAAACGTATTTTTTTTCTTCTTTATTTTTAAAATGTATCATTCTTTTAAAGTTTTTTTTAATTTTTTTTTACAATTTAAAAATAATACTTTTTTATTTCTATATATTGCACCGGTCAGTTTTACACTAGATGTTGTTGTTATTGATAGAGGGTTAAATGGACACAGTCAGTGCTAAAACCAACAGTGGTCATTGCAGTAGGGTGCCAGTTGTATGTTACAGCTGATACCTGCTGCCAATAATGTGGGCTGTAGAAGAGAAAAAGAGAGACAAGCTCACATATAGGAAGACAGGTGGAGGCGAGGGGGGTGCTCACCTAACCAAGATGTGCATGTCACAACCCCATTGTATGCCCATAGAGTATACAGCTCGCAGAGAGAACAAATTATTCATCTCAAATGTATTGAGGAGTAAAAGGAGACAGCTTTCAGTCATAGAGGCGCGGCCAGTGTGGCTTCAGTACACAGCACCGCCCCAGCACTGACTGACAGCCGGTCAGCAGTGATGGGTGGTCTGTCAGTCAGTGCCGGGGTTTGGTTACAACCTTTGCTCACTAATTACTGAGCGGTGACTGAAGCTGCGACTAGGGTTGAGCGAAACGGATCGGACAAATTGAAAAATCGCCGATTTTCGGCAAAGTCAGGCTTCGTGAAACCCGACCCGATCCTAGTGTGAGATCAGCCATAAGTTCGTCGATCTTCGCGCCAAAGTCGCATTTCGTATGACGCTTTCAACGCCATTTCTCAGCCAATGAAGGAGGACGCAGATTGTGGGCAGCGTGATGACATAGGTCTCGGTCCCCACCATCTTAGAGAAGGGCATGACAGTGATTGGCTTGCTTTCTGCGGCGTCACAGGGGCTACAAAGGGGCGTGCACGCCGACCGCCATCTTACTGCTGCCGATCATAGCATAGGAAGAGGTTGCTGCAGCTTCATCAGATGAAGAGATATAGTTAGGGAGGGAAGATTAACCCCCCAATTGCTTGTGCTGTAGCGATTTCCACTGTTTAACACCACCATTTGTTTGCAGGGACAGTGGAGGCTATATTTTTGTGCATCAGCGCTGTAGCTTATTAGGCTGCCTTATAAGGCTCCCTGATAGCTGCATTGCTGTTTGTACGCTGCTGTGCAAATGAACTGCTTTTTTAAAAGCAAAAATCCCGTTGCTCCTTTCTGCACAGTTCTCTTGTTTATTTGTCCACACTTTTGTGTACAGCAGTCCATTTTATTGCTGCCATACTTGTCCTGAAATCATTGTAGGGGGATTGAAATTGTACTACAGCCCTTGTATTTGTTTATATATCTTCCAGCCACGTTATGCCACTTACATTGTGTAGTGTTATACACTGGGCCTGAGTTTTGTTGCAGTCTCCCCCCCAAAAAAGGAGATTTAAATTGGCACTAAGTGGATCTATGTCACAGTTCTGTTAGTTTGTCGTACATCTTCCAGCCACGTTCTGTCACTTACATTGTGTAGTGTAATACTGAGTTTTGTTGCATTCTCCCCTCCAAAAAAAGGAGATTTAAATTCTCAAAAAGTTTATATACACCTTCTACCTTGTTTTACAGTACCATATAACGGTTGTTATTTTGGTTAGATTTTTCCAAAAATGAGGAAGTCTGGTGGAAGTGGCCGTGGGCGGTCGTTGCCAGCTGGTTCTGATGGTGGTGGTGGTGGTGGAGCATCTGGTGGTAGTGGGAAAAGCAAAATAGCACCAAAGGCTGGAGGTGTTGAGCCAGCGTCATCGTCTGGCTACACAAGGCCTTGAAAGCTCCCTTATCTGGGAGTAGGAAAACAGCTTTTAAAGCTGGAGCAGCAGGAAAACGTTTTGGCTTTCCTTGCTGACTCATCCTCTAGCTCTTTCGCCTCCTCTTCAGAAGGTTCGAAATCTAAAAGCAGCGAGTCGTCAGGGGATGCTCCCGGTCAGGAACAAGTTGCTTCCTTGTGTCCTTCACCCAAACCAAAAGTGAAGGATGCGGCAGGCAACACTACAGTTTACTCCATGGAGCTCTTTACACATACCGTGCCTGGGTTAGAGAGGGAAATTGTTAATAGCCCATTACAAGATGAATCAGACATGGAGTGCACAGATGTACAGCCACAGCTAGATTATTATGCTGTTCCATTGACTCAGATCACTACATTCCCCTCGCAGTGTACTGAGCCATAATCTGACCCTGATGAGACTATGGTGCCCCATCACGAACGCACCTTACACGGTGAGACAGAGGAAGGTGCACATGACATTGAAGAGGAGGTGATAGATGACCCAGTTGTTGACCCAGATTGGCAGCCATTGGGGGAAGAGGGTGTCGCTGCCAGTAGCTTGGAAGTGGAGGAGGATGATCCGCAGCAGCAATCTACATCTCAACAGCTTTCATCTGGCAGGCCCGTATCCGGCCAAAAATGTTTGTCAGACCCAAAAACTGTTTTAAAACAGCGTGGCCATCCGGTGAAAGTAGCACAGTGTGCAATGCCTGAAAAGGTATTCCATAGTAGGAAGAGTGCAGTGTGGGAATTTTTTAACCAAGATCCGAATGATCAGTGCAAAGTTATCTGTAAGAAGTGCTCAAAGACCTTTAGCAGAGGGAAGAATCTCCTAAATTTAAACCCTTAATGACAGCCAATACGCCTTTTAACTGACCTGACATATAAGAGAATAGCCTCCCCATAATGTTAACAATCCAGCATCTGTCGGTTGTGCACAATAGTTGACAACTTTCTGCATCAGCCACGATCAGTGTTTGCACCATCCAAATCTGTTTAACCCCTAAGATGCTGATGTAAATAATGACTACATCATTATATATGGTTAACAGAGGGGCTTCCTCTTTATCCCAATTGGTGCCCTCAGATCATGATTGTGTGGTCCTGATGTTTGCGATGGTAATTCATGACCAAATAGCGGCCTTAGAGTCTGACTGCTGTAGTAATCTGTTCAGAAGTTAGAGGCATTTAGGTGGTAACAATACACATTTTCATTTCTGTCATACCACTTTGCATTAATTCCTGTAAAGCACCTGAAGGGTTAATAAACTACCTGACAGCAGTTTTTGATATGTCAGGGGGTGCTGTTTTTAAAATGGTATCACGTTTGGGGATTTCCCAATATATGAGACCCCTAAAGTCACTTCAAACATGTTTAAGTCACTAATAAAATAAATGTAGTAAATTTCCTTGAAAAAATGAAAAATTGCTGCTACAATTTTAAACTTTCTAAAATGCTAAAAAAATAAAATAACATTTTACAAATGATGCTGATGTAAAGCAGACATGTGGGAAATGTTATTTATTAATGTTTTTTGTGGTATGACTATCTGGATTAAAGGGATAATCATTCAAATTTTGAAAATTGCTAATTTTTTAACATTTTTCTCAAATTTTTGATATTTTTTATAAATAAACACAAAACATATTGACCTAAATTTACCATTATCATAAAGTATAATGTGTCATGAAAAACATTCTCAAAATCACTAGGATTTGTTGAAGCATTGCAGAGTTATTACCACATAAAGTGACACTGGTCAGATTTCAAAAATTTGACTCCGTCACTAAGGGGTTAAATACAACGTGCATGCGTAGACATTTAACAAGCATGCACTTGCAAGCCTGGACTAACTACCAAACGTCCAGTACCGTTGGTGCACCTGCTCAGAATGAAGGTAGTCAGCAACGCTACATTGCTTCCCTCACTGTAAGCCCACCGTTTAGGACACCACCAGCAGCAAATGTGGAGGTATCGTCGCAAGGCCAAAGCAATCAGGGAATCACAAGGTTCTTGGTAGGAAACACTGTAGGTAGGCGAACATCAAGAATACCATCACCAACCCTCTCTCAATCTGCCATGTCCACCACCACCCCCGCTAGTTCCACCATATGCAGCTCTCCAGTCAAGCTCACCCTACAAGAGACTCTCGTTAGGAAAAGGAAGTACTCATCCTGTCATCCACGTACACAGGGTTTGAACGCCCACATTGCTAGACTAATCTCGTTAGAGATGATGCCCTACCGGTTGGTTGAATGCGAAGCTTTCAAAGTCCTGATGGCCTACTCAGTACCACGCTATGACCTACCCAGTCGACACTTCTTTGCGAGAAAAGCCATCCCAGCCCTCCACCAGAATGTCAAAGACCGCATTGTCCATGCACTGAGGCAATCAGTCAGTAGAAAGGTGCACCTCACAACAGATGCATGGACCAGTAGGCATGGCCAGGGACATTACGTGGCCATCACGGCGCACTGGGTTAATGTGGTGGATGCAGGGTCCACAGGGGACAGCCATAGTGGGACAGTTCTGCCTACCCACGGTCTAGGAAACAGTTTGCTGTAGGCGTTTGCCACCCCTCCTCCTCCAGAAGTGAAACCTCGTCCACAGAGCGCAGTCGCACGACCACTCCATCCGCAGCTGCCAGTGTTGCACACGAGGTGTCCCATTATGGAACATCTAGTGGTAAGCGTCAGCAGGCTGTGCTACAAATGAAGTGTTTGGGCGACAACAGACACACCGCGGAAATACTGGCTGAGTACTTGCAGCAAGAAACTCAGTCATAGCTGGGCAGTGTAGATCTTGAGGCAGGCAAGGTAGTCTGTGATAACGGAAGAAATTTTATGGCTGCCATAGCCGTTTCAGAACTGAAACACATTCCTTGCCTGGCTCACACCTTGAACCTGGTGGTGCAGTGCTTCCTGAAAAATTATCCGGAGTTACCAGCCCTGCTCCTGAAGGTGCGAAGACTTTACTCGCACATCCGCCGGTCACCCGTACACTCCAGCCGTATGCTGAACCATCAGCGATCGCTGAATCTTCCCCAGCACCGCCTAATAATCGACGTTGCAACAAGGAGGAACTCCACACTGCACATGCTTCAGAGGCTGTGAGAACAGAGGCGTGCTGTCGTGTATTTGTGGGAGGATACACATACACGGGCAGGCAGGTGGATGGCAGACATGGAGTTGTCTGGTGTGCAGTGGTCGAAGCTCTAAGACCACTGCCAAGTCCTTCAGTGTTTTGAGGAATGCACACGGCTGGTAAGTGCAGACGACACCATCATAAGCATGAGCATCCCACTAATGCATCTGCTGATGCAAAGTTTGACGCACATCAAGGAGCAGGCGTCTGCAGCCGAGGAGGAGTGAAGCCTTGATGACAGTCAGCCATTGTCTGCTCAGGGAACTCTCCTGGACGAGGTGGCGGACGAAGAGGAGGAGGATGATGGGGATGAATATTTATGGGAGGAGGATGCTTCTCAGGAGGCAATAGAAACTGGTGGCATTGCAAGGTCAGGTACAGGGTTTTTGTGAGCCACAAGTGATGTTAATTTGCAAGAAAGTGCTCCTCAACCCAGCACAAGCAGTGAAGTGACACCTGGAACATTGGCCCACATTGCAGAGTATGCCTTGCGTATCCTAAAAAGGGACCCCCGCATTATCAAAATGATGACCGATGACGATTACTGGTTGGCCTGCCTCCTGGATCCACGATACAAAGGAAAATTACAAAATATCATGCCACATGAGAACCTTGAGCAAATATTGGCTACCAAACAAGCAACTCTTGTAGACCGTTTGATTCAGGCATTTTCAGCACACAGCGGCGGTGATGGTTTTCACACGAGCTGTAGGGGGCAACATGGCAGAGGTGTTAGAGGTGCACAAATCCAAAGTGGCGTTGGACAGAGGGGTTTTATGACCAGGTTGTGGAGTGATTTCGCAATGACCGCAGACACGACAGGTACTGCTGCATCGATTCAAAGTGACAGACAGCATTTGTCCAATATGGTTACCAACTATTTTTCCTCCCTTATCGATGTTCTCCCTCACAGGTCATTCCCCTTTGATTACAGGGCATCTAAAATAGACACCTGGCCTGAATTGGCAGAATATGCATTACAGGAGCTCGCTTGCCCAGCTGCTAGTGTGCTATCAGAAAGAGTCTTCAGTGCCACTGAACAAAGCTATGCTGCCTGTGTACTCCTCTTACCAATGTTGAACTGCATTAAGCCTACTTACTTATTTGGGCCTAGTAACTGTGTCAGCCTCTCATTACAGTTGTCCTCCTCCGCTGAACAAAGCTATGCCGCCTGTGTACTCCTCTTACCAATTTTGAACTGCATTTAGCCTACTTACTTATTTGGGCCTAGTAACGGTGTCAGCTGTTGTGGATTCTGTTTTTGGGCTCCCTCTGGTGGTTACAGATGGTACTGGGTGACTTGTGTTCTCTGCGGTCTCTGGTGTCCACCTGTTCTATCAGGATATGGGAGTTTCCTATTTAACCTGGCTACTGTCATGATCCCAATGACAGGGGATCACAAAAGGACAAGCACAAAAAACAAAACAAGCTCTAGGGTGATGGAAACTGAGCTGACCGCGATCCTGAACCTCAACACACAACTAGCTGTAGCCGGGGAACGTGCCTACGATGATTCTAGACGTCTCGCGCTAGCCGAAGATCTAACTTTCCCTATTATAAGAAACACAGACCTCTCTTGCCTCCAGAGAAACACCCCACAGAAATAGCAGCCCCCCACATGTAATGACGGTGAAATGAGAGGAAAGCACATACGTAGTTATGAAAACAGATTCAGCAAAATGAGGCCCGCTAAAGCTAGATAGCAGAGGATACAAAAGTGAACTGCGCGGTCAGCGAAAAACCCTACAAAAAACCATCCTGAAATTACTTGAACTCATGTTCCAACTCATGGAACATGAGGAGTAATATCAGCCCACTAGAGCAACCAGCAAAAAGGAATCACATATCTGCAAGCTGGACTAAGACAAAAATTAAGCAAAACGTGGAACAGGAAAATCAAAAACTTAGCTTGTCCTGAAGAATACAGAAGCGGGAAGCAGAGGTAACAAGACACACTGATTACATTGATAGCCAGCGAGGAAATGACAAGAAAGCCAGGTTAAATAGGAAACTCCCATATCCTGATAGAACAGGTGGACACCAGAGACCGCAGAGAACACAAGTCACCCAGTACCATCTGTAACCACCAGAGGGAGCCCAAAAACAGAATCCACAACAGTCAGCCTCTCATTACAGTTGTACTCCTCCACTGAGCAAAGCAATACAAACAATTTTGAACTGCATTTAGCCTACTTACTTATTTGGTGCCTAGTATCTGTGTCAGCCTCTCATTACAGTTGTCCTCCTCTGCTGAACAAAGCTATGCCGCCTGTGTACTCCTGTTACCAATTTTGATCTGCATTTAGCCTACTTACTTATTTGGGCCTAGTAACTGTGTCAGCCACTCCTTACAGTTATCCTCCACTAAATAAAGCAATGCCGCCTGTGTACTCCTGTTACCAATTTTGAACTGCATTTAGCCTACTTTTTTATTTGAGGCCTACTAAGTCTGTCTGAGCCACTTATTACAGTTGTCCTCCACTGAACAAAGCAATGCAGCCTGTGTACTCCTGTTATCAATTTTGAACTGCATTTAGCCTACTTTTTTATTTTAGGCCTACTAAGTCTGTCTGAGCCACTTAATACAGTTGTCCTCCACCGAACAAAGCAATGCCGCCTGTGTACTCCAATTTTGAACTGCATTTAGCCTACTTACTTATTTGGGCCTAGTAACTGTGTCAGCCACTCCTTACAGTTGTCCTCCACTGAGCAAAGCAATAACGCGTGTGTACTCCTGTTACCAATTTTGAACTGCTTTTAGCCTACTTTATTATTTGGGCCTATATCTGTGTTTCCTCCTCATCCTGCCCATTGCCCTGCCACTGCTAGATGAGTCTGATGGTACATTCACCCAGACCACTACATTCCCCTTGCACTCTACACAGCCTCAATCTGACCCTGCTGAAAGTCAGGTTCCCCTTCCCGCATACTATACCACCTTACACGGGGATAAAGAGGAAGGTGCAGTTGAAAGTGCAGGTTCCTTCATCAGGTGGGGGGGCATACTAGTTGGCACTGGCACAGGACCCCTCATAGATTAACTCCTTGTCAGCAGGTTAATAACATTTAGGGACGTGACTGGTTAATATAAGTTCCCGCAATGAGTTTTTAGTGCGTATTTTTGCAGCACAAGCAACGCAGTGTCTTACAGTTCCAGTGATGTAGATGGGATGTATGAAGATCTGTGCTTTTTTTATACAGCATAAACTGACCTGCGGTGCGATTCTTCCAATCATGTCAATCCCACTTGCGGGTACGCTGAGCTTTATGTGTGGATTCTCCTCATAGATTTGCATTAGATGCAGAAAATCTTCTGGTAAAAACTAATGCAGCAGGAACGCAGAAAAAAACGTAATGAAATCTGCACATGACTTTATCAATGAAGTTCTGTCAAAGTCAAATACCAGGAAGTATCAAAAACAAATCAGCTTTATTTAAAGAGGTTGTTCACAACAATGTGTAGCAGGCAGATTGATATAAACATTGTCAATTAGGCTTTCTTCAAATACCAAATGTGCCTGTGAAGGGTGCTATCGCTATCCGCTCTTCCCCATCACGTGACCCCCTCTGATGTCCGGTGATGTCATGTCTACTTCCGGAATTGGAAGCTGACCGCGCATCACCGAGGCGGGAACCAGTCTCCCTGAGTGACTGTGATGTGGGCAGAGCTCTATGTGCACATACTCATAGAGCAGAACGCAGACCAATGAATCCAGCCTAAAGGGAATCTGCGAGTAGAATCAATGTCAACCCTCCAAAGCCAAATGTATGGTCCACAGGTCACAGGAAGCATGAACAATAAGGTGATTGTAGAAAACACAATATCAGTAGTATGTTACATGGTACTATACGTCACTCCGTAAAGGTAGCGGAGCACGAGTAGAGATCCAATCTATAAAGACTATACAAAAGAATTGGGGCAGTTCTATATAAGCAGAGCGCCTGCCAGGGCCGTGGAGATACTCGGTTCCAGGCTGGTTCTTAAAGGGATGTGTCACGGCAGCAGTGACCCGGTCCGTGACCTTGGGCATCCAATAAAAGAGTGACAATGAAAAGGGGAATAAAGTTTATGAGAAAAGGGAAATTGTTCGTGACATTACATGTGCTATTCAGCAAATAGGAGATGTTAGCTGACACTGCTTGAAGAGATCGCTGGAGCTGATGGTGATGCAGCAGTGTTGTTACAGCTCTCCACAGGTAGAGCTACAACTCAGGGCAGTGGTTTTAAAGGGTGATGATGGTGGTTGTAGTGCAGGGCAGGTGACGCAGTAATAATTCAGAGGACACAGTAGGGTGCAGTTTCCACACATTTACTCACAGTTCTTAGTTGTAGTCCTCAGCTGGGGTGCTGTGTGTTCTGGGTCTGTGGTCCAGCCAGCTCTCAAGTAAATTGGGTGCACCTCCTAGAACCTCCTTTCTATGTTCCTTTCCTGGCCGTCTCGCTGCGCTGGCTCTCACCCTTCTGCGCTGTGCCTTCACACATATTGTCCCAATCCAGCAGCCTCAGATCTTGTCGGACAACACTCTCGGTTGGTCCCCTGGATCCTATGTGGCTGCCTTTTCAGCGAATGTGTTGGATGTGGCTGCAGCACATGCAGATGCTGCAGCCTCCAGTTAGCTAGCTGAGTCCTTAGTTTCTTCACTAGTTTGAGGGCAAGTCCCCCACTGTGACCTGGTCCTTCCACCCGACTATGGATGCGGGCCCCACGGTTAGACTGCTCACTACCCGTGCCCCTAAGACCCCTTCTTTCTCTCTTCTTTCTGTACCTTCACTTTTCTCTAGCTCCCTCTGACAGTGAGCTCCTTTCTCCACGTCTCACTTCGTTTCTTCCTCCCCATAGACTGACTACTTTCCCTCCTAATTAGCTCCTCCCCTAACTACTGGCTCCACCCACACCCTCTACATAGTTAGCCTCTCCAGACCGGGATGAGGCCATACTTAGGGTACACCCAGATGCCCTGACTGGTTTGTGGTGTTGGATGCTGGTGTGGATTCCCGGTTAGTGCCCCCTCCTTACCCGAGATCGGAGTCCCACACCTCTGGATGAGGAGCAGTACCTCTCTGGCGACCAGACCTCAGGGGCGCCACATAAGCAATCCAATTGCAATATATATTGATGTTTTGGTCCTAAATTCAGGACCCTCCTCCGAATGGAATGGATGAAGCAGTTCTTGAAGAGGAGCACAAAGGAAACACAACCATAGCTGCATGTGCAGAGTAGCTATATTGTGTACATAGTATAGTATCAATAGTTTAGTTACTGTTGATAACAGATGTAACATAGCTGGAAAGGACAGAGTTAAATTCCAGCTCTGCAGGGTTTGATTAGATAAACCTGCAGAGTTTTTGCTAAAGAGGCAGGCCCTGTGTTGATGGGAATATAGAGTCAGCGGTGCGTCAATGGTCAGTCAGAGAGGCTGCTGGACATTGAGCAGAAGCGAACGTGTGGTCTACTGAGCAAGATGTGAGCTGTTACTGAAAGAGAGACTAGCAGGGTCTTTCCCTGAATTGGTCCTAGAGAGGAAGGGACCATCTAACCTGTGTGCCTGCTGGAGTATTAAATGCCAGAGTATTGAATGCCGGAGTGTCGGACATTTACCAGACGTAGGTGTTCTGTACTTCATTGCTGTAATTACCTTTGTGGCGGAGCACAGCTATTTTGTGTTAACGTTCCTCTGGAGTTTATGGTGTTAATAAATCTTGCCTAGCTGGGCTAACAATGTTGCCTATGAGAACGCTTCCTAATGTCTACCAGAGAGAGTGAATCCCTACACAATATAAACTGTGACAGGGTCACTGGCACAGTGTACAAGGGGAGATATGTGTCACTGTGCATGTGGGTGTCAGTGGTATGAAACCAGGATATTTTTCCTCCAGCACACTAAGTGTTGGGAGGGTTAAAGAAAGCTGCATGCATAGGCTGGATTTATGTGAGCACTCATAGAGTGGGAGGGTGCTCACTATACCTCCTCCTTCAAAGTCGACACCGGCATGTGTGTTAACAGGACTTGTGATGAGGCTGCGGTCTGGTGATCATCACATTTTCTAGGTTAAAAAGCCTGTCTGGAGAGTCAGTGGGGTGTGTGTCTTGGGAGAGGAGGTACTCCCACGGAGCTCCAGGATGGAGCAGAGGACATTGCCAGGTGTCTGCACGTAGAAACCTGCAGAGGAAAGGGCTCTGTTATACTTTATTTGTTTTCCATTAAGCCAGGAAGGCTCTGCTTTTGTTTTCTGAACCCTGCCTTGGTGTAAGATGACTTTAATAAACCATCAGGTGTTTCACTACCAAAGTGTTCCTGTGTCTACCTGAGGAAGCAACTAAGTGGGGCAACCCCTCACAACACATATATGAGTACATACGTACACTCCATGTTCAAAATTAGACTACATAGTAGGATGTAATAATTATAACAATCCTACTATTATAGTCAGATATGTATTAATTTTATGTATTGTAGATCATACAACATGTTTGATGCAGAATCTATACAGTAGTGGAGGTATCAGCAAATTCACCCAAAGATCAGACTGTACAATACTCAGAGAAACTGAAAAGAAAAAACAAGAGCTACAGCTTAATCTCTAAAGGTCTCAGCATGTAAAATGATCCCATTCATTACAGTATGGAAAATTACTGATTAATCTCTTCTTTCTAAAAAGAGCATGGCAGCACAGTTATATTTTGCAAAGCTGTTCTGGAACAATGCTCTTTTGTACTGATGAGACCAAAGTAGAGATTTTTGACCATAAAGACCTGTGAAATGTTTGGTGAAAGCTAAACACAGCATATCAGTTCATACACATCAAATCAATAGTCAAGCAGAATGGTGATTTCAGCTTGTTTTGCAGCTAGCACACCAAAAAACCATCACAATGTAAAAGAAAAAATAATGTTGAAATGGACCAGTCAAAGTAAAGACCACGATCCAACTGAAATTCTGAGGTAGGACCATAACCAGTTCATAGTAGAAAAAACCGTGTGCACTACTGAGAGGATGGTGCTAAGGTAGGTTCCCACACCTTAGTGTAATAAACAAAAAGAACCTAGCACTCAACTTGATGCTCAAAGTGAAGGATTTATTGTAGTACCAAATAAACGTTTCGGTCCACCACACGGACCTTCATCAGTAACTACATGTGAAAATAATAATACAAATAAACAACAAAACCAAAATAAAAATATAAATAAATAAAGTATTTACATAACATAATGAGATTTAGAACAACGGCATCGATATCATATATACAGGTCTATAGATACAGCGAAAAAATCGCCAGAGAGAACCATGTTGAATATCGAGGCACTATCATGTTCCATATACCGGAGTAGGAAGTACAAAGGAAAGTTAAAGAAAACCGTGTGACACGTACCGTACTGAACTCTAAGTAGGGTCAAAGAGACCAAGGTGACTAGGCACACGTGTAAAGCAGCGTCTAAAGGGTACAATAGATAGTATAAAAAGAATGCCCTATCGGTGGAGTGTAAAGAAAACATAACTTGCGTCATACCTAATACCAGAGCTCCGTAGGGAAATGTATGTGGGACCAAATACTGGGGGCAAAAAGAGGGATAAGAAAGGTGAGCCTCCTTTAGGTCTATGAGAAAGGTGCCATGCTCCGCTGTAGAATGGGGTTACCTGTTCCGGGTGAATAGAGCTGTGCCATGAGCTAGACGCGGTGTCCACCGCTGGTCTAGTCGGATGAAGGAAAGACCGCTCTATAAAGGCAAGAGGAGGGGCTAATGGACCAATAAGAACGCGTGCGGCGAAACCGGAAGTGCGTCACGTTGCCATGACAACGTGGTGACGCTGAGAGGCAGCGGTGTGTGTGAGCCGCATTATAGGTCCGGCGGAAATGACGGTCTAGTGTTACAGTCCAGCAGAAACACAGTCATAGAGGAGGAGGTTCCGCCTGACGCAAGAGGATGAAGAAGTTCCCACAGACAGGGGGAGGCGGTGCCTAAAGGAGAGCCAGTGTCGGGTGGAGGATCTCCTTAGTGTCTGCGCTGAGTAGAGCCGAGAATGGAGGAACAGGGTAAAGAACGTAAACATATTCCAATGTGCTAGATGGGTGACATGAGCGGACCTCAATACAGCCGATTCTAATAATAAAGGAAAAAGAGAGATACAGTAATTAGTAACCAGGCATACAAATACATACCGATAAATATGCATATATCTATGCGCATTATAGCCATGTTTGGCGCAAACTTAGAACCAGGGAGTCAAACACTTAGGATGGTGGTATGGCAGAAAATAGTATAGAGGGGGAGACCCAACACTGGTATCTGCCCAGTTAAACATATATTACACATAGGTATATTAAAAGTAAAAGGGAAAACCACATAGTCTTACAGAAATGACACTAAATCATACTCTCTATTAAGGCCCAATGGATGAAGGGTCTCCAATGTATGGATCCAAAAGGCCTCCCTACGTTTTAGACGGCCCACTCGGTCCCCACCCCGTCTGTTGGGGGGGATGTGCTCAATGACTTGGAACTGTAGTTGTGAAACACTATGGCCTTGATTGCTGAAATGTGACGGGATGGGTAATAGAAGATTCTTACACCGTATCGTGGATTTGTGTTTTGAGATGCGATCACGTATGGGTTGCGTGGTTTCTCCCACGTAGAGGAGTCCACATGGGCATTTAATCAGATATATAACCCATGATGAGGCACACGTGAAGTACCCTGGGATACGGAATGTTTTGCCAGAACGAGGATGGTGAAAGGAAGAACCCTTAAGGATATTGTGGCACTGCGCACAGTTGAGGCATGGGAAAGTACCCGTACGGGGATTTTGTAGAAATTGTTGGCAAGGAGATGCTTTACAAGAACCCACGTCTGCCCTCACGAGAGAATCTTTGAGGTTCAGCGGGCGTTTAAAACTAGGGAGAAACGGATTTTGGAACTCGGGTACCTGAGGATAAGCTTTAGATAGTAGATGCCAATTCTGACGGATAGACCTGTGCAAGATGTACGCGAATGGATGGTAAGTGTGTATAAATGGCATTCTATTGGTGGCTCTGTTCGGTCGTGGGGGAGAAGGTAAGGCAGCCTGTTGTAGTACTGATGTTGGGTAGCCCCGTTCGGAAAACTTAGTGGACATTTCCTGAAGACGAAGAGGCCTAAGGTCTCCGTCTGTTACAATTTTGGACACCCGCTGAAACTGAGACTTGGGTACCGATTTCTTTGTAGCGGGAGGGTGGAAGCTTGTAAAATGTAACAGGCTATTCCGATCCGTGCTTTTAGTATACAAATTGGTGGAGATGGAGCCGTCTGACTGGAGAATAACCATTGTGTCCAGGAAGTTTATCCGTGTGCCATCGTGGGACATTGTAAAAGAAATGCCCGGCCAGGCTGTATTGAGCCAGCCGAAGAATACAGCCTGGCCGGGCATTTCTTTTACAATGTCCCACGATGGCACACGGATAAACTTCCTGGACACAATGGTTATTCTCCAGTCAGACGGCTCCATCTCCACCGATTTGTATACTAAAAGCACGGATCGGAATAGCCTGTTACATTTTACAAGCTTCCACCCTCCCGCTACAAAGAAATCGGTACCCAAGTCTCAGTTTCAGCGGGTGTCCAAAATTGTAACAGACGGAGACCTTAGGCCTCTTCTTCTTCAGGAAATGTCCACTAAGTTTTCCGAACGGGGCTACCCAACATCAGTACTACAACAGGCTGCCTTACCTTCTCCCCCACGACCGAACAGAGCCACCAATAGAATGCCATTTATACACACTTACCATCCATTCGCGTACATCTTGCACAGGTCTATCCGTCAGAATTGGCATCTACTATCTAAAGCTTATCCTCAGGTACCCGAGTTCCAAAATCCGTTTCTCCCTAGTTTTAAACGCCCGCTGAACCTCAAAGATTCTCTCGTGAGGGCAGACGTGGGTTCTTGTAAAGCATCTCCTCGCCAACAATTTCTACAAAATCCCCGTACGGGTACTTTCCCATGCCTCAACTGTGCGCAGTGCCACAATATCCTTAAGGGTTCTTCTTTTCACCATCCTCGTTCTGGCAAAACATTCCGTATCCCAGGGTACTTCACGTGTGCCTCATCATGGGTTATATATCTGATTAAATGCCCATGTGGACTCCTCTACGTGGGAGAAACCACGCAACCCATACGTGATCGCATCTCAAAACACAAATCCACGATACGGTGTAAGAATCTTCTATTACCCATCCCGTCACATTTCAGCAATCAAGGCCATAGTGTTTCACAACTACAGTTCCAAGTCATTGAGCACATCCCCCCCAACAGACAGGGTGGGGACCGAGTGGGCCGTCTAAAACGTAGGGAGGCCTTTTGGATCCATACATTGGAGACCCTCCATCCATTGGGCCTTAATAGAGAGTATGATTTAGTGTCATTTCTGTAAGACTATGTGGTTTTCCCTTTTACTTTTAATATACCTATGTGTAATATATGTTTAACCGGGCAGATACCAGTGTTGGGTCTCCCCCTCTATACTATTTTCTGCCATACCACCATCCTAAGTGTTTGACTCCCTGGTTCTAAGTTTGCGCCAAACATGGTTATAATGCGCATAGATATATGCATATTTATCGGTATGTATTTGTATGCCTGGTTACTAATTATCTCTCTTTTTCCTTTATTATTAGAATCGGCTGTATTGAGGTCCGCTCATGTCACCCATCTAGCACATTGGAATATGTTTACGTTCTTTACCCTGTTCCTCCATTCTCGGCTCTACTCAGCGCAGACACTAAGGAGATCCTCCACCCGACACTGGCTCTCCTTTAGGCACCGCCTCCCCCTGTCTGTGGGAACTTCTTCATCCTCTTGCGTCAGGCGGAAACTCCTCCTCTATGACTGTGTTTCTGCTGGACTGTAACACTAGACCGTCATTTCCGCCGGACCTATAATGCGGCTCACACACACCGCTGCCTCTCAGCGTCACCGCGTTGTCATGGCAACGTGACGCACTTCCGGTTTCGCCGCACGCGTTCTTATTGGTCCATTAGCCCCTCCTCTTGCCTTTATAGAGCGGTCTTTCCTTCATCCGACTAGACCAGCGATGGACACCGCGTCTAGCTCATGGCACAGCTCTATTCACCCGGAACAGGTAACCCCTTTCTACAGCGGAGCATGGCACCTTTCTCATAGACCTAAAGGAGGCTCACCTTTCTTATCCCTCTTTTTGCCCCCAGTATTTGGTCCCACATACATTTCCCTACGGAGCTCTGGTATTAGGTATGACGCAAGTTATGTTTTCTTTACACTCCACCGATAGGGCACTCTTTTTATACTATCTATTGTACCCTTTAGACGCTGCTTTACACGTGTGCCTAGTCACCTTGGTCTCTTTGACCCTACTTAGAGTTCAGTACGGTACGTGTCACACGGTTTTCTTTAACTTTCCTTTGTACTTCCTACTCCGGTATATGGAACATGATAGTGCCTCGATATTCAACATGGTTCTCTCTGGCGATTTTTTCGCTGTATCTATAGACCTGTATATATGATATCGATGCCGTTGTTCTAAATCTCATTATGTTATGTAAATACTTTATTTATTTATATTTTTATTTTGGTTTTGTTGTTTATTTGTATTATTATTTTCACATGTAGTTACTGATGAAGGTCCGTGTGGTGGACCGAAACGTTTATTTGGTACTACAATAAATCCTTCACTTTGAGCATAACCAGTTCATGACCGGACCATTAAGACCCCCTTGCTGACCAGAAACAATTTTTTTTATCATACATTCCCTCTATAATTTTCTCTTGTTCAGATATTCAAATAGTTTCTGCTTTTTTGAAGGCACATGTGGCTTAATTTTTATGTAATTTTTACCTTTTCTTTGGCTGATATCACAGAAAATGTAAACAAAAATAGGAGATAGTGTTATGAGCATGTTCACACCCCCACCAGGGAAACACCACACCTACATCCCACTGGTCCCTGTACAGACTAGAAAGGCCCAAGCTGCACAACTAAAAAACACCACATGGCTCCCTAAAATGCCATAAAGGGGCTTTTCTTACCTCCTGAGGAACCAGAGGCGAGGTTGCAACAACAAGAACCCTACCAACAAGGGGAAAGGAAAGTGTGAGGAGAGATATGAGAACAAAGTTGAGAAACTAAGACACATTAAAAAAGTAGAGGAGTGAGGAGTGAAAGAAGGTTAAGGAACACCAAAAATAAAAGGAACAAGAAAGACCTCCCAAGAACCGAACAGTGATAAAAGGTAATCAGCAAGGTAAACACCTAAGACAAAAGAGCTGGAACTATTTCCAGCAGGAAATATGGCCAGCAAGGAAGTGCAGAGAAGGGATACAATATAAATCCCCAACCAGAATGTGATAGGGCAGACCAAAATGGGAAAATGGAAAACATGTGGAAAGGAGCAAACCAAGAATGTAGAATAAAAACAATCAGCATGTGGATAGAGAAGGAAAAGAGCCATAGCTCGACAGATAGAGAAATAGACAATGAAGTCAACGGGTCAAATTCCCAACTGATCCATGATATATATGTAGATATAGCTATTTTTCACATTTTTTAATTTATATTATGATCACAAAGAATTGTTAAACAAATTTTAAATTGCGTTCCTTTCTCCGTAGAAATTATTTTCTATATTGGTCATATTTTTTATGTGGCCGCATCTAGAAGCAGTGTTTAATTTTCTTTTGTTAGTTATGCTTTTTATTCTATTTTATTTTTGCCATTTTCATTAATTTATTTTCATTTATTTTATACACTATGCTCTGCATAGTTCTATTTTTGCTGATTTCTCCCTTTAGGTGAGGCTGGTATCTTTGCCCCAGCAACAGGAAAGTATCAGCCTTTTGCCCAGGCTTAGTAAATTGAACTAATTGAACTAATAAAACAGTTGCAAAACCTTTTTTTCTTGTATTTTAGTTCTATTTATGTATTAAATTAAATTAATTAATTAGTATTAAATGAATTATTTAAAAAACATAACCGTAAAGGTACCTTCACACATAAGGATTTCGTTATCGATATCGTTGCTTTTTGTGACGTAGCAACGATATCGTTAATGAAATCGTTATGCCTGACAGCGACCAACGATCAGGCCCCTGCTGGGAGATCGTTGGTCGCTGCGAATGATCAGGACCTTTTTTTGGTTGCTGATCACCCGCTGTCATCGCTGAATCGGCGTGTGTGACGCCGATCCAGCGATGTGTTCACTGGTAACCAGGGTAAATATCGGGTTTCTAAGCGCAGGGCCGCACTTAGTAACCCAATGTTTACCCTGGTTACCATTGTAAATGTAAAAAAAAAACCACATACTCACATTCCGATGTCTGTCACGTCCCCCGGCGTCAGCTTCCCGCACTGACTGTGTCAGCGCCGGCCGGCCGTAAAGCAGAGCACAGCGGTGACATCACCGCTCTGCTTTATGGCCGGCGCTTACACAGTGCAGGGAAGCTGACGCCGGGGGACGTGACAGACATCGGAATGTGAGTATGTGATTTTTTTTTTTTTACATTTACAATGGTAACCAGTAGGGTTGAGCGAAACGGGTCGTTCATTTTCAAAAGTCGCCGACCCCTGTGTGGGGTCGGCCATGCGGTACGCGACTTTCGCCCCAAAGTCGCGTTTCAATGACACGAAAAGCGCCATTTCTCAGCCAATGAAGGTGAACGCAGAGTGTGGGCAGCGTGATGACATAGGTCCTGGTCCCCACCATCTTAGAGAAGGGCATTGCAGTGATTGGCTTGCTGTCTGCGGCGTCACAGGGGCTATAAAGAGGCGTTCCCGCCGACCGCCATCTTACTGCTGCTGATCTGAGCTTAGGGAGAGGTTGCTGCCGCTTCGTCAGAAGCAGGGATAGCGTTAGGCAGGGTCCATTAACCCCCAAACCGCTTGTGCTGTAGCGATTTCCACTGTCCAACACCACCTTCGGTGTGCAGGGATAGTGGAAGCTACATTTTTTTTTTTCCTCAGCGCTGTAGCTCATTGGGCTGCCCTAGAAGGCTCCCTGATAGCTGCATTGCTGTGTGTACGCCACTGTGCAAACCAACTGCTTTTTTCAAAGCACAAATCCTCTTGTTCCTTCCTTTCTGCACAGCTATCTTTTTTGTTTGTCCACACTTTTTATTTAATTTGTGCATCAGTCCACTCCTTATTGCTGCCTGCCATACCTCGCTGAGATTACTGCAGGGAGATAGTAATTGTAGGACAGTCCCTTTTATTTTTTTTATTTTTTTTTAATTCTCCCTACAAAAAATAAGTTGTGGGAGATTAAGATTGGCATTTCTGCTAGAGTGCCATCCCTGTGTGTGCCATCTCTCTCACATAATGGGCCATAGAAAGCCTATTTTTTTTTTTTTGATTTGGTTTCTAAATTCTACCTGAAAAAATCTATTAATCAATCAGTGGGAGATAAATATTGGCCTCTGGGCTTGTGTGCCACTCCTGACTCCTGTGTGTGCCATCTCTCACTCAGTGGGCCATAGAAAGCCTATTTATTTTTTGTTGTTGATTTAGTTTCTAAATTCTACCTGAAAAAATCAATAAATCAATCAGTGGGAGATAAATATTGGCCTCTGGGCTTGTGTGCCACTCCTGACTCCTGTGTGTGCCATCTCTCAATCAGTGGGCCATAGAAAGCCTATTTATTTTTTTTGTTGATTTGGTTTCTAAATTCTACCTGAAAAAATCAATAAATCAATCAGTGGGAGATAAATATTGGCCTCTGGGCTTGTGTGCCACTCCTGACTCCTGTGTGTGCCATCTCTCACTCAGTGGGCCATAGAAAGCCTATTAATTTTTTTTGTTGATTTGGTTTCTAAATTCTACCTGGAAAAATCAATAAATCAACCAGTGGGAGATAAATATTGGCCTCTGGGCTTGTGTGCCACTCCTGACTCCTGTGTGTGCCATCTCTCACTCAGTGGGCCATAGAAAGCCTATTAATTTTTTTTGTTGATTTGGTTTCTAAATTCTACCTGGAAAAATCAATAAATCAATCAGTGGGAGATAAATATTGGCCTCTGGGCTTGTGTGCCACTCCTGACTCCTGTGTGTGCCATCTCTCACTCAGTGGGCCATAGAAAGCCTATTTATTTTTTTGTTGATTTGGTTTCTAAATTCTACCTGAAAAAATCAATAAATCAATCAGTGGGAGATAAATATTGGCCTCTGGGCTTGTGTGCCACTCCTGACTCCTGTGTGTGCCATCTCTCACTCAGTGGGCCATAGAAAGCCTATTTTTTTTTTTTGTTGATTTGGTTTCTAAATTCTACCTGAAAAAATCAATAAATCAATCAGTGGGAGATAAATATTGGCCTCTGGGCTTGTGTGCCACTCCTGACTCCTGTGTGTGCCATCTCTCACTCAGTGGGCCATAGAAAGCCTATTAATTTTTTTTGTTGATTTGGTTTCTAAATTCTACCTGGAAAAATCAATAAATCAATCAGTGGGAGACAAATATTGGCCTCTGGGCTTGTGTGCCACTCCTGACTCCCTTGTGTGCCATCTCTCACTCAGTGGGCCATAGAAAGCCTATTTTTTTTTTTTGTTGATTTGGTTTCTAAATTCTACCTGAAAAAATCAATAAATCAATCAGTGGGAGATAAATATTGGCCTCTGGGCTTGTGTGCCACTCCTGACTCCTGTGTGTGCCATCTCTCACTCAGTGGGCCATAGAAAGCCTATTTATTTTTTTTTGTTGATTTCATTTCTAAATTCTACCTGAAAAAATCAATAAATCAATCAGTGGGAGATAAATATTGGCCTCTGGGCATGTGTGCCACTCCTGACTCCTGTGTGTGCCATCTCTCACTCAGTGGGCCATAGAAAGCCTATTTATTTTTTTTGTTGATTTGGTTTCTAAATTATACCTGAAAAAATCAAAAAATCAATCAGTGGGAGATAAATATTGACCTCTGGGCTTGTGTGCCACTCCTGACTCCTGTGTGTGCCATCTCTCACTCAGTGGGCCATAGAAAGCCTATTTATTTTTTTTGTTTATTTGGTTTCTAAATTCTACCTGGAAAAATCAATAAATCAATCAGTGGGAGATAAATATTGGCCTCTGGGCTTGTGTGCCACTCCTGACTCCTGTGTGTGCCATCTCTCACTCAGTGGGCCATAGAAAGCCTATTTATTTTTTTTGTTGATTTGGGTTTCTAAATTCTACCTGAAAAAATCAATAAATCAATCAGTGGGAGATAAACATTGGCCTCTGGGCTTGTGTGCCACTCCTGACTCCTGTGTGTGCCATCTCTCACTCAGTGGGCCATAGAAAGCCTATTAATTTTTTTTGTTGATTTGGTTTCTAAATTCTACCTGAAAAAATCAATAAATCAATCAGTGGGAGATAAATATTGGCCTCTGGGCTTGTGTGCCACTCCTGACTCCTGTGTGTGCCATCTCTCACTCTGAGCCATAGAAAGCCTTTTTTTTTTTTTGGTTTCTAAATTCTCCCGGTAAAAATCCTTTTATTTTATTTGGTTTCTAAATTCTTCCTGAAAAAATCATTTTATTTTATTTTGTTTCTAAAGTCTCCCTGAAAAAAAAATCAGTGGGAGATTAATATTGCCCTTTCCACTTGTGTGCCAGTCTTGACTCCTGGGTGTGCCATCTCTCTCTCTCAAATAGTGGGCACTGGGCCATAGAAAGGCAATTTTTTTTTTAATTTGGTTTCTAAATTCTCCCAGAAAAAATCATTTTATCTTATTTGGTTTCTAAATTCTTCCTTAAAAAATCATTTTATTTTATTTTGTTTCTAAAGTCTCCCTGAAAAAAAAAAAAAAAAATCAGTGGGAGATTAATATTGCCCTTTCTGCTTGTGTGCCAGTCTTGACTCCTGGGTGTGCCATCTCTCTCTCTCAAATAGTGGGCACTGGGCCATAGAAAGGCAATTTTTTTTAAATTTGGTTTCTAAATTCTCCCGGAAAAAATCATTTTATTTTATTTGGTTTCTAAATTCTTCCTTAAAAAATCATTTTATTTTATTTTGTTTTTAAAGTCTCCCTAAAAAAAAAAAAAAAATCAGTGGGAGATTAATATTGCCCTTTCTGCTTGTGTGCCAGTCTTGACTCCTGGGTGTGCCATCTCTCTCTCTCAAATAGTGGGCACTGGGCCATAGAAAGGCATTTTTTTTTTTATTTGGTTTCTAAATTCTCCCGGAAAAAATCATTTTATTTTATTTGGTTTCTAAATTCTTCCTGAAAAAATCATTTTATTTTATTTTGTTTCTAAAGTCTCCCTGAAAAAAAAAAAAAAAAATCAGTGGGAGATTAATATTGCCCTTTCTGCTTGTGTGCCAGTCTTGACTCCTGGGTGTGCCATCTCTCTCTCTCAAATAGTGGGCACTGGGCCATAGAAAGGCAATTTTTTTTAATTTGGTTTCTAAATTCTCCCGGAAAAAATCATTTTACTTTTTTTTGGTTTCTAAATTCTTCCTGAAAAAATCATTTTATTTTATTTTGTTTCTAAAGTCTCCCTGAAAAAAAAAAAATCAGTGGGAGATTAATATTGCCCTTTCTGCTTGTGTGCCAGTCTTGACTCCTGGGTGTGCCATCTCTCTCTCTCTCAAATAGTGGGCACTGGGCCATAGAAAGGTAATTTTTTTTTTTTTGCTTTCTAAATTCTCCCTGAAATAAAAAAAAAATACAGTGGGAGATTAATATTGACATTTGTGCTTGAGTGACAGTCCTGCGTGTGTGGCATCTCTCTGATTTGGTGCCACAGAAAACAGAGTGTGTAACATTGTGCCTGATTTTCCTTGCGGTCTCACCAACCTGTAAAGGGATATCGAAATCATACTGAAGTTATAGCTCACCGTGTAAGTTGTTTGACAGCAACAAATACCGTTACTTTGGTTATGTTTTTAAAACAATGAGGAAGTCTGGTGGAAGAGGTCGTGGCCGTGGGCGTTCATTGTCAGCTGGTAATGATGGTAGTGGTAGTGGAGCATCAGGTGGTCGTGGGAAAAGAAATATTGCACCTAAGTCTGGAGTTGTGGAGCCAGGTTCGTCGTCTGGCTACAGAAGGCCTCGAACGCTCCCTTTTCTGGGAGTAGGAAAACCGCTTTTAAAGCCGGAGCAGCAAGAGCAAGTTTTGGCTTACCTTGCAGACTCAGCCTCTAGCTCTTTTGCCTCCTCTTTTGAAACTGGTAAATGTAAAAGCAGCGCGTCGTTAGTGGATGTTCACGGTCAGGGACAAGTCGCTTCCTTGTCCTCTTCAGCAAAAACAACAACAGAGAAGGATGCAGCAGGCGACACAACGGGTTACTCCATGGAGCTTTTTACACATACCGTCCCTGGCTTAGAAAGTGAAGCAGTTAACAGGCCATGCCCATTACAAGTTGAATCTGACATGGAGTGCACTGATGCACAGCCACAGCCAGACTACTATGCTGGTCCTTTGACTCAGACCACAACATTGCCCTCGCAGGGTACTGATCCAGAATCAGACCCTGATGAGACTATGTTGCCCCATCACGAACGCCCTACCACCGACTTACACGGTGACACAGACGAAGTTGCGCACGAGCTAGAAGAGGAGGTTATAGATGACCCAGTTGTTGACCCCGATTGGCAGCCATTGAGGGAACAGGGTGCAGGCGGCAGTAGTTCTGAAGCGGAGGAGGAGGGGCCGCAGCAGGCATCAACATCGCAACAGGTTCCATCTGCCGGGCCCGTATCTGGCCCAAAACGCGTGGCAAAGCCAAAAACTGTTGGAGGACAGCGTGTCCATCCTGTTAAAGCTCAGTCTGCAATGGCTGAAGAGTGCAGTCTGGCATTTTTTTTAAACAACATCCAATTGATCCGCACAAAGTCATCTGTCAAAAATGTTCAACTAGCTTAAGCAGAGGTCAGAATCTGAAAAGTCTCAATACAAGTTACATGCATAGACATTTAACCACCATGCATTTGCAAGCCTGGACTAACTACCAAACGTCCCTTAAGGTTGTAGCACCCTCAGCCAATGAAGCTAGTCAGCAACGCTACATCCCTTCCATCACTGTAAGGCCACCATTTTCTGCACCACCAGCAGTATCTGTGCAGGTTTCTTTGCCAGCCCAAAGCAGTCAGGGTCAGGGAATCACCAGTTTCGTAGGAGGAAATACTGCATCTAGGGCACCGGCGGAAACAATACCGTCTCCAACCGTCTCTCAGTCTGCCATGTCCACCGGCACATCCGCTAGTTCCACGATCTCCAGCTCTCCAGTCCAGCTCACCCTACATGAGACTCTGGTTAGAAAAAGGAAGTACTTATCCTCGCATCCGCGTACACAGGGTTTTAACACCCACATAACTAGACTAATCTCGTTAGAGATGATGCCCTACCGGTTAGTTGAAAGCGAAGCTTTCAAAGCCCTGATGGAGTACACTGAACCACGCTACGAGCTACCCAGTCAACACTTCTTTTCGAGAAAAGCCATCCCAGCCCTGCACCAGCATGTTAAACAGCGCATCGTCCATGCACTCAGGCAATCTGTGAGTACAAAGGTGCACCTGACTACAGATGCATGGACCAGTAGGCATGGCCAGGGACGTTACGTGTCCATCACGGCACACTGGGTGAATGTGGTGGATGCAGGGTCCACAGGGGACATCAATTTCGGGACAGTTGTGCCTAGCCCACGGTCTAGGAAACAGTTGGCTGTAGGCGTTTGCACCCCCTCCTCCTCCTCGTCCTCCTGCAGAAGCGAGATCTCTTCCACAGACCGCAGTCGCCCAACCACTCCATCGGCAGCTGTCACTGTTGCACACCAGTTGTCCCATTATGGCCCAGCTACTGGCAAGCGTCAGCAGGCTGTATTGGCTATGAAGTGTTTGGGCGACAACAGACACACCGCGGAAGTTCTGTCCGAGTTCTTGCAGCAAGAAACGCAGTCGTGGCTGGGCACTGTAGATCTTGAGGCAGGCAAGGTAGTGAGTGATAACGGAAGGAATTTCATGGCTGCCATCTCCCTTTCCCAACTGAAACACATTCCTTGCCTGGCTCACACCTTAAACCTGGTGGTGCAGTGCTTATTGAAAACTTATCCTGGGTTCTCCGACCTGCTCCTCAAAGTGCGTGGACTTTGCTCACATATCCGCCGTTCGCCTGTACCCTCCAGCCGTATGCAGACCTATCAGCGGTCTTTGAACCTTCCCCAGCATCGCCTAATCATAGACGTTGCAACAAGGTGGAACTCAACACTGCACATGCTTCAGAGACTGTGCGAACAGAGGCGGGCTGTTATGTTTTTGTGGGAGGATACACATACACGGGCAGGCAGTAGGATGGCAGACATGGAGTTGTCAGGTGTGCAGTGGTCGAAGATACAAGACATGTGTCAAGTCCTTCAGTGTTTTGAGGAATGCACACGGCTGGTTAGTGCAGACAACGCCATAATAAGCATGAGCATCCCCCTAATGTGTCTGCTGATGCAAAGTTTGACGCACATAAAGGATCAGGCGTCTGCACCAGAGGAAGAGGAAAGCCTTGTTGACAGTCAGCCATTGTCTGGTCACGGCAGTGTACAGGACGAGGTAGCGGGCGAAGAGGAGGTGGAGGACGAAGAGGATGATGGGGATGAGTATATTTTTAATGAGGAAGCTTTCCCGGGGGCACTGGAAATTGGTTGCGTGGCAAGGCCGGGTTCTGGTTTTTTGAGGGACACAAGTGACGTAGATTTGCCTGAAACTGCCCCACAACCAATCACAACCGCAGATTTGACAACTGGAACTTTGGCCCACGTGGCGGATTATGCCTTACGTATCCTCAAAAGGGACACCCGCATTACTAAAATGATGAACGATGACAATTACTGGTTGGCCTGCCTCCTTGATCCTCGCTATAAAGGCAAATTGCAAAATATTATGCCACATGAGAACTTGGAACTAATATTAGCAACCAAACAATCAACTCTTGTTGACCGTTTGCTTCAGGCATTCCCAGCACACAGCGCCCGTGATCGTTCTCACACGAGCTGCAGGGGGCAGCAGACCAGGAGTGTTAGGGGTGCACACATCAGAAGTGGCGTTGGAAAGAGGGGTTTTCTGACCAGGTTGTGGAGTGATTTTGCTATGACCGCAGACAGGACAGGTAGTGCTGCATCAATTCAAAGTGACAGGAGACAACATTTGTCCAGTATGTTTACAAACTATTTTTCATCCCTTATCAATGTTCTCCCTCAACCGTCATTCCCATTTGATTACTGGGCATCCAAATTAGACACCTGGCCAGAATTGGCAGAATATGCATTGCAGGAGCTTGCTTGCCCGGCAGCCAGTGTCCTATCAGAAAGAGTATTCAGTGCTGCAGGTTCAATATTAACCGAAAAAAGGACTCGTCTGGCTACCCAAAATGTTGATGATCTAACATTCATTAAAATGAACCACAACTAAATTTCAAATTCTTTTGCCCCACCTTGCCCGGCCGACACCTAGCTTTCCTATGAAAAGCTCTTGCCTGTGGACTACTGTGAATTACTTTTCTAATGTCTTAATTTGCTGCAGCTGATTGTCCAGCATACGACATGTTTAGACCTCCCTAAATGGCCAAACTCCCCACACGGGGCCGTGGTATCGCGACTTGGCGCAAGCACCCGTGAGAGTGCTGTTTGTCTGAAGAGGTGGGTGTGCCCGCTTTTGGTCGACAGCACTGCCACAGGGTCCCTCATAGTACAATAAAGTGTCTCTGGCGGTGGTGGTGCGCACCCAACGTCAGACACACTGTTGTAACATGAGGGGCCCTGGGGCTGTACCGCCGGCCACAAGAGAGTTCACCCACCCCCAGGTCAAACATTGCTCTACCACTTCCACAATTATCTCTCACACTTCCACCAATGTTTAGTCTATGCGCTGACATCCTTTCATTCCTGCCACTGACAATACCATTGTGTTGACATGTATGATGGTACTTAACATAGTCAGGGGCAGTGTCCTCTCTTTACCCAAGTAAATACTTTGCGCCAAATTAGTAGGTCTGAAACTACGCAGAGGATCCCACCCCTGTATCTAATGATTGCACCCTTTAGTGTTTTCGTTTTGTTTTAATGCGAGACATTCACATTTATGTATTGTTTTGGACTACTAACTGGCAGACACTCATTACAATCAGCCTCCGCTGACCAGACCACTGCTGCCCGTGTACCCCTGGAACCAATTGTAAAGTGCCTACAGCCAGCCCAATTTTATTATGTTAGGCCTTCGAAGCCTGTCTGCGGCCCGTTCTTTCTACTACTCCTACACTGACCAGACCACTGCTGCCCGTGTACCACTGGAACCTATTTAAAAGTGCCTACAGCCCAATATTTTATTATGTTAGGCCTTCGAAGCCTGTCTGCGGCCCGTTCTTTCTGCTACTCCTCCACTGACTAGACCACTGCTGCCCGTGTACCCCTGGAACCTATTTAAAAGTGCCTACAGCCCAATTTTATTATGTTAGGCCTTCGAAGCCTGTCTGGGGCCCGTTCTTTCTACTACTCCTCCACTGACCAGACAACTGCTGCCCGTGTACCCCTGGAACCTATTTAAAAGTGCCTACAGCCCAATTTTATTATGTTAGGCCTTCGAAGCCTGCCTGCGGCCCGTTCTTTCTACTACTCCTACACTGACCAAACCACTGCTGCCCGTGTACCCCTGGAACCTATTTAAAAGTGCCTACAGCCCAATATTTTATTATGTTAGGCCTTCGAAGCCTTTCTGCGGCCCGTTCTTTCTACTACTCCTCCACTGACCACACCACTGCTGCCCGTGGACCCCTGGAACCTATTTTTAATTGCATAGAGCATCCTTTTTTTAATAGTAGGCGTACAAAGTCTGTCTGCGGTCAACTATTGAAATTGTCTTCCACTGCCCAGAGCAATGCTGCCTGTGTACCCCTGTAACCTTTTTTAAACTGCAGTGAGCCACATTTTTGGTTTAAGGCCTACTACCTGTGTCTGTCTGCGCCACTCAATACAGCTGTGTTCCTTTGAAAAAAGCTGAGCGTCAATAGTCTTGTCTTCAGCCTCTAGGAATTTTAAAACTGCATTGGGGCTACAACTTTGGTAGGGCTTCCTACTCTCGTTTAGTAGTTGGTGAAAACTACACTGCATTAGGCCTACAAATTGGGTATGGGGTGTAGAGACGGTGTGTTCCACTCTAAGGTGTTCCCCAGGTTTCCTCGCCATTGCTTCGGTCTTCCGACTCTCGTTTAGTAGTTGTTGGAAACTACACTGCATTAGGCCTACAAATTGGGTATGGGGTGTAGAGACGGTGTCTTCCGCTCCAAGGTGTTCTCCAGGTTGCCTTTCCTGAGCTTCTATCTTCAGGCTCTTGTTAAATAGTGGTTAAATGGAACAACTGCATTTGGCGTACTAGTTGGTTTGGGGCCTACTAACAGTGTCTGCCGCTCCTTGCTGTTCTCCTGGTTTCCTGTCCTGAAATTCCATTTTCAGGCTCTCGTTAAGTAGTTGTTAATGTTAGACTGCATTTGGCCTACTAGTTGGGTTGGGGCCTACTATCGGTGTCTGCCACTCCTTGCTGTTCTCCTCCACTGAACAAAGCTGTGCCGCCTGTTTACTACTGTTGCCAATTTTGAACTGCATTTCGACTACTTACTGATTTGGGCCTACTCTCTGTGTCAGCCTCTCATTCCAGTTGTCCTCCACTGCAATGCCCCCTGGTTACTCCTGTGTTACCAATTTTGAACTGCATTTAGCCCACTTTATTCTTTGGGCCTATATCTGTGTTTCCTCCTCATCCTGCCCATTGCCCAGCCAGTGATAGATGAGTCTGCTGGTACATTGACCCATAACGCAACATTTCCCGTGCACGCTACACTGCAAGATTGTGACCCTGCTGAAAGTCAGGTCCCCCTTCCCGCATACCATACCACCTTACACGGGGACAAAGAGGAAGGTGCAGATGAAAGTGCAGGTTCCTTCATCAGGTGGGGGGAGGAATACTAGTTGGCGACGTCACTGGCACAGGGCCTCTCATAGTACGCAAAAGTGTTGCTGCCGGTGGGAGGCACCCCCGCCGTGCAAACACACCGCTGTACTTTGAGGGGCCCTGTGCCAGTGCCAATGCCAATGAGTGGGCCCCCCCTGCTTGCTCAGGATCACAGCACTTGCAAAGTTGAAATACTTACCTCTCCCTGCTCCACTGCCGTGACGTGGTCCAGATTTACTGGGCCCACTAATTACTTGAACCAGCCCTACCCCCCACAACTTTAGCCAAATGACCCCCAATTTCAAATACCTTCCAATTATTATAAGCTAAATTACGATTGACAAGCTTCTGTAACAAGAATGGATGTTTTTGCCATTAAAATGGGCAGTGTAGGTGTTTTCCTGGCCTCCACTCACTGCCGACTATGCTCCCCCATTGACTTGCATTGGGTTTCGTGTTTCGGTCGATACCCGACTTTTCGCGATAATCGGCCGAT
Organism: Ranitomeya imitator; assembly: GCF_032444005.1. Classification (NCBI taxonomy): domain Eukaryota; kingdom Metazoa; phylum Chordata; class Amphibia; order Anura; family Dendrobatidae; genus Ranitomeya; species Ranitomeya imitator. Next base: position 218,157,548 of record NC_091283.1, read on the forward strand.
TCGACTCGACTCGACTTCTAAGATAGTCGGGTTTCGCAAAACACGGCTCGACTCTAAAAAGGTCAAGGTCGCTCAACCCTAGTAACCAGGGTAAACATCGGGTTACTAAGCGCGGCCCTGCACTTAGTAACCCGATGTTTACCCTGGTTACCCGGGGACTTCGGCACCGTTGGTCGCTGGAGAGCTGTCTGTGTGACAGCTCTCCAGCGACACACAACGACTTACCAACGATCACGGCCAGGTCGTATCACTGGTCGTGATCGTTGGTAAATCGTTTAGTGTAACAGTACCTTAATATGCTATGATATGAAATGGGTACACATAGAATCACAACCAGACTTTGCTATAATCTACTGCTCCTTTGAAGTGTACTCACTTAAGGGTTTATAAACAAGTATCAGCTCCAAAACTAGGGATAATTTTTCGAATGGCATGTTGACAAACCATTGCTTGGAGAAGGAGGCGATGCTGGGCAGGGAATAGAGCTGGAGTGACAGAGGCTTCAGATCTACAGTAGATCTTATTTGCATATTAATTCAAGTGCTGATTTCTCAGTAATGGAGGAACAGACAGGCCATGTAAAGGTATTGCTGGACTTGTCATTGAAAGAGCTACATGCGCATTAAATAAATTGTTTTGGGGCGTAAAATCCTGACAGATTCCCTTTGCGACAGCTATATCATGGATTTAAAAATATTTTTTGCAAGGTGAATTACAAAAGAAATATCTTGTGTTAAAATTTCAGAACAATCATTAAGGAAATAAGTGGAAATTAGAAGGTATATACAGGAAAAAAAAATACAGTGAAACATTTACAGTATAAAATTATAACCAGCTATGAAGCTTTTCCTGAACGGTGTTTTTTCTCGTCTGATACATGGAGACCTGGCACCCAGCTGCCTTGATTTAAAGCCTGCTGTTCAATGCATTTATAATACCTTCAAATAGCATTTGGCCTTTTCTAGTAAAAGGAGGATAATCAATTTCTGAAATTATTTTGGCTGCAAGCGAAGACAAAATAAAAATAGATAAATATACCTATTATCCTAAATCCCACAATAATCCCTCCAAGGGAAAATCCTTTCTTTTAAACAAATGAAAAGATGAAACATTAATGAATATACAAGGCTAGATTTGACCTCTGATCCCGTAACAAAAAAAAAAAAATCTGATTTCTAAGCAGAACAAATAGTACATTAAAGCCCCCGTCACACAAAGCGAGGTCGCTAGCGAGATCGCTGCTGAGTCACAAGTTTTGTGACACAACAGCGACGTCAGTAGCGATCTCGCTATGTTTGACACGTAGCAGCGACAAGGCCCCTGCAGTGAGATCGCTGGTCGTGTCGGAATGGCCTGGACCTTTTTTTGATCGTTGAGGTCCCGCTGGGTAGCACACATTGCTGTGTTTGACACCTTACCAACGACCTCGTTGACGACTCAGACACCGACACCTAGGCGTGCATTTGCGTTGCCTTTTCCGCACCCCTCCGCTCCGATTGGTGGTTGCTACTGCGTTCTGAATGGCGGTCATGCCTTCAACAGAAGGCCCTCCCTCCCTCCAGAGCAATGATAGCAGATAATTAGTAGGTGTCCTATAAATTAAGGAAAAATGAAAACGCATTTAAGACCCCAAACGATACCTACCTACCGTGCACAAAGTATAGGTGTCTGAAGAACCGTTGAAGAATAGATAAATTGAAGAGGAGTCGCAGGCAGCCAATCAGAACGCAGTAGCGACCACCAATCGGAACTGAATGGGCGCGGAAAAGGCAACGCAAATGCACGCCTGTGTGACTACAACGTCACACAGGACGTCCCTCATCGAGGTCTGAATCGTCAAAATAGCTGCCATGTGACAGGGTCACAACGACATCGTTGTACAGGTCGCTACAGGTCCCCGCATCGCTGCTGCATCATTGGGAAGATCTCACTGTTTGACATCTCACCAGCGACCACATAGCGACGCAGCAATGATCCCTGTCAGGTCGTATCGTTGTCAGGATCGCTTTTGCGTCGCTTAGTGTGACGGGGCCTTAAGAGTTCTCTTTATAGCCACATGTACAATGCATAATTGTCAATAATTAATCAAATAAACATTTCAAAGACATGCATGATCAAGGATTGTTATTTAAACATATTTATTACATAAAATCATGAGAATAATCAGTAAAAAGTGTATATTAGAAAAAATGTGTAACACAATTTTGTTAACAAACAACATGTCAAAATGATTAGTAATTGAGATGATTCAATATTTTCTAATTCAAATTCATTTTCTTTAACAAATTTTAAAAAAATCAATTCCCAGAAAATGTATTAGCTGTGAAACACTAGTACTTTGATCTTTGGTAAATAAAGGAGTGATAGCTTTTTTACACGATGCTCAAAAATATTCTTTGGTTTTGAGATCAGCAACACATTTGCTGTTTAAATAGTGAAAAGTGATTTCTTTTTAAAAAGCTTTACAAAAATGATCTCTATTTGGGGATCTGCTAGAGGTTTGAAACAATGGCATATTTTCAAAGTGTACAAAAATAATCCCTTTTTAGAGAGCAGAAACAGGAGTGCCATATTAAAAATGAATACGCATTGGCTTCTCAACTAGTAGTGAAAAAATATCCCCTTTTTAGGATCCAGGAGGTGTGCTAATCACAAAGTGAATAAGAAATTGCAATGACTTTTTATCAAGTCTTTTAGGGAGCAGGTACAGGTTAGTTGTTTTCAAAATGAAGAAACAATAGCTTGTCAACAAATCTTGAAGAAATGATCCCCACATTGGGACCATGGGCCATCAACACAGGCAACAGCAGAAAACTGTAGAATACAACAAACAGGCAGATGCAATGGCTGATCTAATCATTGGCATCAGCCATCAGTAACTGAAAGTCAGCATTGATCCATTCCTTTGACAAAGGTAAGATTCTCCATGATTGAGGATAACTTGGTCCTCTTGAGCATGACAAAGCTCCGAGGTGCACTGATACTCTCTCTGTAAGTGCACTGGAGTTGGGGGTCTTACCCTCCAATAGGCAACTTGGCCAGTTTTTGCCACTTGTCCTATCTGCTGAGGCAGAAGTCCATGGGGTAGAAGCTCAGGGTATCTGCAAAAAAAAGGGCACAGTCCATCTTCGAATAAACCTGGCAGCTCAGCTGGGGCGTATCTGCTTGCTGAAGTGCATCAGGTTGGTTCAGCAGCAGATAACATATCTGGTCCATCATGTTAAATATAATATCTTTTCTAATGCTGCCTTGGATCTTTGTTCAGTTTCTAGTGCTGGGTAGCTCCTGAGTGTAGGCTTTGCAGGGAATGGAGAGGGGCCTCCAGGTAAGTCATGCAGGTGGCTGGCTAAAGTTTTGCAAAGCAAAAATCACTGCTTATTCTGGAAATACCCCAATTCAGACTACCTTCCGAAAGCCGGAAAAAAATTCCCCATTTTGTTTTTATAATGAAGGTCTAAAATCATGTCCATCACTATTCATGATGGCAACAATATGCCTGTTATCACACAAGCATTTCAGCATAAGTCTTGCAAAGCTCAAGGTCTAAATTGGTTCATTTTCCATTGCAACTGTTGGTAGTCATGGCCGGCTTCATCGCTGTCATTGTAATTTTCACTCTGTAAGACCCATTTCCTGTCTATGCCTGAGATAACTCAATATCCTCCTCCACATCCACCTGCTGATACCCTTCCTCCCCTTCTCCACATCATGATGCATGTAACATGGACTTTGATAGTCCCCAACAGCCATAGGGTGGAGATGAACAAGCTCAAGTTGCAGCTCTTCCTCCATTTTTTGTCACACCCTGCTAATAGTTTTTTCACTATAAATATGAGGAAGATAAGATCATTGATGCCTCTGTTGTCCCTACTGATAAATTTTACAGCCTCTTCAAAGGGCATCAGTTGGTGATGCAGGTGTTAGGCTGATCAAATCAGGAGGCAGTGGAGGAGTCGGTGGAGGAAATGGAGGACTAGGAGGCAACATGGACTTAGAGACATCCAAAAAGCATCCACTAATCCTCAGTGGTGGTAGAAAATGTGCCAAAACGCTTTCTGCTTAAGGCCCAGCTGCAACAACATTTACCCAGTGGGAAGTTAGATATAACATCATTGCCTGTGCTTACTAGTCCACTTATTATTGGTTATGTGGACCTTTCCACTGATGGTGTTGTCATCAACATGTTAGTGCAGGGCAGGGATGGCCGACCTGGAAAAGTAGTGGCGGCTGGGAACCATGGCTGTGGTTCCTATGATCCCAAAATATTGTTAGCCCTTTAAAAAAATCACTTGTGAGGTCACATGTAGAATGTGAGATCCAGTGTTTGGGGTATGTGCAGCAGAATGCTTCAATGGGATGTGGAATGGAGATGTACAGCACCATGGAATCAATGGTGTTCTAAAAATAAATAATAATAATTATAGATGAGCGAATATGTTCCAAAAATGATTGCCAAACATAAATTCAGCACAAATATGGCACATTTGGATTCATGATCAAAAACACGAGCATTTTTCTTAAAATCGGAAAAAGTTAGTAAAATTTGGTAAAAGTTCAGGAAATTAATTGCATTGCCACTAACGTGTTTTAAAGTATATGATTGATAGATAGATAGATAGATAGAAAGATAAAAAAGTCAGCAATTCAGCAGTCATTTACATTAAAATCACAGCGGGACGCGACAGAGTAGAATAGACAGATTACATCCAGTATATACAAATAGAATAGGTAGATATATAGATGTGAGTGACAAATACAAATAGTACAGCTTACAGTACATGTATTTAATTATTAAAAGATTATTTTTCTGAAAAAAAAAATGGTGTTGGCTCTCACGTAATTTTCTTAAACAGCAGAGTGAATACTGATAGCTGGGGTCTGATGTTTATAGCCTGGGAAGGGGATAATACCCATGGAGCTTCCCAGGCTATTAATATCAGCTCACAATTGTATGCCTAGCGTTTGCTGGCTATTAAAATGGAGGACTCCCCAAAACACTGACGTAGGGTCCCCCTATCTATATATATAATTGTCTAAGGGTTTTTCCGTCTGTCTGTCTGTCCTGGAAATCCCACGTCCCTGATTGGTCGATGCCGCCAGGCCTTGACCAATCAGCGACGGGCACAGTATCGACGTAGAAATCCCGCGTCTCTGATTGGTCGAGGCCTCCAGGCCTCAACCAATCAGCGACGGGCACAGCGACGATGATGTCGTAATGGTTGCCATGGCGACGATGATGTCATATAAAGGTTGCCTCGATCAATCAGCGACGGACACAGTCTGCCGCAAATTCTGGAATCATCATTGTCCATATACTACGGGGACATGCATATTCTAGAATACCCGATGCGTTAGAATCGGGCCACAATCTAGTAATTAATAACCAGCAAAGGCTATGCAGACAGCTGTGAGCTGATATTAACTCCTTCACTCCGAAGCCTGTTTTCACCTTCCTGACCAGGCCAATTTTTACAATTCTGACCACCGTCACTTTATGAGGTCATAACTCTGCAACACTTCAATGGATCCAACTGTTTTTTTTATTACATATCGTACTTCATGATAGTGGTAACATTTCTTTAATAAGACTTGCGTTTATTTGTGAAAAATTGTAAATTTGGCAAACATTTTGCAATTTTCAAGCTGCACCATACAATTTGTTATTCAATTTGTCCAGAGTACACTGATACCACATATGTGGGGGAAAACTACTGTTTGGGCGTCATATGACTTTTTGAGTTCAAAATTGGCTGGAATCTTAAGATGGTCCCATGTCGGGTTTGGAGAGCCCCTGATGTGCCCAAACAGTGGAGACTCCCCACAATTGATGCTATTTTGGAAACTAGACCCCTCAAGGAATTTATCTAGATGTGTGGTGAACACCTTGAACCCCCAGGTGCTACAAAGAACTTTATAAGATTGAACTGTGACAATGAAAAAATATATTTTTCTTACAAAAATGTTGGTTTTTCCCAAATTTTTCATTTTCACAAGGGTAACAGGAGCAAAATAGACTGTGTAATTTGTTGTAACTTCTCCTTAGTACACCGATACCCCATATGTGTTCTAAAACTAAGCTCTCACGAGCAGGGTCATCTTATTTTGCTTTAATTATTGTATTGTTAACGTTGTTACTTATGACTTTTGTGTTTGAAACTGTTAAACTGTAAAGTGCTGCGGAATATGTTGGCGCTATATAAATAAAGATTATTATTATTATTATTAAAACTAAATTCATCTAGCGGTGCAGTGAGCTTGTTGACACCACATGTGCCACACAGAAATTTATACCATTGGGCGGTGAAGAAAGAATAATTACATTTTTACCCCTAAAATGTTGTTTTAGTCCCAATTTTTTAATATTTGTTAGGGCTAATAAGAAAAAATAGAACTCTCAGCTTGTTGTGAAATTTCTCTTGAGTGTCCCAATACTTTACTTGTAATCGAGAACTGCTTTTCAGGCACAGCGCAAGACTCAGAAAGGAAGGTGTGCTATATTACAGTGCAGATTTTACTGTTATGGTTTGCGGGTGCCATGACCCACTGGGAGAGCCCCTGAGATGCTAGAATAGCAAAACTCCCCAAAAGAGACTGCATTTTACAAACGACACCTCTCAATGAAATCAACTAGGGGTGCAGTGATCATATTGACAACACAAGTTATTGAAAAAAAAAATACATTTTTTCCACAAAAATGTTGCTTTAGCCTCAGATTTTACATTTTCACACTGGGAAATGGGTAAAATGGCACCAAAGTTTGTTCCACAATTTCTGCTGAATGTTGAAATACCATATATATGGATGTACAGTACAGTATTGCTTCCACCAGGGTTCTGTCTGAATCCCGTATTCCAGAGATTTACACGGAAACCCCGGTGTAAGCGCTTAGCGTAGAGCACAGGATAAATGTGTGTCGAGCCTTAATACGATCTTTGGGAGGCAGAATTAAAAAATGAATAGCAGGTCAAGGATAGATTTTATTTATTTTTTACGACATTCAACATGTGGTATAAGTGATTAGGCAACTTTATTCTTTGGGTCAGTCCGATGACAGTGATACCAGATTTATATCAGGTTTTTATGTTTGGCTGCTGTCACACACTAAGAGATGTTTTTTTTGTTGCAAAAACAAGTTTTTGAATGCCCCTATGTAGACAGCCATAGTTTTTCTATATTTCGTCTGACAGTCATTTGGGGGCTTGTTTTTTGTGGGACGAGTCAACCTTTTTATCAGTGCCATTTGGGGGCACATGATATATTTTAATCGCCTTCTATTAAGATTTTGGGGAGGCAGAATGAACATAAACCAGCAATTCAGGAAGTCTTTTTTTATATACCGTTCCACATGCAATAAAATTGATAAGGCAGTTTTTTTCCTCAAGTCAGTAATATTACAGTGATACTCCATTTATATCATTTTTTTATGTTTTGGCTCTTTCACACAATTAACCCCTTAACAACCGACGATATGCCGTTTAACGGCAGCAGTTAAGGGTACTTAAATCACAGCGCCGTTAATTAATGGCGCTGTGGAAAAAGTGTATAGCGCCCCCCCAGAGTCAGATTTTCTCTGGGGTCTCGGTTGCCGGGGGTAGCCGAGACCCCAGAGAACATGATTCAGGTCGGTTTTTACTGACCCCTGAATTGCGATCGCCGGTATTTATCAGTTTACCGGCGGCTGCAAAAAAAAAAACGCACATCAGGGGACAGAGAGATGGGGTCCCGAAAGCCCCCCGATACTCCGCCTTCCCCCGATGCTCCACGTGGCTCCCGATGGGCGCCGCCATCTTTTTCCGGGAAATAAATGGCGGGCGCATGCGCAGTGCGCCCGCCGGCCGGCACCCGGAGGATCTTTGGGGTCTCGGCTGCCGGGCGTAGCCAAGACTTCAAAGAACATGATCGGGGTCAGTTTTTACCGACCCCTGTTTTGTGATCGCCGGTAAATAACCGTTTACAATAAAAAAATTAAAAAAAATAGTAAATCACCCCCCTTTATCACCCCCTTAGTTAGGAAAAAATGATAAAATAAAAAAATGTATGCATTTCTATTTTCCAAGTAGGGTTAGGGCTAGGGTTAAGGCTACGGTTAGGAGTAGGGTTAAGGTTGGGGCTAAAGTTAGGGTTAGGGTTGGGGCTAAGGTTAGGGTTTGGATTAGGGTTAGGGTTGGTATTAGGGTTAACGTTGGCATTAGGGTTACGTTTGGGATTAAGGTTAGGTTTGGGGTTAGGGTTGGGGTTAGGTTTGAGGTTAGGGTTGAGATTATGATTAGGGGTTTGTTGGGCTTAGGGATTTGATTAGGGTTAGGGTTGGGATTAGGGTTAGAGGTGTTTTGGCATTAGGGTTGTGATTAGGGTTAGTGATGTTTTGGGATTAGGGTTTTGATTAGGGTTATGGATTGGGTTGGGATTAGCGTTAGCGGTGTGTTGGGGTTACGGTTGGAGTTAAAATTGGGGGTTCCACTGTTTAGGTACATCAGGGGGTCTCCAAACGCGACAGCCAATTTTGCGTTCAAAAAGTCAATTGGTGTTCCCTCCCTTTTGAGCTCTGCCGTGCGCCCAAACAGTGGTTTACCCCCACATATGGGGCATCAGCGTACTCAGGACTGATTGAACAACAACTTTTGGGGTCCAGTTTCTCCTGTTACCTTTGCGAAAATAAAAAACAAATTGGGGGCTAAAAAATCATTTTTGTGGGGAAAAAATGTTTTTTTTATTTTCATGGCTCTGTATCAAACTTCTGTGAAGCACTTGGGCATTCAAAATGCTCACCACATATCTAGATAAGTTTCTTGGGGGGTCTAGTTTCCAAAATAGGGTCACATGTCGGGGGTTTCTACTGTTTAGGTACATCAGGGGCTCTGAAAATGCAACATGACACCCGCATTTGACCATTCCATCAAAGTCTGCATTTTAAAACGTCACTACTTCCCTTCCGAGCCCCGCTGTGTGCCCAAACAGTGGTTCCCCCCACATATGGGGCATCAGTGCACTCAGAACAAATTGGACAACAAATTTTGGGATCCAATTTCTCCTGTTACCCTTGGGAAAGTAAAAATTTGGGGGCTAAAAAAGTCATTTTTGTGGAAAAAAATATATATATTTTCACGACTCTGCATTATAATCTTCGGTGAAGCACTTGGGCATTTAAAGTGCTCAACACACATCTAGTTCCTTGGGGGGTCTACTGTTTAGGTAGGCTCTCCACACGCGACATGGCGTCCGATCTCAATTCCAGCCAATTCTGCATTGAAAATGTCAAACAGAACTCCTTCTCTTCCAAGCTCTGCCATGCGCCCAAACTGTGGTTTACCCCAACATATGGGGTATCGGCGTACTCACACCAAATTGCTCAACAACTTTTTGGGTCAAATTTCACCTGTAATACTTGTGAATATAAAGATTTGGGGGCGAAAAGATCATTTTTGTTGAAAAAATGCGATTTTTTATTTTCAAGGCTCTATGTTATAAACTTTTGTGAGGCACCTGGGGGTTCAAAGTGCTCACCACACATCTAGATAAGTTCATTAAGGGGTCTAGTTTCCAAAATGGTGTCACTTGTGGGGAGTTTCCACTGTTTAGACACATCAGGAGCTCTCCAAACGTGACATGGCGTCCAATCTCAATTCCAGCCAATTCTGCATTGAAAAGCCAAACGACACTCCTTCTTTTCCAAGCCCTGCCGTGCGCCCAAACAGTGTTTACCCCCACATTTGGGGTATCGGCGTATTCAGGAGAAATTGAACAACAAATTTTGTGGTTCATTTTCTCTTTTTACACTTGTGAAAATAAAAAAAAATGGTTCTGAAGTAAAATGTTTGCAAAAAAAAAGTTAAATGTTCATTTTTCCTTCCACATTGTTTCAGTTGCTGTGAAGCACGTAAAGGGTTAATAAACTTATTGAATGTGGTTTTGAGCACCTTGAGGGGTGCAGTTTTTAGAATGGTGTGAAGTTTCGGTATTTCTGTCATGTGCACCCCTCAAAGTGACTTTAAATGTGAGATGGTCCCTAAAAAAAATGGTTTTGTAAATTTTGTTGTAAAAATGAAAAATCGCTGGTCAACTTTTAACCCTAAGGCCATGTTCACACAGTGCGTTTTTTACCGCGGAACCGCGGCGGTTTTGCCGCTGCGGTTCCGCAGCTGTTTTCCATGTAGGGTACAGTACACTGTACCCTATGGAAAACAGGACACACTGTGCACATGGTCCGGAAATTGTTAAAAAAAAGACGCGCTGAATAGCTCCCGGAAAAAAGAAGGAGCATGTCAATTCTTTTTCCGGAGCCGCAGCGGTTCTGCACCCATAGACCTCCATTGTGAGGTCCAAACCGCAGTAAAACCCGCAGATCAAAAATATATCTGCGGGTTTTACTGCGATTTGATGTGCAGAACCGCTGCAGCAGGAAGTGCGGGGAGCGGGCGGAAGTGCGTGGGCGGAGTGTGGCTGCCCCCCCCGTGTTCCGATCCCGCCCCCCCGTGCTCCGATGCCCCCCCCCAGTGCTCCGATGCCCCCCCCAGTGCTCCGATGCCCCCCCCGTGCCCTAATCTCCCCCCCTTATACTCACCCGGCGTCCCGGTGTCCGTCCGGCCGTCTTCTCCCTGGGCGCCGCCATCTTGCAAAATGGCGGGCGCATGCGCAGTGCGCCCGCCGAATCTGCCGGCCGGCAGATTCGTTCCAAAGTGCATTTTGATCACTGAGATATAACCTATCTCAGTGATCAAAATAAAAAAATAGTAAATGACACCCCCCCCCCTTTGTCACCCCCATAGGTAGGGACAATAAAAAAAATAAAGAATTTTTTTTTTTTTTTTTTCACTAAGGTTAGAATAGGGGTAGGGGTAGGGTTAGGGGTAGGGTTAGGGGTAGGGTTAGGGTTAGGGTTAGGGGTAGGGTTAGGGGTAGGGTTAGGGGTAGGGTTAGGGGTAGGGTTAGGGGTAGGGTTAGGGGTAGGGTTAGGGGTAGGGTTAGGGTTAGGGGTAGGGTTAGGGGTAGGGGTAGGGTTAGGGTATTTTCAGCCATTTTAACCCTAAAAAAATTCCTAGAAAACACACAGACTCTGGCTAGAAAACTGCATCAAAAAAACGCATCAAAAAACGCATCAAAAAACGCATCAAAAACGGACCAAAAAAGGACCAAAAAAAGGACCTGCGTTTTCTGCCAAGAGCTGCAGTTTTTTAAAAAACAGTCAGGAAAAAAAAAGGATGGAAATCCTGAACGTGTGAACATACCCTTATAGCTTCCTAACAAAAAAAACATTTTGTTTCAAAAATTGTGCTGATGTAAAGTAGACATGTGGAAAATGTTATTTATTAACTATTTTGTGTGAGATATCTCTCTGATTTAAGGACATAAAAATTCAAATTTTGAAAATTGCTAAATTTTAAATTTTTTTGCCAAATTTCCGTTTTTTTTCATAAATAATCACAATTAATATCGAAGAAATGTTACCACTAACATGAATTACAATATGTCACGAAAACAGATTCTCAGAATCAGCGGGATCCGTCAAAGCATTCCGGAGGTATAACCTCATAAAGTGACAGTGGTCAGAATTGTAAAAATTGGATCGGTCATTAAGTACCAAATTGGCTCTGTCACTAAGGGGTTAAAACTAATAATTTATTTGAATCACTTTAATCTGAGATCTATAACTTTTTGTTTTTCCACTGATGGGTTATAACTGAAACAAGCCAGTTAGACCATGCACTGCATATCTATCAAGCTTGCTAGTCCTGATGAGGGTGCGAGCCGGGGTCTCATGCAGAACGATAAGACCCAACACCAACGCCTCCCAGACAAAAACCATGGCATGAGCTGCACTGCATGTAATAATCCCGTAGTAATAAACTGCTTATTCTTATGAGATTATTACATGCAGTGCAGCTCACGCCATGGTCATTGTCTGAGAGGCGGCAGGCTACGAGCATGTGATCATGGAGGATTATTTGTTGCATTTGGAGCTTATGTGATGTCAGGATGTGCTGTAAATAACCATAGATCACAGCATCTTTGCCATGTTAGGTTAAGGGCAGATCTGCAGTGGTCAAATTGTGGATTAAACGACCGTCGAGCGACCATTTGTTTGCCAATTGACGCACGTTTTATGGCCTCTTTACACAGACCGCCTTCAGTTAATATGCCCACAGAATTACCAGTGATAGATCGCTCTGTGCACAGAGACAGTCATTGTTCTCGATAGCACATGCCGCCTTTACGAAGGACGATGTGCTGCCGAGAACGATGGTTTGTAAGCTGGCCTAAAAGTCATTTTGCTGGATTAGCAAACTCATTGATCAGGTGAACGGCAGCCTGTTTACACGGCATGATTACGGGGAAAAAGTATTCATGCACTGTAAATCCACCATAAGAGGATGTGATGAATGATTAGTGCATGCCGTCATGTTACTGTCTGTCACCACAAACTCTGGGGTCGGTGGCATGCCGCTAATTGTGGCAGAAAATATGGCCGCTATATTATTTATTGCTGGAGGATTTTTTTTTTGATGGGAGGGTGAACCATTTCAATTTTCATCTCAGGAAGCAGAAAGTCTAGAATCTGCCTTTCCTGGCCGCTATTACCGTAATTCTCAAAGAAAGGGCTGCCCATGTTGTGTTCTCACATGCAGGAGATCAAGGGCCACTTTCTTGACTTTGCATTGAGATTAAAAGTGCACAGCATCATAGACATATGGAGCAACAACTATAGGCAGGACAGTATAGATCTTTCACACCGTCTGGGTGAATGCTTTAAATTGCAGCAATAAATTCCTGCAACCTGGAGAAGTGGTAAAGCCTCCATTATTGGGCACTAGGTCTGGTTCCACCACTAGACCCTTAGTTTTCCACCTCCTTCCTTTACTTCTACAACAAATCTAACGCTGGATGATTTCCCATTAATTGCAGCTGGGCATTTTTGCAAGCAGCAATTCTTGAGATATTCTGGCTGCATTATATTTTGGCAAAATAGCTTATGGTTCCCAGAATGTTGCACATCTCTTAATTTATCTTCCTAAGGCCTGCGTCACACTAGCAGTATTTGGTCAGTATTTTACATCAGTATTTGTAAGCCAAAGCGAGGAGTGGAACAAATAGAAGAAAAGTATAATAGAAACATATGCACCACTTCTGCATTTATCACCCACTCCTGGTTTTGGCTACAAATACTGATGTAAAATACTGACCAAATACTGCTAGTGTGACGGCAGCCTAACAGATGGGAGTTTGACTATTGGGAACTGAGCTCAGAGCATGACTATTTCCATTGGTCTCACTGACATTGGGTGGATGTGTGCCTGCTTAGCCTCTGCTTCTGTGGCGAATAATTATTATTATTCATTTTTATAGCGCCATTTATTCCATGGCACTTTTCATGTGAAAAAAGGGGCATAAATAGACAAGTACAATCAACATGAGCAATACAATGCACACACAAGTACAGAAGGAGAGAGGACCCTGCCCGCGAGGGCTCACAGTCTACCGGGGATGGGTGAGGATACACTAGGAGAGGGTAGAGCTGGTTGTGCTGCGGTTCAGTAGATTGAGGATCACTGCAGGTTGTAGGCTTGTCAGAAGAGGGGGGTCTTCAGGTTCCTTTTCAAAGTTTCCGTGGTAGGCGAAAGTCTGATGTGTTGTGGTAGAGAGTTCCAGAGTATGGGGGAAGCACGGGAGAAGACTTGTATGCGGTTGTGGGAAGAAGAGATAAGAGGGGAGTATAGAAGGAGATCTTGAGAGGATCAAAGGTTGCGTGTAGGTAAGTACCTTGCGACCATGTCACAGATGTATGGAGGAGACAGGTTGTGGATGGCTTTGTATGTCATAGTAAGGGTTTTGAACTGGAGCCTCTGGACAATAGGAAGCTAGTGAAGGGCTTGGCAGAGAGGAGAGGCAGGGGGATAACGATGAGACAGGTGAAATAGTCGGGCAGCAGAGTTTAGAATAGATTGGAGTGGTGCAAGATTGCTAGAGTGGAGGCCAGAGAGTAGGTGGTTGCAACAGTCAAGGCGGGAGATGATGAGGGCGTGCACAAGCATTTTTGCAGTTTCTTGGTCAAGGACTGTACGGATCTGGGAAATGTTTTTGAGTTGGAGTCGGAAGGAGGAGGCAAGGGCTTGGATATGTGGTTTGAAAGAGAGGGCAGAGTCGAGGATCACCCCGAGGCACCGAGCATGCGTGACTGGGGAAAGTGAGCAACCATTGACATTGATGGATAGGTCTGGTAGAGGGGTAGAGTGAGATGGGGAAAAGATGATAAATTCTGTTTTGTCCATGATCAGTTTTATAATGCAAGTAGAAAAGAAAGATGATATAGCGGACAGACATTGTGGGATTTTGGTCAGTAAGGACGTGATGTCAGGTCCAGATAGGTAGATCTGCGTGTCATTGGCGTAGAGATGATACTGCAGACCATGGGATTCTATGAGCTGTTCCAGTAAGGACAGTAGGGAAAGTAAGTACCCCGGGCCGGTCATTAGGTTTAGTGTTAGGGGAGCAGGACCCCAAGTTGGCTACTACATGGAATTATAGAGACAGTGTAGTTAGTGCAAACTGTAGGAGGGGCATGGTGGGATAAGTAAGTTAGGTCTTCCAGTTTTAGTCAGTTGAGGCCGGGGTGCCCCTGTGGTACACAGGGCTGGCACACCCAAGGCAACACTGTGCCCCACAATGTTTGTCAGAAGTGTGGGCCCAGAAGTTAGTATGCAGGGGGCCAGAGTAAAGAATGAAGCACAGCGACACCAGAGATAACTGTGCAGTATAAGTTGGACTGCAGTGCTATGGGAAGAAGACAAGCCGAACAGGAGCAAGGTATCCAAGATGTGGCAGATTTTTGCATGGGCTGCTGTTCTAAGGACCGGGGCGAAACAACAGAGAATACCCCCACGAGAAGCAGGAATTCTGGGCATTGAGGACACAGAGGGACCAGAGGAAATGAACCGTCCCGGGGAAAGGCTTAGGGGCAGAGAGAAGATGCAATGGAAAGCATTACCAAGTGTTATGAATGACTTTGCCCTGGATAATGCTGAGTTAAGTAAAGAAGTTGAAGTTAAAGTGAAGCCAGACTGTGACTCTTTAATTGCGGAACCGTCTGTAGAGAACAGCCTCCAGTACCGGGAGATTCCAGTTGACACAGAGAAGCAGCACCGAGGTACTCAGAGAAGAAAACAAAATCTTGTTCTGGGAGGGGGCCAGAGGTGATACAGTGGTTACTGTAGGCCATGACAGCAGCCCTGGCCCTGGCCTCCTACACTTCATTTAGACAGGGCTTTACAGAACACCATTCTGAGGATTGGTAGGGGTCACAGCGGTCAAGAATTCAGCAATCGCAAAGTAATCCCCGCAGCGTGGCATGGAGTCGCAGACCGAGGGCAGGTAGAGGGGCCAGGGAATCACAGATCAGAGGCGCCTGGAGGGACAAGGAATCACAGACCGGAGGCAGCATGAGGGACTGGGGAATAATAGACCGGAGGCAGGCAGAGGGACAAGAAATCACAGACATGGGGCAGGTAAAGGGGCTGGGGAATCACAGACCGGAGGCAGGCAGAGGGTCTGGGGAATCATAGCCTGGAGGTAGGCGGAGGGGCTTGGGAATCACAGACCGGAAGCAGGCGGAGGGACAGGGAATCACAGATAAAAGGCAGGATGAGGGCCTGGGGAATCAAAGACCAGAGGCAGGTAAAAGGGCAGGAAATCACAGACATGGAGCAGGCAGGGGGGCTGGGGAATCACATACCGGAGGCAGGTGGAGGGATAGGGAATCACAGACATGGGGCAGGCAAAGAGGCTGGGGAATCACATACCAGAGGCAGGCAGAGTGTCTAGGGAATCACAGATGGGAGGCAGGCGGAGAGGTTGGGGAATCGTAGACTGTAGGTAGGCAGAGGGGCTTGGGAATCACAGACCCGAGGCAGGTGGAGGGACAGAGAATAACAGAAGGCAAGATGAGGGGCTGTGGAATCAAAGACCGAAATCAGACAGTGGGGCAGGAAATCACACACATGGGGCAGGCAGAGGGGCTGGGGAATCACATACCGGAGGCAGGCGGAGGGGCTGCGGAATTACAGACCGGAGGCAAGCAGAGGGGCTGGGGAATCATAGACCAAAGGCAGGCGGAGGGGCTGGGGAATTACAGACCATAGGCAGGCAGAGAGACTTTGAATCACAGACCAGAGTGTTATGATCAGGTGATCTTGGAGCAGCATGAATACTTTCACTGGAGTAGGTGGTAACTATACTGACCGCAAACCCTGATCTTATTACCGCAACTAGAAGTAGCCGTGGGGTGTGCCTAACAAAACCTAGACACCTCGACACAGCCGGAGAACTAAATACCCCTATAGATGGAAATAGGAATACTATCTTGCCTCAGAGCAGAACCCCAAAGGATAGGCAGCCCCCCACAAATAATGACTGTGAGTAGTAGAGGAAAAGACACAGGCAGGCAGGAAACAGGATTTAGCAAAAGAGGCCACTTCTAGCTAAATAGGAAAGGATAGGACAGGATACTAAGCGGTCAGTATTAAAATCCTTCCAAAAATATCCACAGCAGAAAATACAAAAAACTCCACCACCTAACTAAAGATGTGGAGCGTATATCTGCAACTCCAGAGAATCCAACCAGACTGAGAAAACACTGACACAGTCTAAGCTGGACAATAGAAAACAAATGAATAGCACAGAAGATAAGCACACAGCATGTGTGCCACAGAAAAAGAAACAGACACTTATCTTTGCTGAATTGGCAGCTAAGCAGGAGAGGTCAGGCAGAGATCCAACACTTCCCAAGAAACATTGACAACTGGCAAGGACTAATGAGTCCTGCAAACCTAAATACCCCAGTCAGAATTGCAATCAGCAGATACACCTGTCCAAGACTGCAGCCCAGGGACAACTGCATTACCACCTACAACCACCGTAGGGAGCCCAAAAGCAGAATTCACAACACCAGAGGCAGGCAGAGGGGCGGAAAATCACAGACATGGGGCAGGCAGAGGGGCCAGGTAATCACAGACCAGACGTTTCGACTCTACCCAGGTCTTTTTCAAACCTCACTGTAGTAGAGAGGTAGAGCTAGCCTGCTTGTTTAAGTAATGGGAATAATGTAGTGTCCCCCCAGGGGCTTGTCTATAGGTATGGCTTGTATGAAACGTGCTTGGTGCTTTCCGCGATGATCACCCTGGGACATGGCCCTTGGCAGGATGAGACTTAACACACCAGCCAATTCACATTCCCATAAGCAATGACCAAGACCTGTATCTGAAATGGGTTTGCTTGTTCAGCTTTTGGCAATTGAAGTTGTGACTTTTTAACTTCAGATTTCAGAAAATATATGTATTTATAAGAAGATCCTTATGTATCAAATTAGGTGCATAACTATACAAGAAAGTGATGTTGAGTAAAGATGAGCGGATCTTTTGAAATTTGAATTTGCTTGTTATGACACATTTCCACCCAAAAAATAGATTCTAGGTAAATATGGATCGCCCCCACGTAAGGGCAATGGGGTACTCGGTACCAGGTCCTTTAGTTCCCTCAGCGAGGATGTCACGGTGGCCCGACCTGGACTGTGGCCCTATGAGGGGCGCCCAACTAAGAGGCAGAGTTCATAGATAATGGTAGTGTTCATGATGCCACCTGTGGTATTCGGTCAGAGTGACTGACGCTGCTTAGGGGTCCGCTGGGGTGGTGTTATGGCAGCTAGATGGTATACCTTCCCACAGGTGAAGTATTTCCCCAGGGCTTCCCAGAAGTGTAGATGGTGATGGTGGGTGATGTAAGGCGCGGCAAATAGCGAGGACACAATGGGTGCAGTCTCTTTACCTTTACTGAATTCTTCAGCATCCACAGTCCAGAGTGCCGGATGACAGGGTAGGCAGGGTCCGGCCGGTCTGATAGCAATTCCAGAGTCCCCTTATCCAGGTGGAAATCAGTAGCCTTCCCCTTGCGCACAGTAATGTAGTAAGTCCCTACTTGCATTAGCCACTATAAGGTCCTCACTGTGGTTACTTCTCTCTCTCTGTCCCCCAGATGGATAGGACAAACCCATATGACGGTGGTGGCCTGAGGCTATTTTATAGGGACCCTAGTGACACTGACCGTGTCTGCTTAGGTGTTTAGGTCGGACAGCCAACTTGGAATTCACTGCCCTGCCGGTCTCTGAAGTAAAGCATAGAGTCTATTACTCCCTCGGTGTTCCGGCCACCGGGTCTGCGCTTCGGAAGGAGGCAGTCTGCTTCTAGCTGGTCTCCCGCCAATATTTCACTCCTGTTGCTACGACTTCTTGTCTCACTCACTACAGCACAATTCCTTTCTTGTCCTTTCTTAGGATGCTGCCGCATGGGTTGCAGGCTCAGCTCCGTATCCTTCTTTCTCTCTTCCTCAGACTTCAGTCTGGACCAGGGATCACCCCAGCCAGCTCGACCTGGAGACCTTTCCTCGTCGGTCCCCAGCCAGGAACTCTCCTCTCCTCCACTGAACTCACTCTGCCTAACTTCCTAACCAACCCACCAGTTTTACCCTGTGTGAGGAGTGGCCTAGTAGATAGAACCCTTAGCTCCCCCTGGTGGATTGGAGTGTGAAGTGTGTTGTGTGGCTGTGATACCTGGTAAGGTGAACTCCTTTTGTGCCATCAGACGTAACATTACTCCCCCTGGTGGAAGAGCGACATTACTGCAATGACCAGGACTCTGGGGCGCTGCAAATACATTTGCACAAATCTCAATTCTGTAAAGCTCGAAATTTCTTGAAAAATACATGGAGGGGAGAAAGAAAGTGAGAACCCCCTACAGAAGAGAGAAAGGATCCCATTGACCAGAAGAGCTTACACTCTATAAGAGAGAGAACCCCACTGACCATAAGAGCTTACACTCTACAGGAGAGAGAGGACCCCACTGACCATAAGAGCTTACACTCTACAGGAGAGAGAGGAACCCACTGATCATAAGAGCTTACACTCTACAGGAGATAGAGGACCCCACTGACCATAAGAGCTTACACTCTACAGGAGAGAGAGGACCCCGCTGACCATAGGAGCTTACACTCTACAGGAGAGAGAGGACCCCACTGACCATAAGAGCTTACACTCTACAGGAGAGAGGACCCCACTGACCATAAGAGATTACACTCTACAGGAGAGAGAGGACCCCACTGACCATAAGAGATTACACTCTACAGGAGAGAGAGGATCCCATTGACCATAAGAGCTTACACTCTACAGGAGAGAGAGGATCTCGCTGACCATAAGAGCTTACACTCTACAGGAGAGAGAACCCTGCTGAGTGCTGACTATAAGAGCTTACACTCTACAGGAGAGAGGACCCCACTGACCATAAGAGATTACACTCTACAGGAGAGAGAAAGGACCCCACTGACCATAAGAGATTACACTCTACAGGAGAGAGAGGACCCCGCTGACCATAAGAGCTTACACTCTACAGGAGAGAGAGGACCCCACTGACCATAAGAGCTTACACTCTACAGGAGAGAGAGGATCCCACTGACCATAAGAGCTTACACTCTACAGGAGAGAGAACCCTGCTGACCATAAGAGCTTACACTCTTGTTATGATCTGGTGGTTTAGGAGCAACATGGGACGAGCTCTGAAGGAAGTGGTACCTGTACTGACCGCAGTCCCTAAGCTCAACACAACACTAGAAGTAGCCGTGGGATGCTCCTGTCACTCCCTAGGCACCTCGTCACAGCCTGAGAACTAACTACCCCTAAAGATAGAAACAGGAAAACTATCTTGCCTCAGAGAAAATCCCCCAAAGGATAGATAGCCCCCCACAAGTAATGACTGTGAGTGGAGAGGGAAAAGACATACACAGAATGAAACCAGGATGAGCACAGGAGGCCAGTCTAGCTAGATAGATAGGACAGGATGGAATACTGTGCGGTCAGTATAAAACACTACAAAAAATCCACACAGAGTTTACAAAAATCTCCACACCTGACTAAAGGTGTGGAGGGTAAATCTGCTTTCCAGAGCTTCCAGCTACACAGAATTAATTCATACTGACAAGCTGGACAAACATAGAAAGCACAGAACGGATAAGTCCACAACCTGTGGACAGAAAAGAGCAAGCAAGGACTTAGCTTTGCTGAACTTGTCAGGATAACAGGGAAATCCAAAGAGATGTGAATGCAACCAGGAACCATTGACAAGTGGCACTGGCTGAAGAGAGAGACAGGCAAAAATAGCCGAGCAGAAAGACAATCAGTGGAAGCAGCTGCAGACTGCTAAATCCAAGGAGCAGCCATACCACTTAAAACCACCGGAGGGAGCCCAAGAGCAGAACTCACAAAAGTGCCACTTACAACCACCGGAGGGAGCCCAAGAGCGGAGTTCACAACACACTCTACAGGAGAGAGGACCCCACTGACTATAAGAGCTTACACTCTACAGGAGAGAGAGAGGACTCCTTACACTCTACAGGAGAGAGAGGATCCCACTGACCATAAGAGCTTACACTCTACAGGAGAGAGAGAGGACCCCACTGACCATAAGAGCTTACACTCTACAGGAGAGAGAGTACCCCACTGACCATAAGGGCTTACACTCTACAGGAGAGAGAGGACCCCACTGACCATAAGAGTTTACACACTACAGGAGAGAGAGGACCCTGCTGACCATAAGAGCTTACACTCTACAGGAAAGAGAGGACCCCACTGACCATAAGAGCTTACACTCTACAGGGGAGAGAGGACCCCACTGACCATAAGAGCTTACACTCTATAGGGGAGAGAGGATCCCACTGACTATAAGAGCTTACACTGTACAGGAGAGAGAACCCTGCTGACCATAAGAGCTTACACTCTATAGGGGAGAGAGAACCCCACTGACCATAAAAGCTTACACTCTACAGGAGAGAGAGAGAGGACCCCACTGACCATAAGAGCTTACACTCTACAGGAGAGGGAGGACCCCACTGACCATAAGAGCTTACACTCTACAGGAGAGAGAGGACCCCGCTGACCATAAGAGCTAACACTCTACAGGGGAGAGAGGACCCCGCTGATCATAAGAGCTTACACTCTATAAGGGAGAGAGGACCCCGCTGACCATAAGAGCTTACACTCTACAGGAGAGAGAGGAGCCTGCTAACCATAAGAGCTTACACTCTACAGGAGAGAGAGGACCCCGCTGACCATAAGAGCTTACACTCTACAGGAGAGAGAGGACCCCGCTGACCATAAGAGCTTACACTCTACAGGAGAGAGAGGACCCCGCTGACCATAAGAGCTTACACTCTACAGGAGAGAGAGGACCCCGCTGACCATAAGAGCTTACACTCTACAGGAGAGAGAGGACCCCGCTGACCATAAGAGCTTACACTCTACGGGAGAGAGGACCCCACTGACCATAAGAGCTTACACTCTACAGGAGAGAGAGGACCCCGCTGATCATAAAAGCTTACACTCTACAGAAGAGAGAGGACCTCACTGACCATAAGAGCTTACACTCTACAGGAGAGAGAGGACCCCGCTGACCATAAGAGCTTACAGTCTACAGGAGAGAGAGGACCCCACTGACCATAAGAGCTTACACTCTACAGGAAAGAGAGGACCCCACTGATCATAAGGGATAACACTCTACAGGAGAGAGAGGATCCCACTGACCATAAGAGCTTACACCCTACAGTAGAGAGAGAGAGGACCCCACTGACCATAGGAGCTTACACTCTACATTAGAGAAAGGACCCCACCGACCATAAGAGCTTACACCCTACAGTATAGAGAGAGAGGACCCCACTGACCATAGGAGCTTACACTCTACAGGAAAGAGAGGACCCCACTGACCATAAGAGCTTACACCCTACAATAGAGAGAGAGGACCTCACTGACCATAAGAGCTTACACTCTACAGGAAAGAGAGGACCCCACTGACCATAAGAGCTTACACTCTACAGGAGAGAGAGGACCCCACTGACCATAAGAGCTTACACCCTACAGTAGAGAGAGAGGACCCCACTGACCATAAGAGCTTACACTCTACAGGAGAGAGGACCCCGCTGACCATAAGAGCTTACACTCTACAGGAGAGAGAGGACCCCACTGACCATAAGAGCTTACACCCTACAGTAGAGAGAGAGGACCCCACTGACCATAGGAGCTTACACTCTACAGGAAAGAGAGGACCCCACTGACCATAAGAGCTTACACCCTACAATAGAGAGAGAGGACCTCACTGACCATAAGAGCTTACACTCTACAGGAAAGAGAGGACCCCACTGACCATAAGAGCTTACACTCTACAGGAGAGAGAGGACCCCACTGACCATAAGAGCTTACACCCTACAGTAGAGAGAGAGGACCCCACTGACCATAAGAGCTTACACTCTACAGGAGAGAGAACCCTGCTGACCATAAGAGCTTACACTCTTGTTATGATCTGGTGGTTTAGGAGCAACATGGGACGAGCTCTGAAGGAAGTGGTACCTGTACTGACCGCAGTCCCTAAGCTCAACACAACACTAGAAGTAGCCGTGGGATGCTCCTGTCACTCCCTAGGCACCTCGTCACAGCCTGAGAACTAACTACCCCTAAAGATAGAAACAGGAAAACTATCTTGCCTCAGAGAAAATCCCCCAAAGGATAGATAGCCCCCCACAAGTAATGACTGTGAGTGGAGAGGGAAAAGACATACACAGAATGAAACCAGGATGAGCACAGGAGGCCAGTCTAGCTAGATAGATAGGACAGGATGGAATACTGTGCGGTCAGTATAAAATACTACAAAAAATCCACACAGAGTTTACATAAATCTCCACACCTGACTAAAGGTGTGGAGGGTAAATCTGCTTCCCAGAGCTTCCAGCTACACAGAATTAATTCATACTGACAAGCTGGACAAACATAGAAAGCACAGAACGGATAAGTCCACAACCTGTGGACAGAAAAGAGCAAGCAAGGACTTAGCTTTGCTGAACTTGTCAGGATAACAGGGAAATCCAAAGAGATGTGAATCCAACCAGGAACCATTGACAAGTGGCACTGGCTGAAGAGAGAGACAGGCAAAAATAGCCGAGCAGAAAGACAATCAGTGGAAGCAGCTGCAGACTGCTAAATCCAAGGGGCAGCCATACCACTTAAAACCACCGGAGGGAGCCCAAGAGCAGAACTCACAAAAGTGCCACTTACAACCACCGGAGGGAGCCCAAGAGCGGAGTTCACAACACACTCTACAGGAGAGAGGACCCCACTGACTATAAGAGCTTACACTCTACAGGAGAGAGAGAGGACTCCTTACACTCTACAGGAGAGAGAGGATCCCACTGACCATAAGAGCTTACACTCTACAGGAGAGAGAGAGGACCCCACTGAACATAAGAGCTTACACTCTACAGGAGAGAGAGGACCCCACTGACCATAAGGGCTTACACTCTACAGGAGAGAGAGGACCCCACTGACCATAAGAGTTTACACACTACAGGAGAGAGAGGACCCTGCTGACCATAAGAGCTTACACTCTACAGGAAAGAGAGGACCCCACTGACCATAAGAGCTTACACTCTACAGGGGAGAGAGGACCCCACTGACCATAAGAGCTTACACTCTATAGGGGAGAGAGGATCCCACTGACCATAAGAGCTTACACTGTACAGGAGAGAGAACCCTGCTGACCATAAGAGCTTACACTCTATAGGGGAGAGAGAACCCCACTGACCATAAAAGCTTACACTCTACAGGAGAGAGAGAGAGGACCCCACTGACCATAAGAGCTTACACTCTACAGGAGAGGGAGGACCCCACTGACCATAAGAGCTTACACTCTACAGGAGAGAGAGGACCCCACTGACCATAAGAGCTTACACTCTACAGGGGTGAAAGGACCCCACTGACCATAAGAGCTTACACTCTACAGGAGAGAGAGGACCCCACTGACCATAAGAGCTTACACTCTACAGGGGTGAAAGGACCCCGCTGACCATAAGAGCTTACACTCTACAGGGGAGAGAGGACCCCGCTGACCATAAGAGCTTACACTCTTTAAGGGAGAGAGGACCCCGCTGACGATAAGAGCTTACACTCTACAGGAGAGAGAGGAGCCCGCTAACCATAAGAGCTTACACTCTACAGGAGAGAGAGGACCCCGCTGACCATAAGAGCTTACACTCTACAGGAGAGAGAGGACCCCGCTGACCATAAGAGCTTACACTCTACAGGAGAGAGAGAGAGGACCCCACTGACCATAAGGGCTTACACTCTACAGGAGAGAGAGGACCCCACTGACCATAAGAGTTTACACACTACAGGAGAGAGAGGACCCTGCTGACCATAAGAGCTTACACTCTACAGGAAAGAGAGAGGACCCCACTGACCATAAGAGCTTACACTCTACAGGGGAGAGAGGACCCCACTGATCATAAGAGCTTACACTCTATAGGGGAGAGAGGATCCCACTGACCATAAGAGCTTACACTGTACAGGAGAGAGAACCCTGCTGACCATAAGAACTTACACTCTATAGGGGAGAGAGAACCCCACTGACCATAAAAGCTTACACTCTACAGGAGAGAGAGAGGACCCCACTGACCATAAGAGCTTACACTCTACAGGAGAGAGAGAGAGGACCCCACTGACCATAAGAGCTTACACTCTACAGGAGAGGGAGGACCCCACTGACCATAAGAGCTTACACTCTACAGGAGAGAGAGGACCCCACTGACCATAAGAGCTTACACTCTACAGGGGTGAAAGGACCCCACTGACCATAAGAGCTTACACTCTACAGGAGAGAGAGGACCCCGCTGACCATAAGAGATTACACTCTACAGGAGAGAGAGGACCCCGCTGACCATAAGAGCTTACACTCTACAGGGGAGAGAGGACCCCGCTGATCATAAGAGCTTACACTCTATAAGGGAGAGAGGACCCCGCTGACCATAAGAGCTTACACTCTACAGGAGAGAGAGGAGCCTGCTAACCATAAGAGCTTACACTCTACAGGAGAGAGAGGACCCCGCTGACCATAAGAGCTTACACTCTACAGGAGAGAGAGGACCCCGCTGACCATAAGAGCTTACACTCTACAGGAGAGAGAGGACCCCGCTGACCATAAGAGCTTACACTCTACAGGAGAGAGAGGACCCCGCTGACCATAAGAGCTTACACTCTACAGGAGAGAGAGGACCCCGCTGACCATAAGAGCTTACACTCTACGGGAGAGAGGACCCCACTGACCATAAGAGCTTACACTCTACAGGAGAGAGAGGACCCCGCTGATCATAAAAGCTTACACTCTACAGAAGAGAGAGGACCTCACTGACCATAAGAGCTTACACTATACAGGAGAGAGAGGACCCCGCTGACCAAAAGAGCTTACAGTCTACAGGAGAGAGAGGACCCCACTGACCATAAGAGCTTACACTCTACAGGAAAGAGAGGACCCCACTGATCATAAGAGATAACACTCTACAGGAGAGAGAGGATCACACTGACCATAAGAGCTTACACCCTACAGTAGAGAGAGAGAGGACCCCACTGACCATAGGAGCTTACACTCTACATTAGAGAAAGGATCCCACCGACCATAAGAGCTTACACCCTACAGTATAGAGAGAGAGGACCCCACTGACCATAGGAGCTTACACTCTACAGGAAAGAGAGGACCCCACTGACCATAAGAGCTTACACCCTACAATAGAGAGAGAGGACCTCACTGACCATAAGAGCTTACACTCTACAGGAAAGAGAGGACCCCACTGACCATAAGAGCTTACACTCTACAGGAGAGAGAGGACCCCACTGACCATAAGAGCTTACACCCTACAGTAGAGAGAGAGGACCCCACTGACCATAAGAGCTTACACTCTACAGGAGACAAGACCCCGCTGACCATAAGAGCTTACACTCTACAGGAGAGAGAGGACCCCACTGACCATAAGAGCTTACACTCTACAGGAGAGAGAGAGGACCCCACTGACCATAAGAGCTTACACTCTACAGGAGAAAGAGGACCCCACTGACCATAAGAGCTTACACTCTACAGGAGAGAGAGGGGACCCCACTGACCATAAGAGCTTACACCCTACAGGAGAGAGAGGACCCCACTGACCATAAGAGCTTACACCCTACAGGAGAGAGAGGACCCCACTGACCATAAGAGCTTACACTCTACAGGAGAGAGAGGACCCCACTGACCATAAGAGCTTACACCCTACAGGAGAGAGAGGACCCCACTGACCATAAGGGCTTACACTCTACAGGAGAGAGAGGACCCCACTGACCATAAGAGTTTACACACTACAGGAGAGAGAGGACCCTGCTGACCATAAGAGCTTACACTCTACAGGAAAGAGAGGACCCCACTGACCATAAGAGCTTACACTCTACAGGGGAGAGAGGACCCCACTGACCATAAGAGCTTACACTCTATAGGGGAGAGAGGATCCCACTGACCATAAGAGCTTACACTGTACAGGAGAGAGAACCCTGCTGACCATAAGAGCTTACACTCTATAGGGGAGAGAGAACCCCACTGACCATAAAAGCTTACACTCTACAGGAGAGAGAGAGAGGACCCCACTGACCATAAGAGCTTACACTCTACAGGAGAGGGAGGACCCCACTGACCATAAGAGCTTACACTCTACAGGAGAGAGAGGACCCCACTGACCATAAGAGCTTACACTCTACAGGGGTGAAAGGACCCCACTGACCATAAGAGCTTACACTCTACAGGAGAGAGAGGACCCCGCTGACCATAAGAGATTACACTCTACAGGAGAGAGAGGACCCCGCTGACCATAAGAGCTTACACTCTACAGGGGAGAGAGGACCCCGCTGACCATAAGAGCTTACACTATAAGGGAGAGAGGACCCCGCTGACCATAAGAGCTTACACTCTACAGGAGAGAGAGGAGCCCGCTAACCATAAGAGCTTACACTCTACAGGAGAGAGAGAGAGGACCCCACTGACCATAAGGGCTTACACTCTACAGGAGAGAGAGGACCCCACTGACCATAAGAGTTTACACACTACAGGAGAGAGAGGACCCTGCTGACCATAAGAGCTTACACTCTACAGGAAAGAGAGAGGACCCCACTGACCATAAGAGCTTACACTCTACAGGGGAGAGAGGACCCCACTGATCATAAGAGCTTACACTCTATAGGGGAGAGAGGATCCCACTGACCATAAGAGCTTACACTGTACAGGAGAGAGAACCCTGCTGACCATAAGAACTTACACTCTATAGGGGAGAGAGAACCCCACTGACCATAAAAGCTTACACTCTACAGGAGAGAGAGAGGACCCCACTGACCATAAGAGCTTACACTCTACAGGAGAGAGAGAGAGGACCCCACTGACCATAAGAGCTTACACTCTACAGGAGAGGGAGGACCCCACTGACCATAAGAGCTTACACTCTACAGGAGAGAGAGGACCCCACTGACCATAAGAGCTTACACTCTACAGGGGTGAAAGGACCCCACTGACCATAAGAGCTTACACTCTACAGGAGAGAGAGGACCCCGCTGACCATAAGAGATTACACTCTACAGGAGAGAGAGGACCCCGCTGACCATAAGAGCTTACACTCTACAGGGGAGAGAGGACCCCGCTGATCATAAGAGCTTACACTCTATAAGGGAGAGAGGACCCCGCTGACCATAAGAGCTTACACTCTACAGGAGAGAGAGGAGCCTGCTAACCATAAGAGCTTACACTCTACAGGAGAGAGAGGACCCCGCTGACCATAAGAGCTTACACTCTACAGGAGAGAGAGGACCCCGCTGACCATAAGAGCTTACACTCTACAGGAGAGAGAGGACCCCACTGACCATAAGAGTTTACACTCTACAGGAGAGAGAGGAACCCGCTGACCATAAGAGCTTACACTCTACAGGAGAGAGAGGACCCCGCTGACCATAAGAGCTTACACTCTACGGGAGAGAGGACCCCACTGACCATAAGAGCTTACACTCTACAGGAGAGAGAGGACCCCGCTGATCATAAAAGCTTACACTCTACAGAAGAGAGAGGACCTCACTGACCATAAGAGCTTACACTCTACAGGAGAGAGAGGACCCCGCTGACCATAAGAGCTTACAGTCTACAGGAGAGAGAGGACCCCACTGACCATAAGAGCTTACACTCTACAGGAAAGAGAGGACCCCACTGACCATAAGAGCTTACACCCTACATTAGAGAGAGAGAGGACCCCACTGACCATAGGAGCTTACACTCTACATTAGAGAAAGGACCCCACCGACCATAAGAGCTTACACCCTACAGTGTAGAGAGAGAGGACCCCACTGACCATAGGAGCTTACACTCTACAGGAAAGAGAGGACCCCACTGACCATAAGAGCTTACACCCTACAATAGAGAGAGAGGACCTCACTGACCATAAGAGCTTACACTCTACAGGAAAGAGAGGACCCCACTGACCATAAGAGCTTACACTCTACAGGAGAGAGAGGACCCCACTGACCATAAGAGCTTACACCCTACAGTAGAGAGAGAGGACCCCACTGACCATAAGAGCTTACACTCTACAGGAGAGAGGACCCCGCTGACCATAAGAGCTTACACTCTACAGGAGAGAGAGGACCCCACTGACCATAAGAGCTTACACTCTACAGGTGAGAGAGAGGACCCCACTGACCATAAGAGCTTACACTCTACAGGAGAAAGAGGACCCCACTGACCATAAGAGCTTACACTCTACAGGAGAGAGAGGGGACCCCACTGACCATAAGAGCTTACACCCTACAGGAGAGAGAGGACCCCACTGACCATAAGAGCTTACACTCTACAGGAGAGAGAGGACCCCACTGACCATAAGAGCTTACACTCTACAGGAGAGAGAGGGGACCCCACTGACCATAAGAGCTTACACCCTACAGGAGAGAGAGGACCCCACTGACCATAAGAGCTTACACTCTACAGAAGAGAGAGGACCACACTGACCATAAGAGCTTACACTTCATGGAAGAGAGAGACTTGCCCAGTGACTCTGGAAATGGAACATAACTCTGCCATACAAACAGTGTTCCACTGGGAACCGCTGATCTGTGATGTTCCTGGTACTGACCATCACTGTACAAGGTATGATAATCCGTAAGATGTCAGCTGCAGGTAATTATGAGGAGCCTGCACCTTTCCCTGCTCTATGACACTACTGCAGTGTGAGAAATGACACTGAGCAACATATTTCTTTTCAAAGTAACATAGTAACATAGTAACATAGTTAGTAAGGCCGAAAAAAGACATTTGTCCATCCAGTTCAGCCTATATTCCATCATAATAAATCCCCAGATCTACGTCCTTCTACAGAACCTAATAATTGTATGATACAATATTGTTCTGCTCCAGGAAGACATCCAGGCCTCTCTTGAACCCCTCGACTGAGTTCGCCATCACCACCTCCTCAGGCAAGCAATTCCAGATTCTCACTGCCCTAACAGTAAAGAATCCTCTTCTATGTTGGTGGAAAAACCTTCTCTCCTCCAGACGCAAAGAATGCCCCCTTGTGCCCGTCACCTTCCTTGGTATAAACAGATCCTCAGCGAGATATTCGTATTGTCCCCTTATATACTTATACATGGTTATTAGATCGCCCCTCAGTCGTCTTTTTTCTAGACTAAATAATCCTAATTTCGCTAATCTATCTGGGTATTGTAGTTCTCCCATCCCCTTTATTAATTTTGTTGCCCTCCTTTGTACTCTCTCTAGTTCCATTATATCCTTCCTGAGCACCGGTGCCCAAAAATGGACACAGTACTCCATGTGCGGTCTAACTAGGGATTTGTACAGAGGCAGTATAATGCTCTCATCATGTGTATCCAGACCTCTTTTAATGCACCCCATGATCCTGTTTGCCTTGGCAGCTGCTGCCTGGCACTGGCTGCTCCAGGTAAGTTTATCATTAACTAGGATCCCCAAGTCCTTCTCCCTGTCAGATTTACCCAGTGGTTTCCCGTTCAGTGTGTAATGGTGATATTGATTCCCTCTTCCCATGTGTATAACCTTACATTTATCATTGTTAAACCTCATCTGCCACCTTTCAGCCCAAGTTTCCAACTTATCCAGATCCATCTGTAGCAGAATACTATCTTCTCTTGTATTAACTGCTTTACATAGTTTTGTATCATCTGCAAATATCGATATTTTACTGTGTAAACCTTCTACCAGATCATTAATGAATATGTTGAAGAGAACAGGTCCCAATACTGACCCCTGCGGTACCCCACTGGTCACAGCGACCCAGTTAGAGACTATACCATTTATAACCACCCTCTGCTTTCTATCACTAAGCCAGTTACTAACCCATTTACACACATTTTCCCCCAGACCAAGCATTCTCATTTTGTGTAGCAACCTCTTGTGCGGCACTGTATCAAACGCTTTGGAAAAATCGAGATATGCCACGTCCAATGACTCACCGTGGTCCAGTCTATAGCTTACCTCTTCATAAAAACTGATTAGATTGGTTTGACAGGAGCGATTTCTCATAAACCCATGCTGATATGGAGTTAAACAGTTATTCTCATTGAGATAATCCAGAATAACATCCCTCAGAAACCCTTCAAATATTTTACCAACAATAGAGGTTAGACTTACTGGCCTATAATTTCCAGGTTCACTTTTAGAGCCCTTTTTGAATATTGGCACCACATTTGCTATGCGCCAGTCCTGCGGAACAGACCCTGTCGCTATAGAGTCCGTAAAAATAAGAAATAATGGTTTATCTATTACATTACTTAGTTCTCTTAGTACTCGTGGGTGTATGCCATCCGGACCCGGAGATTTATCTATTTTAATCTTATTTAGCCGGTTTCGCACCTCTTCTTGGGTTAGATTGGTGACCCTTAATATAGGGTTTTCATTGTTTCTTGGGATTTCACCTAGCATTTCATTTTCCACCGTGAATACCGTGGAGAAGAAGGTGTTTAATATGTTAGCTTTTTCCTCGTCATCTACAACCATTCTTTCCTCACTATTTTTTAAGGGGCCTACATTTTCAGTTTTTATTCTTTTACTATTGATATAGTTGAAGAACAGTTTGGGATTAGTTTTACTCTCCTTAGCAATGTGCTTCTCTGTTTCCTTTTTGGCAGCTTTAATTAGTTTTTTAGATAAAGTATTTTTCTCCCTATAGTTTTTTAGAGCTTCAATGGTGCCATCCTGCTTTAGTAGTGCAAATGCTTTCTTTTTACTGTTAATTGCCTGTCTTACTTCTTTGTTTAGCCACATTGGGTTTTTCCTATTTCTAGTCCTTTTATTCCCACAAGGTATAAACCGCTTACACTGCCTATTTAGGATGTTCTTAAACATTTCCCATTTATTATCTGTATTCTCATTTCTGAGGATATTGTCCCAGTCTACCAGATTAAGGGCATCTCTAAGCTGTTCAAACTTTGCCTTCCTAAAGTTCAATGTTTTTGTGACTCCCTGACAAGTCCCCCTAGTGAAAGACAGGTGAAACTGCACAATATTGTGGTCGCTATTTCCTAAATGCCCAACCACCTGCAGATTTGTTATTCTGTCAGGTCTATTAGATAGTATTAGGTCTAAAAGTGCTGCTCCTCTGGTTGGATTCTGCACCAATTGTGAAAGATAATTTTTCTTGGTTATTAGCAGAAACCTGTTGCCTTTATGGGTTTCACAGGTTTCTGTTTCCCAGTTAATATCCGGGTAGTTAAAGTCCCCCATAACCAGGACCTCATTATGGGTTGCAGCTTCATCTATCTGCTTTAGAAGTAGACTTTCCATGCTTTCTGTTATATTTGGGGGTTTGTAACAGACCCCAATGAGAATTTTGTTACCATTTTTCCCTCCATGAATTTCAACCCATATGGACTCGACATCCTCATTCCCTTCGCTAATATCCTCCCTTAAAGTGGACTTTAGACAAGACTTTACATAGAGACAAACCCCTCCTCCTCTCCGATTTTTACGATCCTTTCTAAACAGACTGTAACCCTGTAAGTTAACTGCCCAGTCATAGCTTTCATCTAACCATGTCTCGGTTATTCCCACTATGTCAAAGTTACCTGTAGATATTTCTGCTTCTAGTTCTTCCATCTTGTTTGTCAGGCTTCTGGCGTTTGCGAGCATGCAGTTTAGAGGATTTTGTTTTGTTCCAATCTCCTCACTGTGGATTGTTTTAGAAATGTTCTTACCTCCCTTCTGAGTATGTTTTCCTGGGTCGTCTTTGTTCGAGTCTAATGTTTTTCTTCCCGTCCCCTCTTCTTCTAGTTTAACGCCCTCCTGATGAGTGTAGCGAGTCTTCTGGCGAATGTGTGTTTCCCAGGTTTGTTGAGGTGTAGTCCGTCTCTGGCGAGGAGTCCATCATACCAGTAATTCACACCGTGGTCCAGGAATCCGAATCCTTGTTGTCTGCACCATCGTCTTAGCCAGTTGTTTGCATCAAGGATCCTGTTCCATCTCCTGGTGCCATGCCCGTCTACTGGAAGGATAGAAGAAAAAACTACCTGTGCATCCAGTTCCTTTACTTTCTTCCCCAACTCTTCAAAGTCCTTGCAGATTGTCGGTAGGTCCTTCCTTGCCGTGTCATTGGTGCCAACATGTATCAGAAGAAATGGGTGGACGTCCTTGGAGCTGAAGAGCTTTGGTATCCTATCGGTCACATCCTTGATCATCGCACCTGGAAGGCAGCATACTTCTCTTGCAGTTATGTCCGGTCTGCAGATGGCTGCTTCGGTGCCTCTCAGTAGTGAGTCTCCCACCACCACCACTCTTCGTTGCTTCTTGGCTGTACTTTTTGCTGTCACTTGTTGCTGTGTGCCCTTTTCTTTTTTGCTTGCTGGTATTGCTTCATTCTTAGGTGTGCCATCTTCATCCTCTACAAAGATTTGATATCGGTTCTTCAGTTGTGTGGTTGGTGATTTCTCCATGGTCTTCTTGCTTCTTTTGGTCACATGCTTCCACTCATCTGCTTTTGGAGGTTCTCTGACACTTTTTGCACCTTCTGTGACCAGTAGAGATGCTTCTGTTCTGTCTAGAAAGTCTTCATTCTCTTTGATGAGTTTCAAAGTTGCTATTCTTTCTTCCAGACCCCGCACCTTTTCTTCTAAAAGGGCCACTAGTCTACACTTCTGACAGGTGAAATTGGATTCTTCTTCTGGTCGATCTGTGAACATGTAGCACATGCTGCAGCTCACCATGTAGGTTGTCACATCTGCCATGTTGCTCCTAGATCCTGCTGACTTGCTGTGTGTTTTCCTTCTTGTGTAATCTACTCAGCCAAGCTCTCTTGCAATAATGTCCTACAGGCAAAAATTGGTGGTTTGGTGATGCTTTTGAAGCAGCTGGTCCCGGCTGTACCCAACGATCTTCTAGCTTAGGGAGACTTCGCTTCTCCCAGAAGGCACCTGGAATATGCAAATTAGCCTCCTGAAGCTTGAATCCCTGGTTTGGTGATGCTTTCGAAGCAGCTGGTCCCGGCTGTACCCAACGATCTTCTAGCTTAGGGAGACTTCGCTTCTCCCAGAAGGCACCTGGAATATGCAAATTAGCCTCCTGAAGCTTGAATCCCTGGTTTGGTGATGCTTTCGAAGCAGTGTGAATAGAATCTCAAAATGTTCAAATTTGCATGAAACTCATATTTCAGGAATTCAAATCAAACTTGATCCTCCGCAGATCGATCCACTCATCTGGAATATGGAACATGTATCAAGATATGTTGGGCTAAATAAGCATGTCTATGTACTGTATATAAGGCACCCTCCCCAATAGGGAGGTGCCTGAGCAACCCCTATAGTTTAGTCTTAGTGGTGTTGGTGTGTGCAACTGTATGCTTTGATGGTATCCTAATCCTGAATCTCTGATCCCAGTGCTTCCAGTCCTGTGTTTGTTTTTCCTGGTCCTAGTGCGGCCAGCTCCTGTACTGTTTTCTGATATCTGCTTGTGAGAACAAGAACCTATTTTCTATGTCCTAGTTGTCCATACAGTCTATCTATCTCCGTATCCAGAAAGTCAGTGACCCCGGTCACATCTCCCTGTGTCAGCAAATGTTAGATTCATTTGTAATTAATACTGTGAATATTTTGTCAAGATGAGCAAATGCTGACCACACCCCAGAAGAAGCTAGTACATTGGCTTAACCCTGGGTCAGGTAATGGATGGGGGTGTATGCTCACCTTTTTGTATTATGCTCTCTGTTATCTCCTATTGGATTCCACCCGCTGTGTACGCATGCGCACTGTGCTGTCCTGTGTCTCCCGGCTCTCGGCGTCCGTGCGGTCACGTGAGTTAGGTCACATGCTTGTGTCCTGGCTCCGCCTCCCTGTGATGCTGATGCCGTGTGACAGAGTTCAGTTTACGGCGGCGCTTAGCGGCGGTGTGCGGCCTACATCAGCTACTTACCCCTAGCTACTTAACTCTTTACTAGGGTCTGGAGCCCATTATTATGGATTCCAATTGTAAGAATATATTTTCATGCCGTTATGATCAGCTGATGTGCGGCGGCCCAGCGTTACTATCAGGTTGCCATAGCGATGGTGAGACACTTCCGGGTAAACATGTATTGGTTCCGGCTTCCTATTTAAACTCGCACCACAAGTTCCTAGCCGCGCCCCCTGACGAAGGCTCGGCCGAAACGTGCGTTGGGGTGACGTGGACTGTGCTGACGGCTCCCCCATCCATTACTTAGGTGTTGATCTATCTAGGTATGAGAAGCTCCAAATACTTATTTCATTTTTGTCTATAGCTCTGTAACTGGGGTAATATTATATAGCTTTCTCGTTATCATTGGTGGCCCTTTTGTGACCTTACGAGCTACCTTTATACTATTGTTAATACATCCATACTATCCAGGAGTACCGTACTAGTATTATTCTGTAGGGGTAATGATTGTGATATTAGTCTCTGTCTATAAAATTACTATATCTTTTGCCGCTGGCCTCTCCATGTCCCACGTTTCTTTTTAGATTGCACATATGCCCTGTGGGAGTACCCACTGTTTTGCCTGTTATATATATTTATAATAAAGTTTTTTCCACTTTTACTATATTCTTGGCCTGTTTGATCGTTTTTTCTTTTCTTTCTGTGGTTTATAAATCTTTGCGATTTGGCCTATTATCTGTCCAGCCTTTTCTGCAGCTATTATAATGAATTATTATATTTTCATACCAAGGTTCTATTGATTTATTATTATTTTTCTGAAATGCTGCTAAGGTATACATTGGGATATTTCTTTATCCATTCAGGATGAGACTGCAGACCCCTGTTCTCAGAATCTCTGGGGGCTCAGCAGCTCTATAGATAATGGTGAGAACCGAGGCCGAGCATGCACAACTCTGCTCCATTCAGGATGAGACTGCAGACCCCTGTTCTCAGAATCTCTGGGGGCTCAGCAGCTCTATAGATAAAGGTGAGAACAGAGGCCGAGCATGCACAAGTCTGC
Organism: Ranitomeya imitator; assembly: GCF_032444005.1. Lineage (NCBI taxonomy): Eukaryota > Metazoa > Chordata > Amphibia > Anura > Dendrobatidae > Ranitomeya > Ranitomeya imitator. The sequence goes on from NC_091283.1 coordinate 218,192,918, forward strand.
TCCTTTCAGGATGAGACTGCAGACCCCTGTTCTCAGAATCTCTGGGGGGCTCAGCAGCTCTATACATAGTGGAGGGCAGAGGCCGAGCATGCACAACTCTGCTCCATTTAGGATGAGACTGCAGACCCCTGTTCTCAGAATCTCTGGGGGCTCAGCAGCTCTATAGATAAAGGTGAGAACAGAAGCCAAGCATGCACAACTCTGCTCCATTTAGGATGAGACTGCAGACCCCTGTTCTCAGAATCTCTGGGGGCTCAGCAGCTCTATAGATAAAGGTGAGAACAGAAGCCAAGCATGCACAACTCTGCTCCATTTAGGATGAGACTGCAGACCCCTGTTCTCAGAATCTCTGGGGACTCAGCAGCTCTATAGATAATGGAGGGCAGAGGCCAAACATGCACAACTCTGCTCCATTCAGGACAAGACTGCAGACCCCTGTTTTCAGAATCTCTGGGGGCTCAGCAGCTCTATAGATAATGGAGGGCAGAGGTCGAGCATTCAGAACTCTGCTCCATTCAGGATGAGACTGCAGACCCCTGTTCTCAGAATCTCTGGGGGCTTAGCAGCTCTATAGATAAAGGTGAGAACAGAGGCCGAGTGAAGAGATGGCCGGGAAACCACCACGTTGCAGGAAGTCTACTGTACACAAGATGAGGTACAAACATCAAAGGGTAGATTTATTGGGAGGCAAGGAATAAAGGGAATGAGGAAGATGCAAACAGGGGTATACAATGGCAAAAGACAATTTACAAGAGTAATAAACTTTATCTTTTCTGTAAAATAGCACGGTGCTCCAATTATTACAGACTCAAAATATGTCTGCAAGCAAATGTAAACAAAAAATGAGTGATGATGCTACTCTACGTATAACCTCCCTGGCCTTTACTAAGCAGGCCACACGGCTCCCGTGTACTGACTATTGAAGACTACACTAGGCCCTAACAGGTGCACCAAACAGGAACAAACTCACGGTGATGTTGGAGAATCAGGTCCAGTCCCAGGGGGGCCCCCAGCAGTCCAATACGGTGGTGCGCAGGGCTTTCTGTCAGCTCTGTGAAACATGGTCTTCTCCTTGCTTCTGGATCCTAGGGATGCTCCTGGAAACTGTAAATCCCTTTCTCTGTATCTTCGTGGCTCTCTTGTAGCTATATCAGGACACAGTTCTTCTCTCTTTCAGCTATCAACACAAAAAGTCCTCTCTCCAGCAGCCTCAGCTCACACACGCTGCTCCAGCTCCACAGCTGCACTCTGTGCAGACTAGTTCATTACAACGATTATTGCAGGGGAGAAGCAGAACATTCCCTCACGCCAGACAAGGGGGTGCAGCCTCTTAAAGTGACAGCGTGTTCCTTACTGTCCATAACAGCACCACCCTCTTACACGAGCATGCACAACTCTGCTCCATTCAGGATGAGACTGCAGACCCCTGTTCTCAGAACCACTGGGGGGCTCAGCAGCTCTATAGATAATGAAGAAACCAGAGGTCTGGCTGTGTTTAGAAAAGCCCAATCTACCAAAATCTAAAACAAACTATTCCGATGAGTAAATGATGTAGCAAGAAAAAATATTTGAAATGCCTTAATTACGCTTTTTTGGCCTCCACAACATTGCAATAAAAGGAAATGAAGACATGGTATCTACCTCAAAATGGTATCAATAAAAACATCAGCTCAGAGTGCAAAAAATAAGCTCTCAACCAGCCCCAGATCCTGAAAAATGGAGATACCACAGGTCTGAGAAAATGGTGACACAGGCAAATTATTTTTTCTTTACGAATTTTCGCATTTTTTTTACCACTTAAATAAAAAATAAACTATACATGTTTCGTATCTGCGCGCTTGTACTTACCTGGGGAATCCTGTTATCAGGTTAGTTTTACCATATAGTGAAAATGGTAAATTAAAAACCCAAAAAACAATTGTGGAATTGCACTTTGCTTGCAAGTTCAACTGACTTGCACACAGTGCATCACATTATATAATGAATGATATCATTCAAAATTACAACTTGTCCCACAAAAAAACAAGAGTGCATATAGTTATGTGGACTGAAAAATAAAAAGCTATGTCTCTTAGAAGAAGGGGAGGAAAAAGAAAAAACGGAAAAAGGCCGCGGCGTGAAGTTTTTAAGGGGTATTATTAGATTAACACATACACAGTTTTTATAATTTATCGGTCTTTTGATATGCCATGATTGCATACTTTTCTGTATATTTTTATGGCATCATTTAAGTTTTGGAGTACAATATGTATTTTAATCGTTATTCTTTCTGGAACACTGGTTGTGGACAGAGGGCAATTTATTGCCTTTGAAGAGTGTTTCATATGCCATCTTGTGGTGAAATCCGCATATTACAGGTCACAAAGTATTTTTTTTTAAGGCTGTGTTCACACGTTCCGGTTTTTTCGCGTTTTTTCCCGATAAAAACGCTATAAAATCGCAAAAAAAACGCATACAATAAGCATCCCATCATTTAGAATGAATTCCGCATGTTTTGTGCACATGATGCGTTTTTTTCCGCATAAAAAACGCATCAGGCACAAAATCCGGACATGCTCTATCTTTTTGCGTTTTTTTTGCGGATTTCCCACTCCAAAATGCATTGGGAAGTGTCCGGAAAAAAACGCGGCAAAAACGCGGCAAAAACGCGGCAAAAATGCGGCAAAAACGCGTCAAAACCGCGGCAAAAAACGCATGCGGTTTTCTTGCGGATTTCATGCAGAAAATGTCCGGTTTTTCACAGGAATTTTCTGCATGAATTCCTGAACGTGTGCACATAGCCTAAAAGTTACTCCGTAGTACAGTAAGATCTGCTGTAATATGACGATCGTGTTATTGTGTCGCGTTACCAAAATTCTCCTGTAGCTTATTGATGGATGCATCTGGACTGGTGAAAGATTCAACAGCAAGTACGCTTTAGACTGTTCCTCAGCATACAGGTGCTTCTCACGAAATTAGAATATCATCAAAAAGTTCATTAATTTCAGTTCTTCAATACAAAAAGTGAAACTCATATATTCTATAGAGTCATTACACACAGAGTGATCTATTTCACGTGTTTATTTCTGTTAATGTTGATGATTATGGCTTACAGCCAATGAAAGCACAAAAGTCATTATCTCAGTAAATTAGAATACTTTATAATACCAGCTCGAAAAATGATTTTAAATTCCGAAATGTCCTACTGAAATGTATGTTCAGTAAATACCCTCAATACTTGGTCGGGGTCCATTTGCATCAATTACGGCATCAGTAAACATACACCATATAAGGTACAAAAGGTGCAATGGTGCTATCAGAACAAACTACAGTATTCATATCCGTGCACCAGCCGGACTCTCCCTATCAGATATAGCACATATGAAAAAATGGAGAACGGTCCAGAAATATCAAAAATAACAATTTTATTGAATAAATAACAACTAATCAAAAGTACAAAATACAAAATATAAAAGACTAGGATCGGGAAAAAGGGGGCCCGAAGTCCCGACCAAAAAGATGGAAAAATTGGCCAGCATGGGAAAGACACACAGGCTAAGTGCCATACATAAATAAAGGAACCCTGAGTAATAGATCCGTTTGAGTCCAATGACTATTTACATCAGATATGTAGTGCGCACTACCTTCTGACAACACTCCGGTTCATGTATTATCACGTGACCGCACCTTGACAAAGAAGGCGAAACGCGCGTCGGTGGCGGCAGGGGGCATTGATCCCGACCTGGCAGAAGCATGGGTAAGCAAATGTGATAATACATGAACCGGAGTGTTGTCAGAAGGTAGTGCGCACTACATATCTGATGTAAATAGTCATTGGACTCAAACGGATCTATTACTCAGGGTTCCTTTATTTATGTATGGCACTTAGCCTGTGTGTCTTTCCCATGCTGGCCAATTTTTCCATCTTTTTGGTCGGGACTTCGGGCCCCCTTTTTCCCGATCCTAGTCTTTTATATTTTGTATTTTGTACTTTTGATTAGTTGTTATTTATTCAATAAAATTGTTATTTTTGATATTTCTGGACCGTTCTCCATTTTTTCATATGTGCTATAATTACGGCATCAGTGCGGCGTGGCATGGAGGCGATCAGCCTGTGGCACTGCTGAGGGGTTATGGAAGCCCAGGTTGCTTTGATAGTAGCCTTCAGCTCGTCTGCATTGTTGGGTCTGGTGTCTCATCTTCCTCTTGACAATACTCCATAGATTCTCTACGGGGTTAAGGTCAGGCGAGTTTGCTGCCAATCAAGCTCAGTGATACTGTTGTTTGTAAACCAGGTATTGGTACTTTTGGCAGTGAGGACAGGTGCCAAGTCCTGCTGGAGAATGATTTTTACATCTCCAAAAAGCTTGTCGGCAGAGAGAAGCATGGAGTGCTCTAAAATTACCTGGTTTACAGCTGCGCTGACTTTGGTCTTGATAAAACAGTGGACCTACACCAGCAGATGACATAGCTACTCAGACCTTCACTGATTGTGGAGACTTCACACTAGACCTCCAGTAGCTTGGATTGTGTGCCTCCACTCTTCCTCCAGACTCTGGGACCTTGATTTCCAAACGAAATGCAACATTTACTTTCATTTGAAAACACCTTGGACCACTGACAACAGTCCAGTTCTTTTCCTCCTTGGCCCAGGTAAGACACTTCTGGCGTTGTCTATTGGTCATGAGTGGCTTGACACAAGGAATGCGACACTTGTAGCCCATGTCCTGGAGACGTCTGTGTGTGGTGGCTCTTGAACCAATGACTCCAGCCGCAGTCCACTCCATCTGAATCTCCCAAAATTTTTGATGGCCTTTTCTTAACAATCCTTTCCAGGCTGCAGTTATCCTGGTTGCTTGTGCACCTTTTTCTACCACACCTTTTCCTTGCACTCAACTTACCATTAACATGCTTGGATACAGCACTGCGTGAACAGCCGGCTTCTTTATCAATGACCTTTTGTGCCTTACCCTCAGTCAATGACTGCCTTCTGGACATCTGTCAGTCAGCAGTCTTCCCCATGATTGTGGAGCTACTGAAACAGACTAAGGGACCTTTATAAACACTTGGGGAACCTTTGTAGGTGTTTTTGTTAATTATTCTAATTTACTGAGATAATGACTTTTTGGTTTTCATTGGCTGCAAGCCATAATCATCAACATTAACAGAAATAAACACGTGAAAGGGAAAGAGGGCTTTTGGCTGGTTGATCCCTGGTCAAATCATAAAAAAACTATATAAATGGGGTATCACTGTAATCGTACGGACCTGGAAAATAAAGCTGCCTTATCAGCTTTATCACATGTGGTTTCCTGGGACCTTTGAGAAGGAGAGTCTCTAACTTGTCCATGGTTAAAGTGTCTCCAGTTAAGGCTCCCAACCTCTGAAGATCATCAAGTAGATTTATTAAGGAATATTTGGGGTTTGGAATCATAAACATGGTGTCATCTGCAAAAGTTGCAATCCGAAATTCTGCATCATCAATTTTAGGACCTTGAAAGCTTGAGGTGTGTTGAAGATGATAGCGTAATGGGTTGAGGGCTAAAGTAAATAAAAGATGAGATGGGAGCAACCCAGGTGGGTTCCTCTAAACATGTTGAAGTATGGGGTGTTAAGGTCATTCACTGTTATCTGGGTCACTGCCTCCTGCTGATTAAATGTGAGGAGGTTACAGAATGTAGCCCCAAAATAACTGCGGCATATAGGAATAGCCAGGACACCGTGTCAAAGGCTTTCTCTGCATCATGACCCAACAGCATGGAAGGCGCATGTGACTGATCCTGAGCATATAATGTGGCTGCTACGAACCTTCGTACATATTTAGTAGCATGTCTACATCTAGTCATGCCTTGTTAAGCTGGATTCAAGAGATGTGGTTGACAGCTTTGAAACCGAGTCACAAGGATTTTTGCCAGAAATGTATAGTCTTGATTTAATAATAATTCTTGAATCCAATAATTGATCATCAATATACAACTGAGCTGAGGGTAGTCATGGCTGAGGACTCCCACTCCATCGCACCCTGTCTTCCCCTCACATAAACACGGTGCTCCATAGTCAGCATACCTGTGTCTTCAGGTCCAGCATCGTCAGGTTCTCTTCTGCGCCACTGAAGGCTGTCTGCAGACGATTTTGCAAGAATTGAGACACAGTCCATTCCATCTTTAAACTGAACATCTTTACTGTTTCCTTTTCTCAGCACATCCAGGTATTTCACAGCATAAACCACAGGTTGCACAGCACATGTATCGTCACCTTTCCCTGCACTACTTGCTACATCCTCCAGAAAATCACAGTGTAATAGCGCTTTTGGCGGTACTGCAGCGTCCCCCCTGTCCAGACTCACTGTATTTGGGGTTCTCTTCGTCCATTTCGAACCGGATGAAAGAGTATCAGCCCACGCAATGACCTGCCACATATTGGGCAATCTGCGCCCTACTCTTCTCAGACCGCTTTCTTTCCTCTCCTCCAAACTGCTGCAACACTGATTCTTAATACTGCTCTTCGGTCCTAAGGACCCCCCGAATGGCTGTGCTTCACTGCTTTCTTAACATTGTGTGGCACGGTGTTGCCCAGGCTGGCTAGCCCAAGTGAGGTGCACAGGCGCCCTGGCCCCAACTGAGAACTGTCGGGAAGTCCCTCCTACCTTATCCACCGTGCCCCTATGTTTAACCATCTACTATGTACAATCCCCTACTCTATGTGCCTCCACCTTGTGGCTGAACTAAGCACTGCACTTTCCCTGTAAATAACATTCACAGTGCTATACAACAATATGGATACAGTAATTAGAGATCGCGGTTTACCAGGATGCACTTAAAGGGGTGCAGGCGCACATCAGTCTTTGTAACTCCTTACATTGGTATAATATCAGGTAGTAGAAAGTTATAATATTTGTTGGAATAGCCATCTAAACACGGTCATTTATTGTTTGACGCAGAAGATATCGCCAGTTTCACTTCTTCTTCTGCATCAAGATCATTTGCTTGGCCTGCAGATAATTGATACCCATAATCCTCTGAGGAATATACCACAAAGAGGATAAAAAGTGAATAAGCAATTTATAAATAGTTTAAAAAAATTAATGTTTATTAATACAAATATTAAAAATTATGCAGTAAAAAAGACAAAATGGGACCTCCAAATGATAGAGGGAAGGAAGCCAGCAAACAAAATAATCAGATTGCCAATCAATACATAGAAAGTGCATGAGCTGATTCCCCCCAAAAAGCGGTAAGCAATAAAAATCCTTAGATTCACAGGCCACAGAAAAAAGCAGATGTATAAAGGGTTAAAGTGCAAAGTGAAAGGACGTCTTTGCTAAACTTTTAGCTGTTAGACTGTATTTCAAAAAATGATGCACTTTCTTAGCCTAAATAGGAAAAAACTAAAATAATGCCAGTGTAATGCAGAGTAATATAACAGGTAAATAGACAGCTGGTGCTTAATTAGAAGCTACTCAGAACTGATAAGGGAATCCCACTTTTTTTTACCATGGCATAAATTGCTGTGGAGAGCATAAGGTGCATGTGAATCAAAAAGAAACAATATTGGTAAAGTTACCTGCTATGTGCCGCAATGGGAATGAGGGCTAGTGCCAAAGAATCATGTACTTGTGAGGAATCAGCTGGCAAAGCTTCCCCCAGCACCCGACGAGCGCCGTTTCGCAAATGCTTCTTCCGGGGGCGGGTACAGGTATGTGGGAGTTGAGGTATTTTAAGTGTGAAGGAAGGTGTGCTGATAGGCTGATGGGTCAGAGCAGTGTGAGGCCGTCGGACCTATGTGAGCGCATGAGCCTGGAAACGCCCCCTGTTGACTAAAGGGATCTTCGGAATAGCGCTCTGTGACACGCAGTGGAACGCACTGTGGTCACATGAGTGAGCGCTTCCGGAGGTCAGAGGGAGCTATGAAACCAGCGCATGCGCATCAGGCTACCGAAAGAACTCACAAGGAAAGAGGTCAGGAAATGCCAGGGAGCGATAAGCTCAAGTGAGTGCAATGTAGACATGCCCACCTGCACTGGGGAGGATATATGGAGTCGCGTCATCACAAAGGCTGATAAAATACCGATGGACCTGAAGAGAAGAGGAGGGGGATCTACCCATCAAAGAAAACAAGAAATATATATATATATTTATATATAAGTTATAACATCACTACCGAAGCTACCGCCTCACCAACACCGGAGCTCCTGCAACCCTCCACCTATTGTCTCCTTCCCCATAATCCTGTAGAATGTAAGCTCGCAAAGGCAGGGTCCTCGCCCCTCTGTATCAGTCCGTCATTGTTAGTTTGTTTACTGTATGTGATATATGTAACTTGTATGTAACCCCTTCTCATGTACAGCACCATGGAATCAATGGTGCTATATAAATAAATAATAATAATAACACGGGAAGCTGTGGACCCGGGCGCAAAAGGCATAAGGTTACTACAACAGGCTCGCTATGATGAGAAGAAGGGAGGGGGGTGCCGTGACGTAAGAAAAAAGGGGTATCCGATCGACAAAGAACACACCCCCTAGGCACGGGGAGGCGTCCAAAGTGTCATCATAAAAAAAACCCACACATAAACAAAGCATGAAAAAAAAGGGGGAACTGCTTGCTAGATAAAGGGCAGTCATTACTTGTCTCACACTGGTAACTCCCCCATCATTTACAATAATCTCTGGAGGTGGATCCTCAGGAAGATCTATGTCCGGCCCAGAGATCTTAACAGCTCATTTACATATTAAAAATTTGTATTTCTCTGGAATAAGACATCAGATCACAGATATCATGGTTTCATTTTATTCAGCTTCCCCTGACCTGCATGCCCATAGGAGAGACCATCCTACTGACTGATTCCCTTTAACTGGAGTCCATTTAGCTGGTGTCTGCTCATACATCACGTTTACAGCAGGTCATAACAGCCAGAGGTGATCTACTAAAGAAACATATCATGAAGATGATGAATTATTCTGAGACTTTAGCTTTATATTTGCAGAATCCTAGTCTTATTAATTGTGTTGAGCTGTTTTAATTGTTGCTAATAAGCTTAATTTGCAATGTGAGTCCAACAGTTTGCATGCTGGTTATGGCTGTCAGTTTGCTACGTAACATTTGGCTTTATTAAATTCAAGCATAAAATTTCTTATTGACCAGATGATGCATGTATAAGGTGACGTGCTGGTAGTATATATCTATGGATGTGCCAGCTGTAGTACTCTGGGATTTGATGTCAATAAAATGGGCCTAAATATATAGATCCGGACCTTTTTTAACACCTTTGCGACATGCGCAGTACTAGTACTGCGTATGCTGTGTCTTCCCCTTTGACATGGGCTCCGGCGGTGAGCCCACATCTTTTCTGGCACATGTCAGCTGTTTCGAACAGCTGACATGTGCCCACAATAGCAGTGGGTGGAATCACGATCCACCCGCAGCTATTAACCAGTTAAATGCCGCTGTCAAAACTCTGACAGCTGCATTTAAATCGCGCTTCCGGCCATTGGGCCGGAAATACGCACACCGGTGACCCCCATCATGTGATCGGGGGTCACCAATGAGTTGACATGACAACCAGAGGTCTCCTGGAGACCTTTATGGTTGTCACTAAAGGCTTGCTGTGAGCACCACCCGGTGGTCGGCGCTCATAGCAAGTCAGCAATTCTGCTACATAGAGGTGAAATGAACATCCGATCGGGATATGGCAGCTTCTAATCTCTTATGGAGACTATTGAAGCATGGCAAAAGAAAAAAAATAATGTTTTTAAAAATATTAAATAAATTTAAAAATTGAAAGTTTAAATCACCCCCTGTTAGGTGTCGAGTTCCCGCTTCCCCCCACATATGGAGTATCGGCTTACTCAGGACAAATTGGACAACAACTTTCGGGGTCCACTTTTGTCTTTTTACCCTTGGGAAAATTAAAAGAAATTGTTGCTAAAAAATCATTTTTGTGACTAAAAAGTTAAATGTTCAGTTTTTCCTTGTTGCATCTGCTGCTGTGGAATACCTGAAGGGTTAATAAACTTCTTGAATGTGGTTTTGAGCACCTTGAGGGGTGCAGTTTTTAGAATAGTGTCATTTTTGGGTATTTTCAGCCATATAGACCCCTCAAATTAACTTCAAATGTGAGGTGGTCCCTAAAACAAATGGTTTTGTAAATTTTGTTGTAAAAATGAGAAATTGCTGGTCAAATTTTAACCCTTATAACGTCCTAACAAAAAAAAATGTGTTTCCAAAATTATGCTGCTGTAAAGTAGACATGTGGGAAATGTTATTTATTAACTATATTGTGTCACATAACTCTCTGGTTTAACAGAATAGAAATTGAAAATTTAAAAATTGTGAAATTTTCTAAATGTTTGCTAAATTTCTGATTTTTTCACAAATAAACGCAAAAATTATCGATCTAAATTTACTGCTAACATGAAGCCCAATATGTCACGAAAAAAAAGAAAGATCAGAATCGCTAGGATCTGTTGCATTGTTCCCGAGTTATTACCTCATAAAGGGACACTGGTCAGAATTGCAAAATATGGCCAGGTCGTTAATGTCAAAATAGTCTGGGTCATGAAGGGGTTAACCTGATCGCTAAACAGCATAGGGAGAAAAAAGTAAAAATGCCAGAAAGTTTTATTTGGTCACCGCGGCATTGCATTAAAATGCAATAACAGGCGATCAAAAGATCGTATCTGCACCAAATTGCTATCAATAAAATTGACAGCTCGGCATGCAAAAAATAAGCTTTCACCCAACCCGAGATCACGAGAAATGGAGACACTGGATGTCAGAAAATGGTGCAATTTTTTTTTTTTTTTAACAAACATTTGGATTTTTTTTCACCACTTCAATAAAAAGGAACCTAAACATGTTTGATATCTGTGAACCCGGAGAATCATAATGGCAGGTCAATTTTAGCATTTAGTGAACCTAGTAAAAAAAAATTTTTTAAAAACTTTGTGGAATTGCACTTTTTTTTGCAATTTAACCGCACTTGGAATTTTTTTTTCCATTTTTGAGTACACAACATGGTAAATCCAATGGTGTCGTTCAAAAGTAAAACTCGTCTCGCAAAAAAACAAGCCTTCACATGGCCATATTGATTGAAAAATAGAAAAGTTATGGTTCTGGGAAGAAGGGGAGCGAAAAACAGAAACGCAAAAATGTAAAAGGGCAAGGTATTGAAGGGGTTAAAAGCCATATCTTCCATTCTTGCAGTGACACACGTCTGGAGAGTCAGCCCGTGCCGGGGTCTCTTAGGTTGACATCTCTGTCTGATATGTCCAGCGTGATTCAGCAAATTCGTCCAACAGTGTAAACTCGTGAAACATTTGGGTCACTTACTGCCCGTCTGCTCCAGTTTGGTCCCGACTAACCTAAGGACAGTAATAACCATAATTAATCATTTCCACGTTTGTTCACCCTACATTAAACATATAACCATTCTTTACTTTGAAAATATCAGACTGGCTAATCCAGATATTAAAATGGGCATATTGGGTCCAATGACTCGAGCGACGTTGTTCACATCGGTATGAGTGGACATAATGGAGTTAGAGGTGCCTGACTCATTAGGAGATACATCTTTCCAGGCACGTCTGAAGAGTCGAAGAGACATGCTCCTTACCAGAAATCTTACCTCTGTCAGGGAATGGAGTAAGATTTGTCTGTCTCAGCTCATCATGAATTACACAAGTGAGCATCACCATTGCACCCCCGGTCTCTCCTCTGCTTTGGCCATATGGTGGAGCTGGCTGAAGCTGGGGTGAAAATGCCAAATTTTGCAACATTTTTGTGCAACTCTGCATTGTGCAAATATTTAGTAACTTTTCGAAGCTTTTTTATATCAGAATTCTAGCGTAATCGCTTTCATGAATCGGAAGCTTTCAATCCATGTCTGCAAAACCTTTGAAAAATAATTATTAAACCATTCTCACGTAAATTGTCAATGTTTCCACACCAGCCTCATCAGGTCTGAGAGACCGATTTAACCCCTGGGAGTGACAGGATAAGTGATTGGGATTGCTAAATTTCACTTGGATTTCTTTCATGTGTATACTAGGCTCGAGGAACTAATTGGCTCAACCAGAAAAAGCCGGGAGTGATTCTAGAAATGCAGGAATGCTGGATATCATTGCAAAGTAAAGTTTTCTAATATTTTTGGCAACTGTAACTCTTATTTTTGGATAGATAGGTTTGGGTCGTTGGCCTATGCTTCCTTTTCAGATGCGGTTTTCTCTATGGTTGATTCATTAAAGGTATATAGAGGTGTAAAGTGTGTGTACTTTAGTAGACAGCAGGCATGACACTTAAGTAATACATCGTCTGCACAATCCGGAGTCAGAAACTTCGCGGTTACACATTACTTCTATATTACATGTTACAACAGTCCAGCAAACCTTTATGGAAGCTCCATCTTCCCCCGTGAGGACTGCATGGGTTGATGTGTATCATGGGTTGATGCGTATCATGGGTTGATGTGTATCATGGGTTGATGTGTATCATGGGTTGACGTGTATCATGGGTTGATGCGTATCATGGGTTGACGTGTATCATGGGTTGACGTGTATCATGGGTTAATGTGTATCATGGGTTGACGTATATCATGGGTTGACGTGTATCATGGGTTGACGTGTATCATGGGTTGATGTGTATCATGGGTTGATGCGTATCATGGGTTGATGTGTATCATGGGTTGACGTGTATCATGGGTTGATGCGTATCATGGGTTGACGTGTATCATGGGTTGACGTGTATCATGGGTTGATGTGTATCATGGGTTGACGTGTATCATGGGTTGACGTGTATCATGGGTTGACGTGTATCATCGGTCGATGTGTATCATGGGTCGATGTGTATCATGGGTCGATGTGTATCATGCGTTGACATGTATCATGGGTTGACGCGTATCATGGGTTGACGCGTATCATGGGTTGATGTGTATCATGGGTCGATGTGTATCATGGGTTGATGTATATCATGTGTCGATGTATATCGCTACAGCCCCTCACAGCTCGTCTCAATGTCCAGTTGATTTGTGAGGAACTCACTGGCTTAGGTGCATCGCTATGACTTCTCACTACTATTCCCCAAGAACGCTTGATCAGGGTCACACGCTCCTTCCTGTGGCACTGCATCTGCAGTTCCCCATAGAACTCAAGTCCCAGCCAGGCCATCTTTTCCTTTAGGATCCCCAGATCTGGCTACACTCTACCTTCTTATCTAACATAGATAACATTTGCTGTAGGCCCCACCTGCCTGTGGTAAATCATTCGGCCACTTAGTCCTTGCATTAGGCCCCCTTGCATGAGATAAAAAATCCACTCAGTCCTTGATTCCTTCAGAACATGCCATCCAATATGGTTTCAACATTCTTTGGACACAAACTCCCATTGCAATGCTGGTTCTGCATGCAGCAGAAACATAGGTCCTTCACTTCTCAATACGTTTCCCTATCTACCTAACAACAGGAACTCCTCCCATGATGGGCTGTCCCCAATGCTTAAAGGGGTATTCCCATCTCCAAGATCCAATCCCAATGTGTAGTAGTTATAATAATAATTATATTAACAAATAGCTCCAATTATAAATGTAATATCGTTCTTCTGATTCGCTATGTTGCTTACCCCATGTGCAGGCATTACAGTAGCTTAGGTATCCATGGTTATAACAACACACATAGTGACAGTTAGTTGTTAGTGGCTGTAAGTGCGGAGCATGAAGATAATGGCTCTCTGCTCTTTCACTGGTGGTCTGTCCAAGGATGCACCTTCAGTTGAAAATAGCACTGGCCCGAGGGGCCCCCGAGGGCCTGCTTTCTGTGCCGGGAGGATTCTTTATTGAGTTCCGCTGCTATATTGCTGTCAGATTTACATCACTTCTATCTGTACATGGTATTGGCTTGTCCCTTTTATAATATTTCCATATTGTGCAGTCTCATCCTGGTTTTTGAGAATCTCGGTGCGTCATTCCATGGATCGTACATTTGTCTCTTATTTTGGGGGCAAAACCTGGTGGTCATATACATCTGTGTGTATATTTCAGTTGCTTCGAACTCTGTCCTATTTGTGCTGTTGGTAATTTTTGAAGGTTATTAAATATTTATAATCTAAGTAAAAGCGGTTCAGTTTCTCTGCGTATAACTTTCTCCCGGCAGTACATGGGGCAGGCTTAGTAACATGGCAATTGGCGACATGGGCACAATGCAGTTTGTGTTGTTAAATCTGCATTAATTAAAATAACATTGTTGTAAAATCACATCAACTTCATATTAATACTCTGTGATATGTCCATGTACTCTAGTAAAAGATATTGTATGTGTTCCCCTTACTGTTTCCCACGGCTGCATGGCTAATCAGAATGTCACTTTTCCTGGATTTCCTTTTTGATTATAAGAATGAGAGCTAATATTTATTTGTTTTTCCAGGATCAGCAACTACTTTAGACGCTGACCAGAGAATAAAGACAATTGTAATAGCCACTAATGAACCAGGTAAAACATTTAAAAGAGTTTTGTTTATTTTTCTCCTTTTTAATTGAATAGTAGAGGACTGGTAGTGGCTGACTACCGGCCCATTGTAAAGTCTGCCAATCTCCTATTGATCTTTGCGGTCATGTAATTGCTTCTGAGAGCGATTTTCTCACAAATGTCGGTGTCCCTTCGGAGCTGATTCCCTCTCTCCTGCCCTACTCTGTAGATAGAGTGTCACCAGGTGGCAGGTGACAGATGTGAAAGGTGAAAGGTGGCAGATGAGGTTTAACAATGATAAATGTAAGGTTATACACATGGGAAGAAGGAATCAATATCACCATTACACACTGAACGGGAAACCACTGGGAAAATCTGACAGGGAGAAGGACTTATTATTATGAGATGTTGTTGCATTATAAGTTCACTTGTTGAGTGGATGGGTAGGAGGGTAATATATAAATGAGAAGAATAAATAGCATTGTTATTGCATTTTTCTCCAAACCATCCAGATATGTATATAAACCAGGATAAAAAGGAAGTGTTCTATATAGTAAAGGATGTTGTTATACATAATAAGAGAGGACGTTGTGTAATATGAGACAGTGCTATGCATATAAAAGGAATGAGGCTATGTATGAATGGACGGTGCTATATATAATAAGAAAATGCACTATGTAATAAGGGACAGTGCTATATATAATTAGAGAGGACAATATGCAATAAGGAACACAGCACTGTAATAGTGGTGGGGAGGAGAGAGAGGGAGGTTTGGAAGCTTACCACGTTAAGAGTCACTGGATCAATGGTTTAGCTGGAGTTTGTCCTGAGGGTGCCGCTCCCACTGGTGATCACAGGCAGATAGTGGAGGAAAAGGAAGTGTGTCGGCACATCCATCCAGGATATAAGTAAAATATTTATTGAAAAATAGATTAAAACATGATAAAATGAAACCTCAGGAAACCTGACGCGTTTCTGGTGTATGCAACACTCATATTCATAGGAGAACTTTTTGTATGTTTGGAGATGTCCTTGGTCGTCATAACGGTGTAAATACTTTGATAAGCCACTGTAGTTCCTTCAAAGTCACTTCAAATGTGATGTGGTCTCTAAAAAAAGGAATTGGTAAATTTTGTTGGAAAAGTGAAAAATTGCTGATAAACTTTTAACCTTTGTAAAATAGGTTTAAAAAATTAAGCCGATGTAAAGTAGATATGTGGTAAATATGATTTATTCGCTATTTTGTGTAGTAAAACTCTCATTTAAGGGCAAACAAATTCAATTTTTTTTGTAACATTTTCCATATTTAAAAAAAAGCCCCAAATCATATTGACCTAAATTTACCATTAACAAGAACTACAATGTGTCGCGAAAAAAAAAAGAATCTCAGAATAACTGGGATGTATTGAAATATTCTAGCTATTTCCAAATAAAGTAACACTGGTTAGATTTGAAAAATGTGGCCTGGTCAGGAAGGTGAAAACTGGCTGGGGGTGAACGGGTTACATGAGATTAATGGTGTCTAGAATAAACATCTATCCAAGGAATACACAAGAAATGTTATAATGGCCTACAACATGTGCTCTTTTTCTATTATCTTCTGTGATTGTCTAATAAATTGAAATATTCAACATTGGTATGCAGAAAGAATAGAATTCTAGAAATAAATACAGTTCTCGTGTTTCTTTTGTAATCAACAGGTACAGATGAAAGAGAAGAGAAGACAGACACAGTAACACCACTACTAGCGAAAAATCAGGAGCCCGATAGTGGAAACGAGCTTTCCAGCTCCAGCCTAGATAGCCATGATTCTGCTGCAGTGAGTACCGAGCTTCCAAGTGAAAGCAATCTTCCAAAGACAGATGATTATTCTCTGTCCCACGAAGAAAGTCCATCACCCACCATCACACTAGAGTTGTCCAATTCTCTAAAAGAGCATGAGCAAAGCAAGACCTCTGGATCAAGAAGAAACAGTATGCAGGATGTGGCAAAGGAGAATGGTGTGAAGAGTTGTGAAGATCCACTGGCACATAGTGAGGAAAGGAAATCTCTGGAAGTTGAATTAATTAAATGTATCGAAGAATTTCGAAAGATTAGAATACCAGTAGTGTTCCCCAACAAGAAGAGACATTGGCAGAATGAACTTCTCATGAAATATGAGCTGTAAGAACCAAACATAGCTATGCAGAAGCTCTATAATCACCAGGACTCTGACAAGGGACCTGGACCCACAGCTAAATGCAATGCAACCTTCTCAGATAACCAAGATTTGGTGACTAATAGGGTTTTGGGGCTTTATCACACAGCGGAATCGTATGCTGACAAAAGGGTTCTTGTCTGATGCAATATGTACAGGGATGTTCACTTCTAGAAGAGATGTCCCATGTGTACACTGCATTGGTTAGAACATGGAAAGATTGTTTTTCTAATGAAGGTGTATTCAGACAGAAAATTTTAGCTTTTTTGTTGTTTCTTTTAATAAATAAACCATATATACCTTTATGAGGATCCTGCAGCTTAATGGGGCTTTCTGCCACTTCGATATTAATCACCTACCAATATGATGCTGGGCAGTCTAGCTGTCAATTATTCAATTACTGACAGAAGCTTCTAAAAGACAGTATATCACAAAGTACCGGTGGGCCCCCAACAACATGATCATGGGGCGCCCATGGACTGCCATGACAGTCGGTATGGGGGGCCAGGAAAGGCCCCTGTTATTTCCATCTTGGTGTTATTGTGAAACCTAGTCAAGGTTTTGGCTTCATCAGAGACCTGTAATATTCACTAAAACACTGCAATACTGGGTTATTGTACTGTATAAAATTAGCAATTCAGTTTGCTGAAATAGACAGCAGAAAAACTAGTAACTTTGAAAGGGAAAGTTTACAGGAAATTTGAACAACTCCCTTCCCTGCCCAGAATGAACATTTTCCAGCCCTGTGAATGTATAGGAGGGGAGATCATGTTGGTTTTTATTTAAAAAGTAATTGACCCTCAATAAAATGATCTAAATGTAACAACTAACAATATAATAAATGGTTTTATATGGCAGATATGGGAGAGGGTTGACCGGAGCTCTGTCCACTTCAAGAAGTGGGTTAATTGCTAAAAGTTGTTTTTGCGTGATGATAGTGTTTGCATATATTATATATAAAAGTGTATTTTATCCTTATGGCCAGTGTGTGTCAGGTTCTTGGAGGGTTAAACACAAGGCCACCCTCAGGATAGCTCCAAGCAATGAGAATCGCCTTATCGCGGTTGCCGGGTACACATGAATTGGCCAATTTATGCGCTAAGTATTCTCAATTTTTCCTACTTTCTAGTGCAGTAATGCAATTCAAATTTCATATATTTCATGTTTTCATGCTATAGCACTACAGAGTGCTGCTTTGTTGGTTATGTATGGAGATGGCTACTCTTAATAAGCACCTGTACACACCTGATTTTTGATTGGAAGTGACGGTCAGTCTTTTGATAGCTGACAAAATACAAAGCTGACATCAACCCCACAAATATTACCCCTCTTCCTCTGCTGGATATGAAACTTATGAGGGAGCCTACGCAATGTTTTTTATTTAATTCTTTATTTTACACAGGAGGGACACAGCCGGTGCTGAATACAACTCCCATCTTTGGCGCCTGGTCGTGCTGATCTTAGGGAGACCATGCAAAACTGATGGGAGCTGCCTTAAGCAGCCAGCGCCTGGGAACTGTCCTGCTTCTTCCCAGGTGCTGGTATGTGTCACACAGATGCACTGATGGCATACGAATGTGACACATGGACACACGGATACATGGACGTGACGCGCCTGCCAGGACCATGGAGTACCCGGAATCGGACCGGACAGTTCTATGGGGGAGGTCACGGGACCGTGATCCGTTTCCGTGGCCCTGGCCATGTCATAAAATGGAGGATAATTATGTGGTGTTCGACAAAGGGTGGCCTACGCTGTGGGTTAGGTCCACTGGGGCTGATGGTGATGCAGCAAAGATGGTTCAGCTCCCCACAGGTAGAGCGGGGCCCCAGGGCAAATATATTTGATTGTTCAGATGGTGGTGAACGTTGGGCTGCAGAGAATAAGTGAAGGACACAGAGTGGTGCAGTTTTCTGTAACTTTTACTTGAAAGTAGATGTAATCTGGGGTACCAATTACAGATGACGGATTGAGTCCGGCTTGCCTGGAGGCTTTCAGGGGATCCTCCCTGCCAGGTGGGGTTGGGGATCTTCCTTCTGCGCTCTCTTTTAGGGTCCCTGTTCCTAAAAAGATGGTGTGAGCCTATTGCACGGGCACTGTCCTTTTTACTGTTAGCCCCGGGCTCTTGGTCTAATACCGTGCCTTCAGGTGTTAGGTGTGGCTAGGGTGCGTGCAGTCCCTTGCCCTCCAAATTCGGCTGTCAGGGCGTACAGCACCCGCCCAGAGAAGGACTCTGGCATCCCTTTTTGTCAGCTACACGCTCTGTGGTCAGCTATGCGCAGTTTTTATTTCCCTGAGCTCTTGTCTCTGCTCCTGTCCCTTCCCTCTCCACAGACCAACTGCCAACTCTCCTCTCTCACTGTCCTGTCACGAGCTCCAGCTGGCTACCATTTCCATGACAACTCCCCTGTTTTCTCTCTCAGCTGACAGAATTTATAAGGAAACTCCCCTTTTTGGCCTGGAGCAGGAATTGACATGTACACTGTGTTACCTGGCATGGGGACCTTCCTTCTTGCCTCCAGGCATGACATCACCCCTTAGAGGGAGGCAATGTCACTGTGGCAACCGAACTCTGGGGTGCCACAGATGTCACAGGGATGTGACATACATACATAATGGACACTGACCATGGATCTTACCAGTATTGTTTTTTCCTGTGCATGAATCACCAGGACGTGTGAAGGAGGCCTAGAGCTGGGAGCCCTCACTAGTTACAGAAACTTGTGTCTCTGATGTTATATAGCAGTCTGTGACGAATATTATATTTATACATATATTGCTCACTGCCATATAACCAGAACAGACCCCTGAATTATCAGACCTCAAACCAGTCCAGCCCAGGGGTTCACACAAATATACATCATACTGATAGAGAAATGTCACCATACAGGCCACAAACAATATATACAGAGCTCAAAAAATACCAAAATATCAGGGGTGTAATGATTGCTGTCGCAGAGGTCATCATGACCGCTATCGGGCCCATGTGGGTGAGGGCCCTCCGATACCAGCGTAAACTTCAACTGGATGTGCATTCTCAGATGAAGTGCATTGCGGCGCTGAGACTCACTGGGTCCGTGCGCGGCAATACACCCTGCCAGCAAATCGGAGGACAACAGCTGATGTGGGTGTGCATCGGACTAAAGGGCACATGGCAGTAACGTCTTGCACTCCCATTGCTTGCCACGGCTGGGTACTGCACACCCACACCCTATTGATATGAACACTAGGGGTTTGTGCAGTACCCAGCCGTGGTCACTATACAGTCAATAGAGCTGTGCAGCTCTGCAACCTGCAACTGAGCACTTCCAGCCGCCATGAATACCGGGAACAGCTGATCAATACCCCCACTGATCAGATATTGATGACCCATCTTGAAAACAGGCCATCAATTTTAAAGTTCCAGCAACCCCGTTAAATCTTCTTCACATTATATTTTTCAGTCTTTTTAGTCTACAGCTTTTTTGCTGTATGAAATAGGCAAGAAGACTGCACTACTGCATATAGAGGCATCCCGTTACAGAAATGTATACCCACCAAATCCGTTTTTTAATAAGTGAGCCTATGATGGGTGACATGGCCTTTGTGACAGGCACCTGATAATATGTATTTCTGTGTATTTCCAGTCACGTAGTGTGAAAAAAGTTTTACACGCAATCACAAGTATACACTGATATACAGTATAGTGTATGTAAGGAGGGGGGCAGACAAGCCGTAAGTCACGGCTTCATTTATTGTGAGTACTGAACCCCCACTGGCTCCCGACAAGTAACTAAAATGATAGGGACAGTTCAAAATAGTTTTACAAAATCCAAACAGAAAACAGAAGCCAATGCCATAAGGTAAATGAATCAAAACTTTATTAACAAAAAAATCTAAAATAGTGTAAAAATGGAGATACAAATACAAAATTCAACTGTCCAAATTGGGTAATACACCCATTAGTAATACTAGCTTAGTGCATTTCAGTGACCTCAGGGATATATGCACACTTATACTCCCACACAATATTTGGGGACTTTGTAGGCTAAAACTAGCCATTTAAAGTGAAAGCTTGTACTATATCTTTTTCTATGTACTTAGGTCCACTAATGCTTTAATATATGAATCCCATGGAAGTTTTTACCCAAATCTTAGTTAGTTATTTAAAATTTGACTTATTTCTTCCATATGTGAATTCTGTGTGAAAGCGCCATACATGGAATGGTTTTACAACTAGAGTTGAGGGATGAGCAGTTTATGATGACATTAATTACTAATGGGTGTATTACCCAATTGGAAGTTGAATTTTGCATTTGTATCTCCATTTTTACATTTTTACACTATTTTAGGTTTTTTTTGTTAATAAAGTTTTGATTCATTTTACCTTATGGCATTGGCTTCCGTTTTCTGCTTGGATTTTGTACTGCTTTGAGAAGCACCTTCAATTAAGCCTTTCATTTGTAGGTTTATCAAAATAGTTTTAGTTGACTTATCCTTTACAGATTGCACAAAAGCAGAACTGTTCTAAAAATATGCAGTGTTTGGTCTTTCCACCTTTTTTCCTGTTTTGTCTAAGCTGTGGTGCAGCGGTGTCCACACTATAGTATGCAGGGATGAGGCAGTGACCCAGGAAAAGTTTAAAGTCTCTTTTAATAATCAGCGTACTCACAAACAGAAAGTAAATCGGATCCTCCGAATTGCATCTGGGAAAACAAACACAGTCTGTGACCGGTTGCTGTGGGCGACTGCACCTCCGTGTACCCTAGGGGTGCCAAGGCCTTTTGGCTCCGCTTCGCCCTGTGTTGCCTCAGGTTGAGTTATGCAGAGCCTTCTGCTCTGCCTGCTTGCAAGACCAAAACTGACACACCCAACCCTCTGCTGTAGGGTTTTTTACAAAAGAACCTGTGGCCATCGGCCACATGGAAAACCTGGGTCTGGGGAGGAAACGGACTGCCCCACTACCATCCAGTAGTTTCAAAAATAAAAGCCCAGAGCAGGTTTTCTTAAATCTGCCTTGAACAAATAGCTTGCTCAAGATCAACACTTTTATTCTGCATTGCGATCACAGCTATGCCTGTGATTGCAATGCACTCCCATGGCCTCCACATGCTTCTTTGCACATCCTGGGAGACACATAGCGACCTTCTCATATAAAACACCAGTCACTGCCTTACATATCCCCCTCTGTTCAAACTTGTGGGGTAGAACATTTGTCACCATACAGGGGGCCTGTGACAGGGCATCTGCATTTCCCTGTGACTTCCCCGCATGATGTTCCACTGAGAAACTAAAGTTTTGTAGGGACAGGAACCATCTGGTGACCCGAGCATTCCTTTCTCTAGTATTTCTCATCCAGATGTGGAATAAATGGTCCGTTACTAAACGAAACTGGCTCCTGAGGAAATAGAAGCATAGAGATTTCAAGGCCCATTTAATCGCCAAGCACTCCTTATCCACTATGCTATAATTTTTCTCATACCGGGGTCAGTTTCCTGCTCAAGTAGATGACTGGATGCTCATCCCAGTTTACCTCGTGCGACAGCACCGCTCCCAGACCTACCTCTGAGGCATCTGTGTGCACGATAAAGGTTTCATTGAAGTTGGGGCTGTCCACACAACGCCGACTACAAGGACTGGAATGCTTCCTCCGCTTGAGGATTCAATGGGACAATAACTGACTTCTTACCTTTTAACAGGTCAGATAGGGGTGTTGATTTACCTGCAAAATTGGGTATAAACAGCGGTAGTACTCAATGATGCCAAGGAATGCCCTCACCTATTTGGTACTTAAAGGCTTGGGCCAGTTTTGAGTGGCCTAAATCTTGTTTACTTGGAGTTTGAAAACCCCGCGGCCGCTCACGTAACCTAAGTACCGGGCTTCAGTGAGTCCTATCACGCATTTCTTAGTGTTTGCTGTTAACCCCGCGATTCTGAGAGACTCCAGCACTGCTTGTACGTGGGACAGGGGGGTATCCCAGTTGGTACTAAAGATGACTATGTCATCCAAATAGGCCAACGCGTATTTCCAATGAGGCTCTAACACAATGTCCATCAGTCTCTGGAATGTGGCCGAAGCTCCATGTAACCCAAAAGGCAAGACAACATTCTAAAAGAGACCCTCTGGTGTGATAAAAGTGGTCTTTTGCTGATGCCATTAACTGGACCTGCCAGTAACCTTTGGTGAGATCGAGTGTGGTGAAGTATTGGGCCTCCCCCAATCTCTCAATTAGCTCATTCACCCGGGCATTGGATAGAGATCAAACTTAAATACCTCAATCAATTTCCTGAAGTCATTATAAAAACATAAAGATCCATCTGGCTTTGGAATCAGCACAATGGGGCTAGCCCACTCACTCCAGGATTCCGCAATGACTCCTAACTGGAGCATTTGTTTCACTTCAGCCGTGATGGCTTTCCTCCGGGCTTCTGGCACCTGCTACAGTTTGATCTGTACCCTTACCCGGGGCTCCTTGACTATGTCATGCTGGATCACCAAGGGCCACCCCAGCATCTCTGAGAATGCATCCGTATTCTGTTGTACCAGTGCCAGAGCCTCCCGTCGCTGCTGTTTGGTGAGCGCGTCATTAATTTTAACCTGTCCTTGACCGATGCCAGTGGGTTCACCGGTGGCATGACCGGAGTCACCTCCGTGTCCAAACACTCCCGGTCCTTCCAGGCTTTTAGCAGGTTGACATGGGATAGTTGCTCCATTTTCCTTTTTCCGGGTTGGTACAACCTATAATTCTCTTCTCCCACCTTCCACTGTATCTCGTAATGCCCCGGCCACTTGGCCATGAACTTACTCTCTAGAATAGGCACTAGTACCAACACTCGGTCCCCTTTTTTAAAGGTACTGACTATGGCTCTCTTATTGTTCGTGTGGCTCTGTGCAGCCTGGGAATCCATTAGATGGTCTTTTTCTATGGGCCATACTGCCGCAATCCAGTACTGCATACTTGCCACATGCTCAATTGTGCTTCGATGCGGAGTGGGGCCCTGTTCCCATGTCTCCTTAGCTACATCGAGCAGTCCTCTCGGATGCCTGCCGTACAACAGCGCAAACGGGGAAAAACTTATGGACGCCTGTGGTACTTCACGCATAGCGAACATCAGATAGGGCTAAAACATGTACCAATCCCTCCCATCCTTGGCTAACACCTTTTTCAGCATGGCTTTGAGGGTCTTATTAAACCTCTCCACCAACCCGTCGGTTTGTGGGTGATACACGAGTGTACGTAGCTGTTTAATCCAGAGCAGCTTACATAGCTCCCTGGTCACCTTGGACATAAAAGGAGTCCCCTGATCTGTAAGGATCTCCTTTGGTAGCCCAAGGCGACAAAACATGGCAAATAGCTTGCGGCTATTAGCTTTGCAGGTGTGCGGTGGAGAGGTATCGCTTCTGGGTACCATGTGGCATAGTCCACTATGACCAAAATATGTTGATGGCCACGGGTAGATTTCACTATGGGGCCTACCAGATCCATTGCGATCTGCTCAAATGGTACCTCTATGATGGGCAGAGGTACCAATGGACTCCGGTAGTTTGCGGTGTGTGCGGATAGTTGGCATTCCAGACATGTGTCACAGTACCTCTGGACCTCCACGTAGACCCCAGTCCCAAAAAATACTGCAGAATGTGCTCCTGTGTCTTTTTGGCCCCTAAGTGCCCTCCTAGCATGTGGGTGTGAGCCATGTCGAGCACATCCAACAGTAGGATTGGGGCACCACCTCATCCCGGACCTTATCCACCTGGTATAACAACTACTGGATTATTACCATGCGGGGAAAAATTGTCTCAGCCCCTGAGTGCTGAGCTACTCCACTAAATTCAATCACCCTTTCTTGTGCCCAGGCCAGGGAGGGATACTGGAGCTGAACTGTCCTGAACTTACCTGTGGACATTTCCAGCTCGAGGATCGGTTGGGTCTCCTTGACCTTGCCTGCCAATACCTTTAGGGGAAGCCTATCATGGTTACACTCTGTCCCTATGTTGGCGACCCCTATGACAGGTATCCCTGACTCGGGATATTCAGGTTCTGCACCCAGAATTGCATTTACCTTGGGAGGATTAACCCTGGTCTCCCACAGGGAACAGAACAGGGGCAAGTCTCTTCCCAATACTGCCCCATATGGGAGAGTCTTTACCACTCCCACCACATGTTTGATTTCTCCACTTGCTGTGGAAAAAGTAACCTCTGCATTCGGGTACTCTGGAAGTTCCCCATGGATACATACCACCCCCACTTTCCGTCCATTGGGGTTGTCCCCGGCAACAAAGGACCCATGATCCAGAGTCACTAAGCTCCCCGAGTCTAAGAGAGCCTCCGTCTGGTACCCGTTGACGAGTACCTGGCACAGTTGGGGCTCGCTGCTGGCCTTGCCTGTAGTTGCAGTGTTGATGGGCTGAGTGTACATAGACACTCGGTGAATACCAATTAGACAAACAATACACAGGGTTAATAGTTCCAAACCCCTGTGCCCATCATGAAATAAGTGTAAATAGTCCCATGCAAAGAATATATAAACCTATAAATAACTTTTGCATAATAGAACTAGAGTAATAAAAAAGTATTAACTTTATTGAATAATAGCAATTAAAATCATAAACAATATTAATAAATGGTGAACAGTACCAGATGAAACAAGGCGCCACAGACCAGAGGAAAGTTACCGTATATATACAAAAATGTGAACCATATCGCCAGAAAATATATACACCCTGTGACTAATTAATACCTAATGCCATAAGAGGACAAAATGGCCATATAGAAAATCCACACACGTGTTAATGAAGAGATGGCATAGTAGTGGTACGTATAAAATAATAATAATTATCTCTGGTCTGATGGTGCCACGGCCCCTACGCGCGTTTCGGATGTCTATGCCTTCTTCCGGGGGAGTCAATAGTGAAATATATCGTGGCACTACTGTGTCGGTGCTCAAGAGAGGTTTCCCACACCAGTATATATAATAAGTAAATAACTTGGCACTCAACTAAGTGGGTAGTGAAAAATTGAACAGAAAATCTTTTATTACTTGTAACAGCAGTCAACCATTCAACCAGCGGCGGACACCGCGTTGATGTACACCATTTGCTCTCATTATACCGATCATTAATCGCTCCTCCGGGGTTGCATATGTGCATATATATATTTCTGCTTCGGCCAATATATTTCTGCTTCGGCCATTATATTCTACTCCAGGTTATTTGTCGGACACCATTCCTTATATCTAATACGGGCATCATTATAGCACCCTGTATGGGTCTCATTATTTCTTACTAGTCTACTGAAGAAGGTTTAAATGTAAAACCGAAACGTTTATGCTGGACTGCTGTTACAAGTAATAAAAGATTTTCTGTTCAATTTTTCACTACCCACTTAGTTGAGTGCCAAGTTATTTACTTATTTCTTCCGGGGGAGTGACATCATCAGATCCAAGTACATGTTAAATACTGGAGAATACAACACACTCGCTGCGTCATAATGCCGTCACCATATACGGCGCATGCGTCGTCGATCGCTGAGGCACCCGCTTCACCGCCAGTGTCATCAGAGAGCACCGCCCACCAGGACCGCTTACACCCGTGAGCGATTCCGTGAATGCGCTGTCCGATGAAGACGCCAGCAGCGATGCCCAGCAGCACAGCACGCACACAGGAGAAAGCAACCGACAGAGCGCACTGCAATTTCAGCACATCAGGTAAATGTACATAATTCGTGATGACATTGGAAACCTTGGTGGAGTCCCTAACCCTGAACTGCCACCATTACGATCATAGAGTAGTATAGCATTGCCTTAAAAGATTACATAGGAAAACAGCAAACAAAGCATAAATAATAAATATAATTATATATACCATAAAATGCCAAATGCTATTTAAGCTAAATATAAATAACCAAAACAACAAAGAAAAAAGAACAGAACGGCACTAGATCCAATGGCCAAATGTGCAATAGTAAGTCAGATTTCCAATATGGTGGTGCTTTACACGCTCATTGTGGTGCTCAACATCGTGTAGCAATCCATAAGCAGCATATATGAAAAAAAAGCAGTCACTGAGCCGTGTTATGATAAAAGTCCTTTATTGCTCCATATCAAGGATTAAGGACATCTTTTCCAAGGGCTGCGGGTATAAGCGAGGGTGCAAGGTGACCGAGGACACAACTCGGTGAGTGCCTCATCTCTCCTTTTCTCTTCATATATGCTAAATATAAATAAATTATTACATTAAATGACATAAAGTGCTAAACAACATTAGATCTGTGAATATAAATATGATAAAACTTTATATCTATAGTAAAACTAAAGACATATACAGCACCATACAGTAATAAATATAATATATCCATGATCCATACACATGGCAAAGATAATTAATATAACAATATATACAGTTGGGCAAAAAAGTATTTAGTCAGTCAGCAATAGTGCAAGTTCCACCACTTAAAAAGATGAGAGGCGTCTGTAATTTACATAATAGGTAGACCTCAACTATTGGAGACAAACTGAGAAAAAAAAATCCAGAAAATCACATTGTCTGTTTTTTTATCATTTTTTTTTGCATATTATGGTGGAAAATAAGTATTTGGTCAGAAACAAACAATCAAGATTTCTGGCTCTCACAGACCTGTAACTTCTTCTTTAAGAGTCTCCTCTTTCCTCCACTCATTACCTGTAGTAATAGCACCTGTTTAAACTTGTTATCAGTATAAAAAGACACCTGTGCACACCCTCAAACAGTCTGACTCCAAACTCCACTATGGTGAAGACCAAAGAGCTGTCAAAGGAAACAAAATTGTAGCCCTGCACCAGGCTGGGAAGACTGAATCTGCAATAGCCAACCAGCTTGGAGTGAAGAAATCAACAGTGGGAGCAATAATTAGAAAATGGAAGACATACAAGACCACTGATAATCTCCCTCGATCTGGGGCTCCACGCAAAATCCCACCCCATGGGGTCAGAATGATCACAAGAACGGTGAGCAAAAATTCCAGAACCACGCGGGGGGACCTAGTGAATGAACTGCAGAGAGCTGGGACCAATGTAACAAGGCCTACCATAAGTAACACACTACGCCACCATGGACTCAGATCCTGCAGTGCCAGACGTGTCCCACTGCTTAAGCCAGTACATGTCCGGGCCCGTCTGAAGTTTGCTAGAGAGCATTTGGATGATCCAGAGGAGTTTTGGGAGAATGTCCTATGGTCTGATGAAACCAAACTGGAACTGTTTGGTAGAAACACAACTTGTCGTGTTTGGAGGAAAAAGAATACTGAGTTGCATCCATCAAACACCATACCTACTGTAAAGCATGGTGGTGGAAACATCATGCTTTGGGGCTGTTTCTCTGCAAAGGGGCCAGGACGACTGATCTGGGTACATGAAAGAATGAATGGGGCCATGTATCGTGAGATTTTGAGTGCAAACCTCCTTCCATCAGCAAGGGCATTGAAGATGAAACGTGGTTGGGTCTTTCAACATGACAATGATCCAAAGCACACCGCCAGGGCAACGAAGGAGTGGCTTTGTAAGAAGCATTTCAAGGTCCTGGAGTGGCCTAGCCAGTCTCCAGATCTCAACCCTATAGAAAACCTTTGGAGGGAGTTGAAAGTCCGTGTTGCCAAGCGAAAAGCCAAAAACATCACTGCTCTAGAGGAGATCTGCATGGAGGAATGGGCCAACATACCAACAACAGTGTGTGGCAACCTTGTGAAGACTTACAGAAAACGTTTGACCTCTGTCATTGCCAACAAAGGATATATTACAAAGTATTGAGATGAAATTTTGTTTCTGACCAAATACTTATTTTCCACCATAATATGCAAATAAAATGTTAAAAAAACAGACAATGTGATTTTCTGGATTTTTTTTTCTCAGTTTGTCTCCCATAGTTGAGGTCTACCTATGATGTAAATTACAGACGCCTCTCATCTTTTTAAGTGGTGGAACTTGCACTATTGCTGACTGACTAAATACTTTTTTGCCCCACTGTATATATATTCTAATATGTGCAATATATGTATTAATAGTGCATATAATGTATATACTCATAGTGAGAAAAAGAAAATGTAAAAAAGTATACAAAAAAAAAGGAAACACACTATGTAAAATTTCCAAAAATAAAAACACTGATATTCCCACTGCAATGGGGGCGGCTTGTGCGCCCTCATATGCAAATCTCTTCCTGGTGCTGAGGGAGAGGGATCTGTTCACGTGAGATCGGGGTTTGTCAATGGAGCAAGTCATTGTTTTGGACCCGCTACATCGATAAAATTTTTCTGATCTGGCGCGGTACATCTGGTGAACTTGATGCATTTTTTCATGCAGTTAATGATGAGTATAATATACATTTGTCTTATAATTTCAGTTATCAGCATACTGAATTTTTGGATGTTCTGGTCAAGAGAGACCCTAGTGGTCTTTTGCTCTCCGATGCCTTTCGTAAGCGGTTAATTCTGCTCTTCATGCCAGTTCCTCCCATCCACCACATGTAGTTAATGCAGTTCCAGTTGGTCAATTTCTCTTATATTGTTATATTAATTATCTTTGCCATGTGTATGGATCATGGATATATTATATTTATTACTGTATGGTGCTGTCCATGTCTTTAGTTTTACTATAGATATAAAGTTTTATCATATTTATAGTCACAGATCTAATGTTGTTTAGCACTTTATGTCATTTTATGTAATAATTTATTTCTATTTAGCTTAAATAGCATTTAGCACTTTATGGTATATATAATTATATTTATTATTTATGTTTGGTTTTATTCGCTGTTTTCCTATGTAATCTCTTAAGGCAATGCTATACTACTCTATGATCTTAATGGTGGTAGTTCAGGGTTAGGGACTCCACCAAGGTTTCCAATGTCATCACGAATTATGTACATTTACCTGATGTGCTGAAATTGTGGTGCCTCGGCGATCGACGATGCATGCGCCGTATATGGTGACGCCATTATGACACAGTGGGTGTGTTGTATTCTAATTGGTTATCTCCAGTATTTAACATGTACTTGGATCTGATGATGCCACTCCCCCAGAAGAAGGCACACACATCCGAAACGCGTGTAGGGGCCGTGGCACCATCAGACCACAGGTAATTATTATTATTTTATACGTACCACTACTACGCCATCTCTTTATTAACCTGTGTGTGGCCTTTCTATATGGCAATTTTGTCCTCTTAAGGCATTAGGTACTAATTAGTCACAGGGTGTATTTATTCTCTGGCGGTATAGTTCACATTTTTGGATATAACATTCCTCTGGTCTGTGGTGCTTTGTTTCATCTGGTACCATTCACCATTTACTAATATTGTTTATGATTTTAATTGTTATTATTCAATAAAGTTCATACTTTTTTATTACTCTTGTTCTGTTGTGCAAAAGTTATTTATAGGTTTATATAGACACTCGGTTAGTATACCTGCATCCATGGGTTCAGTTGTTAGGGGGCAGTTGGTAGCCACATGTCCGGGCCCTTGGCACCGTCAACACTTAATAGCTGCAACACGAGGGAACCTTGTGGCCGATTTAGGGGACACGGGTATGTTGTCACTCTCCGTTCACGACACCCCCTCAGCATGGGCTTGGTCCAGATTGGCAGTGTCCCGCAGTAGCATAGCTACCTGGGAAGGGAGAGGGGGCCATTGCCC
This sequence comes from Ranitomeya imitator, assembly GCF_032444005.1. Classification (NCBI taxonomy): domain Eukaryota; kingdom Metazoa; phylum Chordata; class Amphibia; order Anura; family Dendrobatidae; genus Ranitomeya; species Ranitomeya imitator. Next base: position 218,223,193 of record NC_091283.1, read on the forward strand.
TGGGCCTCGCGCTCTGAGGGGGCCCACCCGGAGCTAGGCTATTGTAACTGCATCAGCATGCATGTTGCGCCGATACAGTTACATTCTGCAGCAGAGTAGGGAGAATCGATCTCCCTGCTATGCCGCCTGGCTGCTATGTGCCCCCCTAGCTACATGCCGATACAGCTGACCGCAGTGATGAGAGAGGGAGCATTATGCTACCTCTCCCATCATCTCCCTGTCAGCGTCTGACATCACGGACTCCAACACTGACAGCGGGAGCGATGATGTCACCGCTTGGCACTCGGAGATGTGTGGGTGCTCAGAGCAGCGCAGGAACCAGGAGGTAGAAAAGTGAGTATATATTTATTTATTTATTTAGAGGCTGCCTATGGGGATGTGTTATGCTGTAGAGGCTGACTATGGGGGGGCTGCATTATGTTATAGAGGCTGCCTATGGGGGGTCTGCATTATGTTATAGAGGCTGCTGCCTATGGGGGCTGCATTATGTTATAGAGGCTGCTGCCTAAGGGGGGTCTGCTTTATGTTATAGAGGCTGTCTATGGTGGTGCCTTATGTTATAGAGGCTGCTGCCTATGGGTCATTATGTTATAGAGGCTGCCTATGGGGGGCTGCATTATGTTATAGAGGCTGCCTATGGGGGGTCTGCATTATGCTATAGAGGCTGCTGCCTATGGAGAGTGTATTATGTTATAGAGTCTGCCTATGGGGGGTCTGCATTATCGTATAGAGGCTGCTGCCTATGGGGAGTGCATTATTCTGTAGAGTCTGCCTATGGTTGACTGCATTATGCTATAGAGGCTGCCTATGGGGGCTTGCAGGTTGGGAATAGTCCCATTGGGGACAGTGCTGAAAATATGAGGCATGTGTTTTTGTTGTATTCTCTGCAGCCGAATCCTGAATGGAGAAGTTGTCATGTCGGTCTGGGCCAGCTGGAAAAGACGTCAAAAGTGAACGACTCCATCAGAAAGAATGTCAGAAGTAAGTCATTATCTGTAACTTTGCAGTTATCTCCAATATGTTCCGTAGGACTGGCATTTATTACTGACCATATGGCGGTAATATCAATGTTAGTTTTTGTATAGAGATCATTTTCAGTAACAGCGCAGTCATCTTCTGAGGTTCTCCTCCACTATTAGGATGAATCACCAAGTTGTAATCAAGGTTACCTGATTAGGGGCCCACTCAGAAGTTTTGCCCTCCTTGAACCAAGACCCTAGCTATGCCTCTGGTGTCCTGTATAAAGTCCTGAATGCCTGTATACCGCTCAATTAGTCCTACCATATTGTCCAGAGTACCCAGGTCACCTATTTCCACCCAACCCTGTATGGCTGCTGGCAGAGCCCTCACCAGCTGGTCAACCACCACCCTCTCTACTATCTGGAAAGGATTTAAGGTCTCAGGATGAAGCCATATTTTTACTAGCTGCAGCAAGTCATATGCCTGAGACCTGATGGGACGAGACTCCACAAATACCACTGGATTGCCCGATGAGCCCGCACATATGTATTAACCCCCAGACGGGCAAGGATCTCACCTCTCAGCTTCTCATAGTCCAGGGCATTGTCCCAACTGAGGTCCAGGTAGGCCTTCTGGGCATCTTCCGTCAGGAAGGGGGCCACCACTTCAGCCACTGGGTCACCGGCAAGCTCTCCCGCTCTGCAGTGCATTTGAAGAGGGTGAGGAAGGCCTCCATGTCGTCCTCAGGACTCATCTTCCTCAGTGCAGACCGGAATTTGTACTGGGCCTTCAACTGGAACGTGGTCACTGGTGTGGGTGCGTCTCACAGAGTCATGATCTGCTGCATCAGCAGGTTATTTGTCTGCTGCAATTGGTGCTGATCCTGCTGCCATTGCTGCACCTCCTGCCGCTGAAACTGCATCTGCTGCTGATGCTGCTCTTGTTGCCGCTGCTGAGCAAGGACCAACTGCTTCAAAAGTTCCTCCATCATGTCACCAGGTTGAAGGTGTAGTGTTGCAGGCTTAATTACTGACATGCAGCAGGCTTTGCGGTATGCCTCAGTTCACACTGCCCGCATTCTCCAACCATATGTGGTGCAGTGGTGTCCACACAGTGCAGGGATGAGGCAGAGACCCAGGAAAAGTTCAAAGTAAAGTCTCTTTACTTAGTTAATCGGCATACTCAAAAACAGAAAGTAAATCAGATCCTCCAAATCACAGCCGGGACAGCAAAGACAGTCCGTGACTGGTTACCGTGGGCACCTGTGTGTGCGAAACGGCCGTCGTCCGAGCTCCTATACCGCACCCTCGTATATACCTGATGTCCTGATGGATGTAACTTGCAGTTTTCTCCAATAAAGACCACAATCTTCACAGTTATTCTGGGGTGAGTGCCGCATATTTTCTTTTTCTCTGCTGTTTATGATCTTCCATAAGTATTTACCACTGCTTCTTGCATTAACCATTCTCTTCACTTCAGGACCTCCTGAATATGCGCCCGCCTCCTTAGTTCTCACAGCATCGATTAACAACTGGATGGTACCCTCCTCATCCTAGCTCATCCCACCTCCATGCACATAGTGAAAGTCTTCTACACTTGCAGTATGTCCTCTCCGGGACTACATTCTTTTTCACTTAAAACCTACAAGAGTGTAGGACTGTCCCGATCAGAGTTACCGTGACGAGGTGGGATGGCTTTTGTGCTATTTTTTGATCAAAAAACAGTATTACTAAAAACTCTGTGTTATTTAAATGCACTTTTGCTTTTTTACATCAGGGTTTTCGCTTACTTTTTTCTCTTGTAGGTTTTAATATTTTGTGGCCAATGTGAACATGCGTTTAACCTCTGCATGTGTACCAACTCAAGTTTAGCTCAATTTTTGTGTTTTTTTTTTAATTTTTTCACTTGGCTTTGGCTGTCTTCGCTACATGAGAATATAACATCCTGATACTCTCTCAGATTTGCTCACCAAGGCATTGCCCTCCTTCCTCTCCTCCCATTATTTCACTGGGACACTCTATTAGGTCTTTCTCCTTCACCTCTTAAACTGATTTTCTACCACCAGGATTAGTTATCGAGGCAATCTCCCATCTATAACCCGCTGCAGCACAGATTGTAAGATATTTCCAATACTTACCATTTGGTAATATGGCTCTTGTTCCTTCACAAGTCGTCTGCAACTTACAAAGGGCCTCAGCAACTGACAATTTCCTCTGCAACTGACAAAGGCTGTGCTTTCTGGCTGGCGCTCACAGTCAGTGCAGAGAAGCACAGCGCCGGAGGACAGACAGCGGAAGGTAAGTATGTAGTGTTTTTTTTTTTTTTACGTTTACGCTGGTAACCAGGGTAAACATCGGATTACTAAGCGCGGCCCTGCGCTTAGTAACCCAATGTTTACCCTGGTTACCAGGGGACCACACAGACAGCTCTCCAGCGACCACACAGCGACGCTGCAGCGATCGGGATCGTTGTCTAGATCGCTGCAGCGTCGCTAAATGTGACGGTACCTTAAGTAATATCTCTTTTCCGACAAAACTAAAGTAAACGCAGTCATTGCAAGCAGAGGTACAGTCTGAAGTTAGGAAAGAAGCCTATACCCATGATTGATTGAAGGTCCCTACATTTTAATTATGTCAGATGTTTTTAGTATAGAGGCCACAATGTTATTTCCTTTTACTAAATGTTCTAATCCTGTTAAACTCAAATTTAAATAAAAATAAATAAATTGAGCTTTCAAAGGGCTGTATCATTTATTTATATTTTGTGTCAAATATCATGCTAAAATGTGAAGGTGATAATCTTCTGTAAGACATTCTCTAAAGATAAGCAAATAAATTTGAGTGGAATTGAATTCTACTTGAACTTACAAAAGTCTGCATTTACCAAAATGTGGATTTTTGTTAATTTGCTTCAGGACAAATTAAGCAAATTGAAGAAGTCCTTCTGTTCTTCACTATCACTCGTCTGGTCGTTATCACATATTCTGAATCCTGCCACTTGCACTTAAATTCCCAGGACCTCTCACAGTGAGCAAAGATTTCTGTTTTTTGTAGACTCAAAGAAATTTTATAGGAAGAAAAAAAAATCTATCTTTTATTCTCCCTCTAGAATACAGGGACATAAAAAATACACTGCTATGCACAATGTACAAGTGCTTCTCACAAAATTAGAATATCATCAAAAAGTTGATTTATTTCAGTTCTTCAATAAAA